>NC_138865.1:12216513-12816513 GCF_965194805.1 Balaenoptera borealis | reverse complement strand
TATTTACCTAGGTATTTTAATGAAGAATGTATGAAGGGAGATATTACACAAACAAGTAGAATAAGTGTAATTGTTAAAGACAGCTCCAAAAGAGAATTTTATCTGTCAGTGTCTGTTGAGAGATATAGGCAGGCAAACTAAAAATTTAATCCTGGAGTAGCAACGCCAAAAAATTATTTCTCTTTCCAACAATAATCATGATCTATGAAAGAAAAAAACCTGGCATTGGTGAGTGCTTTTCTCTACAGAGTTTGAAACATTTTCTACTTATTTAGAAACTGATGCTTTAAACATAAGAGGTTGTAGAGTCTTGGACAATCTGAATGTTCTACCCATTCTTAAATAAATGGAAATAATAAAGCCCAATTTTTACCAACTTCCTCAGAATTTGTACTTGTCAGCATTACTCATTTATGGAACATGTATGAGCTCATGTAAATCTGTTTAAAGTGTTTTAAAACTATATATAGAATCTTAACATTGCAAAGACTTGTCATTATAAAACACAATTAGAATTTTTCATAATGAGTACTAAAAAAGTTCTCAATTCCTAAACCTTCTTTCCACGGGTCAAACTTTTAAATTATCTATCTCATTTTCTTTGAAACTCCCTCTGCATGAGTACACTTCTTTTAGGGCAAAGAATTACCTTCAATTCTTTCTTAGTATTCAGATAGATACAAAGAAATTAGCTCATTCCTGAAAACTTTACTTTCTCTATACTGAGAACCGTTTTTCAGTTGGCTTTGGGGTAAATTCCATTTTGTTGAGTATTTTTCAAATACTCACTATGTATATAGTGTGCTTGGGTGCTGTGAAGAAATGATGGATATATTTAGGATGCCATAGGATGTTACGGAAAAACATGAACGAACTTTTTGGCCAACCCAATAGAAGATGTATCACCTACCTCGAAGAAACTTACAGTCTTGCCGAGACTCAGACACACAGACAGGGAGTGACCAAATGACTAATAAGGTAGCAAAAGAATGAAGGGACAGAAGGAATGGAAGACAGGAGAGTGTAGAAAGCAAGAACTGGCAGGGAGCCTGGGCACTTGAGCTTTAGCCCTCGTTCTCCATATGTAATAATAGTACATTTGTATGAAATAATACACTTCATAAAGTGTTTTCACATATTACCTAATTTAATCCTCAGAACAAGACTGAGAAGCTGACATTATTATGACCCTCATTTACCACATGAGGGAACACCGATGACCTCAGACTTTCCTTAATAACTGAAGGAAGTGGCCAGCATCTCCAGAACTGAGGGAACAGAAGGGAAAAGGTGGTGTTAGGTTAAAATGGTGACTAGGTAACAATAATAACAGTAAGGAAATTTCATTCAGCCCAATAATCAGTCATGGGCAGGAATCTTTGACATAAAGTGTGACATAGCAAATCCTGAAAACTCAGGACCCACACTGGCGTTGTTTGGAATTAGTGAACAGATGAAATGGCAAAAGATGTCTTCTAAAGGCTCTAGAGACCTGAGAGCCTTTAGAATGCTCAGGCAGCAAGTGGCTGGGGCGTGCTATGCTGCTCTACCAGGAATACGTACTAATTCATAATTGAGGTTAGTTGTATGGTTTATTATTTGTGCAAGATCTTATGCTTTGATTTCTGTAGTTATCATATATGGATTATAAACTCCTGCTTATAAACCCCACCCCATATCCACCCTTACAGAAGTGACTTTGTGACTTGTAGTGAAACATATGTTGAGAGGTGGAGTATAATAGCTCATTACTGAACTCTGTGAGAAAATGGGCTTGCCTAGGAACTGATGATAAATGCCCAAGTCTAATTTCAGGTTCAGTTGCTGATGTGTCTGTTGAACAAAAGCAAATTGTTATTAGCACATCTCAAGACTTCAGAGGTGGAATGTTAGGATTTTAAGGAATAAGTGGAAGACTCCTGAGTATTGATATTTTGCATCTAGAGCTATGTATGTTTTCACAGTAAAGAAATACCACCAGAGTTTATGTGAGATATTTCTGACATAGTATAAATACCCACTGCTTTAGAGGAACATGTGTTGTTTCAGTTCATGCTGTGCTAAGGGCTCTTGACTGACAACTCATGTTGCAATATAGTCCTCACAGTGGAACAGGGGATGCAGAAGTACCTGTGGATGCTGATGGGCATATCTTGCCTGTTCCTTGCTAAATTACTAACCTGGTTACTCTCCGCTAGTGAATGAGTCCACATTTAATTCTAGTTGTCTGACCTAATAGTTTTTGTACCAGGAGTGAGGGTCAAGTGTTAGAGGGTTATATGGTTAAATAACAGCAAGATCAAAGAAATCTCTCCATTTGGAACCATGAAGTATGTAGCCCATAGTTGCTGATGCCCTGCAATTCATGAGATGATCATTGCACCGCTGTGGGAGGTTAAGGATTGCCTCTGTCAATGGCAGCTCCTTAGAGAGATGTGAAAACATTAAGGAGTTAATGCATTAAGGCCAGGACAACATCTCCTCATTGACTTAGATAAGACAGTGAAGAAAGAGGTAGTTCTAATAGAGGGAATCAACAACTTTGAGCTTAAAAGAAAGCTAAATTGGTGAATGTGATCCTTCAACAAGAAAGTGTTCTTAGGTAAATGAGCTAAACTGAGAGGACTCCAGGTACAGCAACTTGATGAGTTGGTCCAGCAGGTTAATATGTAGCCAATAAAGTCTCATGGTCAAGACCAAGTAATCTATAACACTAACCACAAGGGAGAAAATGGATAGAACTACTCAGCTGCTACTATGCTCTCATTTTCTCCATCAAGGAGAAAATGGAATGGAGAATATCCACAAAAGCAAAGTAAAGACAAAGAGAGAAGAAAACTAGCCAAGTCAACTTCTACATTTTGGAGCTTTCATGCAGAAATGATTTTCAATGTCTGTCAGGGGAAGAACCATCCCTGGAATCTTATTCCTTGGATGGAAGGAAGGAAGGAAGGAAGGAAAGAAAGAAAGCAGGGAGGGAAGATAGAAAGAGTGCTTTGATATAGTATATACCAGGAACTGATACCAGATAGATTCACATAGGTTAACTCACATTTACATTTCACAAAAACCTGAAGAGTTAGCTTTTGTTTTTTCCATTTTTAAGATGAACAATGACATACATTGTTATGCTTAAAGTAAACCAGCTAATAAGTTACAGAGCTGGGATTTAACCTGAGTCTATGTGACTTCAAAACCTATGTTTATTCTACCTAATTTTGATAGAGAGTTGTAAAACTGAACGTATGGCCGTGGACTAGCATGGGAAGGTTCATAAAGGAATGGAATAAAACTTCATAAAGGAAGGAAATTTTGACCTGAGGCTTCAAAGGTGTTGGATATGATTAGGCTAAACAAAAAGGGAATTCATCAAAAGTGGTGCTTCAAGAGAACTGTATAGCCTTACATAATTTCATGGAAATAAAGATAGCTTCAAAATTAATGACCTAAGTATCCATCTTCAGAAGCTATATAAATGAACAACAAGAATAAACTCAAAGAAAGTAGAAAGTAATAATTAAGTAAGAGTAGAAATGAATGCAATAGACATCAATAACAAAAAGTCAAAGATAGTTAACAAAGCCAAAAGTTGATCCTTTGAAACTAAAAAACTAGACAAATCTTTGGAAAAACTTTTCAAGAGAGTAAGAGAGAATACAAATAACGTTATCAATTGCAAAAGAGTACATAACCACATATATAGTAAAATTCCTGTAAACAACTATGTGGCAACATTTTGAAACTTACCAAGACCCCATAAAGAACTCCTACAAATCAATAAGAAAAACACAAACAATCCAGTATAAAAATGGGCAAAAGACATGAAGGGGCATTTGAGGATAGGAAGCCCATGTAAGCAATTAAACACTTGAAGGTGTGTTCAACACCATTAGCAATCTAGGAAATGTGAATCAAGGCCACAATGAGATACCATTTTACCCCTATTTAATTGTCTAAAAATGATAATGCCAAGTGCTCTGAAGGATGTGAGTCCATAGGATCTCCCCTACATTGCCTGCTGGAGTGAAATGGCAAAACCACTTTGGAAAAGTTTGTCGTCATCTTCTGAAGTCAAACATTCACATATCTTACGACCAGTAATTCTACTCTTTGGTATATACCCAAGAGAAACTCCTGCACATTTACAGTAGGAAATATGTATGAGAATGTTCATAGGAGCACTCTTCACAATAGCAAAAGCCTGGAGTAATGCAAAAACCCATCAACAGGAGAGTGAATAAAAAACCTGTGGTATAGTCACCCAATGCATAGCATATTACATATCAGAAAAAACAAATGATTACACCATCAACAATATTATGCTAAATTTAAAAAAGTCTTCCAAAATTACATTTAACCTATTTTTCTTAAAGCTAAAATCATACACACACAAATATGAAAAGGAAATACATGAAGGATATGAAAAGGAAAAGCAAGGTCATGAATCCACATAGGAATCCCAACGATGGTAATTTCAGGTGGGAGGAGACAGCAGAATGGTATGTGGAGGGGGACACATGATTATACATAAGTTATTTTCGAGGTCCTGACTTTAATTTTGAATTGTGGTTTCATGTATAGTTACTACAGAATTAAAACAAACAAACAAATGTTGGGTCATGCATAGATCAATGATGAAAATGTGTTATGAAATAAGATTCTGATTGGTCCATTTAATCATAATTAGGGAAGAACAAGGAACACTTCATAGGTGTCTGGAGGAGTTCCATCCATAGAACTCTCTGAGATGTTGGAAACGTTCTTTGTCTATATTGTCTAACACAGTAGCCACTAGCCTACATTGAATACTTGAAACGTGGCTAATGCAGCTAAGGAACTCAATTTTCAGTATTAATTTGAATTAATTTATATTTAAATTTAAGTGGCCACACAGTACAGTTTTCAGTGGTGGGAAAAAATAAGCTCAAATATCAATGAGCAAGATGGCGTGCCTTAAGAAAATGGTTCTCAATAGAAAGTAGCCCAGAATAAGGTTGACCAAAGACTTTAAGTTACCTGCCCTTGTGGAAAATCCAGTTCAACATCTCCAAAGGGTAGATTATGTACTTTTCTTTCCTCTTCTTGTCTTTTCTACTTAGAGTAGTGTGAAAAGCCTTTTTTAATATCACAAAACTCAGCTACCTGTTACGGTATTCATTTTTCATTCATTAATTCATTCATCAATTTTTCTTTCTCCCTTCTCAAGCCTCCTGTTTCAGTAAACAAACAAGACTCCTGAAGACATAAACCAGTTATTATTTGAGTAAAGTCTAAGGCTGCGTGTTTAAATGTATTTACCTCTTTCTTGTTAATGGCATCATTCAATCACAGTTTAGTAGCTTCCAAGTGAGAGGATTAGAAGTGTCATGGGAATTGCTCACTCAAACCAGGAAATGTGAGGTTTTTAGTTCAAACAGTATCTGAAGGAAGCTGGTAAGCAACAGCTGAGAAGATGAAAGATCAGATCAACGCCTCCCTTTGAAGTAAAGACTGCTCAGACTGTGGGTATAATATAATGTTCATTACTGCCAGAACTCCAAGTGGTTGTTCCTGACGCATGCTTTAGAATGTATCATAAAATCTATAAAAATATCAACAAGATGCTTTCAAGTGACACGAAACAGCTAGAGTGCCCTATTTGCAGGGACACTGCTGTTTAAAGGCAATTTGCTGGATTGCTTTCCATCTGGGACCAAGGCAAGTGCCTTCCAATCTCTCATTCTCCCCACTCCCCCCTTCCTTCCTTGCTCCCTCCTCCCATCCCCAGTTAGAAGCTAAGATTCTTAATGTTTCAATTCTGCTTCCTTTGAGGGCCAGGGGGAGAAAATGAAGCTTTTCTTGGCTGGCTTCTCAACTCTCCTAAGAGATTCAGAGACAAAAAGATTGCTCTGGGAAAATAATAATGCCAAATGAGCATTAAAATAATAAATGGGTTTTCTGGAAATTAGGTTCTCAGAGGTCATGCAATTAAAAGTTAGGAGGAAAACACACCTCAGGCTTGATTGGAGGAGACAGCTGAGAGCCAGGGCAAATACTTCCTCCATACTTAAAGTTCCATTCAAGGTTTTAAGCACGGGGAGCTGGTTGATTAATCTATTTGCATACTTCCAGGACTTGATAACAAGCCAGAGTGTAGTGTAATTTCGTAGGCACTGGTCATTAATAATAATGAGGAGTGTGATCAGGGCCCTGAATACGGAGAGGTCACAGCAGGGCACAAGGCAAACATGACTCAGCAGCGCAGCATGTTTTTGAAAAACAACAAACAAAGGCCCTGAACTACCTGAGGAGATTCATGGATGCCTTTCCTTTTATGAATGTTGATATATTAGACTCTGTCACGGCTCAACTAAAATCAAGGAACTTATTTCACACGTCCTGTCCTCAGAAAAGCTTTATGGAAATTCAGGAACTCTTGGCAACTTGTGTTTATTCAATACATGTGCTTCCCTTGTGACTAGTGGGTCTCTCAGTAAGCAGGATCTGTTGCGATTTGTCACCTCCTCCCAGCAACCTGGTTGATACAGCCTGTAAGTACAGGAACGGGTCACCAACCCAAATCTGACTTCACTTTTGCTCTGTGTCGCGTCTCTGCATCTTGTCGTTCTTGAAGATTCATCCTCTATGGCTTTATCACCTGTCTGAAAACGATGCCTGAGTTTGTTTTGACAGTTCTGACTTCTCAAAAACTCCCATCACATCTCTGTAAGAGCATAGGTAAATGTCTCCTTGGATCTTCCACCTCTGCGCTACCTCTAAACCTTGCAGTTCTTATCTGCAATTCGTTTGTTTGCCACTCCCTCCCTTCTGGGCTCTGAGGGTCCCACCGGAAATGGACTAGGTCTTATTCGTCTCAATATCTTTAGTGTCTGGCATGTAGTCAACTGCATACAAGTGTGTTTAACTGCATTCTTTTCCTGCTTCCACCTCAAACTCATTATGTCCCAAACCAAGCCATCATCATTTCCATCCTAGCTAACTAGCTTCTCCTTTTCTCTTCTGTGTTCCATTAAAGACTTCACCATTCTCACAGTCCTGCAAACTTTGTAGCACTTGACACCTGCTTCTCTTTCAGGCACTGAGTCCTGTCTCTCACCTGTTCATTATATTCCCTAGTCCTCACTCCCATTACACTATATGTGGATTATTGTACTTTTCCTAGAACTGGTATTCTTGCTTCCTCCTCTTCTCTTCCAATCCATTTTGAACATTTCTTCGCAAATGCCAGTTGTGTCTTTTTAATACATTGCCTTTATTTCATCACTGCCGTCTCAAAATTCTTCAGTGGCTGGTAACCCCAGGATCACTTCTCACTATTTAGTTTTGTGAATCGGGTGGGGTGCTTTCAACAGCAAGTAAAACGACCCTTGTACTGGTTTAAAGGGTCTGGAAATCCCTCCTGGAAATCTGGAGTTCAGAAGTAGGATCCAGTGGCTCAGGATATTAAGGATCTAGTTTTTTTTCCATCTCTCCAGCATTGGTTTCATGCCAGGCCTGATCTCTCTCATGATTGAGGTTGCCTGGTGATGGCATCAGGGACCACATGTGCCCTCAGTAACTCCCAATAGGAGATTTACTCCTTGTGACTCTTTTTTAAGGGTAAAGAAAAACGTTTTCCAAAAGCATCCAGCAGATCTTCCCTTTCATCTCCTTGTCATGTGAAATTGGCCATGGCTTACAGCAAGGGTTTATTTCTTGCTCGTGTCCGATGCGGTTTGACTGCAGCTCTGCTTCCGATCATCCTCGCTTTGGGATCCAGATTGAGGAGCAGCCCTCATGTGGGACGTTGCCAGAACCACACCTGGGCTCACTTTTATTCGTCAAAATGAGCCTCATGACCAAGCATAACATCAGTGGAGACAGGGAGTCAGTGGGGTCCACAGAGAAGGGAGCATTACAAGTAATAATAGATCTACCACAAGTTCTCCAACCTAAACTGGGTCACATACTGCTTCTTGAGCCTGTCAACAGCAAATGGGTGGAGACTGATTATCCTTATGCCAAGGCACACCCCTTGCACTGAGGTCTAGTCCCCGAGAAGTTTTACTGCAGCCCAACTGGGGAAAAGAAGTGTGGGACTTACCGTTATATGTATATATATTCAAGTCTTTAATCCACTTTGTCTTGATTTTTGTGTATGATGTAAGATAGTGGTCCAGTTTTATTCTTTGACATGTGGCTGTCCAGTTTTCCCAACACCATTTATTGAAGACACTGTCTTTTCCCCATTGTTTATTCTTGGCTCCTCTGTCTTAATTAATTGACGTACAAGTGTGGGTTTCTATCTTGGCTCTCTATTCTGTTCCATTGACCTCTGTGTCTGTTTTTATGCCAATACTCTTTACATTTCTTTTTAAGTTTATTCCTAAATGTTTTACATTTCTGTTGCTAGTCTGGATAGAATCTACTCTTTAAAGTTAAAAAAAAAATCTTTTTCTATTAATTAAAAAAGTCATACAATATTCATCATCAAAAATACAAAACCGTGCTAAATTAAAGAAAAATAAAACATTCGTAATCTCAGCACTCAGAGATAATTCCTGAGAGTTTCTGTGTGTGTTTCTTTCTAGATAATTTCTTCTATGTGCATATTTATACACGCTTTTATGCCCCACACAGTGGTTTCATGCTCTGTGTAAATTTTTGTGATTCTGTTGGTTTTACTTACAATCTATAGCCAATATTTCTCCATGGGAAAACAATACTCAACTACAACATTATTCTTTTTTTTTTTTAATTTCCTATTTTTTTTTAACATCTTTATTGGAGTATAATTGCTTTAAACTGGTGTGTTAGTTTCTGCTGTACAACAAAGTGAATCAGCTATACATATACATATGTCCCCATATCACCTCCCTCTTGCGTCTCCCTCCCATCCTCCCTGTCCCACCCCTCTAGGTGGACACAAAGCACCGAGCTGATCTCCCTGTGCTATGCGGCTGCTTCCCACTAGCTATCTATTTTACATTTGGTAGTATATATAAGTCCATGCCACTCTCTCACTTCGTCCCAGCTTCCCCCTCCCCCTCCCCGTGTCCTCAAGTCCATTCTCTACGTCTGCGTCTTTATTCCTGTCCTGCCCCTAAGTTATTCAGAAGCATTTTTTTTTAAGATTCCATATATATGTGTTAGCATACAGTATTTGTTTTTCTCTTTCTGACTTACTTCATTCTGTATGACAGTCTCTAGGTCCATCCACCTCACTACAAATAACTCAATTTCGTTTCTTTTTATGGCTGAGTAATATTCCATTGTATATATGTGCCACATCTTTTTTATCCATTCATCTGTCGATGGACACTTAGGTTGCTTCCACGTCCTGGCTATTGTAAATAGAGCTGCAATGAACATTGTGGTACATGACTCTTTTTGAATTATGGTTTTCTCAGGGCATAACCCAGTAGTGGGATTGCTGGGTCGTATGGTAGTTCTATTTTTAGTTTTTTAAGGAACTCCATACTGTTCTCCATCGTGGTTGTATCAATTTACATTCCCACCAACAGTGCAAGAGGGTTCCCTTTTCTCCACACCCTCTCCAGCATTTATTGTTTGTAGATTTTTTGATAATGGCCATTCTGACTGATATGAAGTGATACCTCATTGTAGTTTTGATTTGCATTTCTCTAATGATTAGTGATGTTGAACATCCTTTCATGTGTTTGTTGGCCATCTGTATATCTTCTTTGGAGAAATGTCTATTTAGGTCTTCTGCCCATTTTTGGATTGGGTTCTTTGTTTTTTTGATATTGAGCTGCATGAGCTGCTTGTATATTTTGGAGATTAATCCTTTGTCAGTTGCTTCATTTGCAAATATTTTCTCCCATTCTGAGTGTTGTCTTTTCGTCTTGTTTATGGTTTCCTTTGCTGTACAAAAGCTTTTAAGTTTCATTAGGTCCCATTTGTTTATTTTTATTTCCATTTCTCTAGGAGGTGAGTCAAAAAGGATCTTGCTGTGATTTATGTCATAGAGTGTTCTGCCTATGTTTTCCTCTAAAAGTTTTATAGTGTCTGGCCACCTTACATGTAGGTCTTTAATCCATTTTGAGTTTATTTTTGTGTATGATGTTAGGGAGTGTTCGAATTTCATTCTTTTATATGTAGCTGTCCAGTTTTCCCAGCACCACTTATTGAAGAGGCTGTCTTTTCTCCATTGTATATTCTTGCCTCCTTTATCAAAGGTAAGGTGACCATAGGTGCATGGGTTTATCTCTGGGCTTTCTATCCTGTTCCATTGATCTATGTTTCTGTTTTTGTGCCAGTACCATACTGTCTTGATTACTGTAGCTTTGTAGGATAGTCTGAAATCAGGGAGCCTGATTCCTCCAGCTTTGTTTTTCTTTCTCAAGATTGCTTTGGCTATTCGGGGTCTTTTGTGTTTCCATACAAATTGTGAATTTTTTTGTTGTAGTTCTGTGAAAAATGCCAGTGGTAGTTTGATAAGGATCGCATTGAATCTGTAGATTGCTTTGGGTAGTATAGTCCTTTTCACAATGTTGATTCTTCCAATCCAAGAACATGGTATATCTCTCCATCTGTTTGTATCTTTCTTTCATCAGTGTCTTATAGTTTTCTGCATGCAGGTCTTTTGTCTCCTTAGGTAGGTTTATTCCTAGGTATTTTATTCATTTTGTGGCAACAGTAAATGGGAGTGTTTCCTTAATTTCTCTTTCAGATTTTTCATCATTAGTGTATAGGAATGCAAGAGATTTCTGTGCATTAATTTTGTATCCTGCTACTTTACCAAATTCATTGATTAGCTCTAGTAGTTTTCTGGTAGCATCTTTAGGATTCTCTATGTATAGTATCATGTCATCTGCAAACAGTGACAGCTTTACTTCTTCTTTTCTGATTTGGATTCCTTTTATTTCTTTTTCTTCTCTGATTGCCATGGATAAAACTTCCAAAACTATGTTGAATAATAGTGGTGAGAGTGGGCAACCTTGTCTTGTTTCTGATCTTAGTGGAAATGGTTTCAGTTTTCACCATTGAGAATGATGTTGGCTGTGGGTTTTTCATATATGGCCTTTATCATGTTGAGGTAGGTTCCCTCTATGCCTACTTTCTGGAGGGTTTTTTTATCATAAATTGGTGTTGAATTTTGTCGAAAGCTTTTTCTGCATCTATTGAGATGATCATATGGTTTTTCTCTTTCAATTTGTTAATATGGTTTATCACTTTGATTGATTTGCATATATTGAAGAATCCTTGCATTCCTGGATTAAACCCCACTTGATCATGGTGTATGATCCTTTGAATGTGCTGTTGGATTCTGTTTGCTAGTATTTTGTTGAGGATTTTTGCATCTATGTTCATCAGTGATATTGGCTTGAAGTTTTCTTTTTTGTGACGTCTTTGGTTTTGGTATCAGGACGATGGTGGCCTTGTAGAATGAGTTTGGGAGTGTTCCTTCCTCTGCTATATTTTGGAAGAGTTTGAGAAGGATAGGTGTTATCTCTTCTGTAGATGTTTGATAGAATTCGCCTGTGAAGCCATCTGGTCCTGGGCTTTTGTTTGTTGGAAGATTTTTAATCACAGCTTCAATTTCAGTGCTTGTGATTGGTCTGTTCATATTTTCTATTTCTTCCTGGTTCAGTCTCGGAAGGTTGTTCATTTCTAAGAATTTGTCCATTTCTTCCAGGTTGTCCATTTTATTGGCATAGAGTTGCTTGTAGTAATCTCTCATGATCGTTTGTATTTCTGCAGTGTCAGTTGTTACTTCTCCTTTTTCATTTCTAATTCTATTGATTTGAGTCTTCTCCCTTTTTTTCTTGATGAGTCTGGCTAATGGTTTATCAATTTTGTTTATCTTCTCAAAGAACCAGCTTTTAGTTTTATTGATCTTTGCTATTGTTTCCTTCATTTCTTTTTCATTTATTTCTGATCTGATCTTTATGATTTCTTTTCTTCTGCTAACTTTGGGGTTTTTTTGTTCTTCTTTCTCTAATTGCTGTAGGTGTAAGGTTAGGTTGTTTATTTGAGATGCTTCTTGTTTCTTAAGGTAGGATTGTATTGCTATAAACTTCCCTCTTAGAACTGCTTTTGCTGCATCCCATAGGTTTTGGGTCATCGTTTTTTTGTTGTCATTTGTCTCTAGGTATTTTTTGATTTCCTCTTTGATTTCTTCAGTGATCTCTTGGTTATTTAGTAGTGTATTGTTTAGCCTCCATGTGTTTATATTTTTTACAGATTTTTTCCTGTAATTGATATCTAGTCTCATAGCATTGTGGTCAGAAAAGATACTTGATACGATTTCGATGTTCTTAAATTTACTGAGGCTTGATTTGTGACTGAAGATATGATCTATCCTGGAGAATGTTCCATGAGCACTTTAGAAGAAAATGTATTCTGTTGTTTTCGGGTGGAATGTCCTATAAATATCAATTAAGTCCATCTTGTTTAATGTATCTTTGAAAGCTTGTGTTTCCTTATTTATTTTCATTTTGGGTGATCTGTCCATTGGTGAAAGTGGGGTGTTAAATTCCCCTACAACATTATTCTTAAAAGGCTGTATTTTATCAACTTACAATTGCTCACATTTTTTCTTTTACTATCATAAACAATATTGTGATTAATATTCTTGTAACAAAAATCTTTGTACACATTTTTAAAACTTTTCTTAGGAAAGATTCCCAGAAATTGAATTGCCGGTTATAGGGTATATTATGCATTTAAGGTTTAATATACAGTCTTGCTAAATTGTCATTTATATACAGATTGTTAAATTGCCCTAAGGAAAGTTGAACCAAATTTACATTTGCATGAGAATAGCCAGTTGCCTTCACCATTATCAGTCATTGGGTATTGTTCTTAAAGAAAAGAAAATTAGCCGGTTTATAGAACAAAGGTATATAGGTTTATTTAGAATTTATTACTTACAAAAAAGGTCAAAGATTTACAGTAATTTTATTTACCATCCATGTTCCTTTCTGTGAACCACTCTTCCATGTCCTTTGACTTTTAAAATTAGGTTCTTATCTTTTTTTCCCTCTTATTCATAGAAGTATTTTGTGCTTTAAGGACATTAATCTGCATGTATCATGTATATTAGAAATATATTTCTAGTATTTTTTGTTATTTTGTCTTAATTTTGTAATTCAGAAATTTCACACTTTATTCCTAGCTTTATTGAGATATCATTGACAAATCACATTGTGTAAGGTTAAGGTGTGTAACATGATGATTTGTTATATATACGTATTATGAAATGATTACCATCATACGGTTAGTTAACACATCCATCACCTCAGATAGTTACCTTTTGCATGTGTGTGTTGACACACACAACATATAAGATCTCCTCTCCACTTACCAAGTAATCTAGCCTTTCTCACTGATTTGAAATACCACTTCTGAACTTTTGATTAAACATGGCAAATTGAACACACATGGTTATCTCCTCTTTCTCCTAAAAGCCCAATTAAAATGGCAGTAAAAGAATACAAAGGCTTAAACCCACAAAAATTAGGAGGGGAAATTTATAGGAGTTGAGACATGTCAACCAGAGAAGCTCACAATTTACACATGCACATGGAGCTTCCAATTAGCATTTCTGAAAAATCAGGTTCATTGAAGTATAATTTACACACAATAAAATACACTCTTTTAAATATACAGTTCTGTGCATTTTGAAAATACACTTGTGTAACTACCCTCACAGTCAAAATATATGAACAATTTAATCAAGCATGAAAATTATTTTTTGACTCTTGGGTAGCCAACCTCCCAGTCCCTGGCAGCCACTGATCTGTTTTTTGTCTCTAAAGTTTTACCTTTAGATGTAATGTCATGTAAATGTAATTAATGTCATGTAAATGTAGATTTTTGATCTGGCTTCTTTGAGACTCATGCATGTTGTTGGGTACATCATTATCCATTCTTACCTTCTTATTGCAGAGTAGAGTTCCAATATTTGGATGCACTACAGTTAATTTTATCCATTTATTACTTGATGAATATTTGGGTTGTTTCCCATTTCCTCTCAATCTGTTGCTTTTGTTTTCATTTTCTTAACAGTGCCTTTCAAAGAGCAAAGGTTTTTATTTTCTATGAAGTCCGGTTTATCAATATGTAATTTTGGGATCATACTTTTGGTATCATAACTGAGAAATCCTTGTCTAATCCCAAATCACAAAGACTTTCTTCCATATTTTGTTCTAGAAGTTTTATATCTGTATGTTTTACATTTAAGTCTATAGTTTTTAAACATTAATATTTGTGTATGAGGTAGGGTATGGGTTGAGGTTCCTTTTTTTCCATGTAAATTTCCAGTTGTTCCAGCATTATTTGTTGAAAAGACTATCCATTCTTCATTGGCTTGTGTTTGCACCTTTGTTGAAAATTGACTACATTTACGTTGATTGGGAGGGGAGCTGTTTTAGGACTCTATTCTGTTCCATTCTATTTACCTACCTATCTGCTTTTTCATTAATAACATGCCGTGCTAGTTTTTATAGCTTTATAGTAAGTCTTAAAGTAGTGTGAGTCCTCTAACTTTATTCTTTTTTTTCAAAATTATTTTGGCTATCTTAGTTCATTTGTCTTTCCATATAAGTTTTGGAACTAGCTTGTTGTTTTCTACAAAAAAAAAAAAATTCGTCCTGGGATTTTGACTGAGACTGCATTGTGTCCACAGATCAATTTGGAGAGAAATAACATCTTAACAATAGTGAGTCTTCCAATCCATGAATGATGGTATATCTATTAGGTTAGGTCTTCTTTGATTTCTTTCATTAGTTCAAGAGTAAACCTGTTGTTAATGCTATTCACGTCTTCTATATCCTTACCAATTTTCTATCTACATATTCTATCTGTTACTTATAGAACAATGTGGAAGTCTCTACCAACAATCATGGATTTGTCTATTTTTTCCTTTCAGTTCTATCGATTTTTGTTTCAGGTATTATGAAGCTCTGTGTTTTTGGTGCATACACAATTATCTTATATGTTCTTGGTGAATTTACCCCTTTATCTTTATGCAATGTCTTTCTTTATTCTAAGTAATATTCCTTGTTATGAAGTCTATTTTGTCTGATATTAATATAGCTATTTTAGCATTTTTCAAAATTAAAATTTTTTATGATATATCCTTTTTCTTCCTTTTAATGTCTATATGTATAAAGTGTGTTTCCTGTAGAAAAAGTATAGCTGGATCTTGCCTTTTTAAAAATTCCAATTTGACAAGCTCTATGTTTTAATTTATGTGCTTAGACCATTTGCATTTAATGCAATTATTATTAATTAATTAAAATCTAGCATCTTGCTAATTTTTTTCCTGTGGATAGTCAGTTTTCTTTAGTGCAATTAAAATAAGAAAATGTCCTTTCTGGAGATTGTCCTTTCTTTGCTCAGAAGCAAGTTTTTTTCTCTTTTTTTCTTTGTTCAGCTATAAGTTCTCTCTGAATAATTTTCTTTAACATTTTTTTGTTGGACAAGTCTGCTTGTAATTTATTCTCTCAATTTTTGTTTGTTGGAAAAGTCTTTACTTCACTTTTATTTCCACTAGGTATAGAATTCTGGGTTGACAGTTGTTTTGTTTTGTTTTTTCTTGTAGCACTTTAAATATGCTACTCTTATTTTCTGGCTTGTATATTTTCTAACAAGAAGTTTGCTGTGATTCTTACCTTTGTGTAAGTGTGTAATATGTCTTTTTTTTCACTGCTGCTCTCATGATTTTCTTTTTAAATTTGGTTTTTAGCGGTTTGAATATAATCTGTCTTTGGGAAATGAGGGAGAATTTACCCTGCTTGAGGTTCTCTGAGCTTCTTGGATCAGTGAAGATGTCATTTATTATTCTTGGATAATTCTTGTTTATTATCTTTTAAAATATTTTTTCTTTCTTTTCTCCTTCTGGGATTAAAATTTTAAATCTTTGGATATTGTCCCATAGTTACTTGATAGTCTTTTCTGTTTTGTTTTGGTTTTTTTTGCTTCCTTTCACTCTGATTTTTCTTTTGTATTTCAGTTTGGGTAATTCCTTTTGACCTGCTTTCAAGTTCACTTATTTTTTACTCACCTGTATTGAGTCTACGGATGAGTCTGTCAAAGACATTGTTCATCTCTAGTACTCTGTATGTTTGTGTGTGTTATTTCTAGCATTTATATTTGAATCTTATGGTTCCTATCTCTCTGCTAAAATTCCTCATCTGTTCATTCATGTCGTTCATCTTTTCCATGGGAATCTTTAACATATTAATCATAGTTATTTTTAATTCTTTATCTTATGGTTCTGATATCTGTTCATATTTGAACCTGATTCTCTTGATTGCTTTGTCTCTTTTCAGTGGGTTGTTTTTTCTTGTTTTATTGTGTCTAGAACAGTAAAGTCTCAGGTAAACAGTATTTGTGTCTGGAAATAGGCATACTGTTTTACAAGGTCAATATACAGGGAGCTGTGTCAATCTAAACAGTAACTGAGCTAGTTCTGCATTTTATTGTTGTCATCTTCAGTGAATCAAGCCTTCAAATTTTTCTAGTATTACCTTATGTTTAGGGTGGAGGCTCATTTGTCATTTCTTTTTTTTTCTCTCTCTCAGTATTTCTGCTGTATCCTCAGCTTTAAGCCTTCTTTATTTGTCTGTGCCTCTGAGAAGATCTCTCACCTTTCTTCTTTCCAGGTGTATTAGTTTCCTAGGGCTATAATAAAGAATCACACGACTTAAAACTACAGAAATTTATTTTGTCACAGTTCCAGAGGCTAAAAATGTGAAATCAGTGTGTCAGCTGGCTTGGCTCCTTCTGAGGGCTCTGAGGGAGAATCTGTTCCATGCCTCTTTTCTAATTTCTGATAGTTTTCTGGCAATCCTTGGTGTTCCTTGGCTTTTAGATGCATCGTTCATTCCAATCTCTGTCTTCATTTTCACATGGTGTTCTCCCAGTGTCTCTGTCTGTGTCCATATTGCAGTCTTTTTGTAAGGACACCAGTTATACTGGATTAAGTTCCCACCATACTTCAGTACTCATGTTAACTAATACTAATATATAATATTGCTGCTAGTATTATAATACCAGTATAATATAGTACTATATTAGTAAATAGTACCATATAATATACACTATAATACACTGATATAATACTAAGAACTAATACATCTTAACATAATTAGTTACACCTACAGTGACCTTATTTCCAAACAAGGTCACATTCTAAGTTACTTGAGGGGGGAGCTTAGGGTTTCAACATATCTTTTGGGGGACACAATTCTCAGTGATCATTGCC
This sequence comes from Balaenoptera borealis, assembly GCF_965194805.1. NCBI lineage: Eukaryota > Metazoa > Chordata > Mammalia > Artiodactyla > Balaenopteridae > Balaenoptera > Balaenoptera borealis. Next base: position 12,799,298 of record NC_138865.1, on the reverse strand, counting down.
CTTCTCCAGTGGTTGACCTCTTATGGAGCCCAGGATAGCCTCCTGCCTCATCCTAGGGATAGACATTTTTTATTTTATTTTTCTCCCAGTGCAGTGGGTTTTCTACTGGATCCTGGGGTAACAGGGTTTCCTGCCCTGCCTCCAAAGACTTAAGGCTTTTCTTCCTTGGAGAGAAGTGTCTGGGAAGGGCTTTGTACTTTTTCTGCAGTGCACTCACTACCCTACTCCAGTCTTCCATCACCAAGGGAGGTTTTCTCCAATCTCCACCTTTCCTCCAATCTTTTCCAGATAAGCCATGAGCAAGTCCATGGAGAAGAATGTGGGACTGAGTGCAGACTCCTGTTTTATCTATAGCATCCAGGGGTTCTAGTCTCTCTTGCTAGCCTTTAGCATTTCATTAAAAAATTTTAGCTGAATTCTTCTTACTCACTTGTATGGTAGTGCTCTTTGCCCCCTGTGCTCTGCTATAGGTGAATCAGTACTCATGTCCCACCTCTCCTTGGAAGTGCTTGCATTTCCTTCAATTTCAGGCCAGTTAGTTGCTATGTGATCTCAGTACTCTGATGCCTTCAAGAACAGTTGCAATTTTTGAGGATTATCCTGGGTTTTTTTTTTCTTGTGTTTAAGGCTTTAAATGCCACACTTTCAAATAAGAACACAGGCCAAGTTTCAACAAACATATGAAAAACGTCTTTAACATGAAAAAGAGACATCAATAGACAAACAGAAAAAGGGAACTCAGAGGAAGCCAAGACAAGCAGAAGAAAACTTCAAAACAAAATAAAAGCAATATCTTTAAAAAGAGAAGATAATATACTGTATTAACAAAATGGGAATATAAGAAGTATATATGTATGTGTAGATAGAATGTATGTATACATATGTATATATAAAACATTTAGAGAACAAAACATAACTCTATTATAAACATCATATTAAAATGTGATAGTAGAAATAAATCATGTTGGTAGAAAACAAGGAAGGTAACATTGAGGAAATCTCTCAGAAAGACATCAAAATACAAAAAAGGAAGGAGAGGATATTAGATGACCGACACACCATGCCCAACATCTGACTAACAGAAGTTCCAAGAAGGGAGAATAAAGAAAATATAACCAGGAAATCATCAAAGAAATAGTATAAGAAAATTACTCAAACCTGAGGACATGAATTCCCTGTTTGAAACTTCTCATCAAATGCCTGGAAATGGAATAAAAAATAGCCACACCAAAATACATAACTGTGAAATTTCAAAACACTATAGTTAAAAAGAAGAATTTAAAGTTTCCATTGAGGAAAAAACAAACAAGTCACATATAAAAGATCAGGAACCAGAATTCATTTGGGCATCTCCACAGCAACACTGGAAGCTAGAAGCAATGTCCTCAAATTTCTTAGGTAAAATTATTTGCAACCTGGAATTTCATACTCATCCAAACTATCCTTTACTTAATTGTGAGAGTAGAATAAGGACATTTCAGAGGAAGCAAGTTTTTAAACTTGTACATCCCTTATACACTTTCTCAGGAAACCACTTGAGGATATGTGTCACCAACATGAGGGGGTTATTTTAAAAAAAAAGAAAAGAAAGAAAGAAAAACACAAGATCCAGGAAGAAGAAACTCAACACAAGAGAGAATTGGAATTACGGTGATTTAGCCAGATGGCATCTGTGAAGGTTATCTAGAGACCATTCTTTCTGGATAGAAGCAGGAAGATGGCACACATCAAGATATTTCCAAGGAAAAAACAAAATGAAACTAATAGAATTGATTGATGTGTTTGATTTATATCAAGAGGACATTTATAATTATAGAGGAGATTTAGGGGACTTAATTAGTGATAGGTACATGGAAGACAAAACAACTAAGAAAATGGGACAACAGTTAACTCCAAGAAGCGGTGGGGCATTGTTACAAGAAGGAAAATATGATCATGGTCCACACCTGACTTTGTGAATAATATTTATATTATTATAATGTAACAGTAAATATTTTTTTAACCAACTATTGTTTAATTACCATAAGGTGAGAATAGGAAACTATTGTGCCAAAGAGAGGTAAATTCTCATCTTTCCGACTTGGAAGTCAATAGATAAGGTCTAAAATTGAAAATATCAAGAAATAGCAATGTAAGCTTTACACTTAGAAATATAAGGTTAGATAGTAACAGCAACACTAAAATAATTGAAAGTGGCAGCCTCTGGGGTGTGGGAATTTGGTGTATGAGTGAGACACTGGGTTTCATTTGAAGCTTTGAGGTATTATTTGACATTTTAAGTTATGTACATGATTAAAACTTTATCATATATTAAGTTCTAAAACATCTTTTACAAGCTCTGGGGATGGGAAGCTTAGATTTGACTACAGTCCTACATTTACCAGCTGTGTGAATGGGGATGGTTGTTACTTAAGCTGACTGCTCTCCTTTCTTCTTGGGTGGAGATAAAAATAGTACCTACCTCACAGCAATGTTATGTATGAGATAAAATTAGTTAATGCATGTAAAGCACTTAACAGTTGTGCCTTGTATTCCACTTAGTACAGCTTTATATTTTATTTAATACAGGTTGGGCAAATTAGCTCTCATTGCTCTTCTGTTTTTTTGTGTGTGTGCTAAATTTCATGAGGTTTTTTTCTTCTAACTAAATTTAAGAATCATTTTATCTTCCCCACAAGAAATATATTTTATTTCTGAACTTACTTAAGCCTTTTGTCCAAGAGCAAAGACTATGACTTTCTTTATCAAAGTCTACACACTTCTTATTTAGTTTATTCCTTAGATATCATGAGTGTATCAGTATATCTACATCTTTCTCTCTCGCTCTTATTCTTGCTCTAAATCTAGTTTTATTTTATACACTATTGTGTATGAGATTTTATTTCTTTACATGTTGTTTATATTTCTTTGTATAGAGAAACAATCTTGATTTTTACCATCTTATTTTTCAACTTATGTTTCTGAACTTTCTTATCAGTTTTAATAATATCTCAGTTGATACTCTCGTGTTTTCCTATCATAGAATCATAGTATCAGCAAATTATATTATTTTCTCCCCATTTCTAACATGATATTATTTTCTTTCCTTGTTTCACTTTCTGTTTTTAGTTTGTGACATATAGCAATATTGTATGAAAGTTGAACTTTTGTCTAACTTAATGTTACTTTGATCTTGTTTTGTGCTTTCCCATTGTCTCCTTGTTTTCTGTCTTTTCATTTATGGTATGTTTTCTTCATTAATGTTTTAGTTAGGTTTATGTCCCATTTTTATTCAAATAGTAATAACAGTAGTAACAATAACTCTATTATTGTCATAATAGTCATTTATTAAAAACTTACATGCATCTGGCAATGTTCGACACTTTACACACTTTTCAATAATACTAATATTATTACTAACAACATCAACAACAATGACAATGATTGCTAACAATATTCAACGTTTTCTATGTGCTGGACATGCTTTTAGCACTTTACATGCATTAACTCACTTAATTCTGTCAACACTTTATGAAATAATTGATATTATTAATCTGACAAAACCATGAAAGGATTGTGTACATTTACCTTCATTTTATAAATGAGAAAATGTGATTCTCAGGTATGACACCAACGCCTAACAATAATCCATGGTCTCTCATACTTACCTTTAAGGTTTTCAAAAATATTTTTCTGTTTTTACCTTTTTTTCTGAATCCTGTTGCTGCTTCTCCTTCTTCCTCCCCCTCTTCCTCTTTCTCTTCTTCCTCTTTTTCTTCTCCTCCTCCTCCATATTTCTCACCTATGGTCACTTTTCTCATCTTCTTTCCCCTCTATCACAGGCAGTTGCACTCTGCATTTCCTTTTCCTTTTCCTTCTTTGAAGAACAGTAGTACAACATTTATTACTCTTACACCGTTTAAAAAAGAAAAGAAGAAAAAGAAGAGACAAAGAAAAGAAAAGAAAGGACTCGTTAGAGAAGAGAACCTTTCCAAGACAGTGACTTCAGGTTATTCCCAGTAATAATCTTCCTTATTCCAAGATCAGGGCTCCTTACTCTTGCAAGGGGTCTGCCCAGGCAGTGAAGACAGCACACACTCAATACCCAGTGTGTGATGGTTCCTACAGAGGGTGGATCCTCCTGGGTTCAGGTGCCTGAAAACAGCCACAGATGGTGCAGGCCATTACTCACTACCCTGAGGCAGCACAGCCCAACCCTCGTTGTTCATGGATATAACAGAGTACTTAGATCAAGCTGGTGACAAAGGCATTCTCTCTGAGCACTAATTAGCCTCTGAGTAATTTCTAATCTAACTCCAATTTCAACCATATGTATATACAGATGCAGTTTACTTTACACTTCTTGTCTTCTTTTTTCCATCATTCTTAGATCCTCTTGCCATCTTCCTCCCCCAATTCCTGCATCCTTTTAATTCTATTCACCAATTTCCTTCCATAAGATATTTTAACATTTAACTTGGGACTCGAAGGCTGGTGACTTTGGGGATCCTACATATTCTCCCACACAACTGTGTGGGGCTCTTAGGAATCAATCACTAGAGAATCCTTTTTTTTCCCAGAATGACAATACAGCTGTAAATGCAACTAAGGCAGGTGTTGTGTCTGCTGACTGTTACCTTATTATTATTTATTTTTTATGCTTCATATTCTTTATATTTTATTTTTTTAATGTTTACCCAAAGTTAACTACAAAAGGATCATTTTGTTATTTTGAGTACCTTTTTTTTTAATCAGTGAAAATATGCCCTAGGTTCTCCGAGAGACTTTCCCCTCATTTGCTCCTATTCTTTTAATATCAGAGACCTTCCTGGGTTATGGATTTCTTTAGATTATTGAACTTATATTTCTATCTGACATTAGGTATGACTGTATTGTCACAACTTTACTTTAGGAACTTGTAGTTCTTCTTTTACTCTGTCCCATGGGTTGACTCCTTTTTTCCCTTCTTTTTTTTTTTTTTCATTTTCAAAAATCTGTTTCTCAAATTGCATGGCACATACTCACCATGCCTTTCATTTGCTTCCTAATTGGCATGAATTCCAAGAATACAGTGGCATTCTCCTGTGGGTTCTTCTTGCTTCCACATCCACTACCAATTTGTCTTAATTAAGGTCAGCGTGGTCATTAACTCTGCCAGGAGATTGCATGGCGCTATGAAAAGGGATGGCTTTGGAAACAGGTAAGCCGAGGTTAAAATCTTGGCTCTCTACCTCTTCCTAGCCATGTGGCCTTGAGAAAGTTTCTTAGCCTACCTAAACCTCAGTCTCCTGATGTTTAAAAATGAAGAGAACAATACCTACCTTGTAATATTGTTGTGAGCATTAGAGATCATTATGTAAATTACCTGGCATGTGATAGGGATACAATAAATGAAAATTACTTTTATTTTGAGTCAGTCAAATATGGGATTCAGATCCCAGTTCTTCCACTTCCTAGGACTTTTTAAAATGAAGCTTACTTAACCAATTTTGAGCCTAAATTTTCTTATCTGTAAAATGGGGACAAAGGTCCCTATCTTGTAAGGTCATGGGAAGACTACAGCCTCAGACAGGGTATAAGACAGTTGCACATGCTCTCAACAAACGTTCTTTCTCTTCTACCTTCTGGACAAAGACATACTCTGCTGGACATGTCTGAATTTTACCTGATGTGTTGCTTTTTCACAGAACAAACTTCCAATAGGTATTACCCTAGTGTGAAGGGCTCACTTTAGCTCAAAAGAATGCTTGTTTTGGTCTCAGAAGGGGAAAAGCATCCATTTTCCCCTTCTGATCAATGGAAATGTTTTCATAAAAGTATTACTTTTGTTTTTCTGTCTTTACAAGTAGGTACATCTTTTAACCCCCGGGTACCCTTCGAATAAAAAGAAAGAAATGAGAGAGAGAAGAACCACCACTTAGTGAAGGTGATAGGTTCAGATAATATGTAAAACAAAAGACTTAGAGAAAATGCCATTGTAATCAAGAAACATTCGTGCATTTTGATGAACTCATTTTTCACAGTCAACTAGAAGAAAAATTCTTATCCTTATTCATTTTTTCAAGGATTTGGAAAATGCTAAATAAAAGGGAACCAATAAATTGGGGAAAATATTCCTCTCATTAGAGTACACACAGAGATTCTTTGCTTCTCACAGGATTCTGAAAAAGAAATGCTCTTAAAATGCAGGTTGCTTCCCATCCTTTATAATCCCTAAGGAATACCTCCATCTCTGATGAACTGGAGAATGTGGGCTTTGAAATCTGACATGCCCTGATTTTAATCCACGCTCTGCTACTTACCATTGGCAATGCATTTAACTTCTGCAAGCCTCAGTTGCCTTAGGTGTTAATAAAATGGGCAGCCTAGTTCTTCCTTCATACAGTTTTTAGTAGGAACAAATAACATAATTGATGTGTGCTAAAGCATGTAGCCCAATGCCTTGTATAGAGTAGAAAATAAATGTTAAGGCCCCTTCTCTTTTTCCCTTAGATCTATCCAAGAGTGTGAACTTGATAATCATAGATGATCAATATAAGTAAATAATGGAACCTGTTGGAAGAATGTATCAGTGGAATTAATCTCATTTTCAGTAGTATAAATCAATTTGAAGAAGCTATCATTTGTTGACTTAGTATGAACCAGATGCATGTCCCTTAAGGAAGGCAATATACATCTTACATATGAGGAAACTCTGGCTCAGAATTGAGAGGATATTTCCTTAAGGTTACACAACTAATGAGTAGAAGAGGCAGCATTTGAACCCAGTTCCTCCCTCGCCACAAATATTTGTCATTTTCGTATCTTATGGTGACAGAAATAGACTATTGCTGCAAATAGGCATATTATTTGGTTCACAATATAACTGAATCCATGATCAAATTTTTAAAATTCTTATTTTCATGTATTCTCTGGAAAAACTTCAACACCCTTGGGGTATAATTTCATTTTTGTCCAGTTTCGGCATCTAACTCTATTTTATTGAGTTTATCTATGTAAATGATTGGAATGTTCTACCATTAGATATAAGATATCGTCTTATTAGCAAATGAGGCCAACCCATGGCTGAGGCATCAATACAACATATTTACCAACAGGTCAGGGAGGTAAGAGATATATATTTTTTCCTTTGGAGTTTTGACACTTTCAGAGTTTAGGGAAGTGAACTAACATTCAAAGTGTATTTACAATGTGGCAGGAACTATAGGTAGTGGCATTGCATGTTTTGTTTCATTTAACACTCAAAACAATGGGTGAGACAAACGTTATTATCTCCATCTTATAGCTGAGGAATGGAGGTTTTGGGAGCTTAAGTAACTTATGTAAAGTAGGAAATATAGCTAGGTTTTGAGCCCTGGAAAATGCACTTGTATTGAGGATCTCATTCCATGATGATGCTAGTAAATGAAGTGTTAGAGTTCTTTGCCCTAATTCTCTGTTGACCTTGACAAGAAAAGCATCCATTACTTTCCCTGCGGTGCCCTGGCTCATGCCAGGGTCAGGCTGTCTTTCAACTAAATGATGTACAATTTGAGAAGCACACATGACTGGAACATCTTCTGCAGAACCCTCAGTCTGCAAGCTCGGAGGGGTGGGGGCGGGGAGGAGAGAAGATGGATGGAAATAATGGAAAATGATGTGATGTTGTGGAAATTTAGATTTGGAAATGATTTTTAATCAAGTTCAGCCAGGAGAGCCTCTCTCCAGGTGTAACCCAGAGGTAATCAATAACTGACATTCCCAGCCCTCTTGCCTCCCATGTGATTTTACTGAACACAGGTTTAATTGACCTGAGAAAGAACTTACTTGTTTGAAAAGCTGTGTGCACTGCCAGCAAAATAAACTTTCCTCAGTTCTTGCCCTGTGGGGAACGTTGCTGGACTGTTTTACATGGTCATTTCTGAGTAGAAAACTGTCAGGTCACCAGGCTTTAAATGCTTGGGAAACAAGTCTATGAGGTCACTTTGATAATGAGAGACACTATAAAATGTGGTAAGGATTTACTTTTGCTGGGCTTGCTCATTCCAGAAATTGAATTGGATCAGTTACCGTGGAAGGATTCCATTGCAACCGTGCTCAAGAGGGGCAAAGTGACACAGGACCAGATTCATACAGAAAAAACCTAACCTCCCTTATATTGTATAATCCATGAGGACCCTACCTTGAAGGAGTAGACTAGGAGTGATTGCTCAAAGAAATATTCCATTTCTTTGTAGAATCAGACTATGCACTTTGTCTCGATGAGCCCCAGTTTCCTCATCTGTAAGATAAAACTAAGTCCTACCTTGTCAGAATGATACAAAGACTTCTGGACCGTAGCGACTGAAGAAAATTTAAGCTGTGCTTTCTACTGATCAAATTCTTCTCCCGTACACTTAATATTTTGGTGGCCTGAAAAATCTTTTTTGAGTCTCACATTTCTTATATGTACAATGAGAGGGTTGAGCTAAATTATCTCCAAAGTCCTTCCCATCTGTAATGCCAAATTACTGCACTTCCACAAATATCCTAGGAATAAGGCAGCCTTGCATTTACAAAATATCCCAGGCTCAGAGAGCTGCTTTAGAAAGCAGCCATGGCACAGAGGAAGGACCTAGAGTCAGAAGACCTGCAGTCCAGTCTCACTTCGGCCACATCCTTGCTGTGTGGACTTTGGCAAGGCATTTAACATCCCTAAACTTGAAGTTCTTCATCTATAAAAGGATGAAAATAATAACGTACCACAGAGAAAGGTTGGTAGAATTTTATTAGATTGTGAATGTGGAAGTAAAACTTTTTACACTGTGAAACCCTGTACACATTTAAATATTTTGACTATCATCTAGTAAAGCCCATTCACTTATTTTTTCCCCCAAATAAGAGCTTTTTTAAAAATCCAGATTTTTAAAAAATGTCGTTTTAATCAAAGTTATGTACGTTCATAGTTTAAAGCATCAACTACCTATTCAGAACTTATTATGTAGCACATGGTTCTATGCGCCTTCTCCCTACTATCACTGATGTCCTGTCCCCAGAGGCAACCACTTTCAACTCTAAGTTTTTGTTTTTTAAATATTTACCTCCATATATCTAAATAGTCTGTGCATAGTGTCATTTTTTTGATTTTTCAGTTTTAGGCATTTATAATGACCTACCAATCATGGGAGATGAGGATTTTCATCCCTATCACTCTACCACCAGAAAATACATGCACAGTATTAATATTTCTGTTCTCTCAATACAAACATATCGTAATATAATTTTGGTTAGCTCTATCATCAGTCCTTAAGTTAAAGTGAGTACATAAAATCCTATTCATAGCTGAGCCACATAGAGTACTATAATTTTTTTCTTTCCTCTCACAAGTATTTTTTCCCCCGAGATTTAACAGTTGTTTTGTTTTGTTTATCTGCTGCATTTTCTGTGGTCTTATTACTAACTCAGCCCCAAATTCTCTCTCACTATGTCTCAATGTAGTAAATATTTTTTACCAATTTTATCTTTTTGGAGACATCACTGAGAGAACCTTCTGATCAAAAGATCTGGTTTTGTGGGTCGCTAAGTCCTACTGCCTGATACCATCCTGGGATTACTCTGTCATCATTCTGGGGGATTTCTTTGACCTCTCTCTTATTGAATTCCCTATTACTTGGGCCCTACGTCTACATCCATATAGGCTTATTCGCTTGTTTTTAAAATGGAGCACCTTCTCCAGTAACTTTCTCTGAAATATGTATATCTTAAGAATGTACCTGTCTGGAAATATATTTAGTCTCTCCTTATACTATGTTAATAGTTTGACCAGTTTTGGAATTTAAGTTGAAAATAATTTTTCATAACTTTATAATTTTGATGACATTGCTCTAGTATTACATTAAAATGATTGGGGCTACTCTGATCCTCTGTATCTTCCTGATTTTTCTTTTGAGATACTTTTATAATCCTCTCTTTCCTTTTGTGTTCCAGAATTTCATGGTGATGTGCCTGGGTCTATTTTCATTTATTGTGCTAGTGCTGGGCAGTAGACTAGATGGTCCTTACGTTCTCCAGTCCTGAGGTTTAGTGAGCCTCTTCTTCTTGGCTGTTTTTAACTGAGTACTTTAATGTTCCTCTTTTACAGCTCTACAGACATATTTCTGTGACAGCTCTTACTATATTGTTTTATAGTTAGTTGTGTATATCCCTAGCATAAGCATAATATGTCCCATTATGGAAGCTCAACTGATTTTTGTTGTATGAATGAAAACAAAATTTACTTGTGATCTTCTGGCAGCATGGACATAGAAAAATAGTATGTAATATGGATCTGAAAAATTAATGGCAGCTAGAATTGTACTAGATTTCTGAAAATATACCTCTATTTTAGAGATTTTACAATTTTCCATACATTTTTTAACTCTTTGTAGTGAATGATTTTGCTATTAACCCGAACAAATTCTAGACTGCTATCCACACCACTTGAAACTTAAAAGGAGAGAAACAAAAATAGTTTGAGGTTCTTGAGGTTTCTAAAGACCTTTAAACATCCATTGTTATTTATAGCCAGCATGTTTATAATCAAGGAAAAGGAAATGTTGTGGAGACAGGCCCTCCTTCAACATTTGTGGGGCCCAAAACAAGCATATAAATGGTGACCCACATACATATGTCTAAATATTTAAAATTTATAACTCAACCTTTAAAAATGTTGAATAAAATACGCTCTAGCCACATACCTTAACAAGTGTACTTTCATCGGGACCTGGAAAGCTAGACTGCATTTAAATTCTGGGATTCCTTAGCAGCTCAGGAGGAGTCAGTCTTCAGCTTTTCTCTCATCTTCTTACCTTTAACCAGATCTGTCTCGTCTTTGAGACATTCAGCTGGCACACATGTAGGTACATAGACACCACAGCCCCATGACCAAGCTCCGCTCATGTGCTCTGAATGCAGGTGCCCTTTGGCCAGTGGTTGGGAAAATGGTAAGCATATTTGTGGCCCAGTCAACATTTTGGAGGACAGTCTTGGAACAGAACTCTGTGTAAGACCTGAAAGTGGTCTAAGGGGCATTTGTGCAAGGAATTCCAGGGTTCCATGGAGAAATGTCTAGAGGGCAGGCATGGGTTCCAGGTGGGCATATCCCCTTGACCCTGTGTCCTCCTCCACAGGAGGAGAGCCAGAACATGTCCCTCTAAGTGCGGAGTCCAGGGCAGAGTCTCCTCCTGACTGGGGCTGAAGGTTGGACTCCCAGAGAGTAAGAGGAATCTGGCTGTGATCATTTGATCAAATGATGGCAAATCTGAGAAGGAACACAAGTTGGTCTGTTCTATTCCTTTGACCTGTAACTATCTCTGCCAACTCCACAATCAATTCCATTAACCAAGCAGGAAGGAACTGAGCAAGTTCAGTCCTTTTACTTCTACTTTACATTAAAAAAATAACGGTGGAACATGAGATTTCTTGATAGCTTGTGCTGGTCCAGCCTAAATCATAAATCAGAATTTAAATGTCTCGTGGTTTGTGGTAAGTCCTAAGCTGACGTTATCCTCCAATTTTATGAAGCCTTGGAGGCTTACAAACCCATATTCAGACTTGGTGGTTTGGATATTAAAAACTGGTTCCTTTCCCTGGGTTTTATGTTACCACTTCAAATTCCACTAGACAAGGAATAAGGGATAGAGTAGGAAAGCTCAGAGGACAAAGAATGCCCACCGAGGGCTCCGGGAATGACCCTCAATGAGAATTTGGAAACTCAAAATATCTTTGTTCCTAATTAGACTGACTAAGGAACATGGAAGAAGCTACATCTTGAATTTCAAATCTTTATAAGTAACTGATGTCTTAAAAACAAGTCTTTTCCACCTCACCCCATCCCCACCTCCCACCAGCTGCCTTTGTTGTGCTCCAATATTTATAAAGCACCTGTAATCGCTTTCATTTCTTCTACTCTTTTTGCCAGGCTACAGGAATGCAAAGGAAAGATAACCCAAAATAGCTAAGCCATGGGGTAATTTTCAAACAGGAATTAAAATTTAAAATTCCTTAAAATTTAGGAAAGAAATATATATTTTTTTAAAGGAAAAATAATAATAACATTATGGATTTGTAAAGTATCAAAAGAGAAAAATATATTACAACACTATTAAAAAGGAGGAGGGTATACATTTAAAATTATATTGTAAAATTCTTGTATTATAAGGGAAGTAGAATGTCATTAATTCAAAATAGATTGTGACAAGTTAAGGATGCATAGTATAATCTTTAAAACAACAACTCTAAAAAAAGTACAAAGGAGTATAGCTGAAAAGCCAGTAGAAGTGATAGAATGGAATACTAACAGATTGGGCTAACACTCGTTAGCCCAAAAGAAGACAGGAAAGGAGGAGAAAAGGAACAAAGAACAGAAGGGACAAATAAAACAAATTAGAATAATTGTAGAATTAAACCTAGCCATATTCATAAATACATTAAATGAAACACTCCAATTAAAAGGAAAATATTTTCAGACTGCTTGAAGAAGTAAGGCCCAACTATATTGTTTACATAAGAGGTACTTTAAATGTAAAGACACAGAGAGGCTGAAAGGAAAGGTTGAGAAAAGATATACCATGCAAATACTAAGAAAGTCGGTTTGGCTATATGAATATCAGATAAACAGACTTAAACACAAGGAGTATTACCAGAGATAGAGAGGGCAATTTTATAAAGAGAAAAACCCCACAATCCTGGCACAACTATGTGAATATACTAAAACCCATAAAATTGTATACTTTAAATGTGAGAGTTATACGGTAGATAAATTATATCTCAATAAAGCTATTAAAAAGAAGTTTATTGAAATGATTTTCATTGATTAATATACTATATCACAGTCCCATTGGTTCAGCCATTTTTTTCTGTTAGTCATGGAATGTGTTGAATTAAATTAGTCAAAAGCTCATATATATAGTCAAATGTTTATTTCTAGAGGCATCAGTCTTTAAGAGATGACCATGCTGATGTTATGTGTCTATTCATCTATTCATTTTTTTATTCATCTCTTTATCTAAGTTATACTATGTATGGTATTTTAAATAGTTTTGTTCATATAATATCATTTTCATCTTTATAATATGTTTGAAAAGTAACAAAATATGCTCACCTTTATATTTTGTCATATTATTATCTTGATTAAATGAAAAGTTCTTACCATAGGAGAAAAAAATGACATAACAATCCTAGCATGTACACACTTAATAACAAAGTTTCAAAATATAAGAAACAAAAATTGACAGAACTAAAAGAAAAAATACAAAACGTTACAATTACATTTTAATATCCCTCTATTTAGTAATTGCTAGAACAAGTAGAAAAAATCAGTGAGGGTATGGGAAATTTGAACAACATCATCACCCATGTTGACCTAATTGAAATTTATAGATCATTGTATCCAATAACCATATAATACACATTCTTTTCAAGTGCAGATGGAATTTTCAATAGTATAACGTATACAGGGCCATAAAATGTCCAATACATTTTACTTTTTTTTTTTTTTTTTTTTATAAATAGGTATTTTTTATAGTGGGTAATGTGAAGACTTCAGATGAAATAGATTGAGAAACTGATTGGAAATTGAATGCAAACTAAGACCACTTGACTGTTACTGAAATGAATAGCCCAGTTTGCTTTTTTTTTTTTTTTAAAAGAAATTCACGTTCTTTTATTTATTTATGACTGTGTTGAGTCTTCGTTTCTGTGCGAGGGCTTTCTCTAGTTGTGGCAAGCGGGGACCACTCTTCATCGCAGTGCGCGGGCCTCTCACCATCGCGGCCTCTCTTGTTGCGGAGCACAGGCTCCAGACGCGCAGGCTCAGTAATTGTGGCTCACGGGCCCAGTTGCTCCGTGGCATGTGGGATCTTCCCAGACCAGGGCTCGAACCCGTGTCCCCTGCATTGGCAGGCAGATTCTCAACCACTGCGCCACCAGGGAAGCCCGTCCAATACATTTTAAAGGATTAAAATCATGCAGAGTATGTTTCTAGAACATGACATAATTAAACTAGAAATCCATAACAATAAACTACCTAGAAAATTCATCAAAATGAAACATTTCATTTCATAAATTCTTAAAACCCATTTTTAAAAGAAAAAATTAAAAGAGAATTTGGAAAAATTTTTTTTTTTAATTTTACTTATTTATTTATTTATTTTTGGCCGTGTTGGGTCTTCATTTCTGTGCGAGGGCTTTCTCTAGTTGTGGAGAGCGGGGGCCACTCTTCATCGCGGTGCGCGGGCCTCTCACTATCGTGGCCTCTCTTGTTTGGAGCACAGGCTCCAGACGCGCAGGCTCAGTAGTTGTGGCTCACGGGCCCAGTTGCTCCGCGGCATGTGGGATCTTCCCAGACCAGGGCTCGAACCCGTGTCCCCTGCATTGGCAGGCAGATTCTCAACCACTGCGCCACCAGGGAAGCCCTGGAAAATATTTTGAACCAAATAATAATGAAAACATATCAAAATGTGTGACTGCAACTAAAATAATTCTTAAGGGAAATAAATAGCTTGAATACATACTCATATTAAAAATGAATGAGATAAAATCAATTACCTAAGCCTCTGCCATGAGTAATTGGATAAAAAAGAACAAATTAAATCCAAAATGAGTAGAAAAAAGTAATTAAGATGAAAACAGATATAAATATAATGGGAAAAAATAATAGAGTAAATAAACAAAACCAAAGTTGTGGTTTTGAAAAAATTGATAAAATTGATAAACTTTTAGCTACACTGATGGAGAAAAAAAGAGAAAAATACCAGGAATTTAAAAAATGAGATAGCTTTACAGACCCTCAGATTTCAAAATAAAGGAATACTATATACAACTGTGTGTCAAAAATTGTGATGACTTAGATGAAATTTATAAATTCCTTAGAACCAGAATTTTACACAAAGATGCTTCAGGGACAGATGGTTTCATTGGTAAATTCTATGAACATTTGAGAAAACTAATATCAATCCTATTCAAACTCTTTCCAAAAATAGAGATAGAGAGAACAATTTTCAACTTATTTATTGAGTCCAGGATTATGTTAATATCAAATCCAAACAAGATGCAAGAAAGAAAATTACAGGCCAGTGTGCCCCATGACCATTGATGGACAAGTCCTAAAAAAAAAGTTAGCAAATCTAATCCATCAATATATAAAAATGATAAGGCAATATGTAACAGTGGGAATTACCTCACAAATGTTACTTTGGTTCAGCTTTTAAAAAATCTATTGATGTACAATTTACCGCATTAGGAGAATATAGGAGAAAATTATGTAATAATTTAAGTTGATGCAGAAGAGCACCCATTCATGATAAATACTATCAGAAAACTGGAGAGGGAAAGAAATTTTCTCAACCTGATCAAGGGCACCTATGAAATCTATGAAAAGCCTATAGCTATCACATACTTGATGCTGTATTGAAGGTTTTTTCCCCTCAGATTGGAAACATAGCCAGGATGTATGATCTCACTACTTCTATTCAAAATTGTTCTGGAGGTCATAGCCAATGCACTAAGATATGAAGTAGAAATAAATAGCATGCACATTAGAACAGAAGAGACAAAACTGTATTTATTTGTCTATGAAGAAAATAAACTGTATTTGTGTAGAAAATTCTAAAAAAGCTACATAAATTGAATATAATTAATAAGTGAGCTTAGCACATTCTCAGGATACAAATGAATATGCAAAAATTAATTGTCTTTTTCATATATGAGCAACAAACAATTAGAAGATGAAATATTTTAAAAGTCACTTTTAATAGCGTGGAAGAAAACATAAAATACTTAGGAATAAATTTAATGCAGAGGGTGCAAGACCTCCTTGCTGAAAATAAAACAAAACAAAAAATTTGCAGAGAGAAACAAAAAGAAATCTAAATTAATGGGGAGATATACTACATTTGTAAACTGGAAGATTCAGTTTTGTTACAATTTCAGTTCTTTCAAAATTGATCATACAGATTTAGCACACTTCCAATGAAGTCTTAATGGTATTTTTATGTAGAACTAGGCAATATAAATCTAAATTTTATATGGACATGTAAAGGATCTAAATATGCCAAAAAAAACCCTAAAAAAACCCAGAAGTTGGAAGATTTACTCTACCTGATTTTAAGACCTACTATAAAGCTACACAAATGAAGACAGTGTGGTATTGGCAGGAGGACAGATAAATAGATCAATGGAAATGAATAGAGAGTCCAGAAATAGGTCCATACATGTACAGGCAATTGATTTCTGACAAAGTTGCCAGGTTAATTGAATGAGGAAAGGATAGTCTTTTCAACAAATTGTGTTGGATCAATTGGATACCCACATGAAAAAATTGAACTCTGATCTCTTCTTCACACAGTACACAAAAATTAATTCAAGGTAGTTCATAGACCTGAACATAAAACTGAAACCTACAAAACTTTTATTAAAAAAAATCTTTTGGCCTGGGGACAGGCGAAGTATTTTTGACATAACACAAAAAGCATTCACCAGGGATAAAAATAAATAAATCGGACTTTATCCAAATTCAAAATTTTTGTTTTTCAAAAATGTGGTTGACTGTTTTCCTCTCATCCTAATATGCCTACCCCTTTGCAGTGTGATTTTGCCATTCCTCACATCCAGAGACAGAGCCTTTTTCTCAGTCCCTTGAATAAAGCCTGGTCTTGTGACTTGCTCAGACCAAGAGAATGTGGCAGAAGTGATGTTTGCAAGTACCAGAGCCAACTTCCACACATGTGCGTGAGGACATTTTGAACCTCCCAGCCCAGTGAACCCTCCAGCTGAATCAAGCCTTATGAATAATCCCGGACTAAACCAAAGAGGAGATGCTCAGACAAACCATGCAGTTGTGAGAAGGAATAAATCATCATTGTTTTACGCCATGAACTTTTGGGGTGCTTTGTAATACTGCAAAGGCTAAATGAAAGAGAAGTTGCTACCTGCAGGTGGGTGCTGTATAACAAAAACCTTAAACATGTGCCAGTAGCTTAGGGACCAGATGGCAGATGGAGGCAGGAAGGATGTAGAAAGGAACAGATAATGGAGACTGAACGATCACGGAAAGTTCTGTCGGAGGCTGGAGAAAGACTCACGTTAGGTAATGGTGGAAAGACTGGCAAATTTCATACCTGTAGCAATTTAGAAGCTAGGAATATATTTAATTAATTTGTGGGTGTGAACAAGGAGATTTCCAGACAGAATGTTGAAAGTATCAATGCCAGTGTTTAGCTATGCATAAGATACATGGAGTGATAAATGAACTGAGGAAGGAACTGCTTGGCTTTCAAGGAGAAATTAGGACATGTAATGGAAAATTAGGCTCAGTAATGGAAAAGAAAACTAACTTGGAAAAAAACTAACTTAGAAAATAAAAGTATTTCTTATTCTCAGTCTTTCCCAGCAAGGAGTCTTGAAATAGGAAATTGGGTAAAGATCAAACCATTGGTGTGGCTATAAGATAGTTTTTTAAGAGCTCAGGACAATTTAAAGTGGTGCCTAGAAGACCCTCTCACCTTGACAAAGGACGTTTCAGAACCGTGAGAGCCTTGTCCCCAAAGCAACCCAGCAATGGCCCAAAATACAGAGAGGACTCTCAAAATTACAGATGTAGCTTTGGGAGCATTGAATGAATTCCAGTCAAATTCATAGGAAAGCCATAATTTTTTAAAGAGTTGTATTAGAAAGAACACAACCAGCTTCACAGACATGTGGCTCTTCTGCTTCCTCATATTCATCATTTTGTCTCCTCCAACATGACTTCTGCAGCTGTTGCTATAGAGAAACTGCTGTCTTGGTGGGTGACAGTCAATGCCCTCCTAATCGCACATTGAATGAACTTTTTTTTATTATTTCCTTGTTCTCGTTAACTTCTTGGGAGTATTTCACACTGTTGCTTGTTTCTCTTTTCTTGATGCTCTTCTCTCAGTCCAGCACTACACAACCTAGTTCTTTTGTTTCTCCAGTTAGTTCTTCTCTGACCCCCTTATGATTTCGCTTCCTCTTGCTCACTAAGTAAATCCAGTTCTTGGCCATCTTCTCTTCTTTCCGTATATTCATTTCCAGGCTAATATCATATATAATCCCCTAACCTAAACTATCATTTCTATATGGAAAGTTAAATCTACATCTTCACACCTTACCCTCATTCTAGAACTCTAGTCCTGCCATTTCAACTGCTTTTAGATCAGTAAGTCTGCCCTTGAAGCTCAACTCATTTAAAGGCAATAAACTTTACCATTGTATCTCCAAGAGCCTAGCACAGTGCCAAGCATAGTGTCTGATATATGATGGGTGTGAAATTTGGTGATTTATTGGATGTTATTGGTGGGTAGGTGGTAAGTACAAGGATGACCCGTAACATTATTTTGGCTACTGCAGAGATGATGGTTGTTAACTGAGATAGGGAATGGAGAAAGAAGAGGATGTACAAGAGGAGGAAGAAGAAAAAGAATACTGCATACAATTTTAAGCATGTTGAGTTTGAAATCCGAGCTGTATACAGATACCGGAGTAAACTTCCTAAAACACACTTTGATCATGACATGACTTCCTTGTTCAAAAACCTTCAAGAGTTCATCACTGTTGACCAAATCTGTATCAGTCTATCCTGGAATTTAAGATCCTCCACAATCTGGCCACTACTAGCTTTCCAAATTGATCTCACATCCTTCCCTTTTACCAAACATCTGCTATTCATCTCCTGGGCATGCGTCAGACAGCCCCACCTACTGAGCCATTCCTTCCATCTGGAGTGTACTCCTTCTCCAGTCTACAGGTGAAAATCCCATCCATGCTTTAAGACTCAACTCAAATAGCATTTTATACAATTAGAATTGTTTTTCCGATTACCCAGACAGAAAGACCTATACCTCTGAGGACAGATCAATCTCACTATATGTACTGATCATATAACATTCCTTCTTAACTCGTGTTGTAGCTATTCACATATATTTTATTACACCTACGAGAGTTAAAATGTTAAGAGGGTAGAGATTGTGTTTCACTTATATTTTCAATCCTTCCATGTTCCAAGCCCATCATATGACATATAATAATGCTTAATAAATTTTTATAAAATGAAACAATAGAATAGAGATGAATGAATAACTGAAGGCAAGAATGAATGAATGGATGAAGTAGTTGAGAATAACTCTTCTCCAGTTGCTTTTACATAATACCCTTCAGTAAATCCTTAACAACTATACCGAACGTGCCAACACTGAATGAAGCATGTGTTGAAGGAAGAGGCCAAGAAATCGGCTTGTCCAGAGGACTTTCAAAGTTTGGGTTAATTAATCCATAGCTTGGAGTTTGTGGCTGTTGGTCCCATGTGGAACTTCTGTGCCAATTAGTAGAATAGACAATAAAAATAGCCAAGTAAAATGTTTATACTTCTCCAGGTTCACTACATAATAAATTATTAATGCTTCCTGATACTACATTTTCCCTGAATCTATTTAAATGTGAATACATTGATGGAAGCAGAAAATACATTTATATTTCCATTGCTCCGATGTTATTTATAAAACTAACATTTATTACATATTTCTGATTGCAAAACAAATACGTGTTCATGCTAGAAAATTTGCACAAGAGAAGCACAGAGGTGAAGCACAAAGAGATGCCCGAAGGTGAAATTAAAAGCACCTATAAGCTTCCTTCCATAGTATAAATCTGTTAATGTATTGGTATATATTCTTATGGGTTCTTTTTCCTAACTGTGGGATAATACCATCTTTAATCTGGTTTCTTTCGCTTAATATGCTTAGAGTATTTTCTATGTAATTAAGCATTCTTAACGGAACATAACTTTTGATGGTGGTACATCTTCTATCATATCGACATATCATGTCAGTTTGTTATTGTTGGACATTTAGCTAGTTTTGAACATTTCATAATTACACATGACTCTGTGATAAACAGCCCTGTAGCCAAAGCTTTAGCATCTCTCTCATTATATCAATAGTTTGGTAAATTCTAGCCATGGAATTACTGGGTCAAAGAGTGTGTACAGTCTTATGATTTTTAAACACATATTACCAGAAGGTTTTTTGTTTTGTTTTTTAAGAAATTTATACCCTCATCAACACTGTGAAAATTTCTGTTTACCCCTACTCTTTTCACCAGTTCTATAGGTAAAAAGTTATACTTCATTGTTTAATTTACATTTATCTGAGAATGTTTGTTCAATTTTCTTCTATCTTATAAAAGCCACCTCCCCCCCACTTTTTTTTTTGGCTCTGCCGCGTGGCTTGCAGAATCTCAGTTCCCCGACCAGGGATTGAACCTGGGCAACAGCAGTGAAAGTGCTGAGTCCTAACCACTGGACCGCCAGGGAATTCCCTTATGTAAGCCCTTTTAATTTCTTCTTTTTCCACTTGACAATCTATATCCCTTGTATTTTTATTGTATTGATGTTTGTAAGAGCTATTTATGTATTAAAAATGTGAATCTTTTGTCATATATTACAATAACAATTTACCAGTTTTTGTATGCCTGTGAACTTTATTTATGTTGATTTTTTACATATAGAATGCTTCCATTCATGTTGTCAGAATATCATTATTTTCCTTTATGAATTCTGCCTTTATATATATACAGGTTAATGTACTTTTGCTTATTCTTTTATTTCATTTTTAATATTTTAATCTTTCAGTCAATTCATAGTTTACACTGAAGATGTTGTGAGGTGGGATTATGACTTTATTTTCCCTCCAATAATTAGGTAACCCTCCTAGTACTATTATTGAATAATCACTTTCTTTGAACAATTTGAAACACTACTTTTATCATATATTGAATTCTTACACCATTTTCTGCTCTTGACTTTCTATTTTGTTTCATTTATCTGTTTATTCTGAGAGGGTACTTTTCATTATTGTAGAATTATAATGTGTATGAACATTTACTAATGTAATTTCACCCTTCTTCTTTTTAGAAGATTTATTGGCTCTTCTTATCTATTTACTTTTCCAGATAAACTTTTTAAAGGATTTACTCAAGTCCCAAAAAAGTCCTTTTAGGATTTGATTGGTGTCTCAATAAGATTCTTAAATTAAATAATGGTGAACTGACAACTTGTAAAATCCTATCTACCCAATGAGAAACATGATTTTATTCCAACTATTCTTCCGTCAGTTAAGTTTTCTTTATGCATCAAGCAATTTTCTTATTACATTTATGTATAGGAATCTCATTTTATTGTTGATATCATGGATGGAATTTTAATTCATTATATTTTCTAACAGAATATTGCTGACATATTGTCTATTTATTTTGTAACTGGCCAATTTGGTGAACTCTCCTGTAAGACATAAGGCGCTTACTTCTCGGCATTCTTAAGTATTATATATCATCTACAAATATTTGTCTATTGGTTTTGCTATTCTTTTTCTCCTGATTTTTAGGAGTCCTTTTTTATTCTAGATATTGATCTTTTGGATTTTGAATATATACATATCTTCTCCCAGTTGTCACCCAGCAATTAACTGCATGCACGGTGTACTTCACTTAACAGAATTCTTTGATTTTGATACAAAGTCATCAAAATTTCACCTTAAAGCTTGTGGTTTGGGCGTCCCATTTAAGGTGCTCTTCCCCACCCTTAGGTAAAATTTACTCCAAGCTGTACTTTATTAACTTTATAGTTTCGCATTTCACATTTTGATCTTTAATCCATTTGGAATATATTTTTGCAAACAGAATGAGGTAGGATTCCTCCATATTGTAAACCAGTTTTCTAACACCGTTCATTGATTAAATAATCCATCCTTTCGACATCAGTTTGTGGTATCACCTCTTTGATAAATGAAAAACATGTATAAAAGAGTAAAATTTTGAGCTCTTTATTTTCTACTTATATCTATTTGCCTTCATATCTGATAAAGTAATTTCCCTCATGACCCTTTATATTTTTCAAAATTTAGCTATTCAAGAACTTTCATTCTTCCATATAATTTTTTAAATGTTTGTTGAGCTTCTAAAAAAAGTCCTGCTGGAATTTTAATGGCCTTGCATTGAGTATATAGACTGATTTGGTCAGATTAAAATCTTTATATCATGGAATGCTGTCTCATCCATGAGTGTGTTATCTTTCTATTTTATTGAAATCTTCCGTTATATCCTGTGAGTTGTAAATTTTTCTCTCTAAAAGTTGTGTGCATTCTAGATACTTTATGAAATTTGTTGATGACTATGAATGATACCTTATTTTCTAATTTATTTTCAGATTCATTATTGGTGTCATAGAGGAATATTGTAACTCTGGCTGAATTCTCTTGTTAGTTCTAACAGCTCCTATTAGGTTTTCGATATAGATGATCACATCAAAGGAAAAGAATAGCAGTTTTAATTTTTCCCTTCCTAATCTTCCACCTTTTACATTCAGTGCTATGTTAAAAGTAGTAGTAATGAAGAAAATGCTTGTTTTCTTCCTAGTCTTAAAGGGAATATGTTCCTACGAATCTCCATTGAGTTTGATGTTTGCTTTAGGGATTTGGCATAAAATCTTTATCAAGTTAAGGAAGTTCCTTTTATTCTCAGTCCTCTAAGAGGCTTTTTAAAAAATAATAAATATTTTAATTTAACCTTATAAAGTACTTTCTCTGCATCTAATTTTAATGTGGTAAGTTATGTTGATAGACTTTCTGGTGTTAAATCACCCTTACGTCTTGGGATGAACTCTGTTGATTAGGATGCACACTTGTGGGTTTAGGTAGCTAATATTTTCTTTAGAATTTGTGCATCTGTGCTTATATGTAAAATTGTTTATACTTTTTTTCTTTCTTTCCTTTGACCATCCCCCTCTTAACTTTGTTGGCATTATCTAGAATTTTAATTCTGGATCGTAACGGATATATGGTAAATCTATTTCAGTCAGCCCTTCATTTATATTACACTATCTTCCTGAACTTTTTTTTTCTTGCTGGACTATTTTCTCTAAGAGAGCTTCCAAAAAGATATTTGTAGCAAAACGCTTTATGCATAAAAATATCTTTATTACATTACATGTTTATACTTTAATGATGGTTTCTGTAGATATAAAATTCTAAGCTTCAAAATAATTTTAACGTTTTGAAAATATTTCTCCTTTGCCATCTGCCTCTGGTGCTACAGTTAAGAAGTCTGATGTCAAACTGATTCTTGTTCCCCTGTAGGTGATCTGCTTCTTTGTTCTGGAAGCTTTTGTAAATAACCCTTTGGTTTTGATGTTTTAAAATTTTATAATTTAAGATGTGGGTGCTTAGTGTGGGGTGTTTTTATATTTACTCTGCACTTCTTTTTAATCTGAAGTTATATTTTTTGAAATATGGAAAATTCACAGTCATTTAATTATTTCCTCTCACTTTTTTTTTTCCTCTTCTTCTGGCATTTCTAAGTATCTTTTATATATATTTTTTTGTTTTCTTAATACATTCTTGGTGTCTTCTAGGAGAGTTATTTAATACAATCTCCTTAAAATGATAACCATTTTGCTATTCACGATATCAATTGAACTCTTTCCATTTTATTTTTCATACCTAATATGTCTAGATAATTTTTCTTTATGACTTCTTCCTCCTCGGCGTTGAATAGTCTCTCTTTCATGTTCCTCTTTTGTGTTGTGAACGGCCTCCCTTATCCCACTGATGATAATTAATGCCTTTAAGTTTATGCTCTGTCCCACCACTTTCTCTTTGGTTTAACTGGTTGGAGCTGCTGTGCTCCTTTTTGTAAAGGTTGTGAAGATGGCATGTTATTGTCATCTAGCCACCTCCCAGCCTCCTGAAGGCTCTGATTCAACCACCTTGGTTTGTGATTAAAGCTCAGGTCCCAGCCTGTGCCCTTCCTGCTGAGAAAATGCTTCAGCTCTGTGTTGTCTCTATCTCTGCCCCGCTCAGCCTTTTCAGGAACTGTAATCACCCTAGCTGCTGAGATGGGGATGAGTATGGGGCATGAACGCTCAGGGACAAACCTTAGTTGTTTCTGGTTTTCAGCTTTATTGAGGTGTAACTGACAAATACAGATTGTATATATTTAAGGTATACAACGTGATGTTTTGATATATATATACAGTGTGAGATGATTACCACAATCAAGTTAATTAACACATCCATCACCTCACATAGTTTGGATTTTGGGCTCTGGGTGTGTGGGGAGAACACTTAGGATCAACCCTCTTAGCAGATTTCAACGGAATATTATTCAGCCTTAGAAAAGAAGGAAATCCTTCCATTTGCTACAACATGGATGAACCTGGAGGACATTATGTTAAACAAAGTAAGCCAGATGCAGAAGGACAAATACTGCATGATCGCACTTATATGTGGAATCTACAAAAGTCAAATTCAAAAGCAGAGAGTAGAATGTTGTTTGGCAGCGACTGGGAAGCAGGGAAACAGGGAAATGTTGGTTAAAGAGTACAAAAGTTCAGTCATTCAGGATGAATCAGTTTTGGAGATCTAATTCTAATGTACAACAAGCCCTAGTTGTTAGCTGCACTCCACTCCTGACAGGTAGATGCACTACCTTGATTTTAATCTCTCCCCTCTTGGCTGGAGCTGGTGCTTGACTGATGCTGCTATATTTGTTGTTAAATATGACATCATATGTGACATTCTGCCTTGCAGAAGTGAAGAGACTAATGCTGGAGAGAAAAAAATAGAGAGAAGCTAAAAAACCCTTTCCCTAATCCTACCTGTGGTACCCAGCTCTCTTTTCATGTTAATTGCTTATTCTTATACTACCACGACCCAATTACATACTGTTGCCCAGAAGGGTTTTTTGGTTTGCTTTGTTTCTGTCCTTGTTTGTTTGTTTTTAATGTTAACTACCTTGATTCATGAATCTCCTCCTAGCTTCTATGGCATATGCATTCACAAGGGGAGGCCAGAAACACTTCCTAGTGCTGTTATCCTGTCTGCTGTGATTTTTATATGTTGGTTTTTTTACCTAGTGTTCATGGCGAATCTTGATTATTTGTAGATTAGATATTCTATGTGGAGAATTATGTCTATGTAGAAATAACGTCATTGATGTATCTCCCTTTGCAATTATTAAACTCTTTTTTTCTTGTCCTATTGTATTTGTTAGATTCTCTAATAGAATATTAAGAGTAAAACTGATATTGAGAATTATTGTCTTGCTCTTGACGTTAATATAAATAATATTTGCTTTAGGTTTGGGATAGATGTCTTTTATCAGCTTAAGAAAGTTTCCTTCTATCCTTAGTTTTAAAACTTGGAGAGTTTTTAGTTTTTGTTTAAATCATAAATGTTGTTGAGTGCTTTTTCTGCATTTATTGCTAAGATCGTATGGTTTGCCTTCTTTTTTCTCCTTTTTTCCTTTTGTTTTTCTCATTTCCTTTTTTTGGTTTTCTTTCTTTAATCTGTTGATTTATGTGGCAGGAATACATAAGTGGATTTTCTAATATTGAATCATCCTTATGTTCTTGGAATAATATATACTTGGATTTGACTTGCTAATAGTTCAGAATTTTTGTATCTGTGCTCATAAATGAGATTGTGTTATATGTTCTTTTCTTCTTTTATTTTTGCCCAGTTTGGGTCAATTTTATATTAATCTTAAAAAATGAGTTGGATTACCTTCCCCGATGAAACTATTTATTGGGTTTTTGGCCAACCCAATATGTAAGATAGGGAATACCTATTCCTTCAAACTAGAAAAACTAGGCAGTAAAACTATTAAGACTGGTAATATTTTGTGAGGTGGAAGAAATAGTTTACTGGTTAAATTACTTTAAAAGATATTAACAGGTTTTTAAAAAATTTCTTCTTGAGATAATTTTGAGAATTTAGATTTTTCTAGAAAATTTTCATTTCATCTGTTTCACCATTTATTGGTTAAAGTCGTTCATAGTGTTCTCATGATTTTTAAAATCTCTATTATATATGTAGTTATGCCCTGTTTATACATTACTAACCTTTTTTTTTTTAAAGGATTTTGTATTTTATTTTATTTATGTATTTATTCATTTATTTATTTGGCTGCGTTGGGTCTTCATTGCTGCACACGGACTTTCTCTAGTTCTGGCGAGCAGGGGCCACTCTTCGTTGCGATGCACGGGCCCCCCATTGCGGTGGCCTCTCTTGCTGTGGAGCACGGGCTCTAGGCGTGCGGGCCTCAGCAGCTGTGGCACACGGGCTCAGCAGTTGTGGCTTGTGGGCTACAGAGCACAGGCTCAGCAGTTGTGGCGCACGGGCCCAGCTGCTCCGCGGCATGTGGGATCCTCCCGGACCAGGTCCCGAACCTGTGTCTCCTGCACCGGCAGGCGGACTCCCAACCACTGCGCCACCAGCGAAGTCCCTAACCTTTCTTTATAATTTTTTTCTTGGCCATTATATATTCTCTTCCTCTAGCCGCAACTCCTTTCTGACTCAGAGTTATAATTTTTATATATAACCTTTTAGTACTTATTCTTTTAAATATGTATACCTATTCATCTTCTAATAAAAACTCTTCAGGAATCCTTAGCCAAAAGTTTTTAGATTGCTGGAGTTATCCACTCTGCACACCTTCCCCACTCTCTCCTTTATTATTGACTGTCTGCGATTTTAGTTTCACCTTTAAAAAATACTAAAAATTAATTATGTTAAGTCAACTGTTTTATTAAATTTATAAACATACTTCATCAATTTCTGGGCTCACCACTGTTCCTTATAACTCACTTCATTTCTCTAGGGTCACTTGTCACTCTTTGGTGGTTCCTTCAACATGGGTTGAGAGATGAGAACAGTTTGAGTGTCTGTATGACTGGAAATGTCTTATTTCCTCCTCACTTTTCTCTGGAAGCTTTCTACTCTTTTTTTTTTTTTCTCCTTTTGGATCTCTGGGATAGAGATTTGGAGTGATCGTCATTCATGGTTCATGACCACTAAGTACTGTATATTTTTGTCTATCTATCTATCTATCTATCTATCATCTATCTATCTATCTATCTATTTTTTCCATCTCTATAAAGATAAATATCAGTATATATCAATATAAGTTCAGAAACAGATATATAGATATAGTTGATATAGATATATAGTATTTAATATCTAACATTTGAGGAATCTTTAAGAATGAAAAACTAAATTATTACAAAAAACATACATCTTTTAATGGGTTCTTTCCCTATCCCATCCCTCCGTCTCCCTCCCTCCCAGAAATAATCCCTAATATGAATTTTGTGTTTACTTTTCCCTTGCTTTAATACATATTTTGTCATCTATTTATCTAGGCCTTTACAACATATTATTTGATGTAGCTTGATTTTAAATTTTATAAAAAGGGTATCTTACTAGATACAGTTCTCTGGAACTTGTTTTTTTCATGTAATATTTTAAGATTCATCCAGGCCATTGTATGTGGTTGTAGTTTTTTCATTTTCTTTGCTATGAAATATTCCATGGTATAAATTTACACAATTTAACTTTCCCCTGTCAATGGACATTTAGGATGCTTTAATTTTTTGATATTATGAATAGTGCTGCTATGACATTTTTGTACAAATTCTTGAGACACATATACTAAAGTTTTTTCTTGGATATGTATCTGGGGGTAGAATTGCTGAGTTGCAGAGTATAAGGATGTTCAATTTTACACGATAATGTCAAATTGATTTTTAAAATAACTATCAATTTACACTCCCCAAGATTACACATGGGGATGCCATTGATACTCTTGCCAAAACTCAATATAATCAGATTTCTTTAATTTTTAAAGATCAGATTAGTAAAAAATGGCATCTCAGTTTGTCTTAATTTGCATTTCCCTGATTACTAGTGGGGTTGGACATCTCTTTACTTTTTTTTACTAGCCATATGATTTCCTTTTTGATGGAATTCAGAAAATCTTTTTCCCCCTAGTGAGTTGTTTGTTTGTTTCTTATTAACTTGTAGAACTTTAAAAATATATTCTCAGTTGGAATATTTTGTTGGTTGTATTTTCTACCAGTTCATAGTTTGATTTTTCACTTTTTTGAAGTCTCTTTTTCTGAGCAGAAGTTTTAACAATGTAGTTGAATCTATCAATCTTTTCTTTTTAAAGTTGATGCTTTTAGTGTATTATTTAAGAAATCCTACGCTACCACAAGGCCAGAAAGACATTCATCTACACTTTTTTTCTAAAAGTTTTAAAGGTTCACTTTTGACATTTATATTCTTAGAAATTTTATTTTTGGACTCTCCAGTTTTGCTGGTTTTATTTTCTTTATTTTGCTCAGTATTGGTGCATACTTATAATCCAGGGACCCATGTCTTTCTTCATTGCTGGAAAACTCTCAGCGATTGTTTTTTTGAATATTGCTTCTCCATCTATACCTCTAATTTCTCCTTACAGAGCTCCTAGTTAATGGAAGTTGAGAATTCTCAGTATATTATCTATCTTTCAACAGTTCTTTCTTTCTTAAAATTTCTCTATTTCTCTATGTGTATTTGGAGAAAACATTTTTGTACTTTATTCTAATTCACTGAGTCTTCATTTAACTATATCTAGTCAAGAGATTATCCCATTATTGAATTTATTTGACAACTGTATTTTTCAACTTAATGATTTCATTTTTAAAAAATATACACTTAAATTTCATAATTTTATTCTTATTTGTAGATATTATTTCTTCATTTATCTCTTTGAAAACCCTAAACATACTTACTTTGAAGTCTATTTCAGATTTTTCTGTTATTTATTTCTATCTGTTGTGAATTCATATTCTGATAGTTAATTTTGTTGACTTTTTTCCTATATTTTGTGGACTTTTTTGGAATTTATATATTTAGGCTCATCTTGAATGGGTGAATATTTCGCTCATTCTTTTTCTTTGGGCTTATTCTCCATTTAGTGGCCTTGAAATAATTGTCCCTAGGCCATCCAGAACCATGTCTTATATTGGAGGCCTAGAACTCCTGCTCTGCAATGAAATTGGAGATGTCAGCCTGGCTTGGTTCTTTTCTTTGTCTTAAAGCTCTGCTTTATCTTACCTTCCTTAGCCCAGGAAACATTTGGCAACAGCAGTTAGGAGGCATGAAAGTCAACCCAAAAGTATATTTTATTTTATATTTCCTTAATTGTTAAAGTCAGAAGTGAAATATTATCACTTGTCTTCTCCCACTTTAGATGAGGAATTTAGCATATAAATTCCTCCTTCTCTTTTACTTCTTGGTTTTGCTGATATGATTTGGGAATTTAGATCAGGATTATTGCTCTCAATTTATTATTTTTAAATAGCCAGTTCCCTCTTAAATGGGAATGCTCCAATGTAATACAATAGGAACACCCATGATTTTCTATACCTCCGTAAGTGGAGCATTGGTAATCATGAAGAAAATAATTTTGGGGACGACTGCCAATTTTCTTCTATCTAAGTTGACAATTTCAAAAGAAATGAAAACAAAAGTAGCATAACAAAAATAGGCATTCTTTGTAGGTCATTCCAACAGTTAACTTCTTTTTTCAGAGCAGCTTTTAGCTTATATCCTTACTGTAAATAGATTACCCTGTAAGGATTGGAAAAACTCCATTAGCCTTTCACCATATTTTACTTGGCAACATTCAAGGAGGTTAACTACCTATCTTTCTAAAAATCACTGTTCTCTCTTAGTCTTTTTTTTTTTAATTTTATTTATTTTTTTATATAGCAGGTTCTTATTAGTTATCTATTTTGTACATATTAGTGTATATATGTCAATCCCAATCTTCCAATTCATCACACCACCACCAACCCCATCACTTTCCTCCCTTGGTGTCCATACGTTTGTTCTCTATGTCTGTGTCTCTATTTCTGCCTTGCAAACAGGTCCTCTGTACCATTTTTCTAGATTCCACATATATGTGTTAATATATGATATTTGTTTTTCTCTTTCTGACTTACTTCACTCTGTATGACAGTCTCTCAGTCCATCCACGTCTCTACAAATGACCCAATTTTGTTCCTTTTTATGGCTGAGTAATATTCCATTGTATATATGTACCATGTCCTCTTTATCCATTCGTCTGTTGATGGGCATTTAGGTTGCTTCCATGACCTGGCTATTGTAAATACTGCTGCAGTGAACATTGGGGTGCATGTGTCTTTTTGAATTATGGTTTTCTCAGGGTACATGCCCCGTAGTGGGATTGCTGGGTCATATGGTAATTCTATTTTTAGTTTTTTAAGGAACCTCCATACTGTTCTCCATATTGGTTGTATCAATTTACATTCCCACCAGCAGTGCAAGAGGGTTCCCTTTTCTCCACACCCTCTCCAGCATTTGTTGTTTGTAGATTTTCTGATGACGCCCATTCTAACTGATGTGAGGTGATACCTCATTGTAGTTTTGATTTGCATTTCTCTAATAATTAGTGATGTTGAGCAGCTCTTCATGTGCCTCTGGGCCATCTGTATGTCTTCTTTGGAGAAATGTCTATTTAGGTCTTCTGCCCATTTCTTGATTGGGTTGTTTGTTTTTTTAATATTGAGCTGCATGAGCTGTTTATATATTTTGGAGATTAATTCTTTGTCCGTTGATTCCTTTGCAAATGTTTTCTCCCATTCTGAGGGCTGTCTTTTCATCTTGTTTATAGTTTCCTTTGCTGTGCAAAAGCTTTTAAGTTTCATTAGGTCCCATTTGTTTATTTTTGTTTTTATTTCCATTACTCTAGGAGGTGGGTCAAAAAAAATCGTACTGTGATTTATGTCAAAGAGTGTTCTTCCTATGTTTTCCTCTGAGTTTTATAGTACCCGGTCTTACATTTAGGTCTTTCATCCATTTTGAGTTTATTTTTGTGTATGGTGTTAGGGAGTGTTCTAATTGCATTCTTTTACATGTAGCTGTCCAGTTTTCCCAACACCACATATTGAAGAGACTGTCTTTTCTCCATTGTGTGTTCTTGTCTCCTTTGTCATAGATTAGTTGCCCACAGTTGCGTGGGTTTATCTCTGGGCTTTCTATCCTGTTCCATTGATCTATATTTCTGTTTTTGTGCCAGTACCATATTGTCTTGATTACTGTAGCTTTCTTTCCATACGAATTGTAAAAATTTTTGTTCTAATTCTGTGGAGAATGCCATTGGTAGTTTGATAGGGATTGCACTGAATCTGTAGATTGCTTCAAGTAGTACAGTCATTTTCACAATATTGATTCTTCCAATCCAAGAACATGGTATGTCTCTCCATCTGTTTGTGTCATCTTTGATTTCTTTCATCAGTGTCTTATAGTTTTCCGAGTACAGGTCTTTTACCTCCTTAGGTAGGTTTATTCTTAGGTATTTTATTCTTTTTGTTGCAATGCTGAATGGGATTGTTTCATTAATTTCTCTTTCTAATCTTTTGTTGTTAGTGTATAGGAATGCAAGAGATTTCTGTGCATTAATTTTGTATCCTGCAACTTTACCAAATTCATTGATTAGCTCTAGTAGTTTTATGGGGGCATCTTTAAGATTATCTATGTATAGTATCATGTCATCTGCAAACAGTGAAAGTTTTACTTCTTCTTTTCCAATTTGTATTCCTTTTATTTCTTTTTCTTCTCTGATTGCTATGGCTAGGACTTCCAAAACTGTGTTGAATAATAGTGGTCAGAGTGGACATCCTTGTCTTGTTCCTGATCTTAGAGGAAATGCTTTCAGTTTTTCACCATTGAGAATGATGTTTGCTGTGGGTTTGTCATATATGGCCTTTATTATGTTGAGGTAGGTTCCTTCTATGCCCACTTTCTGGAGAGTTTTTATCATAAATGGGTATTGAATTTTGTCAAAAGCTTTTTCTGCATCTATTGAGATG
This sequence comes from Balaenoptera borealis, assembly GCF_965194805.1. Classification (NCBI taxonomy): domain Eukaryota; kingdom Metazoa; phylum Chordata; class Mammalia; order Artiodactyla; family Balaenopteridae; genus Balaenoptera; species Balaenoptera borealis. The sequence goes on along the minus strand of NC_138865.1, from coordinate 12,767,596 downwards.
ATCACATGGTTTTTATTCTTCAATTTGTTGATATGATGTATCACATTGATTGATTTGTGTATATTGAAGAATCCTTGAATCCCTGGGATAAATCCCACTTGATCATGGTGTATGATCCTTTTAATGTGTTGTTGGATTCTGTTTGCTAGTATTTTGTTGGGGATTTTTGCATCTATATTCATCAGTGATATTGGTCTGTAATTTTCTTTTTTGTAGTATCTTTGTCTGGTTTTGGTATCAGGGTGATGGTGGCCTCATAGAATGAGTTTGGGAGTGTTCCTTCCTTGGCAATTTTTTGGAAGAGTTTGAGAAGGATGGGTGTTAGCTCTTCTCTAAATGTTTGATAGAATTCACCTGTGAAGCCATCTGATCCTGGACTTTTGTTTGTTGGAAGATGTTTAATCACAGTTTCAGTTTCATTACTTGTGATTGGTCTGTTCATATTTTCTATTTCTTCCTGGTTCAGTCTTGGAAGGTTATACCTTTCTAAGAATTTGTTCTTTTTCTTCCAGGTTGTCCATTTTATTGGCATAGAGTTGCTTGTAGTAGTCTCTTATGATGCTTTGTATTTCTGCGGTGTCTGTTGTAACTTCTCCTTTTTTTTTTTTTTTTTTTTAAACTTTGGGTTTATTTTATTTTATTTATTTATTTATTTATTTATTTATTTATTTATTTATGGCTGTGTTGGGTCTTCGTTTCTGTGCGAGGGCTTTCTCTAGTTGTGGCAGATGGGGGCCACTCTTCATCGTGGTGTGCGGGCCTCTCACCGTCACGGCCTCTCTTGTTGCGGAGCACAGGCTCCAGACGCGCAGGCTCAGTAATTGTGGCTCACGGGCCTAGTTGCTCCACGGCATGTGGGATCTTCCCAGACCAGGGCTCGAACCCGTGTCCCCTGCATTGGCAGGCAGATTCTCAACCACTGCGCCACCAGGGAAGCCCCCTGTAACTTCTCCTTTTGCATTTCTAATTTTATTGATTTGAGTCTTCTCCCTCTTTTTCTTGATGAGTCTGGCTAAAGGTTTATCAATTTTGTTTATCTTCTCAAAGAACCAGCTTTTAGTTGAATTGATCTTTGCTATTGTTATCTTTGTTTCTATTTCATTTATTTCTGCTCTGATCTTTATGATTTCTTTCCTTCTGCTAACTTTGGGTTTTGTTTGTTCTTCTTTCTCTAGTTCCTTTAGGTGTAAGGTTAGATTGCTTATTTGAGATTTTTCTTGTTTCTTAAGGTGGGATTGTATTCCTGCAAACTTCCCTCTTAGAACTGCTTCTGCTGCCTCCCATAGGTTTTGGATTGTCGTGTTCTCATTGTTATTTGTCTCTTGGTATTTTTTTATTTCCTCTTTGATTTCTTCAGTGATCTCTTGGTTATTTAGTAAGTCTTGTTTAGCCTCCATGTGTCTGTGTTTTTTTCGCTTTTTCCCCTGTAATTGATTTCTAATCTCATAGCATTGTGGTCGGAAAAGATGCTTGATATGATTTCAGTTTTCTTAAATTTACCAAGGCTTGATTTGTAATGCAAGATGTGATCTGTCTTGGAGAGTGTTCTGTGTGCACTTGAGAAGAAAGTGTAATCTGCTGTTTTCGAATGGAATGTCCTATAAATTTAATATCAATTAAATCTATCTGGTCTATTGTGTCATATAAAGCTTGTGTTTCCTTATTAATTTTCTGTCTGGATGATCTGTCCATTGGTGTAAGTGAGGTGTTAAAGTCCCCCTCTATTATTGTGTTATTGTTGATTTCCTCTTTTACGGCTGTGAGAATTTGCCTTAGGTATTGAGGTGCTCCTATGTTGGGTGCATATATATTTATAATTGTTATATCTTCTTCTTGGATTGATCCCTTGATCATTATGTAGTGTCCTTCCTTGTCTCTTGTAATATTCTTTATTTTAAAGTCTATTTTATCTGAAATGAGTATTGCTACTCCAGCTTTCTTTTGATTTCCATTTGCATGGAATATCTTCTTCTATCCCCTCACCTTCAGTCTGTTTGTGTCCGTAGCTCTGAAGTGGGTCTCTTGTAGACAACATATATATGGGTCTCATTTTTGTATACATTCAGCAAGCCTGTGTCTTTTGGTTGGAGCATTTAATCCATTCACATTTAAGGTAATTATCGATATGTATGTTCCTATTACCATTTTCTTAATTGTATTGTGTTTGTTTTTGTAGGTCCTTTTCTTCTCTTGTGTTTCCCACTTAGAGGAGTTCCTTTAGCATTTGTTGTAGAGCTGGCATGGTGGTGCTGAATTTTCTTAGCTTTTGCTTGTCTGTAAAGCTTTTGATTTCTCTGTCAAATCTGAATGAGATCCTTGCTGGGTAGAGTAATATTGGTTGTAGGTTCTTCCCTTTCATGACTTTAAATATATCATGCCACTCCCTTCTGGCTTGTAGAGTTTCTGCTGAGAAATCAGCTGTTAACCTTATGGGAGTTCCCTTGTATGTTATTTGTCATTTTTCCCTTGTTGCTTTTAGTAATTTTTCTTTGTCTTTAATTTTTGCCAATTTGATTACTATGTATCTCGGCGTGTTTCTCCTTGGGTTTATTCTGCCTGGGACTCTCTGCACTTCCTGGACTTGGGTGGCTATTTCCTTTCCCATGTTAGGGAAGTTTTCGACTATAATCTCTTCAAATATTTTCTCGGGCTCTTTCTCTCTCTCTTCTCCTTCTGGGGCCCCTATAATGCAAATGTTGGTGCATTTAATGTTGTCCCAGAGGTCCCTTAGGCTGTCTTCATTTCTTTTCATTCTTTTTCCCTTATTCTGTTCCGCGGCAATGAATTCCACCATTTTGTCTTCCAGGTCACTTGTCCGTTCTGCCTCAGTTATTCTGCTGTTGATTCCTTCTAGTGTATTTTTCATTTCAGTTATTGTATTGTTCATCTCTTGTTTGTTTCTTCTTTAATTCTTCTAGGTGTTTGTTCTTTAATTCTTCTAGGTCATTGTTAAACATTTCTTGCACCTTCTCCATCTTTGCCTCCATTCTTTTTCCGAGGTCCTGGATCATCTTACCTATCATTATTCTGAATTCTTTTTCTGGAAGGTTGCCTAGCTCCACTTCATTTAGTTGTTTTTCTGGGGTTTCATCTTGTTCCCTCATCTGGTACATAGCCCTCTGCCTTTTCATCTTGTCTATCTTTCTGTGAATGTGGTTTTTGTTCCACAGGCTGCAGGATTGTAGTTCTTCTTGCTTCTGCTGTCTGCCCTCTGGTGGATGAGGCTATCTAAGAGGCTTGTGCAAGTTTCCTGATGGGAGGGACTGGTGGTGGGTAGAGCTGGGTGTTGCTCTGGTGGGCAGAGCTCAGTAAAACTTTAATCTGCTTGTCTGCTGATGGGTGGGGCTGAGTTCCCTCCCTGTTGGTTGTTTGGCCTGAGGCAACCCAGCACTGGAGCATAGGGGCTCTTTGTTGGGGGTAGTGGTGGAGTCTGGGAGGGCTCATGCCAAGGAGTACTTCCCAGAACTTCTGCTGCCAGTGTCCTTGTCCCTGTGGTGAGCCACAGCCGCCCCCCTGCCTCTGCAGGAGACCCTCCAACACTAGCAGGTAGTTCTGGTTTAGTCTACTATGGGGTCACTGCTCCTTACCCCTGGGTCCTGATGGGCACACCACTTTATGTGTGCCCTCCAAGAGTGGAGTCTCTTTTTCCCCCAGTCCTGTCAAAGTCCTGCAATCAAATCCCACTAGCCTTCAAAGTCTGATTCTCTAAGAATGCCTCCTCCCGTTTCTGGACCCCCAGGTTGGGAAGCCTGACGTGGGGCTCAGAACCTTCACTCCAGTGGGTGGACTTCTGTGGTATAAGTGTTCTCCAATTTGTGAGTCACCCACCCAGCAGTTATAGGATTCGATTTTATTGTGATTACGCCCCTCCTACCATCTCATTGCAGCTTCTCCTTTGTCTTTGGATGTGGGGTGTCTTTTTTGGTGAGTTCCAGTGTCTTCCTGTCAATGATTGTTCAGCAGTTAGTTGTGATTCCAATGCTCTTGCAGGAGGGAGTGAGCACATGTCCTGCTACTCTGCCATCTTGAAGCAATTTCTCCTCTCTCTTCGTTTTGATGAAACCAAACTCCTGGTTTTCCTCCTGTTTTCCTGGCTGCTCCTCTGTAGTCTGACTAATAAATACTGGAGTTCCCAGGGCTTGTTCCTGAATCTCCATTTCTTCTAGTACTCTCTCCTTATGAAATCTTATTCAGTCCCATAGCTTTAAATAATGTACAGTGAGGATTCTCAAAGCTAATCCTCAGCTCTGAATCCTCTTTTAAGCTCCAAACTCATAGGTCTAATTGCCTACTTGACATCATATCCACTTGATATGGACATGTAATAGACAACTCAAACAAACCATGAACTGTTGCCCACCAAACTGTCCCTTCTCAATTATTCCCTTACCTTACCTCAGTAAATGATTCTACCAGCCAGTTGCTAAGCTACAAGTCTATGAATATTTCCTCCCTTTTCCTTAACTCCAATGTCCAATCCATCCACTTTTCTCCATTCCCACTGCCACCACTGAAGTCTCAGCCACCATCACCTCTTGCCTTCACCACAGCATATTCTCACTGGTTTTCAGGATTTCGTGCCTGCTTCACTCCAGTCTCTTCTTCACATGGCAGACAAAGTGATCTTTTAGAATATGAATCACAGCATGTGGCTTAAGACCCATCATCACTTCCCAGTGCCTTTAGAAAAAAGCATGTAACATAGCTCCTCTTAACATGGCTTATTTCACCAACTTCATCTTATTCCATTCTCCCCCAGTTTTTTTCTAGTCCTTAAACATGGCAGGTTTTTTCTGCCTGAGATCCTTTGTATTTGCTGTTCCCTCTGCCTGGGAGGTTCTTTCCCTGGCTCTTTGCAAGGTCTTGACTCAACTATACCATTGTCAAAGATGTTTTCTCTGACCACACTATGTAAAGTATCCCCCAGATTGTTCTGTAAATATTTTCCTTTTTCCCTTCATAATATTGTATGACATTATCTTATTTATTTACTGTTTGTCTCCACCCGTTAGAATATAAGTTCCTCAGGGTGGAGAGTTTGTGTTGTTCATTGACATATTTTCATAACCTAGAACTAGGGTGACAGTTAATTTATTTTCCAACCTGGGACACTTGTTTTGCGCTAAAATACTAAGATGGATTGGATACAGGGATAACAGGTGTAAACATGGATTACCCGAGGCGAACTGTGAATGTGTGGTCAGTCTGGCAAGAGCATTAGCTGACACCTAGATGGCCCTCAATGATGAACAAACGATTACAGAATAACGTAGTGCTAAGTGAAAGAAGCTGGTATGAAAAGGTTCACTACTGTATTATTTCACTGATATGATAGTCTAGAAAAAACAAAAGTAGAGAGAGGGTAAGCACATCAGTGGTTGCCAGTGACTTGGGGAAGGGGGAAGGTTGAATAGGCAAAGCATGGGGGGAGATTCTTTAGGATGTGAAACTGTGCGACGTGATACTGTAATGGTGAACATGTGGCAGTATGCATTTGTTAAAACCCATAGAGCTTTACAGAACAAACAGTGAACCTTAATGTATGCAAATTTAGAAAAATTACTTAGGAGGTCAAGGTGTCCTAGGATCGAATGCAAGTTAGGACAGAAGGGTCTAACTGTATTATAAATGTATAAAATAACCTCACTGAGGGAAGTTGGGTGGGGAGGTGCTGACCTAAGTAACTTTGGAAGAGAGTAGGGACCGTAAGACTAAGGAACAGCACATAAGCACCGTCATCTGTTTGGTAAAGTTGTTTCCCACAAGGGTATGGGTTAGTAATTCTGAAACCACTATGCATTGTACACTAGAATTGAACAGTTAAGTGAATGACCGGCAGGTAGTGTGATCCAGGTTCTCACTGTTGGAAGGTTCAGATAAGCGAGGAAGGAGAAGAGACTAGAATGAGCCATGTGGTACTGAATTCGAGTTGGAGACATCAGTACAAACTCATGTTAGTTCATATAGGTAGGAGTGGGTGTCTATAAAGATAGAAATATTTATAGCTATATGTATATCCATGGATTAGTGTGCACATGTATATTTCCTTGCTCTATAAGCAATGAACACATTCGGCACACAGACCATGGTATCTAATACCTTCTCAAACAAGAAGAATCAGAGCTCTTTGGAGAAATGGCTGATTCTAGGACTTAGGCGGGGAATATGTAGCCTGAAGTATGTAGTAGTGCCAGTAAATAATGAAATACACACACACACACACACACACAAAAGGATAAGGACATGTCAGAGGAACACAGCAGCCAACCTGAAAGGGTTCTCTTGGGCCAAAACTGGAACAATCTGAGCAACAAAATAAATAACATAGTATTAGATTATAACGTAAAGCATAAGATAAATATTCGTGAGTTCATATGGATATAAATAAATGATTGAATAAATTAATAAATGGAGTAGAAGAGACAATTCTCTCGTGCAAAAGATTTCCAAATAATTTTTGTAGAAATTCACCTCTCGAGGAGGTGGAACATAGCTCCTCAGTCCTTAAGTGTGGGCTGCACATGGTGACTTCGTTCCAAAGAGTGAAGTCTGGAAAGGGGGGAAACAGCTTTACACTGGAAAAATCTGACAGAGACTACTGCAGCCAGGTGATCAGGGTCAACCTCAAGAGTGATAAGTCATATTGGGCTTCCCTGGTGGCGCAGTGGTTGAGAATCTGCCTGCAAATGCAGGGGACACGGGTTCGAGCCCTGGTCTGGGAAGATCCCACATGCCGCGGAGCAACTAGGCCCGTGAGCCACAACTACTGAGCCTGCGCGTCTGGAGCCTGTGCTCCGCAACAAGAGAGGCCGCGACAGTGAGAGGCCCGCGCACCGCGATGAAGAGTGGCCCCCGCTTGCCGCAACTAGAGAAAGCCCTTGCACAGAAACCAAGACCCAACACAGCTAAAAATAAATAAATAATAAAAATAAAGGAATTCCTTTAAAAAAAAAAAAAGAGTGATAAGTCATATTGATAGCATGTACCCTTGAGAAGATGTGATGAGAATTCCTCCCCCAAACCCATAATCCCAGTCTAGCCATGATTAAAACATCAGGCACACTCAGATTAAAGAAAAGTTTTTAAAATAGCTAACCAGTACTCCTCAAAACTGTCAAGGTCATGAATAGCAAGGAAAGTCTGAGAAACCATCACAGTCCAGAGGAGCCTAAGGAAATATGACGACCAAATGTAATATGGTTTCCCAGATGGGATTCTGGGACAGAAAAAGGGCATAAGGTGAAAATTAAGGAAATCTGAATAAAATACAGAATATGTAGATTACTCTAGGAATAGAACAAGAGATACCTGACTTAGTCTGGTGAGTGGGGGAGGAGAGGCTTCTTTGAAAAAGCAATATATAAACTGAAGCCTGAAAGGTGACTAAAAGTCAGCACAAGAGTGGGTTCTGAGTTGGGAGCAAGTGGAGAACATTCTAGACAAAGGGGTAGCATATGGGATGATCCACATGCTACCAGAGAAAAGCATGTTACATTGAAGAATAGTAAACAGGCCCAATATCGTATGTCTATCATCCCACTCTTTCTCCAGAGCAGCTCTTGAAGAGGCTGTGATTAATCCCATTTTATGGATGAGGAAATGAAGACCATGTTGCCAATGGCACATGGATGAGGAAATAGGAATCATGCTCCCAGTGGCACACAACTGATCGGTGATTAAAGCAGAATTGGGATCCCAGCCCAACAGACTCTAAAAGCTAAATCCTTTCCTCTTGTGCTACTTTCCATTTGCCTATAAAAGTGGCTGGGATCAGGCAGTTTCTCACTTCTGAAAAGGAGAACACATGGAGTTAACATGCAGATCAGCAGGAATTCTGGGAATGGTCCGCCACAACACCATGCATTCTCACTAAGTTGCTCTCACAAGAAGCGTTCTCGTACTTGCCAGGAACCAGAGCCCTCTGAATCCAGAGGTCAAATTCCAACCTATGAACCCAAGGGGAATTATGTATCATGAAAATATGGCCTGAGAGCTGGAACCAAAAAAAAAAAAAAAAGCCTGTTATGGGAACAAGAATTAGAGCAGTGGAAAGAAGGATGGGGCAGGAGGCAGGCTGTACTTGGGTGGAGGGGAGGTGCACAAGGTGAAGCATTCAGTCTTGACTTGGAAGGTGCCACCCAGAAGGGTCATGAGTCAGCCCAGTATCATTAATTTAAAGGGCTCTGCCTCCACTTTCACCTCCAGCTTTGTCCCTCCCCCACCCTTTAACCATCTGTTGAACAGCTAGGAGGAACCGTCCAAACCTAGCACCCACGTGAAAAGCATCATGGGCGTCCTCACTGGCAGAGCCTGGGAACAGGGCGCCTTCTCTGGGGCAGGGTAGGGAAAGGGAGATACCCTGCACAGAAAACAAACTCAAGTGCTGGACTGAAGCTTTACAGCACTGGTAACAAATGGAGTGATATAAAGTCCTTAAAATGCCAAAAAGAAAAGATGGCCAAAAAATTTTCTGGAACATCCATACCAATGTAAAAAACACTCAGAGGGGGTGGACTATTAAGCAAGCTGGTTATAATGGATCATTAGATCAACTGCTTTTAAGTTAAAGGTCTGGGGATACGTTTACTAATGAAAAAGGATGGAAATATAACGCTGTTCAATATTATTTGGCCAAACGAAAGTGGGGCTGGGAAGAGAACAGGGAAAAGCTGGTATTCTTTTTTTTTGTCTTTGTCACAGTTCCTAGGTAAAGCCCTTATGCGAGCAACCCCTAAGTTCAGCAGAGTGGCATCTTTTGTGTGCCTTGGAGCCCACCTAGTCAGACCCCGGGACTAGGTCTGATCTGTCCTGGGTCCTGCCCACCTAGAGGATGGCCTTTTCAGAGGCTGACCTGTTGTTTGTGTGGTCATTTGATAGATGGCCAAAATTTCCTGTAGGGTGCATTATATGGCAGGGATCCAGGTTTGGGGCACGCCTGGTACCGCCTAACAACTTAGCTAGAGAGACTCAGTTTTGCCACACAGATGGAGTCAGGCATGTTGTTCACTTTCCAAGCAGGCTTGAATCAAAGGGAGGTGTGGTAGAAATTCAGAACTTTGAAGCTGGAAGCAATTGACATTTGGATCCTGGAGGAGGAAGGGGAAGTATTTGTGGCTGGGTGTTTACATTGGCTCAGATAACAGGGCTCAAACAGTTGTGGTCTTACGTTCTCATCATCACGCCCTTCTGCATCAGTGCACTGAGCTGGCTAAGTGGGGTCCTAGGGACATTCTTCACTCGCTGACCTTTGTCCTGGCTGTTTCTAACACAAGCACCATTAGCTGTCCTGTAGCTCAGGATATTAAATGTCGAGGAGCTGGGGGAGGGTGGGAGTTCACCAGGTCAGCCTGAGGCTCTGACTCTGAGTATAGCATACTGTTGATCGTTTGCCAAGAAGTTTGGTACAAGAAGGTGGCACGACTCTGAATTACTAACGGGGCTATGTGGGGACGTATGTGAGGTGTGTATGTTAAGTACTATGAATTCTTTTCACAAAATGAAATAACAGAAGATTTTGGATGAATACCACTGACTTCAATGTACTTACTCACTGAAGCCAGCTGTATGCTGACGCCATCTTGATCTTAACAGTGTCCGTGCTTCTGTTGGAACTCATCTTTGGCAATGGTCTTGGGGGATTTGTCACATTCCTTTGCATATCATCAATGGTGAGTCTTCATTCTTGGAGGATGTATTGGGTTTGAGGAAAGAGCCAAAAGTCATAATGACCTCAATCTTGAATGGTAGGTGATTTGGCAGAGAATTATAGTTTTTGGAGAAAATAATTATAAAACCTCCCCCCGCCCCCACCATAGCATGATCTCTCTGACTTACATCATAGAATCTAAGAATTTTAGTTTTGGAAGGGTAAGGAGAAATAATGTAAGGCATTCCAAAAGAACTTATGCTAAATGATATTTGGACAATCTAAACTCAGTTCTGAATTTGGAGTATCAATATCATCTTATTCAGGGACTATTAAAAAAGAATGGTATTTCAAGCCAATAAAATTAGTAATACTAACATTTGTGCAATGCTTTTAACTTTTCAGAGAGCCTTTGGAACCCACATGTAGTGGTTACCAAGTTCCAATGAGGCGATATTTGATTGCAGTGATTTTTAACCCTGTCAGGTAGAGTTAAAGAGAGGGACTTAAACTAATATTTGAGATATTTTCTTGGTGCGTTGATTGCCTGAGAACTGGTCAAGAAACTCTTGATTTTTTAAAAATATACTATCATATTTTATGGTTAATAGTTAAGAACCTGGGCTTGGCAACCAGCCTGCCTGCATTCAGATGTCTCCATTGCTTACTTAGCTCAAGTTATCTTCTTAGAATCTGCTTTCTTTATTTGTAAAATGGGGATAATAATACCCATATTATTATGACGTATGTACCTACGTCATAGGATTTTTTTTGAGTATCAAATGAATTTAAGATATATACATTGCACATAGCAAGCACTCAACAAATGTTCATTGTAACCATTATTAGTATTATTATTTCCCAAACCACACTATAAAATAGGTAGGGCAGGTATTCTGAATTTTAATTTTATTTAATTGGCACAAAAATCTTGATTGTGGGCTTCCCTGGTGGCGCAGTGGTTGAGAATCTGCCTGCTAATGCAGGGGACACGGGTTCGAGCCCTGGTCTGGGAAGATCCCACATGCCACAGAGCAACTGGGCCCGTGAGCCACAATTACTGAGCCTGCACGTCTGGAACCTGTTCTCCGCAACAAGAGAGGCCACGATAGTGTAAGGCCCACGCACCGCGATGAAGAGTGGCCCCCACTTGCCGCAACTAGAGAAAGCCCTCGCACAGAAACGAAGACCCAACACAGACAAAAATAAATTAAAAAAAAAAAAAAAAAAAAAAGATAGCATCATGTAACGGCAATTCTATTAAAAAAAAAAAATCTTGATTGTGAGATATGAAAATGCCCAAAGAACAAAGTGTAAGAGTGTGAAACTTTTAAAACTCCCTATACACAAGCTAGATTATAACAATAATGCCTGTTTTTCTTTTCAGTGGTACCAGTTCTCAGTTTTAGAACATCATGATTAAATGATGGAATTTGTAAAGTCCATTTTTGTCTGTTAGCTTTTTCCTAGTCAGAGCATTTCTGAAAAAGTAAAAGGTTTAATATTTATCAATGCTTTAAAAATTATCATAGAGGTAATGCAGAAGGTTCATATTGCATGGACCTTCCCCTGTAAGTGCATTCGAAACTGAGCAAATGGTGGCAAATTCCTTTTCCAGAGAACATTCTAGAAAACTTTGTAGGATTTTTGGTCTTGCAGATAAGTGAAAATGTCTTCCTCAACCAATGTTGTTAATTTGGGGTTTACATGGTAGAATTTAAATATTTGGTTATAAATGACTTCCTCCTTTCAGCCAAAATACTATGATACATTAATGTCTTGTGATCAAGGACAAGTCACTTCTTTTATCTGAGTAACGTTTCGTCAAGTTGTTCAATCACTCTAAATTCAAGTGTCTTCATCAATAAAAAGAGGTTAATAAAATACTTAACATTAGGCTGGGAAAGAGGATCTGTGGGTGTTGTGTATAAATAATCTGCAGTTATTTGTCTACCTGTCTCTATTAGGGAGCTAATTATTCTGAGAAATAAATGCTATATTGAAAATACTTAGCACCATGCCTGGCACATTGAAGCTCTCCATAAAGGTGAGCTACTAAGATTAATATTATTATCGTTTCTACTACTGTGACAACAACGCCTATGTTGACTACTGTCCTTCAAGATCTCATTCAAATAAGAGCTCTCTCCCTCCTCAGCTGCAGCAAGTGCTTTGTTCACGTATCACATGATGCTGTACTTTTCTGTATGTGTGCATAACCCAGGAGCTTGACAGGATGCACACCTTTAAGAGGGCTCCTTCTACGCCTCTAAGCATTAAGAGTTGTGCATACTTGTGAGTATAACTAAGAAAGGCTGCTTGAGCTGGAAAAGGGAGTGTGGAGGGGTTACCATGTCTGTGTGACATGGGACATGGCCAGGAGCCATAGAGAAAATTCAAGAGACGGGGGTAATACTGCTGGCAGAGTGCTTAAGATTAAGGTGCTATGAGTAGTGTGGTTGATGTGGGCAGCCTAACCCCTGCACTAGGGGTAGTAAAGGCTCTTGCAGAGAGAATGAGGGGTGCACCCTTTTTGTCAAGAGGACCCAAAGCACAAGGCGCCAGGTGTTGGAAAAGAAGAGGGGCTCCGACAGACCCATGCAGACTGCCCTGCGCCAAACACCTCAGGGTCTGAGCACTGGCCCTTCTACAGTGCCTCTCTTGCCACCCCAAGCATCCTAAGTAACCCTCGTTTGCAACCTACAGCACGCTGTGCATTACACTATCTTAGTATAATTGGTCAACGAAGTAAATTCTTCCCTTGAGGGGAGACATAACGTGATGTTACCTCTTCCCCACTTGTTGCTCTCAAATATTCTGTATTGAATGTCCATGCCTCTTCTCGCTGGGAAATGGGTCCTTTAGTGGCATTTTATCTAAAAATCTCACAATAATCTAGTCATTTTTAGTTATGAAGACGTAGTCTGGTTCCACTTAAAACTTTAGCCTCCTCATATATGGTCCAAAGCTCCTCCCCTCCCCGCCCCCGCCCCCTCACACACACAGAGCTGAGGCTTGTGGCTCAGGGACCAAGGGCGGGAACGGGGTTGCGCTGCTCTTTACTCGCCCCCTCTGCACTCATCAGAGTGTGTTTTCTCTGACGTCAGGGACAAGGGAGGAGGCGAGAGGGAGCAGACTGAGAGCCTGCAGTTGGCCGCGGTGCAGATATGTCCCTCGCCTTGGTCTGCTTTGATCTGCTTCAGTCTCCTGCTGCATGCCTCTGCCGAAGTTGTGCTCTTGGAATAGGTGGATGGCAGCATTTCTTGTCTGGGAGATGCTGACCCCAGCCCCCCTCCATGGCTGAGGACTTCCCTGGTGGGGCACCCGTGTTGGCTGTCAGCCCAGCTAGCATTGCACACCTCACCTGTCCTCTGGGTTGGCTCAGTAGAGCCTGGGCTGCCCATCACTTCTGCCTCTCTGCTAAGCTCTCAGCTTCTTCACCTGGAGCTACAGGTACCACTGCACCCTTTTCCTCACCTTCCAAGTCTCTATGAGAACTGGGAGGAGGAAGAATTTTCTCCATGTTCTTTCTGGGCACGTGACATCACATTGCCTTCAAACTCTGATGGCTCAGGTGTCTTGAAGGGACCTCCTTCAAAATTTCAGGATGAGAAGCAGACAGCCCTTCATACATTTCCATATGCTCTACACTTTAGAGACCACAGATACAGCTCTCTCCATGTTCTGCCCATGTGGCAGCTCCAGAGAGGACCTGCAGGTCCCAAATACCCAGCTGGGATGCAAGAGGCAGGACCCCTTTGCTTTGCAAGCTCTCTCAGCATACACACCTGATACTCTTCAGGATCAGGTAGGTCTAGCCTACAGGAGGGCAAGCACCTCTTTCTTCTCCAAAGGGGAGGGAAGAGCTTCTCTCCACAAGCCCCACCCTCCTCACAAGGCTGACCACTGCTCCCTCCCTCTCCTCAACAGAAGTGGGGTGGGAGGTGATCCACGGGAGTTGTTCTGACACCTCTTTTTTTTTTTTTTCTTGTTTGCATGTATTTTTTTTTTCTGACACCTCTTGATTAGCTCCATGGGTAGTATCTGGTCCCAGCCATGGGCATCTCCTTGTGGATCTCTTTAGGGTCTGAGATTCCTGGTACCTTTGACTTTGTCTAGGGGGCCTAGTCCACAATCCTAGGACATTAGGAAAAATCCCCTCTTAACAACTTGTTACTCCATTTTATTGGAATTTTCTGTTTTTTCATCTGTCTCCTCTATCATAAGCTTCTCAAGGACACAGCTTATTATATCTTACTTATTGTATTTTTATGAGTATAGACTTCTTAAAATTTTGTAATTTTGGTAAAATACGCATTACATAAAATTTACCATTTTAAGTGTACATTTCAGTGGCATTAAGTATATTCACATTGTTGTGCAACCTTCACCACCATCCATCTCCAGAACTCTTTTCACCTGCTGAACTGAAACGCTGTACTGTTGAACAACTTTAATTTCCTCTCCCTACAGCCCCTGGCAACCACCATTCTACTTTCTGTCTCTATGAATTTGACTACTCTAGGGACCTCATATAAGTGGAATCACGCAGTGTTTGTCATTTTGTTATGGGCTTAATTCATTTAGCATAATATCCTCAAGGCTCATCCATGTTGTAGCATGTGTAAGAATTTCCTTCTTTTTAAAGGCAGAATAATATTCCACTGTTTGTATATAGCTCATATTGTTGAACTATTCATCCAGTGATGGATACCTGGGTTGCTTCCACCTTTTGGCTTTTGTTAATAATGCTAATATGAACATAGGTATACAGATATTTCTTCAAGACCCTGCTTTCTATTCTTTTCAATTCTGGTATATACCAGAAGTTGAATTGCTGGATCATATGGTAATTCTATGTTTAATGAATTGAAGAATTGCTGTAGCATTTTCAATAGCAACTGTACCTTTTTACATTTCCACCATCAGTGCACAAAGATTCCAATTTTTCCAAATCCATTCCAACACTTATTTTCTGTTTGGTTTTTTTTTTCTGTAGTAGCCATCTTAATGGGTGAGAGGTGGTATCTCATTGTGCTTTTGATTTGCATTTCACTATTAATTAGTGATGTTGAGCATCTTTTCATTTTGCTTATTGGCTATTTGTGTATCTTCTATGGAGAAATGTGTATTCGAGTTCTTTGTCCATTTTTAATCAAATTATTTAAGTTTTCATTGCTGAGTTATATATATATTTTAAATATATATATATTTTATCAAATATATGGTTTGCAAATATTTTCTCCCATTCTAGGTTGCATTTCCATTTGATTGATTGTGTCCATTGTTGCACAAAAGTTTTTGGAGTTTAATATTGTCCCATTTGTCTAGTTTTCTTTTGCTGCCTGTGCTTTTGGTGTTATATCCAAGAAATCATTGCCAAATCCGATGTTATGAAGTTTTCACCTTTGTTTTCTTCCAGGAGTTTTATAGTACTGGGTCTTACAATTAGGTCTGTAACCCATTTTGATTAATTTTGGTGTATGGTGTAGGATAAGCTTCCAACTTCATTCTTTTGCATGTAAATATACTGTGTTCCCAATATCATTTGTTGAAGAGACTGGCCTTTCCCCAGTGAATGGTCTTGGCGTCCTTAAAAACACTTGACCATATATGCAAGGGTTTATTTCTGGACTCTCTGCTCTATTCCATTGGTCCATATGTCTGTCTTTATGCCAGTAACATACTGTTTTGATTACTGTAGCTTTGTAATAAGTTTTGAAATCAGGAAGTGTGTGACGTCCAACTTTGCTCTTCTTTTTTCAAGACTGTTTGGGCTATTCAGGGTTCCTTGAAATCCTATGTGAATTTTAGGAAGGATTTTTCTATTTCTGCAAAAACTGCCACTGTGGTTTTGATAGGGATTGCATTAAATCTAGAGATCAGTTTGGGTAGTAGTGACATCTTAACCACACTAACTCTTCCAGTCCATGAATATGTGAGGTCTTTCCATTTATTTGTGTCTTCTTTAATTTTTTTTAACTTTTTATTTTATATTGGAGTATAGTTGATTAACAATGTTGTGTTGGTTTCAGTTGTACAACAAAATGATTCATTTATACATATACACGTATCTATTCTTTTTCAAATTCTTTTCCCAATTAGGTTGTTACATAATATTGAGCAGAGTTCCCTGTGCTGTACAGTAGTCCTTGTTGGTTATCCATTTTAAATATTTAAAATGTCTTCTTTAATTTTTTAAGCAATGTTTTTTAGTTTTCAGTATATAAGTATTTTGCCTCCTTGGTTAAGTTTATTCCTAAGCACTTTATTCTTTTAATGTTATTGGAAATTTAATTTTCTTTTTGAATTATTCATTGTGAGTGTATAGAAACTGATTTTTGTATGTTGATTTTGTATCCTGCAACTTTGGTGAATTTATTAGTTATAACTGTGTGTGTGTGTGTGTGTGTGTGTGTGTATGTATAATGTTTAGAGTTTTCTACATATAAAATTCTGTCATCTGAAAACAGAGATAATTTTATTACTTCCTTTCCAATTTAGATGCTTTTAATTTCTTTTTCTTGTCTAATTGCTCTGGCTAAGACTTATAGTACTATGTGAATAGAAGTGGCAAAAGTAGGCATCCTTGTCTTGTTTCTTATCTTAAAGGGAAAGATTTGAGAATTTCACCACTGAGTATGATATTAGCTGTGGGGTTCTCATATATGATCTTTATTATGTTGACATAATTTGCTTGTGTTCTTCGTGTGTTGAGTATTTTTATCATAGAGGGTGTTGAATTTTGTCAGTTTTTTTTCTGCATTAATTGTGGTGATCAAGTCATTTTTTTCCTTCAGTCTGTTAATTTGGTTGGTATGTTACATTGATTGATTTTCATATGTTGAACCATCCTTGCATCCCAGGAATAAATCTCACTCGGTTCTGGTTATGTTCCTTTTAAGGTGCTATTGAATTCTCTTTTCTAGTATTTTGTTGAATATTTTTGTATCAGTATTCATCTATGGGGATATTGGTCTATAGTTTTCTTGTAGTGCCTTTGTTTGACTTTTGTATGAGGGTAATGCTGACCTCATGGGATGAATGTAGATGTTGATTCTTGCTCTTCAAATTTTTGGATGAGTTTGGGGAAGATTGATGTCAATTCTTCTTTTAATGATTATTAGGATTCACCAGTGAAGCCATCTGGTACTGGGCTTTTCTTTGTTAGAAGGTTTTTTATTATTGATTCAATCTTACTGATTATTGGTTTGTTTAAACTTTCTAGTTCTTCATGATTCAGTCTTGGTAGGTTGTGCATATCTAGGAATTTGTCCATTTCATCTAGGTGATCCAATTTGTGTGTACTTTTTAATAGTACTCTCTGATAACCCTTTTTATTTCTGTAAAATTGGTTGTAATGTCCATTACTCCTCATATTTTTATATTTAGCCTATCTAGTGCTTGTCCATGTTGAGATAGCCAGAAATTATTTATTGAGCTGAATATAAAAGACAAAAGCACCGGACCCTTCCAACCATGTGGACAACCCGTCGTGGGTAAGTTCACTGAGAAGGGATGGACCTGGAGAAGGAGGCAGCCGTAGCAAGGCCTTCAGGTCAGAACTTGGGTTACCTGGATGCTAGGTAGTGTGGCACCTTGTGAGATGCGGTGGGGTCTTCAGGCATGGTGTGGGTCAGAGAGACACGGTGGTCTTGCCCACTCTGCAGCCCAGAACATGCAGAGTGAGTTTAACCTGGCCTAGGGAGCCAGCATACTTCCAGATCCCACCTTGGACAGCTCTTTCCACACTGCTGTGGAGACCAGCGGAGGTGCAGTGTCTTAATCCACATGGGAAGTTGTCTGGCAAAGACAATTGCTCTTGAAAAAGCAGAGTCCAGGCTAGGAGTCATTCAGTGAGCTTCTTCAGGACAGACTGGAGTACCCCCATTTCTTCACTTTTGTAGTTATGACCAGAAAGAGGCTATAGAGAACCATAGGTAGTCCACATACGTGGGCAGGGCGATGGCCAGCTTCCACCTCGCAGTGCGTCCCCCCCCCAGCTTTGATCTGCTCTCACAGAAGCAACCTCATAATCTGAAGGGGCGTGCCTCATCCCCACTCTGGACAGCCAAATTGGGCAGACGGTTGTTTTCACGTAAAGAGCTATCCTTCTGTTTGCCCAGCATGGTTTCAGACTTTTATTTGCAACTCTGCCATTCCCACCTACCCCCGACCCTACCAAGAATCTCTCTGCACCGGCCAACTTTTGCACAGTTTCCACCATTAGCACAGCGCCTGGCACTTAGGTAGGTGCTGGATTCTTTCTGTTACTCTCGCCTTTCCCGAGTGTCCTAGTTGAGAGATGGAAGAGAGGTGTGTTCTCTGCTGTGATCACAGAGACCAAAGGGAAATGTGTGTGTCAATGTTTTTCCTCTATTTCATTCTTCTCATTTTTATTCAGCTACCAAGAGACCAGCATTCTCATCTGAGGCCTTTCAAGAAGGAAGCAAACACAGCAGATGACAGGCAATGCTAGCTAGCAACGTTTCCCCCTTCAAAGCAGGTTAGCAGGTTCAAATAAAACAGTGAAGAGGAATTACATGAAACCAAAACGGAAACTGTGAAGTGCAAGCCGATATTTTTAGAAGTTTGTATAATGACAGGTCAGATTCCTGAGGATTAGCCAAAGTGGCAAATCTAACACCACTTATTCAAAAAGGGGGCAAAAGATACAGCAGGCAATTATAGTTTAGCAGCAGTAGGGGGGGTGGAAATCAACTCTACTTGAACTTACTGAGGGGACAGCTTGAGAAGTGTAATTTGAATATAGATGGCCAACCAGAGGGCTTCTACAAGGAGGGGGGTGAGAAGCTGGTGGAGGGGGAAGAGAAAAGGAGGGAGGTTGCCAGGAGTTTATTATTTTCATATTTTAAAGCCCTGAACAGTTTGAAAAGATGATTGCCAGAGGGGACCAGGAAAATTAGTGGTTGTTTGATTCAGGATCAATTTTCAAATCTGCCCAGTTTATAATTGTGCGACTCTCACTGTCATCACTCATGTGATTCAAGCGCCAGATGTGCAGGTTTGAAATGTCCCCAGGGCTCACCGCCTCCCTGGTATGCCTCCGAGCCTCTTTCTTCCCCCACCAAACAATTTTCCCCGGTACTTATTTATTGATATTCAAAATGCCTGCACAGGGGCTTAAAAATAAAAGAGGTGAAAAAGAAACCCTGAAAATGCAGACTCGGGCTTAATGTGTGTCACCTTTGGAAGAAGTGATGTGGATTAAATCCACACTCAGACATGAAGGAAGGGCCAAGATCCTTCTCTTTTTCAGGAGCAGGTTTTAGTGAGGACAGAGTTCTGAGATCCCTGGGAGTGAGGAAGATACGGGCATTAAGGCGAGGAGGGGAGCAAAGAAGACAAATTTGGATAACCTGAGGGTGAAGGGCTCACCCTAGTTGTCTAGGTTGGTGTTTATCATTCCTGACTTTTAGAATAATGGGGGAGCGTCAGAGTTGGAAAGGATCTTCAAGATCATCTGGTCTAGCTTTACTCAAACTGGGTTCAGCAGACTCCTGGGGGCCACAAACATATAATAGTCTATAAGTTTTTTAGATTTAAAATTTTGTCTTCTCATTTTGATGATGTTATAGATATATTAGCAAAATATTCAGGGCATCTGAATGCAAACCTGGAGCCAGGTGGTCCTAGGACTGTGTTTATGTTTGCAGGATAGGGGCTGAAGGGACCACCCAAAGGGAACTTGCACTTGGTCTTATCTGGCTGGGAGTAGGTTAAGTCCTAGTGTCACAGTGACAGCAACCAAGCCAGGTCCCCTCTGTACTCACACTAAATCCTTTACCAGTAATAAACACAAGGCTTATTTTCCAATGATATTTTACAACTGAATGACACTTTGGTAGACTATGATTTTTGTTCTAAAGTTTTTTAATAAATTAAGACTTTGATTTGACATCGTGGAAATGACATACTAGAATAGATGGCTAATGAAAAAGAACAGAGTCAGGTTTAATAGATGAATTTATGCATTTCATAAAGTTAAGATGATATACTATCATGGCACACTGAATGAGTAAAAGTTTCCAGTAAATTAAAAAGAGAAAAGTGATATGAGACTTTCATCATCACATAACACACAGAAGTATAGACATCTCAAACTCCAAAGTAAGTGGGTTGTAGCCTTCAACACTCTCTTTGTGTTGGAGATAGCAATTTAGTTTCGGCCAAAGAACATTACTTATTATTTTAAATTAGTGAATTTTATTGCCTTTTGAGTTGTGTGTCTATTCACTTGGTGAATATGACTTTATAGTTGTTTAATATTTATAAGAAGTTATACCTAATTTTATATTCATATAAAACATAATAAAAATATGTTGTCAACACTGTGGGTCTGCAGAAAAACTATTCCCATTGCAAGGAGTCTGTATATGTAACCCTTGTGTAACACAAATCTAGTCCATTGCCCATTGCCCTCATTTACAGAGATGATTCTTCAGTGTTTATGGGTCTGTCTCAGTGCTGAAACCTCCACAGTCTTTCCCAAGAAAACGTGACCATCTTGTTCACCTAAATATAGGTTGTAATATCGTCTGCTTGGTGTCATTACACTTTCTCATTTCCTACGTTTGCCTCTCCACTCCTCAACTTCCCTCAGTGTTCCTGCATCCACCAGAGCAAATTCCTGCTCCTGTTTCAAGCCCAGCTCGTTGAAGGTTGCCTCTTCTGTGAAGCTCTGATGTGGTTTTTTTTTTTTTCCCACTCCACCAAGCAATTCTCCAATCAGCAGACACTGACTGGGTGTCCCACACATTTAACTCAATTCTGATACTGTCTACCTGGAGACAGAGTCAGATCCCACAGGTGAAGAGCTCAAGTCCAAGACTGTCCTCACTCCAGATGTCATCACAAGTCCAGGATTTCACCTGAGCTTCTGACTGACTGGCTATAGATCCAAGGTTCCCAGACCCTCTCCTTGGGTTTGATTAATTAGCTACAGTGAGGCACAGAACTCAGAAATCCAGTTTACTTGCTAGATTACCAGTTTATTACGAAGAGTGTTAAAGGATATGAATGGACAGCCAGATGAAGAGATACACAGGGTGAGATCTGGAAGGGTCCCCAACACAGGAGTTTTTGTCCACGTGGAGTTTGGGGTACCTCACCCTCCTGGCACATGGATGTGTTCTGGTTCACCAACCTGACAGCTCTCTGAACCAGTCTCTTTGGGTTTTTATGGAGACTTCATTACATAGTCATAATTGATTAAACCTTTGGCCATTAGTGATTGAACTCAATTTCCAGGGCTTCTTCCCTGCCTAGAGGTCAAGGATGGGGCTGAAAGTTCCAACTCTTGAATCAGTGTTGGCTCCCCTGGCAAGCAGCCCCCATCCTTAGTGACTTTCCAAGAGTCACCTCATCACCATGAACTCGGGTGTGGTTGAAGTGGATTTGTTATCAATAATGACACACTCCTTTCACCTTTATGGCTCTGGAGCTATTTCGAGAACCAAAGACAAAAGACTAAAGCAAGAGATGCTTCCATTGTTCTTATCGCTTAGGAAATCCCAAGGGTGTTAGGAGCTGCGAGCCAGAAAGGGGGGGAAGACCAAATATATATTTCTTATTCTACATCACAACGTCACAGAAGCTTTCCTTCTTTTCCTGGTGCAGTGAGTGGCTCTCTCCTTTGTCTCCTACAGCTTGCAGTTTCTACCTCTCATGCAGCTCTCTCCAGGGGACATTGAACATGTCTACTTACTCCCCAGACTTCTGATTTGAGCTTCTCAAAGGCATGGACCTAGCCTAACTCATCTTCTATCTAGTCTGTGGCTCTTTGTTGGTTCTTAATAAAAGTCGATTAAGTAAGTTAGATCTCTCTATATCAAAATAATGCATCCTAATAAAATTAATCATCACACCATGCTTTCTCAGGCATGACCTCTAATGTTATCCTTGCAAGATTCTCAAGAGACATTTATGAAGCTGCTAGAAATTTTTTTTACCAAATTAGAGCATGAGAGGAATAACACAGAAACAGAGGGAAAATTCACCAGCAAGACATTATAAAAAATCCCTGGAATTTAGATGCCAAAGTGGGCAGGAGGGCTGTCTCTGGGGTTGGCTTTTGACCTTCCCATTTATGTTTTAGGAATAAGGGTTGCAAGTTAATTCTTGTGTGAATCCAGCCTTGTGATTGGTTGCAAATGGAAAGACTTATCTCTGCAGGAAATGAGGCCATCACATTGAGAATTGTTTTGCGGACTGGCAAATGGAAAATGTTCTTAATGAAAACACAGAATAATCAGTCTGAGTGTTGGGGAGAAGCACTGGGAGGAAAAAAGGGAAAGAATACATATTAAATAGATGTGTCTACCAGCATGCTGATGAGGAGAGGGATTTAGAGGTTATTGTAGGAAAAAAAAAAACTCTACAAGTTATTATCCTAATGCTTTTCTGTAGCTTAAAAAGTGAATATATGGTATGGGCCACAAGTGGAGGGAAAATGCCAATCCATGGTCCCTAAAAACGGAGGTATGGTTATCATTTTCTGGACCATGATGGAGTCTAATATTCTGGCCTGTCATCCTGTCCAACCCCTCAATTCATCTTTACTTGTCAGGCTGTTTGTCCAAAGCTTTGTTTGGAAAATGTGGTCACTAAGTTATCAGACATACGTCACAATCACCACAGTGGCTCCCATTTATGAGGCCCTGACAGGGCGTTCTAAGGGCTTTAGATGTATTAACGCAATCGTCCCTATAGTACTTTGAGGTAAATACTAACATTTCCCCCATTTTACTCAGGAAATGGAGTCACCAAGCAGGTCAGAAGTATGGCCAAGGCTGCATACATGGTGGGTCTCACAGCTTAACCCCAGAGCCCTGGATACCTGGCATTATGCCGTTCTGCCCTCATGGGCTTTGGCATCGCACTGGTCTCCGTGCAAATCCTGGTCATTGGCCCTTGGCGCAGGACAAATTCTTTAATGTTTAAGAGCCTCCATTTTATAATCTGCAAAACGGGCATTAACTCACAGAGTTTTGTAGGGATTAAGTAAACTAATGTGCCTAAAGTTCTTGATACAGCAAACAAAGGAGGTAAATAATTTCCCCACACCAACATCATCCTTGCTTTAGGAATCCTTAGAAGCCAGAGGCTTAAGGTCTTTGGAATGAGACCTGATGCAAGGGGCTGGCTTTATGGGCTAGAATCACCAAGAATGTGCATCCCACCAGCTTGAGGCCCCAGTGAGATCATGGAAGGGTGCATGGGAGATGCTCAGAATCAGGGACTAATGGGATTGTTCCTCTGTCCGTGTATGTTCTCTTCAAGGGGGATATGACCTAGGAAAATGAGACTTAAATTGCTTCCACTAATCCTTTATGCTTTCTGCAAACAGAGTAAATAACTCCATACCATGCGCAAGTTTAGCTCTTATGGGATTGGTGATTAGCTCATGTCCTCTGACCCACTCATAGTCTCAAATGGAGCTGAAGTTCTGACCCTGGAGTGTGACATAGACGGATGGTATGGAAGCAGGGGGATAAGGCAGCACTAGAAACGGTATGGAACCCCATCTTGGGGGTGGGGGTGGGTGCTTACATCCTCAGTATTCTCCCAGCCCACACTACCCATATATTGGACAACAATACAGACTCTTTAACTGGGAGTTCCTGGAATCCTTTCCACTGTCCTAGAAATTCTCGTCTGCAGACCCAGAATCGTCTCCATCAGTAATTAAGCCAGATTGCAGAACAATCATCAAACCACAGCCCACCAGAAAGGACGTGGATTGCATAGCCAGACCCCTGGAATGCCTTTAGAATTTCAGACTGGTCCCATGTACAAAGTCCACATGGTCATTTCATTAACTTTGGACTAAGGAGGGACTACGCTTTACACGGTAGGATTTTTTGGACATCACTTAGCATGTTATTGTGGGTTTTCTCATAGAGGCTGAATATCAATTATTTGGGGGCATATGTTACGTGCTTGGGATTCAGAAAGAAAAAAGTACGGTTCCTACCTTCTAGGAGCACGTGATTCAGTGGGGAGACAGTCAGATACACAAGCAATTACAATCTAGGGTGACAAGTGCTGCCACAGTGGGAAGCAAAGGGTGCCTTGGGACTGCAGGGGAGAGGCAGGAGAGACATTCTGGACTGTTCCCTGGAGGAGGAACTGGAGGATGGGAAGGGCGTTCAGGCAGAGGCAGCAGCTCATACATCAGCCTGGAGGACTCATGGTTTCTTCCCGGAAGTGAAGAGGAGGGGCACGAGAATGCGATATGAGGCAAAACAAGGAAAGGTAGAGTCATGAAGGACCCTAAATGCCATGACAAGGAGCTTGAACTTTGTGCTTATATGAATAATTCTTAACCTTTCCTGAGATGCAAACTACATTGGAATTTATGGTCATTTTTTTTTTCTGGGGAAAAAAAGTACAGTGACACACACAGATGCACACACATTTTTATATTTTACGTTCAACTTCAAGGATGGTCCTGGGCCCCCTGGTACCCAGTTAAAAACCCCCACCTAAAAGAAGTAGAGATCAGTGAAAGATTTTAGGTTGAGCAGGGCTGTGTCCATCGGGAACACAGAGGATGGATCGGAAGAAATACAGACTGAAGACAGGGAAAACGGGACCACAGTGAGGAGCCTAGCATCAGAGTTTAGAAGACACGGTGGTTTCGTTCAACCTCCTCTCACTTGTGGAGTGATGGGCAAGATGCAAAGTCTAGTTGTTGGACTCAGCATTGTCTGCCCCTCCCCATCCTTTCTGAGGAAGGTGCCAATGGCCTTACAGCCGGTACGGGAAGGCAAGGGGAGGGTAAGAAGAGAAGTTGTAATCTACAGGTGGTGTCACCAGCCCCTCGGGTACAGATCACATAGGATCGCACCCCGGAAGTTCATCTCTGAGAACGTGTTCCTGGAGCAAACTGTCTACTTCTAAAAGCCACAGTGGTACCTCACCGGGAGCCTCTAGGTAGCAGGACCCTCCTGCTTCTTCTGTGTTTTGGGAGAGGGGCAGGGTCGTGGAGAGGGAAGAACACATTTGTTTAGCAGTGGAGGAGGGATTTAGGGATCTGAACTTAATCCTGACCCTTCCTGTGAGAGCCTGGGAAAGTGTCTCTGTACCCTCTTACTCCATCTATTAAATGGGAATAACAATAAAAATGCTAACGTGCTCTGGGAGAAGTACGGAGGAGGAGATGATAAAGCATTTTGTAAATACCGGAGGAAGGTGATGCCGCAGTGATGGGTAACTGCGTTCGGTGGAAGAAACAGCAGGAGGATAACCATCCTTGACTTGCCGGCAGACTTCTGATTTCTCCCCTCAGAAAAGGCCCTCCCAGAAGCTCTGAGAAGGGAAGGAGTTCCGCAGCCCTTTCTTTTCCTTACTGTGGGAGCCAGAGAGGGGAGAGTGTGAGGAGGCTGGGGGAAGGTTGGAAGGTCCAGTCTGCCTCATCTCTGAAACAGCTTCCTGGGGAAGCCAGGGCTGGCTACATTGTAGATGTTTTTAACATGCTTGGGTTTGAATTTCATCAAAGCCAAGAGGGCTCATAGGCTTGCTGTCCCCCCTAAACTGGGCACGAACTGCTCAGAATGGCTTAGGTTCCCCAAAGTCACATTGTGGCAGACCCACATGCCCATCCATCCCATTCCATGCCTGCTGATTTTTCCTTTGGACCAGCCTTACACCTGAAAAATGTGGGAATGACGATCCCGGTCAGAATCCGGCATTCCCTTCAGGTCCCCAAATGCTTGCTCCACAGCGTGACGTCGTGTTGGAGTTGAGCTTTTTTTCCCCCCAAGAGCTGGGTTTTGGCACCATCTCCGTAGGTTGCACTGGAATATGAGGAGGGTAGCTACAGGTAACAGATTATTTCTAATTCTGCCTTGTTATTTGGAACTGATTTCCCATATGTTGTTGTTGTTAAATTCCTTGCATGAATTTTCTCAAATATTTGTAACATATGTCATATCTATATGCAGATTTTAAATTATGGATGCCTTCATCCAATCATTTTTGAAGGGGGAAAAATCCAAGTCTAATACTCTCAAGCAGGGCCACAGTCTCCTGGGCATCCGATTATCGTTCAGGTAGACACATCTGGTGAAATGCATCACATCAAATTAGTATCAAGGGTATTGAGACTCTGAGACTACAGGCAGGCAGCCCCCTTCTAATGTACTGCTTTTTAGATTGTTGGGGAAACTTGAATCCCAATTCTCTTGTGAAATGAGTGATACTAACACGCCTGTTCAAATGCTCAAAGTGAAGATCAAAGCAGCAGTGTCCAAACTGCCTTTGCAAACAAAGCAGCCCTTGCATCCCCCCTGGGGATACCGTGCTAATTTTATCAACTCTCCCTGGCTCTTCTGCTATTAAATAGCAATAAATAAATGTTTTTTTCTGGGTTTGCCAGTGGCTTATTTGTCTGACAAACAAGCTCATTTCCTTTTAAGTATGAGGTTTTAGTCCGACTAATAGAATTAATCTATTTTTAATGAAAATGCGAATGGCTTTTACTTAGAAATCTACCTATCCATCTCCCTCTCTCTGCACCAGCCCCCTCCCCCCGTGCCTCCTCTGAACACACACATCCAGTCATGAATATTTCAATACATCTCAGGCTTCCAGATCAATATAGGCAACTCTCAAGCCCTATTGATTTTCAGAGGTTTGACTCACAAGGGTGATCAAATATTTCTCGACTTACGAAACCTGAGTTAAAGAGGCTTTGCCGGCCCTTCAACTTTTACCAGACATCTTTGTCTTCTTTTCTTTCCTCCTCCCATGTTCCTTGTGCTGGTTCTCTCTTCCTCCCTCTCCCCATGCCCCACCCGGTTAGTTTCCCGCTCCCACCCCACACTCACAGCCCTGAGATGGAGATTTATGACTAAGCAATAAGTCCTGGAGAAGCAGGCACTATTTTCCCACTGGGTCCACTTGAGGTCAGAGGGAGAAGAGGCTGAGGGAACAGAGCAGCCGTGAGCACGATTCAGCCCCCATCCATCTCGCCTGCAGGGACTCTGCCAGCTTTCCTCCTGTCTCCCTGATTCATTTATCAGCACAGCTCACTCCTCCTCCTGCACACCTCTGAAGATGTAATCCCAGAAGGCGCCCCTAGCAACATACGAGGAATTCCCCACTGAGACACAGGAGCTGAGTTGCTCCATATGGGTAGGAAATAAGCTAATTATACAGTCAGCCATGTCCAATGCCAGGATGTATGTTATTATAAGTTTATCCACCCTGGTTACGAAGCAGTGAGCCCAAGATTCTTGGACAGTTTTACCGAACCTTTGGTAGTTAATCCACTGTGACGTGCATTGGATTAGGAGTTTGGAGACCTGGGTATGGTTTTCTCCAGCTAGCCCTGGGATGTTAGTCAAATCACATCACTTCCCTTCTTGGGCCTCTCTTTCCTCATTTGTAAAACATATTTGTTCATTGATTCATTCCTTCATTCATTTAAGAAATCTTTATTGAGTTCCTCCTATGTGCCAGGGACAGAAGATAGAATGGCAAATAAGATAGATACAGGTCCCTGCTCTCTTGAAGCTTAATGTCTAGCCAGGACTAGCCAGGGACATATTAATGTTTTATCCTCCTCTGAACTCCCATAGCACAAGCCTCTGATTTCACAGTGTACATTGTATATAAATGTATTATTATCATGTTTATAATCTGATCCCTTGCTAAACTGTGTGCTGTTTGTTGGTGTGGATGGTGGCTAGAATTTGGAGTTCTTGTTCCCTGGACATCAGTTGAATAAATTGGTTCTTTATAGTTTGTGTCCTGCCCGACATCAAGTAGAATTGAGGTAGCAATCCTATGTGTGGAGACTGAGGGGAAGCACACGCAGTAGTCATAGATCCTGCCCCAGTGGTTCTTCTTCCCAAGTCTTTGGTAAGGAAAAGCAGGCAAAAGGACTTACAGAAAGCAAGGTCTAAAATGTCAGTAAATTGTAGGTGCCCTTGTAATGGAAAGTTAGAGATGGCCAAAATGATCCCGTGACCAAAACAGACAGACAGAAAGACAAAAATCTCTCTTGAAACACCATCACGTTTTGAGTAAAAGTATGGTAGGATATGTTGGTGAGGAGGTAGCTCATTTCTATTTTCTCATGGCAGTGTGATATATTTTTGCATTTGAACCTTTAAAAAGTTTTAAATTTATTTTTATTTTTAAATTAAAATTTTTTCCAGCTTTATTGAGATAGAATTAACATATAACATTGTGTAAGTTGAAGGTGTACACTGTAATGATTTGATATACATGTATATTGCAAAATGATTACAATAAGTGTCTGTCGGGTGAATGGCTAAAGAAAAGTGGTATATATACATATATACATATATATAGCGGAATATTATTCAGCCATAAAAAAGAAGGAAATCCGGGGGCTTACCTGGTGGTGCAGTGGTTAAGAATCTGCCTACCAATGCAGGGGACACTGGTTCGATCCCTGGTCCAGGAAGATCCCACATGCCACGGAGCAACTAAGCCTGTGCACCACAGCTACTGAGCCCGCGTGTCACAGCTACTGAAGCCTGTGCACCTAGAGCCTGTGCTCCACAACAAAGAGAAGCCACCGCGATGAGAAGCCCGCACACCACAATGAAGAGTAGCCCCCACTCTCTGCAACTAGAGAAAGTCCACATGCAGCAATGAACACCCAATGCAGCCAAAAATAAACTTAAAGAAGAAGGAAATCCTGCTGTTTGTGACAACATGGATGAAACTTGAGGGTGTTATGCTAAGTGAAATAAGTCAAACAGAGAAAGGTGAATACATTATGATCTCACTTATATTGGAATCTAAAAATGTAGAACTCATAGAAACAGTGAGTAGATTGGTGGTTACCAGGGGTGGGGGTGGAGGGAGGGAGGGAGGGGGAGAAATGGGTCAAATTGGTCAAAGGGTACAAACTTTGAATCTTTTAATTGAAGTCAAGTTTGCTGCCATGTGACCTTGAGCAACGCACAAGCAGGCTCAGTGTCTTGATTTAGAAAAGATGCACAAGGCTCCTTCCAGCATTGACATCGCTTGATCCTACACGGCATTGTCTATCATTTATGTGAGCTCAGAAGTAAGCCCCCTCCCTTTTCTCTCCTGCTCCCCTGTAAGTCACACAGTGTGAGCATCCCTTTCTCCAGGAAGCCCTCCCTGGGAGTTTCCCTCAGCCAAGGCCAAGTGAAGTGCTTCTCCCACACTTACCTCTGTTGCAATGATGCATTTTCTTAATTGTCTCCTCCACAAAACTTGGAGCTTTCTGAGGGCAGAAATTATGTTTCATTCTTTGCTACCTTCCTAACACCTTCCTAGCACATTGCTGGCACAAAATAGACACCAATAAATGTTTATTTACTTTGAATAAAATTGAGGCTCCTAGAAGAAATACTGTACTTAATGTGCTTCATAAATAAATATTATTCACAGGTCTGGAAATGTATAGGGCAGGGAGGGGGGGGATGTCAGTGTTATTCCTCCTTGCTCTTGAGCCCTCAACAAGCGTGGAGGAAAGGAATCAGGAACCATTACCTTCTGTTTCACTGGAAGCAGATGATGACCACTGTGGTATCACAGAAAGATATTTGGTGTTTGTCCTCAGTTCCTGGCACCAACACCCTAAAATCCTTGGAATTTCCTGAGTGATAGGATTGATAAGAGCCTCTTTTGTTCTAATGAGGCAACTCTTTCAGGCCCCTAGATAGCTTCAGGTGGGAGCTGGTCATCAGAAAGAACAAGCCTTGATTAGAAGATTTAAGCTTTCAGCCCCACATCCAACCTCCAGGGAGGGGAGAGGGACTGGAGATTGTGTTAATAACCAGTGGTCAATGATTTCATCAATCGTGCCTACGTAATGAGACCTCCATTAAATGTCTAAACTGTGGGGCTCAGAGAGGTTCTGAGTTGGTGAACACATTGAGGTGCTGGGAGGGTGGTGCACCTGGAGAGGCCATGGAACCTCCACACATCCCAGCCCCAATACCTTTCCCTTTGCATCTCTTCCATTTGGCTGTTCCTGAGTTGTATCCTTTATAATAAACTGATAATAGTAGGTGAAGTGCCTTTCTGAGTTCTGTGAGTCATTCTAGCAAATTATCAAACCTGAGGGGGGGTCATGGGAACCCCAAATTTGTTTCCAAGTCAGACAGAAGTGTGGATCATCTGGGCACCCCATTTGAGACTGGCTTCTGAAGTGAGGGCAGTCTTGTGGGACTGAGCCCTTAAAGCTGTGGAGTCTGGTGCTAACACCAGGTAGTTCATGTGAGAATTGAATTGTAGGCTACCCTGTTGGTGTCAGAATTGGTTGATGTTGGGGCAGGGGTTGGCAGGCAGGGAGGAAGCGACACATTTGGTGTCAGAAGTGTGAGTAAAAATAGTTCAACCATGAAGATTGCCTTTGCTGTTGGCTTTGGTGATGAAGCCACCTTCCTTTATGGGAGAAGGCCCAATCTCCCACCATGTAGACATAAGCTTGCACCTGGGTGGTTATTTCCCGAGGGGTTTTCAGGGAGTGGTGCACAGAGGAGGAGATGTGGTAAAAGAGTTCTCATGGGCAGGAGCTGGTTTTGGGAGAAGATGGAATTCTAGAGCCTCTCATTTGCTCTGAAAGCTCCGAAAGATCTCCAAGACTTTCCCGGGGAACAATCCTGGTACCTTCCACTAGATATAGAAATGCAAACCACATTCGAGAGCACAAAGCTGCTGTCCAGCTTTGAAAACCAACACTGTGATGGGTAGCAGGGCTAGCAGTGGACGTGGAGGTGAGAAAGTGGGACCGTGTGGATGACAGCAGCTACACCTCAGTGTGCCAGGTGCTTTGCTTACATCAGTTGTCTCATTTTATACCTCCCAAAATCCTTTTATAGAATAAGTACAATAAACCTCAATATACCAATCAAAAGTTAATTCTGAAATTCTGAAAAAATTCTGATTTGTCAAACTACAAGTCACAATGAAATTGTGTGTGAGGTTAGGACATGATAAGGTCATGATAAGCAGAGCACTTATGTTGCCTCAATTTTATTCAGAGTGGTTTGGGGGGGGGGGTTTAATACTTTTAAAAAACGAATGCAAATTTTACTTAAATATGTAAAGATTAAAATCACACCTGCAAAAAAAGCATGCATGTTGACAGGTGTTCAGACCATACTCTCAATACCCCAGTCATGTTGGAGTTCTTTGACAGAAAAATTTGAAACAGGGGTGCATGATTCCCAAGGACTTGCAGCTTGTTGTAATGGAGCTACAGCTTTCTAAAGTAGTTGTGAAGAATGTTTCAAAATGTTTTCACGCGTTAACCCTGGACTTTAATTTCTTTATCTTGGAGAAGGAGAGAGGGGGCAGATTGCTTTATTATTAAGTTTGCAAACAACATTTGTTCTTCAGCTTCCCATGCAATGGCATGCCCTCCATTGCCCCCACCTACCTCAGCATCAGTTGGGAGAATCATAGAGTCTCATTAACTGTCATATAAACAAAACCTGGGCCTCACAAAATAGAGTTGCCCATGCGGAAAGTAGCTCACAGTGTATCAATCCAGAGCATCTGCCTTTGAGGCTTCTAACTCGGGACTCATTACTTGAAACTTCCTTTTCTCTTTCCATGGAATCACAACATGTAGATCAGAAGTTACAGAGACATCTCAAGTGAACTCAGTTTCAGGTGCTCTGGAGGACAGCTGCCCCTCTCTTTGAGGTGCCTCCAAAGGCCCCCCACACACAAAGTAAATGTCACAAACTTTACATGGCTTAGATTTCAAACCAGACCATCCTACACATACCCTCAAGATTCAGCAAAAAATTCATCCACGTGTTTATATGTGATGTATTTAGATGCTAACAGACAGCAACTTGATGTTTTATTTTAGATTGACTGTGCTTCCAGACCACACCTTCTTTGGGTGCTGTCCTCCGGTTCACGGCTGTCCTTCAGTGAACTCTGAAACTGAGTTCACTTGAGACGTCTCTGTAACTTCTGATCTACATGTTATGATTCCATGGAAAGAGAAAAAGAAGTTTCAAGTAATGAGTCCCGAGTTAGACGCCTCCAAGGCAGATGCTCTGGATTGATACACTGTGAGCTACTTTCTGCATGGGCAACTCTATCTTGAGAGGCCCGGGCTTTACTTATATGACAGTTAATGAGACTGTGATTCTCCCAACTGATGCTGGGGTAGGTGTGGTGACAGCTGGTAACATATACATTTCTCCAGCAGAGCAGTCTCCCTTTTACATCTGCCTCCTTTACATTGAGCTGTTCTCTAATAAACAAGTATTAGTTGACTGTCGCTCTATACCTCAAATAGTGCCAGATATCTACCCTAAAAGGTAAGACACTAGAGATTAGGATTTTAGGGCTCAAAGGCACTTTAAACATCACCTTGTCAAGATCTCTTACTTTAATAGTGAAGAAACCGAGGCCCAGAGTTATGAAGTGATTTGCTGAAAGTCATAATTAGCTAATAGTAAAACTGAAATAGGACAGAGGTCCCTTGACTCCTAGCTTAGTGCTCTGTCTGTTGTTTCAAATACCATCCCATCTTGTCCAGACAATCGTGGTGGAATTTTTTTTTTGATGTTTTTTAAATGATTAGCATAATAGCACCCCTCGGCTCAGATACGGTCAGTTGCTCACTTTTCCCTGAAAACAGGGAACTCATGACTTATGATACAAACCGAGAAATGGAAAATGATTTCTCATTGGATGTTATTGTTGAACAAATATTCCCTCTCCTCTTCCATTTCCCATGAAAAAAGTAGATGTCCTCACACCATTGGTGGGCTTAGGCATACGATTTGTTTGTCCAGGGAAATATGACCAGATACAAAAATTCCACATCTGAACAGAGGTGTGCTATTGTGGTCTGGGTCCTGTGTGCCTCTCCTTAACATAAGAAGAACATGCTCCAGCTTCCTACTGTTCCTTCATACTGGGTCCTAAAATAGAAAGACATGAGACAGCCCTGAACCCAGCCTGGAGCGGAGCTGTTGAAGTGCTGACCCACCAACCCACAGGCAAGGATATAGGTTTGCTTTTGGAAACCATGGAGATTTGCGGGGGGGACTGTTTATCATCGAGCACAAGCTAATGCTCTCAAACAGACCTTTCCTTAGGTATTCACATCTTGCCCTCACTTTTCACGTTGCAGTGCAGAAGTTCAGAGAGTTACTCCATGTTTCAAGATGAGAAAATTGCCTTCCAGTCAGATTAAATGCTTTCTATAAGGGTGCACTGGGAAAACATAGAGGCATAGCCCAAGTTAAAATCCATGTATCCTTCCTGACTTTCAGAATTCAGTTTCCTGTGGTATTTAAGCATGAATCTCTTATTGCTCTTGAGGATGAAAAAAACAAGGCAATTTGGTTTTGTCAATTTAGTATCTCTCTCTCTCTCTCTCTCTCATTATCGTCTATCTCTATCCATCCATCCATCTATCGATCCAACTGTATATTTGTTCGAACTGGAAAAAGATGGTCTGAAAGTTCCATTGTGCTTACTGTTGTGAGGTTGACATTTTAGTGACTAAAAAATCAGCTGAGTTGATAATGTTTAGGTTGATCTGTCTGCATCTGATTATGCTTGTTTCCAGATCCAAGTGGTTGTTAATGAAACAGTTGCTGTTTTGTTGACAGAACATTAATTACTTGATCTTAGGACTCAGTAATTGCACCAGCCCCCTCTGTATACATTACTAATTACATTAGCAATTATATGGCATTTTAAGGACAAAGAAATGACTGAAGCAATTGCAGTGTCACAGGTAACCTGCTGTTAGATTTCAATCACATTTCTAATGTGTCCATGATGTGCTGAAACAAGTTCTAGGGCGTTTTGTGACAGCAACTTGAAGAAATGACCTAAGACTTACCCATGAACCCACTGCCCAGTGGTTAGCTCATCATGTAGGCAGAGATAATGTGGGTCAAGTCTTTTTACCTCTCAGAGCCTCATTTTCTTTCTCCAAAATAATTAGAGCGAGAAAGGTTTGGATAAAAAAAAAAATTAATTCACTTGTTCAACAAATATTTATTGAATATTATTATGTTAAATGCTAAGTTACAGACCTCATCCATGACTTTGTGAAGTTTATTATCTCATAGAGGAGACAGATGGTAAGCAATAAACACTAAAATAAATCTGTAATGGTCAGGGTAATGCTTGTTAGCTGCTGTAACAAACAATCCCCAAAGTCTCAGAGACTTAATACAGTAAAATTGTATTTCTTGTTCACATCCTGGTCATCTCTTTCCAACGGGTTACTCAGGGGTCCAGTCTCTTCTGTGGTGTGGTCCCATCATTCCAGATGTCTCAGTTCCCAGCTGTGTGGACAGAAAAGAGAGTTGAGGATCTTGTGGGAGATTTTAGCGAACAGGCCTGGCAGGGTAGCATTATTTTTCCTACATCCTCCAAGGAAGAAATGAGCCCTTACCCAGTGTCTGCTGCAGTTGATAATTACAAATGGTGACTAGCATTATAAAGGAAAAGCACGTAGAGCAATGGGGACATGTAATGGGAGCAGTCACTGATTCTGCATTCAGTATCCCTTCCTCCTCCTCCTGATAAGAGTGCCCTTATTGCCGAATAAGGGAATTACTCTCCTTCACTGTGCGTAGTTTTTGTGGAGCTGTCAGTCAAGTTTCCCTGCCACCACACCCCATCCCTAGCGGGCTTGTGCACATGGTATGACAGTCAGATTCTCTCCCTGGACCGTAAGCTCATCCACGTGTCCATCACATGCAAGGGACACACAGACAAGGAAAGATAGGATCTGATTCCCTGCCATGAAAGCACCATAAACTGATAGACCCACTATCAGTTCTTGTCACTTGTAGCCCTGGATCCCTGGCCCCTGTCCTTCTGGAGCCATTTTTTCAGCTTTCCCTTTGAATCTCTGTGTGACCTCATGTTGCAATTAGTTTCCTTTCTTCCTAGATTAACCTGTTGGTTTCTGTGCTTGCACCAAAGAACCCTAATTGATATAGGGGTATAATTTAGATTGTGAGGTTTAGTGAAGGCTTCTCTGAGGAAGCGGCAATTTTGCTGATGAAGTATAAGTTGGAGTTCACCAGGCGATGAGCAGGAACATTGTTTTTAAGGCACTGGAGGAAATCATGTGTGCAAAGGCCCTGAGGTAGAAAAAGCTTGTGGTATTTGAGAATCATAAGTAAGCCTGTCAAGATGGAGGTTGTGGAGTGAAGGAGAAAATGACATAAGATGAAGCTGGAGATGGGGGAAACTAACAGATTTCCAATGCTTTGTAAGCAACGTTAAGGATTTTGGATTTGATCCTAAATGCAATGGGAAGCCACTGAAGGTTTTAAGAAGGAAAGAAATATGATCTTATTTACACTTGAAAAAACCCACCCAAGCTGATCTATGGGAGATAGATAGGAAGGAGTCAGAGTAGAAGCAGCAATGTTCTCAAGAGTTCATAGGAGTAGACACATGGGAGGGATGACAGTGGTTTGTCTTGGTGACTGGCAGGGAAAATGAAAAGAGGGAGACAGGCTCTAGACGTGTATTGAGGTAACATTGACATGGCTTGGTGATGAGTAATTTTCTGGAGGCAGAGAAAGAGAGGCATCAAGGATGACTTTCAGTTTCTAGAAATTACAATTACTGAAATTAAAAAAAAAAAAAGGAGGGCAAGACCAGGTGAGAGTGGCAGAGCTAAGAATTCCTTTTTGCCATGTAAATCTGAATTGCCTTGGAGACTTTAAGCCATCCTGTCAAATGTCAACACATAGGTCTGGCATTCAGGAGAGAAGTCTTGCTTAGAGATATACATTTAGATAGTACAGACTTGGACAGGGTGTTTGCAGCCCTGGAGAGGAGGAGACAAGACGTCTGTAAGGTCTTTCCAATGCTGATAATGCCTAAATCTATTAACCTGGGGGATAGACCTCCAAATTGCACCATCTAAAAACTGTACACCTAACCAGGTTTGGACTGTGTTGTATCCCCCCCCCACCCAAGCCCTATGCTTATAAGCGTGCCAGCCCCTCCTGCCCTACTCAGCTAGGACACATTAGAATGGCTCCCTCGGTTCCCTAAACTTGGTCCAAACTCACTCCCAAGTTATTTCCCCTCACCCTTCAAATTTCTCCCCTCTTTTCTGTATAAAGCAGCCGTGCTCCCGCCTCCCAAGCCGGAAGCCCACTGTGTTTCTCTAGTGGTGACTCTGGTTCTCTCCCTCAGTGGCTCCCACTCGTTCTGTTACTTATTTCTGTGCTTTATTTCTGCTTCCCTACCTGATCCAGGCTGGCCCCTGGATGCTCCCCTGGTTTAGTTCCAACCTCCAAGAAATAACACCAGGTCCCTATACAACTTCATGGCGTCCTGGCCGTTGGCCTGACCACAGCTTTCTGGAGAGCTGAGGCAATGGGTAAAGCAAGGAGAGAGCAGCCGATGCTCGATCCTGGGAAACCAGCCTGGCGACCTGAAACTGGAGAAGTTCCCCAGACGGTGTGAGGGGGATTGTCCCCCTGATCTTTCACCCCCCCCCTCCATGGCCCTGGGTCACCCTCCTCTGTTTACTGAGAACACGCACATGAGAAAAACAGGGCCTGTCTGGGCCAGCAAGTTGTGTAGGAGAGAATTTGAACTTTATCGGTCCTGACATTTCTGCCTTGGTATGTGCAACTGTTCTTACACATATGGATTGGATCAAATGAAATAATTTATGCGAAAGCACTTTGAAATTTTCAGAGGGCTACCCAAGGTATTGCTTGTTGTTATTATTACCGTTACACAGGAAAGGCTTTCCTCTTCAACTCACCCAAGTATTTGGTTAAAATTAGGTGGCAAATTGGCAAGCCTATAACATGCTTTCTTGGGTAGCTCGTCACCTATACCTATGGTGACCATACGGTGTATGTTTTCCAAGACGGCCTGGATTTTCACGTAATTTTATTCTTTACAACAGAAGTGATTTGTTAAATTCTTAACTGTCATTTGATTATTAAGCGTCTGTCGGACTTTTCTCAAAAATAAATTCCCTGGAATAAAAACTTTGGTCAGAACATGCGTTGTAACTTCTGGAGAGGTACACACCTTCATTTTAATTAGTCATCCATGTAGAATGGGGGTACTCTGAGAACTCAGAGCACCCCTTTTCTCTTGGGCATCCCACCTGGCAGAAGAGGGAAGTGAGAGGGCAATTAATTCTCGCTCTTTTACAAGTGAGTAGACTCGAGCCGCATGGTCATGAGGACAGCGCCCCAGCATTTAGCTGGATCTCAATGGAAGGTGAGGAGAAGAGCAGGAAGAGCCAACAAGACCTTTGACCCCTGCTAGTTCTCCCTCTTTCCTCTCCCTCTTTGGTCATTCAGCGCTGCCCATCCTGAAGATGCCTGTTCTCAGTCATGTCAAGCTGCCGGCTCAGGGCTCCCTTTCACCTGGTGGAGGTGAAGGGGAGGAGGGAGGAAGTAGCTTGTTGCCATGGTGAGGGCAGGAGGCTTGGTGGGGATTCTGCATCAGCAGCGGCAGGCCTTCCGGTTCGCATCGTCCACACATTTTCCATTTCCATAGTTTGGGGAATAAGTCGTGAACAGAAACTAAGAGAGTGCAATGGACAATAGGCAGCCTGCTTGTTGTCTCTAGGTCAAGTCCTTAGGGAAGACAAAGGAGGTTTGTGGGTCCCTTCCCCGAGACGTCACTTCTTGATCTAGTCTGAAGTAGCTGGCCTCCCGGGCACCCAAGAGATGTTTCACAAATGGTAGCCCCCCCTCACTACTTCCTCTTCCCCTTCCCCATCCAGAACACACTCTCTTTGGACAACCTTCTCCTAAAACCCTACCATGGGGGCTTGGTTGGTATTATCCCACAAGGGATTCAGTGGAAACGGCACTTTTTATCTTCAAGAGAATTTCCATGAATAAGAGGCCTAGTTCTAGAAGACTATGTGACAGGATTTTTATTTGAGCTTCAATTAACTCCAGTCCTGATTCCACCACCACCAAGCCCTGTAAGCCAGAGCAGGTCAATGAACCCATCAGGCCTTCCTTTCCTAAACTGTACAAGGAAGGAATGGGCCTTCCAGTGCCATGGAACAGTTCAAGAACAGATCACCTTTTGTCCAGATAGTCTTCACTGAGTTTCACAGTGTAAGCTTCTGTACTCAGCTCTTTCATCAGGACACACAGCTACCATTTTCCTGCTTGTATGAATCAGGTTTGATAAACGTTGGAACAAATACCTGCTAGGTGGTTGGCACTTTCACATACCTTTTTCTCCTGGAAGCTGCTCTTCCAGACAACAGTATGGAGATGAGATGACATGGACCAAAGCATCCAAGAGACAATGAGGACTCTGCATCTCACAGAGCTCACACCCCTTGCCTGAGGTCACCCAGATGAGAAGCGGCCAAACCGGGATTTCAGCCCTGGTGTTATGGCTCCAAGACCAGTGCTCTTCCCAGTACATCACAGCAATTGCTTCAAAAATGGATGTTCTTAGGGACTTCCCTGGTTGCGCAGTGGTTGAGAATCCGCCTGCCAATGCAGTGGACACGGGTTCGATCCCTGGCCTGGGAAGATCCCACATGCCGCGGAGCAACTAGGTCCGTGCGCCACAACTACTGAGCCTGCGCGTCTGGAGCC
Organism: Balaenoptera borealis; assembly: GCF_965194805.1. Classification (NCBI taxonomy): domain Eukaryota; kingdom Metazoa; phylum Chordata; class Mammalia; order Artiodactyla; family Balaenopteridae; genus Balaenoptera; species Balaenoptera borealis. The sequence continues at coordinate 12,729,358 of NC_138865.1, read as the reverse complement.
TGTGAGCCACAACTACTGAGCCTGTGAGCCACAGCTACTGAAGCCCGCATGCCTAGAGCCTGTGCTCTGCAACAAGAGAAGCCACCGCAATGAGAAGCCTGTGCACCGCAACGAAGAGTAGCCCCCGCTTGCCGCAACTAGGGAAAGCCCACATGCAGCAACGAAGACCCAATGCAGCCAGAAATAAATTAATTAATTTAAAAAATTGATGTTCTTTAAAAGAACTCAAAAATTCAAATTCTATAACCTAATACACACTGAATCTCCTAAAATTAAAGGTTAGAGAAAAGTATAAGTCAATTTCAAAAGTAAGTCAACACAGCATTGCCTGGCCAGGAAAACATTTGAAAGGAAACAAATAACCAAGATATAACTGTTACCATTCTGACTTTTGATAGTACTATATAGATTATTTTACTTCAAACAAGCGTGCAGTTTATTCTTCAACATTCCATCTGGCTTTGGGGACTCTTCTGGGGTAAACTTACAGAAATTAACTCTGGATTTTTACAAAGGGCCTTAAGTAGGACATTTGGAACAACTCATTCTGGTCCAAAAGTCATATTTCTACTACATGGATCAAAATACAGGAAGGGTCATTGGGATACACAGGGCAGTATTTTGAAGGGTAGAAGGAGAGGGAACTACTATTTTTGATCCTCTGACATATGCCAGAAAGTAAGAGGTGTGCTTTCACCTAAGGTACCTCATTTAATCACCACAGCGCCACTATGAGGCAGGTAATGTGATCCTAGCTTTGCTAGTGAAGAAACTGAGGCTAGTGACTTGCTTATGGTTATTCAGCTAATGAAGAAAATGGAAGCATCAAGTATGGAGCCCAGCTTTCTGGCTTGAACAAATGGGTGCATGTTATTGCCATTTGCGGATGTGAAAAACTTGGATTGGAGGATAGTTTTGGGGGGAATTCAAAAGTTTATTTTCGACATGGTGAATTGAGCTTTCTGTGAAATATCCAAGTAGGCATCTCTCTGAACCTCAAAAGAGAAAATACAGATGTGAGCGATGTCAACATAGAAGCAGGAACTACAAGCCAGGCTTGGGGTGAGAGTATAAATTGACACAACCTCTACAGATGGGGGAACCGTGTCATTTATCATTCTAAACCCAATACTTAAGAGCAACAGGTATTATTACTAATAAGTACATTCAGGCAATGCCCTTGGCAAACTAGAGCAATCGGACCTTCTCTCTATAGGAGGTAATCTGGCCATTACAAAAGCATATGTTCATTCACCCACTTCTGGGAATTTATCCTTCAGACATACTAGAAATATTCTCACATATGTGCAAAACAACAAATTTATTAAATATTAATTACATTATTAATAATAGCAAAAAATAAAAATGTCAATGTCAAGAATAGGGAAGTGGTCAAATAAAATATTTGCATTAAAAAATGGAATATGATACAGTGATTAAAAATAGGCTTCTCTTTGTGTATTATGGTAATCTTCAAACTGTGTAATTATATATTTTTTAAAAACCCACAAGGTCCAAAACATTGTGTAGCATGTGTTACTGTTTGTAGGAAATTTTGGTGTGGGATTTTATATATATATGATTCTATATATATAATATATAGAAAGAGAGAGAAAAAGAGAAATTATAGACAGATAAATAGATAGATAGACTGCCTCTGGGAAAATGCACAAGAAATTGGTAATATTGGTATCCTCCAAAGAAGGAAATTGGGTGGCTATGAGACAGTTGTCTGAGGGAAATTTTTCACTGTACCTTTTGACTATCTTGAATTTTAAACCATGTTAAGATACTACGTCTTCAAGAAAAAAAAAAAAAATACACACATTAACTTAAAATTAAAAATAATTCAATAAAATAAAGACAGACTTAACTTTAACCCATAGAAGAAATGTAATGTGAGGCTTGCAGTGTTTTATGCATTGTTTCATACAAGGTAAGAACTACAAATACATTAGATTATGCAGGGAAAAGTATTCTTCTCATGTATGGCAACCAAGACATCTGCTCTCAGACCAATAGACTGACACTAAGCAAAAGATGGCAAAATACCGTGAACTGGTATTCCAGATGAATACCTGGAAAGCAACAATAATAGCATCCAGATGGATACTGAAGATTAGTAAAGATGCTCTATGCACACTTCTACCCAGCAGACACAGACTAGGAAGGATCCCTTCCTGCTCATGAATGAGTGAATAGAAAATGACCACATGGATCTGTTCTGTGAATGTATAGATAAAGAGTGGAGAGCCCAAGAGTCAGAGAAACAGCATATAGTTTTGAAAAAAGGTTTTTCAAAAGAAATAAAAACAAATTTTATACATCTTCATTATAATCTTAAAACTTAATGAAAACTTGGAGTCAACAAAGCAATATATAAATAAGTTAGAGGAAAAAGAAACCGACTAAAATGTTAGGCTGAAATTTTTTAAATAACAAGAAAAAATGTATATATATAATGGCAGATTGAAAATCAAAATGAAAAGTTCTAAAAAGTTTCAGCCCCAATGGATAACTAGTACCAGGTTAATCCTTCCTCCTTAAACAACAAGAAAACTGGACACAATGTATGAAATAACTCCTTTCAGACATTAGAAGCAAGCAGAGCAGAACTGTGACAATGAGAGAAAGAAAACAAAAATAGTGAACCCTACAGTTGCTGTGGCTTCCTGCCTGGAGGCACTTTCTGGACCTCAGCACCGGGAGGAGGAACCCAAGCAGGGCACGGCAGTCTTGCTGAGTTGAGGAAACAGATTGAAGTTTGTGGGGCAAACTACTGGAGACAAAGAAGCAATAGGAAGGGGTGGGGGGAGAGAGAGAGAGAGAATGAGAGAGAAAGAGATGTCCAGAAGTCTGCATAAGAGCCTCCTAGAGTCTGATACTGAATAGTAAGCCATACATATATAGGACACAATTCCATGAGGCCATACAAAATCTACTGATGGGAACTGTAAAGCTGAACAATTGTCAGAGTTCCCCAAGAACTGAGAGATGTGCAAGTTCCAACCAGCCAAAGTGGAGAGACATCGTTGAACACTTAAGGCATTCAGGAGACCCCAGAAAGGTCATGTCTTAATGGGAGGACGAAATTAACTCTGGAGTAAAGGCTACTCTAGATTTTCTCTTAATATTTTTTTGGATCTGTCTCCTAAAGCAAAGGAAATAAAAGCAAAAATAAACAAGGGACCTAATTAAACTTAAAAGCTTTGCACAGTAAAGGAAACCATCAACAAAATGAAAAAGACAGCCCACTGAATGGGAGAAAATATTTGCAAATGTTATGACCGTTAAGGGATTAATACCCAATATATATAAACAGCTCATACAACTTAACATCAGAAAACCATACAACCCAATTAAAAAACGGGCAGAAGCACTGAACAGACATTTTTCCAAAGAGGACATGCAGATGGCCAACAGGCACATGAAAAGATGTTTAACATCACTAATCATCAGGGAAATGCCAATCAAAACCACAGTGAGGTATCACCTCACATTGGTAAGAATGGGTATTATCAAAAAGGACACAAATAACAAATTGTTGGTGAGGATGTAGAAAAAAGGGAACCCTCGTACACTGTCGGTGGGAATGTAAATTGGTGCAGTCACTGTGGAAAACAGTATGGAGGTTTCTTTAAAAACTAAAAGTAGAACTGCCATGTGATCCAGCAATCCCAAGATGGGTGGATCTAGAGGGTATTATGCTAAGTGAAATAAATCAGACAGAGAGAGACATATACCATATGATCTCACTTATATGCAGAACCTAAAAAAAAAAAAACGAACAAACAAAGCAAACAGACACAGACTCATAGATACAGAGAACAAATGGGTGATTGCCAGAGGGGACAGGGAGCAAAATAAGTGAAGGGGATTAAGAGGTACAAGCCTCCAGTTATAAAATAAATAAACCACAGTGATGTAATGTACAGCATATGAAATATGGTTAATAATATTTTAATAACTTTGTATGGGAACAGATGGTTACTGGACTTATTGTGGTGATCATTTCATAATGTATACAAATGTCAAATCACTATGTAGTACACCTGAAACTAGCATAATATTGTATGTCAATTATATTTCAATTTAAAATAAATAAATAAGAAATTAATGACTAGGTTATGTAGTAAAAATCCCCATTGCTTAGAAATTAGAAAAGTACACATGAAATAATACTTGGGTCAAAAATGCAAAACCAAAATTAAGAATATTGTCAGCTCCATGGTTAAGAAAAAAAACCAGAAAACAAAATTGATCACATTAAGCAAAATAGAAAGATGTACTGAAAGGATCCTGATGTAACACAAAGAATTGAACGGCAATATGGGCAAAGAAATCTCAGGAAAGTCCAACCACAGTTGTTCCAGGACCTCTCACAGTGGGAGCTAATGGTGCCTCACCTAGGCTGCTGCTAAAACTGGGAGAAATAGGTTCAGTAGATGAAGACAATAGTTATTATGATTCCACAGATGAGAAAAATGACAATTTAAAAAGAGTGGGTTGGGGGCTTCCCTGGTGGCGCAGTGGTTAGGAATCCGCCTGCCAAGGCAGGGGACACGGGTTCGTGCCCCGGTCTGGGAAGATCCCACATGCCGCGGAGTGGCTAGGCCCGTGAGCCACAACTACTGAGCCTGCGCGTCTGGAGCCTGTGCTCCGCAACGGGAGAGGCCGCGACAGTGAGAGGCCCGCGCACCGTGATGAAGAGTGGCCCCCGCTTGCCGCAACTGGAGAAAGCCCTTGCACAGAAACGAAGACCCAACACAGCCAAAAATAAATAAATAGATAAATAAAAAAAAAAAAAAAAAAAAGAGTGGGTTGGAGTCAAATCTGTATTCAGAGAGAATTTAAATAACATTAAATCGTATTTCTAATAAATAAAAAGGTAAATAAACTTCACTGAAGTTAAAAAAGAAAACATATCACCACACTATTCCCCCAAAGGAAAGAGATAAGAAAAAAAATGATAAAAGTAAACTTTGAAATTTTAATGGAGAATTAGTAATAAATGCAAGAATTGGTTCTTTGAAAAAAAAATAAAGTACCAAATTACTAAAAGTTTAACCCCCCCCAAAAAATAGGCCACAAAAAAATAGGAATTATGCATAATTCTATGCTAATCAATTTGAAATTCCTAATATAATAGTCATTCATGTAGAAAAATTTAAAGTAATAAAATTGACACAAGATGAAATAAAAATCCTTAATTATCAGTAATTATGAGTAACACAGAAAAAGCTGTCAGAGAATTATCTCCAACAAAAGCTCCAAGCCCAGAAGTTTTTATGAGCGAGTTCTAAATTTTTTTCAAGAAAAATAATTCTCTCCTGTTATGTAAGCTAAAAAATAATGAAAGTATTCCAATTTATTTTATGATTCTACATATTACTCAAGAACACAAGCTTGGTACTGCTAAAAATGAAAAATATAAACCAGTCTTATTTTTGACTTGACTACAAATCAAATCCAGCTGCTTATTTAAATGAAGAACGCAGCAGAATGTAGAATGCAAAAATGGTTTAATGATAGGAGATCTATTGATATAATTCATCATCTTTATAAATCAAAGGAGTCACATGATTATCTTACTAGATGCCCAAAATACATCTGATAATTTTCAATATCATTCTTGATTTTTATTAAAAAAAAATTTAAAAAGAAACTTCTTAGCAACAAAGAATAGAAGACTTCCTTAACCAGATAAAGAATATTTAGGTCAAATTGGCCAATATCATATTTAATGAGGAAACCTGGATATTAAAGTCAGACCTAGACATGTGAGCTTGCTATCATCACGACTTTTTAATATTTTCTGGAACTCTTAGTCAACAGTACGTCAACAGAAGGAAATACGAAGTATAAATATTGGATAGGAGAGAAAAATTGTTATTTGCCTCAGAGGTGACTAGAATAATATCCTTGATGGGCTTGGGCTTTTGGAAACCAGATTCTCCTTATTTTCTGCTTTTTGCCCTGTCTCGTTTCTCCCCTGAGGCAATAAGCACATTGCCTTCCATCTGCTTGAAGTAGGGAGAGAAGGAAAAGGGAAGTATAGTGGGAAGAAAGAACAGAAAAACTGGGAATACCTCAGAAATATTACACACGCACACAATACACACACACACACAGAGAAAACAAATTTGGAGAAAATTATAACAGGGCTTATTTCTCAATGGCAAAATGACAATTGGGTTTTTTTCTTTATGCTTTCCAACCACTTCCAAATTTTCTACAGTGAACATTATTACCCATGTACTAGAAAAAAAATCATTATTTTTTCAAAGCAGAAGGCAAATTAGGGGAGGAAAGGTTTGCAAATTGCAAGAGAGATGTGACTGGCAGGAAATTGGCAGAACCAAAGGGGTGTGAGGCATTGGGATATATTGGAAGAACCATGACTTTGCAACCAGGAGACCTGGATGCATTTCTGGTGGTGTCACTTCTAAGCATGTTAACTCCGGGCAAATCCCTTAACTCTCTGAGCCTTAGTTTCCTTTGGCGGAGACTACTATTCCCCCCTCCTCACGTTCCCACATGGAGGGGCTTCCCTGGAGAAATAGGGCTTTCACCTTGCGTGACATTGGACCTCATGGCTCAAGTAACCATCCATCACAATTTGCCCGGGACAGTTAATGCTTTTTCTCATAGGATTTATTCATCTCTTGCTTTTCACTCTCAAAACTGTCCTAGTTTAAACAATAAATTGATGTGGTCAGCCCACTCCTGGCGGCTTTGTCCATGGGAAAGTGGCTATTTTTATACCGTTTTAAGTAAAAGTGGACTTTAGCAGACTCTAGCTGCCAGACTTGAACCAGCAGGCTGCTGGGGTCTTAGTGAAGCCCAGTTTCACGTGTGGCGGCTGCAGCTTCCCCTGGAACCACCCAGGCACAGCAGGGCATTGACAAGTATTAGGCACTGGCAGGCAGCACTGTGCTTGCAGCTTTGACTGTGGCTCGTAGTCAAGTCTGCAGGCGAAAAGTTTAAATCATGTAGACAGCACATGATCTGCAGAGCCCGAAGGGGTCTTGTGCTAGGCATAGGTAAGGCAGGGCTAGATCGAGGTTCCAGATGTCTTTGTGTTGCTTTGATCTCTTTTGGCACTGAGGGAGGGAACCATGGAGGAATTCAAAATCCAGTTGGATTCACGTGGCTTGTTCACACATTCCAAAATTCACCCGAATTTGGCTCTGAGTTTCTTTAAACACATAAGCACTGACCATGATTTTAGATTTCAGGACCCAAATTGTGGCTTAACCCACAGATTTTCTCCGTTCCCCCAAATATTACTGGGCCTCTGGTAACACTAAACACTAAATAATTGTGCTCAGATAAGTTCTCTGGTGACTGGAGATTTCTTGTGGTTCCATCTTATGTGTTCTGTTAACTCCTTGAACATGGGGCTCCTGAGAGGATATGAAGGAGCCACACCCATTCCCATGGAAGGCAGCCCGGTCTGCAGCTGCTAAAGGCCAAGACCCTCTGGTTGAGACTGGGCAGGACTGGAAATTGGAAAATGAAATCTGGACATGAATTTCTTTGCATATCAAATCACAGGAAAAACTAAAAATTTGAATTTAATTTCTTGGACTTTTAACTCCACAAGTTGAGGAAATTTAATTTTGGACTTTAATTCTTTTGGACTGAAACGTCTTTGGACTTGCCTTAGACGAGGATTATTTAATTTTTGGATTTCAGTATCTTCCTTGGAATTTCCGAATGGGATGGAGTTTATATTCAAACTCGGTCCCCTCTATGTTGCTTGTTTATATAATTGAGCATCTTTATATTGTTATTTAACCATATTGTCAAACCTCTGAAAAGCATTATATTAGAGAATGTGGCTGAACGGTTTTGGTCTGGGGCCGGGGGAGGAAAACAGGGTGAATTTGTACTTAGTTAAATTAATGTATTCTTCGCATCCATTCAAGTCTTCTGAGGGCAAATTCTAAACTGTCCACGCGCGATCCCAGAAGGATTCGCTGAAGGAGCTGTGGCTAAGGTTGGGGGGCTGGCCTCCCAAAGTGGGAGCAGCACTGCTAAGAGAAAAAGTTCCCTCAGGAAAAAGACTCCCCTGGGATGACCGTCACGTTGATGGTTAAACCCAATGCGCCAGGAGAACAAAGGAGCGGGGTGCATTGGCAGAAATCGCTTCCCCTCCTCTCCTGATGTTTCCGTGGGTAACACTCCTGGCTCTCCTGACCCCTCATCCACTTGTACCCCAGAAGAGGAGGGAGTTCCCTGATCACTAAGTGGCAGCTGTCTGTAGATACTTCTCAGTGGGATGGGACACATCTTCCAAAAGCCAGTAAGCACGAGAGATGCGTGCTCTTCCCCCTCACCCCGGATTGCTTAGTAAGTGAGTCTCCTGTGAAGACTCAAACCTGTACTTGAATGGGCTGCCTCAAGGTCTGTCCTGACGTGTGCTGTGTGTGCCTGTGGGAATATTAACAGACTTATCGCATGTCTCAGTCACGCTGCCGGATAACTTCTATCGGTAACAAAGCTGACATTTTCCTCTTCACTTGCCTGGCTCCCCTAGGTTCTGAACTTGGGCAAGAAGAGGAGTATTACTTGTTTACTCTCTGGAGCCCCCAAGAAACGTCATCTTTAAAGGGTGAGTAATAAGCACCTCTTCCAGCCAATCTCGAATGGAAAGTCTAAGTAGATAATGGATGTGAAAATATTTTGTAAATTGCTAATCATTACGTACTTGAGCCAGTGATCGTTGTTACTTTCATTAGTTCTCAGATAGCCGTCACCTGTTCTGCAGCTCAGAATTTAAAAGGGCACCGCGCGCTGTAGTGTATTAAGAGTGAAGAGTCACCACTTAGCGGCTGTGCTAGGCGCTCAAGACAATTTCCCACGCTGAGCATTTCTTGCTTAACGGACATCACAACTTTCCTCCAAATGTTGGGGAAAAGATGAAGTTCCTGCCGTAGGGGCGGTGGGAGTGGGGACTACAATGTAGAGAAGGATGAATGTGTGCCAGCAGGAGGTGCTGGATGTCATTTCTCATAAATACAGAAAAGAGGTGATATTTGATATGGTCACAGCCTTATGCAGGAAGAGTTGTGAACACTCTGTGTTCTTCTTCAAGGTTGGAAAGGGGCATAGGTTACCCACTTCCTCTCGTTTAAGTTGATATCTCTGTGTCAACTTCCCATTAGCTATTCTGTCGACACCCCGTATAGCTCCAGCTGCCCGGGGAACCCTATCCCCCAAGCAGAGATAATGAGACAGTGCTACTTATATAACCTGGTCTGATTAGAGTCTCAGATCTTTGCACCTCAACAGCTGTGTGTTGTCACCAATGGAAATTTTTAACTCGTCTGCCAATTCCCTGGTTGCCCAAATAAGTGGCTGAAAGAGTGGCTGCTGTTTCATCGTTTATTAGAACGGAATTTAGGTTCTGATAAACCCTAATGCTGAAAATTAGCTTCGAGGAGACCGCTGCTGCAGTTCTTGGTCTCTGGCTGATAGGAACAAGTAGAATTTATTCAGGTGGGGTTTTTTTTTATCCTGTAGACAGTTCAGCACACAAATTACTTCAGAGCTATTCTTAAAAACGTAATAGGACCAATACTTCGGAGAGCCAGACGCGGTGTGAGGAGGGTCAGAAAGCATCTATTATAGGCTTGACATTTGCTCTCCTGCAAAGCCTCGAAAGATATTGAAAAATCTCTTCCCGATCTTCCTGGAGGCTGAGCCAATGTTGCTGGAATTCTCTGGGTGTTGGCAAGACCATGGGTGAAGAAGCCATGTTAGCCTGCAAAGTCATGTTGGAATTAGCCTTTTCTTATGGGAAAAGTCAGGGGCATCCTTCTTTATTCAGACTGTGAGTCACATGGAGAGGTCACCCCACGACTACATTCATTCAAAACTTGGGCAATTGAACATCTTTCCGAGGTCTGCAAAGCAAGAGGCTTTACATCCTTGGCTGGTGTGTTCAAGTGTCTCACACCTATTTCAGATGGAAAAAGATAGTTATTTTTCCAAAGCATTCTAGAACTTTCTTGTTCTGCTGTCATGGAGCATAAACCCTCTGTTCATTACCACTCCCCTCTGATTCTTTTACACATGGTTCTTGGTGGTTGTAATGAGTTCCACCCCCTTGGCTTGTCCTTTTTCAGACTGAAATGATCAATAGATCAACCAGAAAATGCTACGTTCCCAAGTGGGAACCTCAGCGGGACAGGAGGAGGTCACTGAGCGAAGTTATAAGATACAGTTCCTGCTCTCATTAGAACTTACCATCTCGTGAACAAATTCTTTAATTTTTTTCCCTGTCAGGAAAAGTTTTCTTGTTTCTCTCCCAAGCTTTTGTCCATTTTGGCCATGTCCTTCCCAAACCTTTCCAACTTCTCCCAATTCCTTCTTTGTTTCCAAGGCCCAGCTTGAATCTTGTACAGGGAAACAATAATCTTATTTTAAAAGATTTTTGAATTCAAAAAAAATGACATCTTGCTTATATTATCTTAAAATTCAGATGGGAAATCAGGGGAATTAGAGGCAGGGTTGGATTCTGGCTCTGCCTGGCTGTCAGACTTCTGGCGAGGGTCCCTAACTTTTCTCAGCCTCCATTAAGTCACTTCTAAAATGAGGGATGCAATAGTTGATTTCAGGCTTGGTGGGAGTATTAGATACTAGATATAGAACCTTGTACTGATTTCTTAAAGTGAAAAATTAAAAATATCTGAATCCTTTTGCCTTTTAATGAATTCAAACAGGCCTGTGGGTCTCAAAAACAGGAGCAGTTCTCACTGTGATACCTTTCCTTAGACAGAGCTGGACCTTCCTGGCCAGTTCCCACAGCCCATGGTTCATGCTCTCCTACCTAATAGACCATTCTGGAGCTGTGTGTCTATAAACCTGCCCCTTCGTGGGTAGTGAGGTCCTCCGGGAAATGTGGAGCGTCATTTCACCTATGCATCCCCAGCACATTGGTACTTGCCTCCCAGTTTATAAATCACTTTCACATGTATTTTCATCTCATCTCATTTAAATCCTTTCAACAATCCCAAGAGCTAGTTGTTTGGGCCCATTTTACAGTTGATAAAATGTGCTCAGAAAAACCACGTAATTTTTCTACCATCAAAATGCTCAAGAACTGGGAAATTTTTGTTTGATGGGTATAGAGTTTCTGTTTGAAATGATGACAAAGTTCTGGAAATGCAGAGTGGTGATGGTTGCACAATATTGTGAATATACTTAATGCCAGTGAATCGTACATTTAGAAATGGTTAAAATGGTAAAGTTTATGTTATCTATAATGATACATCACATTAAAAAGGGGGGGAAGAACTGAAAATTATATACATTATATATATGAAATTCATGCGTCTTATAAAAAGTTAAAATATTTAAAAAAAATGCTCTTGAACCAAGTAACTTGAGCATGAATCTCAGTCTTTCGACAGTTTATTCTGTGTCTCTGCCGCCTCTCTGTCCTATTGCCCTGGCATTCTCTGTTTCCTGCTTTCCCTGCTGTCCCTTTTACACACATACACTCAATGTGCTTCTCTGGGCCTGGAGGTTAAACCACCCCCAGGTGGGCTGAAGGCTGAGAGAATCCCCAGGCTCGTGAATTCCAGGAGTGTACTCAAGTTGCCGGGTACCTCTGATGGAGGGGCGGGCTTTGACGGGGACCCGCCCAAAGAACACCAGGCTGTCCTGGGAGCTTGCTCAGCTCACTCTGTGCACCAGAATCTTGCTTGGAATAGTTCTGTAGTATCTACAAAGACACCCTGAGTGGTTTTAAACTCCAGGCATCATATGGACAAAAAAGGTGTAGCTGAGAATGGTCAAAACCACACAGTTGAGCAGATTCATAGGCAATGGCTATAAATATCTTACTGCGGCTTCTGATCTTAAGTCCTATTAAGTCCTACTTCCTCTTCGCCAAAATGATTAGCAAGTGTACATCAGGTTGGCGGGGGGTGGGGTGGGGTGGTCCTCTGTGCCGATCCTGACCAGATTTCTTTTCCTGGGTTACTGTGTTCACTGTTCCTGTCTTGTCTATCCTGGGATATACGCCATGCTCTTCCTCAGCCTCTGCCAGCGTACTTGCTCAAGGGTCTGTCTGAGCAGAAGCTTGGTCCACTCCCATGTGCTGGTCAGAATGCTTGTTGCTTCTTCCTTTCAGGGAGAAGGAAACAGCTCTTTCTGTTTCCTCAGCCCTGTAGTTTTACGTCTCCGTTGATTCTGGAAGCTCTGCGTCCTCCGACCAGTTGTGCTTGTGCTACAGTGAAGGGAGTGGGCGCTCTGTGTTCCACTCCTTTTGGACAAACCATGGGTTCGAAGATAAAAATTGATTCCCTAGTGGACAAAAGCAAGGACACCAGGACATGTTGTCAACATTCTTTCCGATCAAAACAGACGGAACTTTTACAGTTTTTGTATTTTATCTCCAATCATGGATGGGCTCACCGTGTGTCCAAGGAGCAGATCTTGGCTGTCATCTTCACCTGAATTGGAAGAGGAATGGGATGCCTCTAGAATCCTCGAGGGTGGGGGTGGGGTGTTCCTTGTCATCCCCTGTGTTCTTTGTACAGCCTGAGGCCACCAAGGTGGGGGCAGGATGAAGCTAAACAAAAGAGGCAACATAGACCTCCTCTGCTGTAAGCCTTAGACTTTTTTTTCTCTTGGATTTATCTTTGTGTCTTTTTGTCTCTCTCTTTTTTAAAACCACTTTGCGAAGGCATAATTGACACACAGTAAACTGCACGTATTTAAAGCATAGTCTTTCTAAAAAACTCTTAGAGGAAAACATAGGAAGAACACTCTTTGACATAAATCACAGCAAGATCTTTTTTGACCCACCTCCTAGAGTAAGGGAAATAAAAACAAAAATAAACAAATGGGACCTAATGAAACTTAAAAGCTTTTGCATAGCAAAGGAAACCATAAACAAGATGAAAAGACAACCCTCAGAATGGGAGAAAACATCTGCAAATGAATCAACAGACAAAGGGTTAATCTCCAAAATTTACAAGCAGCTCATGCAGCTCAATATCAAAAAAAACAAACAACCCAATCCAAAAATGGGCAGAAGACCTAAACAGACATTTCTCCAAAGAAGACATACAGATGGCCAAGAGGCACATGAAAAGATGCTCAACATCACTAATTATTAGAGAAATGCAAATCAAAACTGCAATGAGGTATCACCTCACACCGGTCAGAATGGCCATCATCAAAAAATCTACAAACAATAGATGCTGGAGAGGGTGTGGAGAAATGGGAACCCTCTTGCACTGCTGGTAGGAATGTAAATTGATATGGAGAACAGTATGAAGGTTCCTTAAAAACTAAAAATAGAATTACCATGTGACCCAGAAATCCCACTACTGGGCATATACCCTGAGAAAACCACAATTCAAAAAGACACATGCACCCCAATGTTCATTGCAGCACTATTTACAATAGCCAGGTCATGGAAGCAACCTAAATACCTACTGACAGACAAATGGATAAAGAAGTTGTGGTACATATATACAATGGAATATTACTCAGGCATAATTGGAATGAAATTGGGTCATTTGTAGAGAAGTGGATGGACCTAGAGACTGTCATACAGAGTGAAGTAAATCAGAAAGAGAAAAACAAATACCGTATGCTAACACATACATGTGGAATCTAGAAAAATGGTACAGAGGAACCTGTTTGCAAGGCAGAAATAGAGACACAGACAGAGAACAAACGTATGGACACCAAGGCAGGGGAAGGGGGGTGGGATGAATTGGGAGGTTGGGATTGACATGTATACACTAATCTGTATAAAGTAGGTAACTAATGAGAACCTGCTGTATAGCACAGGGAACTCCACTTTGCTGTACAGTAAAAACTAACACAACATTGTAAAACAACTATACCCCAATTTAAAAGAAAAAAAAGAAGACAAAGGAAAGCATAGTCTTTGAAAGTTTTGACATATGTAAACCCCCATGAAGCCATCGCTAATCAAGCAAGTGAATACACCTAGCCCCCTCCAAAGTTCTCCTATGCCCTTTATAATCTCCTGAGATCCCCAGCAATCACTGATCTGCTTGCTGTCACTGTTAGGTGAGTTTGCAGTTTCTAGAATTTTATAAAAAGGGGATCATAAAAGAATGTCGTTTTAAAAGAAAAACAATTTATTGAGATATCATTTACATACAGTGAAATTAACTGGTTTTAAGTGTAGTGTTAGTCAGCGTTCTCCAGAGAAAAAGAATATATACATACATGTCAGAGAGAGAAATTTGTTTTAAGAAATTGGCTCATGTAATTGTGGGACTGGCCCGTCTGAAATCTGTAGGGTAGACCAGTAGACTGGAAACAGGCAGAAGTTGATGTGACAGTCTTAAAGCAGAATTTCTTTTCCTGAAAACCGGCTTTTGCTCTTAAGGCCTTTCAACTGATTGCGTGAGGTCCACTCACATTATCGAGGGTAATCCTCTTTACTTCAAATCAACTGACTGTAGGTGTTAACCACATTTACAGAATACCTTCACAGCAACAGCAGACTAGTGTTTGATTCAATAAATAGATATTTTCAACCACAAGTTGACACTCAAAACTAACCATCACAGGCTACAACTCAATAGTTTTAGTCTCTTTATTTACTAAAGTTCTGCTCCATCATCAAACCTAATTTTAGAACAGTTCCATCACCCAAAGTCTTCAACACTTTTTCCCTTGGATTTATCTTTCTATGTTTCTTTTTTGTCATCAAGGTCATCAGTGGAAAAGGGACCAAAGCTACCTCTAGTCTAATTCTTCAGATCTTCTGACCTAACAAAGTTTAGCAAGGCTTTTCCATAATTGCCTACTGATTATCTATGACTTACCAATATATTAGAATTATAAAACAGTCACTCTCTAATAAGGGCCAATTCCTTGATTCACACTCAAGAGCACTGAATCCCACTGATGGGTATGGACTTCTGCTCTGTGCTGGGAGCGTTCACAGGAGTCGTCACGCTTGATTCTAACCACAACCTCACGAGGTAATCAGGGTTCAGCCCATTTGGCAGAACAGAGAATGGAGTCTCATAGAGGCCAAGAGCTGACACAATGAATCAACAGACACACTGAGATTTGAAGAGGCCTTCTGATTCTGTGTCCTCCCATTGCAGGCCAGCGGCCCACATTAGACATCGCCTGCTCTGTGTTCTTTAAAGAGCCCGATATAGCATCACATGCACATGACTAGACTTCGTCAGGATAAAGAAATACCTTGTGAAGGTCCTGAAGGCAGGAAGCTTGATTAGAACCTGAGAATACAGCTTCACCTGGTATTTCCACGCACGCCCGCAAAGGCCACCACAAAAGGGCACTAGCATATTTACCTAGCTTTCGTTGTTACAACTGTTGAAATTCTTGGTTTTTAGAAAACTAGTTTAGAGCGCGTTGGAGAAAGCATCCTTCCCAGACTGATTCCCTCCGGCCTTTCTATTACCGACGGCGTCCTCTATTAGACAGCAAGGACCAGTGCTCACAGGAGGGACCTGGAGCCTTCTGCCTAAGGCTTTGCGTCTCCTTGCTTCTTCCTTGCCTCCTCCAGCTGCGGCCTCTGCCTCAGACTCCTTCTCCTTTGTCACTCTGCGGAATGTCAAGGCGAGGCTCCATGTTCTGCTGTCGTTTCCCAGGAATGGATGCCGTCAATCACATCTCCTATGTTCTCACAAAGAAACAGCCCCCTCTTCACTCCCACATCAAAATATGTCCTCCAGGACAGAATTCGGGTGTTACTTCCTGTTTCTCTTCTCTTACTTGTGCCTAAGACCTCTGAGAATGTACTGAGCTGAACTTTTCTTCAGCGTGGTGCTCAGTTCCTTGCCAGTATACACCGCCATGCTAGAAAATTCTTCTGTTCTTTGTTTTAAGATCAAATCCATATCCTATTACATATTTGAAAGTTGCTGAGAGAGGAAATCTTAAAAGTTCCCATCACAAGAAAAAGAAATTTTCATAACTAGGTGACGGTTGTTAACTAGACTTACCGTTGTGGTGGTCATTTCACAATATATACAAATATTGAATCATTCTGTTGTACACCTGAAACTCACATAATGTTATGTGTCAATTATACCTCCACTTAAAACAAAAAAGATCAAATACATATCATGTCCTCTCTTTGCTTTATCTCTTCCTCTGCTTCCTGACATTCCAACTTAAACAAAACAGAACAGTCAAACAATTAAAAAGGAAAGAGAGGGTAATTAGACTGGAAACTATACACCATGCAAATTAGCGTAGGCTCACAAACTTGGGACCCTTAGCGAGTACGGTATGATTCAACATAGAAGAGAAATCTAGCCTCATACATGAACATTTCCCCAGGCTTCCAGGCACACCATTTTCTCTACTCAACATGCCTACCCTGTGAAGCCTGCAGAAAGGGTCGATTTTTAGAAGGCTTATTATACAGGATGAAATTTCTTTTTCGTTTTCCTGCAAAGCCAGGGTAAGTTTCCCAGAAGAGCTGGTTCAATTTCTGTTCTCACCTCTTGCACACTCAGTCAACTCCAGAAAGTGATGTATTCTTGGGTCTCAGCCCACACATACATAAAGACTGTGGAGACAAGAACCAGTTGCTTTAAGTTATCAAAAATAAGACAATGAAAGCACCAGGGCATCACTTAGTAGTTGATTTTGTGGCTTATGCCATAGAACTCTGTACATCCTGGATTTTCTAGGACAACCCAGTTTTAGACACATTTATAGCCGTCAAGTCATGCATTCTGATTTTTGGCTTACAAAATATGATCGCTTTGGTTATAGGTGAGCCTGTGCTATGTGAGGTCATTTGGGGAACTAATTTTTCTTGGGTGGTGTCAAAGATGACTCTGAGTTCTACCAAACTATATGCTAAATGAGTCATATTATTGAGAGGATACAGTGCAGTTACCAGGTGGTTCTGCTAATAATTAGAAACACATTTCTATATTTCATAGAACCAAGGAAAGGAAAACATCACCAGGAAAATGTTACATGTGGGGACAATTATTCAATAGGTCCTTGGCTGGGATTTGTGGATATGAACATAATTCAGAAGCAAAAATGAAATACTGGAATAATACATGGAGATTTCTGTTATCAATGCTGAGTTGCAGAAAACAGGAATTAACATTCAGCCAAGTCTTGATTATTCAAGGAATGATGACCCAATCTGTAGTTTACCAAGCCCTTCCCTCCTCTTTCTCGTTGCTATAGTACAGTACTTCTCAAATTCAAGTAATGTATTTAGAAGAAAATCTTTCAAAGGTCACAGTGTTTCTTAAATGATTTATATGATAATTGTATTAAGATTTACACAGAACTGTAAGATCTAATATTACCTTTCTTATGCTAAACTAAAATTTAAGATTAAATTTGTAGATGCTGTTTTAAATAAGAGTAATTCATAAAGTAAAAACAACCAAAATTGTGAAATCAATAAATGGAGTATTAACTCCATTAATTCCCAGTAATGGGTGATGTTGTTCAGCTGAATTCTTTCCTTGTGACCAGAAGCAGACATGCACCAAATATTAGGGATTAGTTTTAGAGATCTGCAACTCCCGCCTCGTCCCATAGGCCATCACACTCCTCCCCCAGGGATTTATAAATCCTAGCTTGAGGACTACTTCTTTTATCCATGTAGAATTGAGTTTCTTTTTCCATTCCTATTTCCCAAGACCTGCAAGGGCAAAGAAACGATGTGAAACCAAAATGGCTCAGATATCCTTCTTGTTGGTAAAAATTGTCACTAAAGGGAGCATAGAGTGATTTGTAAATTTCAATTAAATAAACTTTTGACCTCTTTTCATTGGTTTCTCATCACCCAGGCTATTAGAGGATCATCTATAATATTGCATCTCCAGAAATGCTTGCCAATTTCACAGAACTGGCTGTAGCATGGCAGGCAGACACACGTCTTTTTCCAAAGACTTCCACATTGATTTTTGAATGACGGGAACACATTTATTAGGACTCACTTACATTGTAAGTAGATCCACTTGAAGGAGCAGCCAACTCATGTATTGTGATGTAAATGGTGCTGTTCCACACCCAGCACTTTCATCTTCTAAGTGTTTCACAAACACTGACTAATTAATAATCCCACTTTCAGGGCTGCCAGGGAGGAGTTGTACAGAAAGAGTGATGGTGGTTTTCCAGATAAACACATGTTAATTTCTACCCCAGGCTAAGGAGAAAGAAGCAAAAATGTATAGAGCTGACACTTTTATATTCATTTTTTAATTTAAACCTCAACCTTGGCGGGAAAATAATCTTGGCGTAAAGGTCTTCTTGTTTTTACAGAGAAAGAAGCTGTAGCTCCTTAAGATAATTTTCTGATAGTTATACAGGTACAGTAAGGGATGGAAGTGGGATTTGAACTCAGGTCTGCTCATTTCCAGCACTCCCACTCTTTTTGCCACTCCACAGTGTCTAGAATGGAAGTTTAGCATTTTCACTGTATAAGTCATTATCATTATTATTGCTAACAACAAGTGTTATTAACATTTGATGACTAATATTTCAAATTTATGTAGTCACAATCTTTGAAGCACTAAAAGCTTTATGCAACTCTTCTGCCCTTGCTCAGTGCAGAAATGGTAGATATTTGGATTTGATATTATAAGTCATTCTGGTCTCCTTCCCGTCTTAAAAGCAATTTTTCCTGGGTTCAAACTCTTGGACTTGTGAAAATCTGGAATTGAAAACAATGCTTGCTTTGTCTTCAAAAGTCAGATTCATGACACACCAGATGTTCTGGTCTATGATAAAAAATTCTTCTTAACTTTTAATGGACAAAAACATAGACTGGTGATTGGGACACACATCCTTTACTTCTTTTTTTATTATCACTTAAAAAGAACTGGGACTGTGGCTTCTCTTGGGAGTACCACTCCCAAGGATGCAGAGTGCTGGAGAACTATTTCCTGGGCATGGGGCCTGTTGTTCTACCCTAATTTTTACTGTTGGCTCAAAGGGTATCCATGACCAAGTAATGGTCTCATTGCTCTTCACTCTTTTATCCCCAAAACGGACTGGAGTGAACCTTATGCTCTGACTGCTTCCCTTCTTAGCTCCTGTCTGAGAAGCAGCCGGAACTGTGTGAGAGGAAGATGTTAAGTGATTCCAAGGCAGGACCAGGCAGGATAGTTTGGCTCTTTCAAAGGTGATGAACCTGAGAGTGCTGTGTTCCCGCGCGTATTCCATCCTTTTACTGGCAAACGGGAGAACTAGGATGCAAACCTGAGTCTGTGGAACTCGAAAGCCCGTGCTGAAGCTGTGGTTTTGAATTCACTGAGCCTCTACCACATGTAGGCATTTTACATATTCATTTAATTGTTAATTTTTTATTGAGGGCTGCCTGCTCAGTACTAAGTACTATTTTAAGTGCTGGGAATAGAGTAGTAAACAGACCCAAAAACAGAAAATTATCACTCATGGAGCTTACATCCTTTAATGTACATATATGTTTTCTTTTAATCATAATAACAATGATACATATATACATACATAATGATATCGATCCTTAGCTGTGTACGTCCTTAGTTATGTAATCTTGAATAAATTGCTGCATTGGGTCTTAGTCTTCTCAAATGCAAAACAAGGAAAAGAACAACTCTATGTGTATATATGGGTGTGTGTATAATATACATATGATATCCATGTGTATATACATATACACATATACATATAGATGTATAGTTGTTCTTGATTTATATTTGAAAAGAATAAGACTTAATGTAGTGATTTACTCAAGATTACATAGGTAAGGATAGTAGAATTTGAATTTGAATCAAGATCTCTGAATTCTAGCCATTCCCATTTTATCATACTGCCTTCTATGCATACAATTTATGGAAAATAGAGTTTTACTTTTTAAAGTGGGATCATCTTTGGGGGAATAACCAAGAGCACTGATGGCATGACAGTGTATGTGCCATTTCATCATATTTCCAAGAGTCAAGCTATGGGTCCCTTTTTGTGTTTTATTCATTGTGACAGATTTCAGCTGGACAGTCATTTTAGTAGTTGTTTGGGGAATTACGTGTATCTTATTATTTGTGTTTGGCAGAGTCCAATGGAGAAAGTGAAGAATGTAGCCAGTGAGCTGGGCCCCAAGAGCTAGGTATCAAGGGTAACCTACAAGGTCAAAGGTAGAATGGTGGTAGAATAAAGGAGTTCATAGCCCTGTGCAGCAGTCCCTTTTTTGTGAATTATCAAGATGCAAGGCAGAGAATATGAAGACATCAGATGAAAATGCTATCATAAGACCTTTTCCATCAATTCCCACTCAGAATCACTCAAAAGAAAACAAGGAAAGAAGGAGAGGCATGAATTTCATCTTTGGTGAAACTAGGAAAATTGGTTACCCCAAAACACAATTAATGAGGAAGGGATGGCAATGGCAGTGAAAGTCAAACAGGAATGGGTAGAGACTGAGAAAGGATGCTTCAGATGCTAATGTCAGACAAAGCTGGTGGGATAAATGTGGCTATCCTAAGGGTCAAAACCAACAGTCTCTTGTTGAAACAATTGGAACAAACAGAATCTGACTGTAGACATATCTCTGGACCCCATTTGACAGAGGCAGGAAGCACAGAAGGCAAGACTGATGATGGAATTGCCCAAACAAGCCAGATGTGTAAGAAGCAGCCAGTTGATGAGGAAGAGTAGTATGTATCGCGAGCAATTGTGGAAATGCTGACTTATTTTGCCCAAGAAGAAGTAAAAGCTAAAAAACGTCTCCCCAACCCCCCACCCTGCCACTATTCTTGTATACAAACACATGCACATCTCTGGAATAAGAATTCCTGCTGGCCTGGTACATGGTCCTAGACCCTCTGCCCTCAAACTTCTGGCAAATAGCTGATCCAGGAAAAACTCACCTCAATCAAAGATGAATATTCTCAAAGAGGTATCTAAATATGATTTATATACATAGACGATGAAGGGAAAAAAGAAAAAGTAAACAAATGATAGGTAAAGACACTTACCTGAAAAAAATCTATTTTCATGGAGCAGATGGTAATTCTGATCAAGTTCTTTATGATGATAATAATAATAAAATAACAAAATAATTTCTCTAATAAACAATAGCTCAGAGCAGAGATGCAATAGCTCAAAGAAAATAAGCAACACAATAGAAAATGATAGGATATAAGGTGGCACAGCTTATGAAAAAGTGAAAGAGAAAAACAAAACTATCTGAGAAGTTAAGGCCACATGAGAAGGAATACGGAGGAGGACAAGAGCGAGAAAAGCAAGCATACAAATGACCTAAGAGTCAAGAGTGGCTGGAGAGAATGTGATAGAGATGAATGGTGGACCCTAGAGATCCAGCAAATGCATAATTTGTGTCCTTAGTAAGAACAGCGAAAATAAAAGGAACAGAGAAAATATTTTAATATTGTATTTAAAGAAAAACTTCCAGAAATAAAAGAAGACTTGAATCTACACATTGAGAGGGAATGCTGCATCCCAGGGGGGGAAAAATTACACAGAACAATCAACACTAAGACATATCCCAATAAAGTTACTGGACTTCAAATACAAAGAAAGACTCCTTTGGGCAGGCAGACAAAAATAAGAAGTCATTTATAAGTAGAGTGACCAAGTGCCAGTTTACTTCTGTTTTCCAGGCATAATTATTGTGGCCTTTTCACTCTGAAAAGTGTCCTGACTTAGAAAACAAATTATAGTATTGCCTTGCTTATATGAGGGCAATAAAAGAAGAGAATGAGAAAAAGAGGCATAAAAAAAAAAAAAAGAAAAAGAGGCATGCTTCAGACATCATCACAGAAACATTCAACACTAGAAGATAGTTTTTAAAAACTCCTATGAAGTCCTCAAAGAAAGAGGGTGTAACTCAGGAAAATTTTATACCCAACTGAACAGCCAATCAAATAGAAGTAGAGTAGCCATTTGTTTTTGTATGTGTGAACCAGGGAGTATAATTCTCCTGAGTCCTTCCTGAATAAACTGTAGAAAGCAATCATCAAGTAACCATGAAAGAAAAGGAGGAACTGCAACAGATGTGCCCCAAGTTAAAATCATCATTCAATTCTCTGCAACAGGTTTCTCTCTTTATTCCCTACTTCAGCTAATGTTACCACAAAATCCAATAGTCTAACTAGCAAACTGGGAGTTATCCTAGTCACCCCATCTCCTTCATTCTCACATCTAACCAGTTATAAAGTCCCGTCAAACTGCAAAGCTTTCTCTCAAATCTTTCCTCTACTGTCCATCTCTGTCGCCCAGCCTTAGTTCAGGGATGACTCTCTCTTGTCTGGATTATTGCCATAGTCTCCTAACTGCAGAGTAAGTTTAAAACATTTATCAACTGGCATGGCACAGACACTGACCAACCAGAATGACACCAGTCGTAGCGATGGCCCAGCACACTGGTCCTTGTCAGCTGTCTTTTATCCCTAGCCTAATTGGTCTCCTCGCCTCCAATATCCACTTGCTCCAATCCATAATCCACACTGTAATTTTTCTATGGCATGAAGTGGATCGTGTCACTCCTTGACTCAAGTTCTTTTAATAGTTTTCCATTACCTACAGCATAGTCCTGTGGATGAAGACTAAACTCTCTGGCATGATGAACAGGGTCCTTTAGGACCTGGTCCCCACCGAGTTCTTAAAGTTTTCAATCTCATCACGGTCTCACATTCAGTGCCCTACAGCCACTCTGAACTTCTTGCAGTTCGGTGAATGCACCATAAGCTCTTTGAGATTCAGGTCTGCAGTGGACAAATCAAGTGGCATATCTGGAATAGGAATGGAATGTACATTCCCCCAAAGGACCCCATTTCTGGTTCTGGAATGACATCTGAGCATCAGGAGAATCCACAGAAGTTCCAGGGCCAAGGGACAAAGTGGCCTACCCAGCAGGATACCAGGCACAGATCTTTCTTTATTCCTCACGTCCTTCTCATTTTGAGTTTCCTATGTTTATTAAACAGCCAGTCACTTTATATTATAGACACACTCCATCATTTTTTTTGGATTAGCTGACTGACAAGATAGTCCCTCAAGAGTGGATTCTCAAAGTGATACTGTTTCCTGCCATTTGTGACAGATCAGCTCCCTCTCCCACATGCCGAGGCAGGGCTACCTCTAGGGATCCGAATTCAATCTCTCATTTGCTCATTTAACAAGTATTCGTGGGGCAGCTCAGGCACTGGGCTCTGAGCTCCACATCCAGGATTGTGACAGATGTGGGCCCTGTTCTTACGAGCCTTCAATTTAAAGTGGACCGCAAATGAATACAAATTACAAGGACACAAACGGGGTCCAGCTAAAGAGAATAGGTGGGAAATCTGCATGGTCGGAGGTCAGCAAAGTCCTCCCTGAGTAGATGCTACTTAAACTGTGGCCTGAAGGCTGAGAAGGCACCAGGCAAAGACCCCGGGGAAGCAAGCACAGTCTAGGCAGAGAGCCGGTCAACACGGAAAAAAGCAAAACCACAGTGGCTTTCTCAGAATAGTGCTTAGAAATAGCATCTCATCCACCTATGCAAGGAGCACAATTTATGTGTTCCTTGCAGATCTCTATACCCTTGTAAAAGAAATCAGATAGTCCTATTATGAGTGTGCTTGTGAATAGTCTGGTGGAAAAACCGTGCTCAGAATCACATTCTCCTAAATGTGCTTTGTGAATTTCCCTTTACTTGCCTTTTTCATGATGGCCTTCCCCTCTGCAGTGCTCACTGCCAACCTCTACTGCAACATTTCTACCATCCTTTGAAGGCCCCGTCAAGCCCTGCCTCCCCCATGGAATCTTCTCTGACCACTCCAGCTCTCTGTGATTGCCATCTTCTCTGAGCTCCTACAGTGCTTCCATCTTCCTGTATGAGCTATCTTCTATAAATTATTTCCTTCCAGAGGCATGTGTCTTGTTCTCTTCCTATGATCTAAAAGTAAGCATCACGTCTGTGTCCAGCCTCAGTGTCTGATGGATCAGCCTATAACATTTGTTCAATTTTGCAGTTTCAAATCTAAGTAGACTACCCACCTACCCTAAAAAGTCCAACACTGGAGGTAGGATCATTGAGTTTTTATGAAGGGATTTGACCAGATGGATACATAAATAAATACATACAGAAAAATGGCCTGAAGTCATACATATTCTCTCCTCCAGGTAAGCACCTCAGAACACTTCCCATGTAAGCAAAAGATACAGTAAGATTTCCTCAACCAGAGTTCAGGGACTCGCAGCTATGAGAAAATCCCCAAACTTAAGAATAAGTCCCAAACTCAATTTTTTCCACTTCAAAAAAAAAAAAAGGCCGGGCTTCCCTGGTGGCGCGGTGGTTAAGAATCCGCCTGCCAATGCAGGGGATACGGGTTCGAGCCCTGGTCTGGGAAGATCCCACATGCCACGGAGCACCTGAGCCCGTGTGCCACAACTACTGAGCCTGCGCTCTAGAGCCAGCGAGCCACAACTACTAAGCCTGTGAGCCACAACTACTGAAGCCCGCGAGCCTAGAGCCCATGCTCCGCAACAAGAGAAGCCACCGCAATGAGAAGCCCGCGCACCGCAACGAAGAGTAGCCCCGCTCGCCGCAACTAGAGAAAGCCCATGTGCAGCAACAAAGACCCAATGCAGCCAAAAATAAAATAATTTTTTTTAAAAAAGGCAAGTTCCAATTATTTTTACAGTACAAAAATTTTATTTTTTGTTAGGATAATTTAAAGTTTAAAACTGAAGTAGACATATTCATTTTACAAACAAGATATTCTTTCATAAGTAAGACCATTAAAAACAGTAAACAAAAAAGCTGTCTTTACAAAAAGCTCTGTGCATAGCAACTTTATACTGTATATAACTGACAAAGCAAAACGATAAAATGAAACTATACAGTTTGAAAATGAGACCTTACTGTACAAAAGGTAGAGAGGGGATGGTTTTTAAACCATGCATATTGAAATGTGCAAAGAAAAACTGGGGGAAAATACGATGCTATAACAAAAAATGAGATAAATAATGAAGTAAATTGTCCCTTTAAGTGAAAAATCTTAACACAGCTCCTTTTACAAAGATAGGATAGAATTTGTAGTTACCTATAGAAATACTTATTCCAAGTGGCACAAAAATAACCTGGGACCGGAATGATTTAACAGCAATGACTAAAGAGGACAGAGTAGCTTTGTTTTTAATTTATTAGTACACTAAAAATCATCCTTACACACATTTGTACACTTAAATAGATCTGTCACTGCTGAGGTTCTAGCTGAATGGTCAAGGATGTCTGGTATTTAGTTACACACATTTTTCGGTGTAAAGCTACCAAGAAATTCTACAATCATTTTGAAGACAGTACTGCACTCATCTTCATGCAAGAGCAAACTTCACAGATTCTAAAAGCAATGCTACTTAAAAAAAAACATTTCCTTATGTTGGATTGGCTCAAATCCAGGTCTAAACATGCTTAATTTTGTTCTGCTTTCACTTTTGGATGGTGATGTTTGTCATCCACACTCTTCCTCTCCCATCAGATTTTTCACTGGGGAACGTTCTCTTGTGTGTTTCCCTGTTTTTTTGGTGCTTTAAGCCCTGACTAGGAGGGACCGGGATGGTCAGCAGGAATTACAAGTATGCCAGGTTTCCAAACCCTTGGATTATCATGTGCGTAGAAATAATATTTGGGTCATATTGGGTAGTTCTAGAATAGATTAAAGGCAAATAAGACCATTGGGGGTCGAATAGGTGTGAGCAAACGGAAGGGAGGCTGAATTTATGAAGTTGTCCAAAATTGGCTCAGATGCACTAAACATGTTTTTCCAGCAGAGCTGCATCAATTTCTAATAGAACCCCAACCAAGAAGCCCAAACTGAAGTCTGTATATAGACTATACTGTGGTGCCAATGAGTCAGTAAGGAGAACCCTGGTCTGGAAAAAAATGACATCCTTGTTGGCAGTCCAGATAATCATCTCCAGGATCACACAGGCTTTCAAGACTTTACTCCATGTTAGCAGTTCCTGCAAGGTTTCTCCCCCTAAGAGCTAGTCCCAGAACTTACGAGTGCCTGTCGCAGGCCTGGGGAAATGCGTTGCTTGGAACACAGATGCCCCTACTCTCTGACCCTGCTAAGAATCTAGGTTTCCATTTCTTTGAAGATCAGAAGAGAGATTAGGGCTTTTAACAACATGCCTCTTCTGCACCCCATCACGTTCTTGCCTGGAAACTGTGTCAAGTTGAATACGTATTTTTTTCAAGTGAGTTTAATGCCATGAAAGGGGAAACCTGCAGCGAGAAGAAAGGATGTGAACATCCTAAGATTGACGATGAAGAGTCCAAGAAACAGAGTCACCATCTTCAAATCCAGTTTCTGAAGTTCTGTGGGGCTTAAATCTCTGTGCTGAACCAGGTAACCAAAGAGGAGGGAGGGAGGGACTCTGAAAGGGAGATTCCACAGAGGCCACTTGGTTGGGAAAGTCACATGGCTTTGGCTGTCTTTAAGGTGAGACCCGTCTTTCCCTGGGATGCAAAGCCGGGGACACACTAAAACATGGGCATTCTCTGCACTGCTCAAGGGTGAATGTTGAACGCTAATATAAAATTTAAAAATTATGTATTCACAAAGAGTGAATACCTAAAGGGACATGTAGACTATTTAGAAAGCAGACGGAGCTGGGAATGGATTGATGGGTTTGAGTATTTGTGTACGTGCATGGACTTGCATCCTTGTTTCTGCATCGGGTTGTTCTACATAAGATACATGTTCTTGCCTGTGGGTCAGTAAAATGATGGAAAAAGAGGGGGAGGCGGGATGGGGGATAAGAGTCTAGTAAGTAACTGCAGTAATAATCACACACCTTTTAAACTTGTTACTACATGTTTGCATCACTTCCATTTTACATCAGGAAGAGAAATTCCTCTCTCTTCCAAAAAGGTCTTAATTTCTACCTCTACTTACAATAAGTTACACGTTTATTTATTTAAATAATTGTAAAACATTTTAAAATTTTTCCTTTTGTTTTTTTGTTTGTTTGTTTTTTAAAGAGATTAAACTATAAGCAAACACACATACAACAACATTTCATCATTCAATTCAGGTTTCATTTTAAGAAAGTCTTCCATGCTGGTACCCTGTTTTGTTCAATTTTTTTTTCTGCATAAACTAAATTGGTATCTGAAAGGCTTCATAGAAAATAGAAACTTTCAACTTTTTTTTCCTACAAAGAAAAACAAATAGTATCCAAAATATTAAGCATGAATCGTTTGCCAATTTTTTTTCTTAAATATTTTACAAACATAGGAAGGTGGTTCTCATAATGTTCATAACAAAGAATTGCATTTCTGCTCTTAGCACTGACTACGTCAATGACATCTTTTGTCCTTGTTCCCTGGAGGGTCAGTTTGTGTAGTTACCATCAGAGCTACACAAGAAACGTGAGACCAGGTAAGAGGCAGCTCCTTGCAAACCCAGATCTGTCCATCATGTTCACTCGGGGCACAACTTTCCCCAGAGAGCTCCTAGTGCTTTCTTCATTATTGGTCCATCATCAGAGTAAGCAGTTTTGTGCTATAAGAAAGCATTTCTTCCTCTTCTTTACATTGGGGGCACGACAAGTCCGGTCATGGCTGCAAGGGAAGAGTGGCACAGGCATGAGACTTAGAGATTCTTTACATTAAGGTCTAGAAACCAGAGAGAGGGGTGGGGCCTGGGATGGACAGTTTGGTACCGTCCAGGGCAATGGTGCCCTCAGCTGATATGGGGACCCATTGTCTCCAGGTCTGGTCTAGCAGACAGCCAATGAGAGGCACCAAAACCTTACTGAATCACTGAAACATAAACAAAGCTTGTTGAAGTTTTGCTTGGGAGGCCAAAAATTATGTTTTGCTTTACATTAATGGGTTGTATACATGACATAAGAGACATAAACATGTAAACTAAATTGTAATATATGTCTAATATATTTTTCACTATTAGACGAAAATAATTTCTAGATTATATGGTTGGAAGAGGAAAATAAATTCCAGGTGCCAAGCCTATTGAGTTACTTACTAGGTATCATTTATAACAAATCGGACTTTCTATCCATCCTAGGTTTCTATCCATCCTAGCTGAAATTGGATGAGTTGGTTTTTTTTCCTAACTAGCTCATCTTCCTTTGGGGCTCACTGCCGTATGTGATGTCCATTCACTAAGGGGTGCTGATCCACTGGAACAAAAGACGTAATTTAGTTCCTAATTTGGGAGTCACCCCAATCTCTACTCTTCACCCCCAATCCAAGCGCAGTGTCCAGCGCCCCTCTATCTGTCAAGAGGATATGGGAAATGCCTGTCTGGGTGGCATCAGGTCCAAGGTTTCCCCTCGATATGAGAAATAAAGCAGCATCAGCACAATGTGGAAAAATCACACAGCAAAACGCAACCCTCTGGCCTTGGCTTTCGGGCGATGAACCCATCGAATTTTCACATTCTTGGAAACTGGCAGAATAGTTTCTTTGTGTCCAAACTTCACACTGCATCTGGAATTTGATCCTTTGAGTTTTATTGTCTAAGCCTCATCTAGAGGGCTTATCAAACATCATAGAAGCATTTTGCTGAATGGTGTTCACTAACCTGATAAGCAAATGGACAGAATTCTTCCTGCTTCTTCCGGCACCTCTCTCTCTCTCCCTCCCTCCTTCCCTCCTCTCCCCCCCCACCCCTCCCTTCCCCTATCCCTCTCCTCTTCCCTTCCCTCCCTCTACCTCTTCTCTCCTTGCCAGCCAGTCTTCTCAGGCAAAATTGTCAGCCATCTATCTCCCTGACCATACAGCCTTTATTGAATGTTTGTGAGATCCGGATTAAGGTCTTACACAGCGAGCAAACCCTTAATTATTTTTGCCTGTATTACTATATATTGAATCGATGTAACTTTTCAATAAAGGCAGTTCAATTCTGGACACTCCCCAATGATTTGGAGATATAGCAACCCTGGTAATTATCCCAGAGTGTAGGAGGTATTTTATTTTATTCTATTTTTTTTTTTCCTGGAGGGAGCTGGAAAACGAATCTGGCACATAGTGCATACTATTATCTCGACGATCTATACTCATCAACTGTGAATGCCTGATAAATGAGGTAGAAGGTGGGGAAATTGAACACTGCACGTATAGCTCCCCAGCAGTAGGTTTCGGGCTCACGTTTTCAACTTTAACTTGTCTATTACACTTCAGACTCATCAGCCCCTTCCTTTTCCTGCGTCCTCAGAGAGTTATCTAAGAAGATTAAAAGGGCAGAGCCTCTCCAAGAACAAGATCCACTGCATGACTGAAGAACAGCAGATTTCATGGATTTTCCTTCTTCCTGGTCTCACACCAGGCACCGCTTGGGCTGCACTCTGCTCCGTGGTGACCCTGACTTTTTGCTTGTAGAAACCGTAGCCAACAGACAGAAAGCAGCAGTTACTTGGGAGAATCCTACACTGCACGTTGTCCAATTTCTTTTTACCTTTGACATTTCATGGGAATGTAATAATCCCTCTTCAGTCCAGGTGGAAAGTTGGTACGGGCGAACGGTGAAGAGAGGACCTATATACTACTTCTGTCCCCGGAGAGACAGCGGGCTGTCAGAGCGCAGGCTCTGGGGTCAAAATGTCTGAGTTCAAGTCATCAGTCACTGGCTGTGTGGCCCTGGGCAAGCTCAACTAAAAATGGTGATACCAGTAAGATCGTCACCTTTGGGTCACACGAGAGGCTGGAACAAGATCATTCCTATGAGGCACTCGGTTCAGCATCTTGCACGTGGGATCCAGGCACAGTCAGCGAGTCTCGGAGAGTGTGGGCTGCACAGTCCCTCTGCAGGTGACTAAGACCGCCTCACCTTAGAGCAAGTGGAGAGAAGAAACTCCCTCTCAGCCTGTGGTCAGCCTCCGCCTCAGGCCACATTTACACTCTCCCACTGTCCCTAAAGAGAGGGGGCGTCCTGCCACTCAGCCCCCGTCACCCCAGGATCCCTTCATTCAGTGACTGTAGGCCGTGTATTCAAGCTCAGCGTGGCTCTCTCCCTCTCTGCACCAACGGGACACCCGGTGATGCTGGACCTTGAAGTGCTAGTCACCGGTCCAAAATGAGGAAGAACCAGAGTGAAGGCTTCTGGAAGGCATCCTTTGTCAGCTCCAGCCTCTCTCTGCTGTATGAAATGTCCTTCACCTTTCCTACTTCTTCGCACACGTTGCTTCTCAAACACCTTGGGATAGAGCGATCAGTTCTCCTGTTTAACAGGCTAGGAGACCAAGGCTCTCAGATGATGGTGACTGGTACGGGTGCACTGGTACAGCCTGCAATGTCTGCTGAAGTCAAGTTCCGTGTTCTTCCCACGGTTGGTAGTCTTCGAGGTTCTCCTCGGAATTCTCTCCTATTTCTCCACACACTACTTTGTATTTTCATAGTTCTTTGTTTTTTAGTCTCCAGCTCCTAATTTAAGTGTTGTTGTCTCCTTCCCCTCCACCTTTTCCTCCTCCATCCTGCCCCCCATCCTCCTCCTCCTCCTTAAGGTTCAAATCACCAGGGAAATTTGGAGGGAGTTGTAGGACCTCAAAGAGGCTCAGGACGTCTCAGTGATTCTATAGAAATGAACTAGAGCCCAGGACCTGTGTCTGTGTGTAACCAACTCAATTGTCACTCCTGCACACACAGTTAAGAATATGCTGCTCAGACACTGTGTCACTGGTAGTGACAGAAGCTCGCATGGCTGAGGACCCTAGAGTGGGTCTGCTGGCTATTTCAGCTGCTGCTGCCTCCACCAGGAGACCTTGCTGTGACCACACAGACCGTTCCAGCTCTTTGGGACAACTGCACCCTGACCAGGTGACACCACAGGGGCCCTTGGGCATGCAGCCACTAGCAGGGTGGGGATTCCAGGCCATGGCTGCCAGGGAAAACTTTGTCCTGGCCTCCCTGAGGGCTGCAAGCTGGACAGACCCCATAGATAGGTCTCCCTGGACAGCACAGACCCAGAGGGATCTAAGTCAACCAGCTCTGCTCCCGAGTCAGTCCCTGCGTGAGAGAGGGGGGCTGGGGGAGGGGTGGCAAGTGGCAGTCAAGTTGCACTTTTCTTCCTCAAAGTGAAGCTGAAAATATTTGCAAGAGTTGCCTGGAATGAAGGAAGGGCTGTACCCCTCCTGTCCTCCTGCACCTGCGCTTGCCCTCGCCCTTAAGTCTTTCTTGGGCCTCTCACTCTGCATTTCCCCAACGAAACCTTTGTGGCCCCTGCCAGGTTTGTTTGTGTTTTTTAAAATTTTTCTTGGAGTCTAGTCGATTTACAATGCTGTGTTAGTTTCTGCTGTACAGCAGAGTGAATCAGTTATATATATACATATATCCACTCTTTTTGAGGTTCTTTTCTCATATAGGCCATTACAGAGTATTGAGTAGAGTGCCCTGTGCTCTACAGTAGGTCCTTATTAGTTATCTATTGTATATATAGTAGTGTGTATATGTCAATCCCAATCCCCCAATTTATCCCTCCTCCCCTTACCCCCTGGTAACCATAAGTTTGTTTTCTACATCTGTAACTCTATTTCTGTTTTGTAGATAGGTACGAGTTCCTTTGTACCCTTTTTTTAGATTCCACATATAAGCCATATCATACGATATTTGTCTTTCTCTTTCTGACTTACTTCACTCAATATGACAATCTCTAGGTCCATCCATGTTGCTGCAGCCCTGCCAGGTTTAAGGGACATGACTAAAACCATAGTACTTGGAAAGGGGAGTCATATTGCTGAAGGGGAGATAGATAGGGAAGGGGAATATGCAGCAAAAATTCAGCAATTGTTTTCCTTTCCCAGTCTGGAGGTGAAGCCATCGTGGGAAAAGTTCTGAGCATGTCCCCTAATGACAGGCTAGAAACCACTGGTCTTTGTTGGGAGGTGCGGCAGGTGGAGACGCTTAGCTACAGGCGGAGCCTATTTCTCTCTGGATCTGACATCTGGATAAAACGCAAATACATATTTTTTTTTTTCCTTCAAATATACAGATGTTTCCAACTACTCCCCTGCTGGGCGGCATGTAGACCCAGCTGCTTTGTCTAGTTAGAAGCAAAAGAATTTTTAGGGGCTCTTCTGAGGGCTGGGCTTTCAACTCTTATTTCACAGTTTGTCTGTCAAGTCACTTGACTTCAAGGAGGTACCATCGCTCCAATGGTAGAATGTGTCAGGAACCTGACGTACCTCCCAGAGCTGTGCTTGGCCACAACGGGTGACTGCACCCTCACGGGTGTCCCCAAAGCCTCGGGAACCCCTGCGCCATCAATAAAGCCACTAGGCAGATGCCATTCCAGGGACAGCACAGCCCATTCGAGGCTCTGCTGACCTCAGAGTCTTTGATCCACGAGGGGTTAACCAAACCTCTGCCCTCTTTGGTTTCATCCAACACTGCTTGTCGTGAATGTTTTCATGTCAAGACGCAGGGAGCAGCCTAAAAATAATGTGGGTCGTTAAGCTCCCTGGCGTTCAGCAGTTTCCAATTTGCTCTTTTGCCATCAGCTGCCTCCCATTCACAATGAGATGATTAGATTCTCATGTACTCATCACATTCGTGCTATGTCATGTCATATTATATTTTAGGACATTGCTCAAAAATGGGTTTGACGGGGGATATTAATGTTTGTTCTTAGACCCAGTATGTCTTTTTTTCCTTTCTTCCCTACCCCACCCCTGATCAGGCACCTGCTATCAATTTGACCAGCACGTAACCAGAATTCTCAGAACTTGCTCGTTTCTCCTGATGGATCTCGTCCATTCGTGCCATGGGACTGGGAACGCACTGCAGATGGCAAGCCGATTCGGTAAGCAGTAGTCACCGTGTGGCATCTGCTGTGGTGGCCAGGCACCTTCTGGGAAATAGTGACATGGCCTTGTGAAAAGCAGAGGTCTGGGGAGTCCGATGCTCCTAGAGGGTACATATGACCCCACCATAGTTAATTTGTGTCCTTGCAGAGTGGTCCAACTTCTCTGTTATTCCCCCGTCTTGCTCTTGGAGAGAGAACTAGCCCAGGTGTACAAGTCGTTCGGGTCTCATGATGCAAACACCAAAGCATCTCCTTGGAGGTAAATGGCTAGAGATACAGAAGGACGCTGAAATGTTTGCTCTTACTTTGCTGACCCTGTGGCACATGTATCACGCTGATGCCCAAGGCGCTACTTTGCTTACCTCTGAATCCATTTCCATTGCCACTGGAGCAAGCGGGCGAAGGGGAGCCTTGGGGCCTGATGACAGGGGCAAAGGCACTCTTCTGTTTGACAGCAGGAAAAACTGAAGAGGAAAATGGGAGGATGGAGGACGTGCTGGAAGATCCAACAGTGGGACTTGATGACATGACTGGAAAGCAAATGCACAATCCTTTTTTAGAAAGAGAAAGATCTAGGAGTTAAGTTCTTTCTTCAGTACATACAACCTCTACACATTGATTGAGAAATTACGAATTTATTCCAGGCATTGTTCCTGATTCCAGGGATTCAAAAAGCAGTTGAATGTGACCATGTCCCTGCCCTGTCCCGTGGGAGGAATAAACAAATAAAACAACTAATAGGGTCATTGTCCTATTGGAGGAGTGTACAGGACACTGAGATACAGTGGGCAGAGTGCTTTTCTGCCTGGAAGAGTCAGGAAAGTGTCAGCAGGAGATGAAATTGTGACAGGTCTTAATCCACGAGTAGAAGCTCGACAAGAGAAGGCTAAGACCAACAGCTGAAAAATTATCAAGTCTACTAAAAAACAGAAACCTCTTTCTTTACCCTAAAAAGTAGTCCTGTCTGGGAGCCATGTGCTTCCCTGGCAATTCTCAGGGCACCAGAGGTTTGATCTGTAGGGCTGGCATCTTCTCTGAGTACACCATCTCTATGGGCCACTTCCTCATTAAATGTAAAAGTTTATTAACATTTAAGAGATTACCTCCTTCTTCCTCTACTTTCAGAGCTCCTGGGAAATAAAGCTGCAAGTCAGCCTCCTCTGATGTGATGTGTAGAAAAAAATACCAATATTAACATTAAAGCGACTCAAAGGAAGCCAAAAACTAAGTGTTGTGGATTTCCAGGAAAAATAAAGGCAATTTACACAACGAAGGGCCCCACATCTTAATGTCAGACACTCCACCAAGTCACATCATACAAGAAGATAATCTTCTCCTAGGTTCAACTTGCTCGAGAAAGGGGTAAACTTGAGTTCACAAGGGTAGAATTGTTCGAGATAGCATTTTATAGTATCAGGTCAAGTTTCAGGGGCTCATTTTAGTATAATGTCAGAATTCTGAACTGTCCAAGTCACATGACTTGGTAAAAGAATTACTGGAATGTAATGGCAAAGGCCATGACAAAGGCTAAGAGTGCTGACTTCTACTTCATACCATCAGTGGTCCAGATACTCCACAAAGTAAATCTGAAAGTGAGAACATGAGTGCGAGTTATGGTTCAAAGACCAAGTACAAGGTGAATTGAAGGTCCAGTGTTCTGATGTCCTGTGGAAGACTCGATCCCCATTTCCCCCCTCTCCATATAAAGATAGACTTTGGGCTGTGTTCACAAATTGCCTATATAAAGCAATCATACAGCGTACCTCCAATATGATGTCTTTTACAGCCGTACGACAAACCAAAGACTTCAAAAAAAAAAAAGAGCTTTATCTAAAAACTTCTTATCCTGAAGTGGTCCTGATTTAAAGGGCAGTGCAGAAGGAAGCATCCAAATACATCTCGGTCTTTCCACAAGTAATATGAATCAAAAGAAAAAAATGGTGGTATCAATATATATAGAATGAATAAACAAGGTCCTACTGTGTAGCACAGGGAACTACATTCAATATCCTGCGATAAACCATAATGGAAAAGAATATGAAAAAGAATGTATATATATGTATAACTGAGTCACTTTGCTATACAGCAGTAATTAACACAACATTGTAATTCAACTATACGTCAATAAAAAATTAAAAAAGAAAAAATTGGAAAGGAGGAAAAAATCCTTAAAGAGTCTCATGTAATACTTGAAGATGCAAATGAAGAAGAAATCTGGCTAATTCACTATTGTTATGGGAGAGGATACAGGTGTAAGCACTGAGAATGGATCTTATTCATAGTTCTAAGTCAGTCTCCTCTTCTAGCCTTGGTTTTAGCATCAGTGAAATGTGTGTGTGTGTGAGCAGGGTGGGTGGGTGAGTCCTCTCCTCTCTCTGTAAGGCACAGAATCGGAGGCCAAAGGAAAGCTGAGACTCAGGAGCCCCTGATTCTGACCACCATCCAATCTCTGCCATACTACGTGATCCATGTGAGCACCAGAATGGCACCTTGGTCTCTGAGTCTGCAATAGCAGAATCTCCCCTCATACACCATGATAGAGGAGGGTTTTTCTAATGTGAATTAGACACACACACACACACTCAGTTCCGTTTATATTCAGCATATGACTCACTTTTACAAATACTTCTTTTCTAGCAACAGATCCAAAAGTAGGCTCATTAGCACGGCCGCCTCTCAGTGGGAAAGGAGTCGCTTCAAGCTTCACCAAGTGGCGTAAAAGAATTGTTACAATTCTCTGAATAAGCACAGAGCTGTAACATGCCCATTTAAAATATTTTTAACAGAATTTTTGTAAAATGTCAAATTACATCCAAACTTAAAATTTAATGTGGCTATAATAAAAAGCCTAAAGGAAATTTTAATCTGTGTGTGTCAACAAACATAACTTCTATATTTATCTATTTAAAACAACAACAACACTGTTAGAGCCAGAAAGTTTTGTTTAAAAAAAAATTTTTTTAAGGAGGCATTTGTCTTAACAGATATTAAGACTTATGATAAGCCTACACAAATGAAATCAGTGTTATACCAGCATAGAAATAGGCAGACAAGTCCTTGGCGAAAAGAGAGTCCAGAAACAGACCCAAGTATACGTGAGACTTAGAACTTAATAAAGGTGACATTTCAAATTAGTGGGGAAATAAACACATGGGAACAATACGCTAGCCATTTGGAGACAAAATTTAGAGCGCTTCCTCGTGTTAAACACGAAAGTAAATCTAAGTGGATTAAACAGTTATTTGTAAAAACAAAATTATAAAGGAGCTAGTAGAAAAATTAGGAAGTTATGTAATTTACCTAATCCTTTCAACCCCAAAACCTAAACAGATCATAAGACATGACAAAAATATTTCTGTAACACATACAGAAAAGGCAAATGACAAATTAGGAAAAATATCTGTCATAATTATTTAGATATATTCAGATTCTCAATAGCTAATAAGTTTTTATAAATTAATCAGAGACCATCCCACTAGAAAAATGGGCAAGGGAAGTGAAAAGGAATGTCACAGAAGGAAAAATGAAAATGACCAAAAGGCCTTTATAGACCTATAAATGGTCAAACCGATTAGTAATCATATGCAAATTAAAACAGTAATGAGATGTTATTTTTCACTTGCCAAATTGATAAAGATTAAGAAAAAATTAAGAGGGCAGGGAAACAGACACTATTCCTTTTCTAAGGGGAGTACTAACCTCTCTGGAGGGACTTCAATAATATGTATCAAAGTATTTGAAAATGTGCATATTTTTAACCCAGTAATTTAATTTCTAGAAATTAATCCCAAGGAGATAATCATAAATGTGCAAAAAATAAAAAAAAAATCCAAGGGCTTTTTTATAGTCTTGAAAAACTGGGAAATAAGTGAAGTGACCAGCAATAGGGTAAACTATATTAGGTCCATAAAATGGAACACTATGCAAACATTAAAACTAATATTGGAGAAGAATATTTAATGGCATGGAAAGATACGCCTCCTCAGATGACTAAAGCAGATTACATAATAACAGACAATGAGCCCACTTATTTTTTAGAAAATACACAAAGCAAAAGTCTAGCAGGATGTGATACACATCCAAATTTTTAATGACGATATCTGGCTGACAGAATTGTGAAGATTCTTAAATTTCTTTCTCTTACTTGTCTGTATTTTCAAAATTTCCTACAATGAACATGTATTACTTTTGATGTAGCAGAAAGCAGCAAAAGCTGTTAAAAGAAACAAACGGAAAATCTCTATTTCTTTGGGAAAAAATAATATAATCCTGAGCAATAGGCATAATAGCTTTCCTGGATGTTAATGTGCCTCTTTGATCTAAGGCTTAACTGCCTGTAAACAAGGTTGTCTGTTAACTGTTCTGCTAGGAAAAAGCAAAGAGACTGATAAATTTCACAAATTCCTGGGAGAAGCTTGTTGACGGTAGTTAACTTTGCAATGCAAACGCCACTCCTAGTATCTGTTCTCCATTCTTAGGACACAGGTCTGCACTGATGGATTTTACGGAGCCTAACTTCATATCTGTGACTGAGAATTTTGCCATTTTTCTTCTGCTGTCTTTTTCATTGATCTTATGGCTGAAACCCATTAGCTGTGCATCAGAGCAGATGCTGTAATTTTCAAAATGTATCTATCCATAACTGCAAGGCTATACTTTAAAAGTTAACCATGGTTATCTCTGCATAGAAATAAAGTGTGTCATTTTTCTTTTCTTTTTTACATAGGCGTGCTTTTCAATGCATCTACAGCGAGAATGTTACAATTGTCATAGGATATTGCTTTTCAAATGCGTCTACAGTGAGAATGTTACAATTGTCATAGGATACTTTTTTTTCCTTTCTGAAGAAAAAGACAGTAGAAATACACCAAAATACTAACAAGGTGGTTTTTTACGATGGGAGTGTACTTTCTTTTAAAAACTATTTCCACATGTTCTAAATGTTCTACCCTAATCATTTAACACTCTACGACAGAAAATGTCTTGATATTTATTTTTGAAAACATGAAAATACTGAGGCCTGGGACAGACTCTAAGACTATATAACTGAAGTAGGAATCCCTGAGGCCAGGTTGCATTCTGTCTGTATGGATCCTGTTCCAAACTTTGCATGTGCTTGGTGGCTATTCTACTTTGGAAGAAGTGGTCCCTTGGGTGTTGCAGGCTTGTTGAGTAGAACATCTCTGGGGACACCAGAGTGTACTGTTTTAGGAAAGTTGATCACACATACTTGAAATTGAAAATTTCTCCAGACACCTCTCTCTATGGATAGAGGCCAAAGTAAAAGCAAGCACTTCTAGCCCAGAAATCTCTGTGAACATGGGGAGTTAAGGAAAAACCACTTTTCTTCTTCTAAGGATTGATTGGCTTGCACCGTCCCAGCTGGAACTCACCAGGCACACATCCTCCTTTGCATCGAGCCATTGCATTTGTTGGCACTAAGGGGTCTGTCAGCGTTTCATTATAACCTCCTATTGTCAGGGGTTTAGAATTCAGCCATAAAAACTTGCACTGAGCTGGAACTTGGCACATACTGCTACCGCCAGGAAGTGAAGTTTGTATGTGAAATTGAAAAAACATCTGTTTGGCCATTTTTGAAGTGGTGTGAGAGCAAAAACAGTAAAGATGCAGGGTTTTGATACTCTGCACTGGCCGTCATGCAAGTCAACTTGACCGAGAGGTTTGGCTTTATTTCTTTTTAACGTCTCTGGCAAGTGATTGCTCCATGGCATGGCCCGGCCACATCAGACTAGTTTAAAAAATAAAATGAAAAATCAGAGAAGGGTGTTTTCAGACACAAGCAACTGAACTGACGAAATGGTATCCCCCTGAGCTTTTTAATTTTTTTTCATTTTTAAAAATTTTTTTGTATTTCCCAGAGAATTTGAGACTTAGCTGGGTAGAAATACAGGTCACGTGCTGTTGTAATGAACTCCATAGGGTATTCAGTACTTTTGCAGTAGGGGATTTTATTGTAATAAATGCACTGTTTGGAATTCCACTCCCAGTTTGCAATTCCTTCAGACCATTCCTCAGAAAAGGAAGGTGCAAGGGGTCTCACAGACCCAGTAGGAAACAAGAGGGCATTCTCTGCTGTGTTTCCCACTCCCTCTGGGCAGGACACCTTCCTCTTTCTATTTTGTGTATGCTCTCTTGTTTTAATGGGTGACTTGAAGACAGGGTGTTACTATTTTTCTTGTGGCAGTGAGATTGATCAAGAAAGGATAGTAGTGGAAGGAAGTTGTCACTTGCTGGAGTGGGAAGGGTCCCTTTCTACCGAATGAATTATCTAGTAAGAAACATCAAGCCATCCACACTAGATGGGCAATTTCGTTCATCCATTCACTCTCTCTCTCTCTCTCTCTCTTTCTGTCTCTTCACCCACGCCCCACCCACCCCTTCCTGTCTTTTTTTTCTCTCTCCCTCCCCCATCACCACACTAAACACTATATTGTTATATTAACCATTGTTGATCTACAAAAATGAGAATTTCACATGGTTCAACCATGTATGTATGATTGAACATATGAAATTACACATTTTGGGAAATAAAAAAGAGGTGGTTTCATACGGCTCAGCCTAATAATGTGTTATAAAGACACGAAATATTTTTAATATTATTGAATAATTTAAAAACATGATATCCTGAATCTGATGACATATGATCTAGCCACATTTTTACTGTTTATTGGCAATGAACCCTTGAGTAAGTCATTTAATAACCCTTCATGTCTTAGAAGGGAAAATGATGATACTAGTATAATAAATTATATTAATAAATATATAAACATGTAAATTGTATACATGATAAATTATTATGATTATTATATCCATATTATATGGTTGTGAGGATCTGATTGGACTCTATGTGTGAACACGCTTTTTAAGCTCTAAGGTGGAATGTGATTGTAAATTACTCTTACTGTTGTGACCGTTATCATGTGACATTATTTACACAATGGCTCTTTTGCCCTTGTATCACTTGCAGGGGCTATTGAAGATGTGGTCCCTTCTGCACACAGGGTACCCTCTCCACAAGGATGCATGGGAGAAATCTCTCCAAGGTCTCAGCCGCAGAAAAATCAGGTTTCTCTTGAGCGGCTGCTACTACTACTACTACTATTGCTACTAATAATAATGTGTGGACATAAAATTTTATAACAAATAGTGTTTGTCTCTTTGCTTTACCATCTTGTAAGCCTCCGAACCAAATTAATGACTCCCTTGAATAGACCAAACGGCATCCGTACTAACCCTTGGATTCATCTAATTTTCCGATACATATTTTTTTCTTTTATCTGTTTCTTATAGTTTCTATTTTACACTTTCATCCTACCCATCTGACTATTAATATTCCCCCAGAACATTTTTGGAACAAGAGAAGGTAAAAACAAGTAAGTAAGTAAATAAATAAATGAAGCAAGCAACAGTTTGTTTTCCTCAGTCCCTCTGATCTCATTGATCGAATTGGCCATCTGACAGGACACCATGAAGAACTCATGTCTTTGCAGCAACGAGATTTTAGTTGTCCTGGGAGAACCAACCTCTGCTGCTTGGCTACTATATCTTCACCGCACTTAGTAGAGCGTTGAGTGTAATGAATTGAACAGATAACCCACAAGTAACTCCTGGATGTGTGTCCCCAGGGAACCACAGGCCCAAAGGCAGAGAGCAGTGGCCTCCAGACCCTTGGCACCACTTCCCGAGCTGCGGTAGAAATGGCCTTGACTCGCCCTTGTTCCTGGCACGAGGGAACCGCTCTGGGCAGCAGAGCCTTGCAACAAGGTACAGCATTTCAAGGACACTCCACTCAATCACTCAGACTCTCCACGGTGGCTTCTCCCCCAGCCTGGAATATTCCCTAAGTGGCCTCATCTTCTCTGAGGCTCCTGGGCTCACTGTGCAAGGTCCCAGCTTAGCCCCCAAAGCCACCCGAATGAGTTTTCAGAACTTCCTAGAACATCTAGCTTGCTGCTAGCCCACAGATTAGGACTAAGAGCTTCTGTCCCCATATATTACACTGTCACCGGCAGTCAAGTTCCGTCTCTCTGGAGGTACATAGGGGAGGGGAGAGCCATGTAACAAAGTGAAGAGGGAGATGGTGTGTTACACATAATAACCCGAAGTCATTAACTCTGCGCCCAGATTCTTGTCCTGCTCCATTCCAGCTGTGTGATCTTGCACAAGTCAGTTAACTGCTGGGTACCTAAACCTCCTTGCCTGTACTGACCTCAGAGAATTCCTGTGAAGACTAAATAAAACACTACACCTGAAAGTGCCTAATGAAGAGTATACAGAATGTTAACTGAATTGGAATCTTAATTCCTCGCTCTCATCCACACGAGCCACATCTATTGTTTCCCTGTAAAAAGGGAATCGTTTCACTCCTCTTCTCTCCCTTGAAAGGCTTTGAGTAACCAGATGAGCCCAAGTCCACTAAAGGAAAAGTACAAAAGGCAGGAAGGACCACTCCTCCGTGAGTCAGTAAGATGTTGGAATGCTACTCTCCCTCAAAAGACTGAAGAGTAAAACCCAGGGATAGAGAGACAGGGAGAGCTGGAGGCACGGACGGGGCACTTACTTCCGTAAGGGGAGCCTGTGGGGGAGCCGTTTAGGAATCCTGGAGATCCCGGGACACCCAGGTTGGCCATAGGGACGTTGCTGTAGCCGTTCATACTGTTACTGGAGGTGCTGTAGTTAGACTGCTGAGGGGTGGAGCTGGAAGAGTAGCCCCGCGGAGAGATGCTGCTTGTGTTGCGGATGTATCCTGGACGACAGAGAGAAAGCCCAGGTAAGTGAACCTGTACACACACACACACACGCACGCACACACACACAGCACACACACACGCACACACACACACACAGCACACACACACACAGAAAGCCCAGGTAAGTGAACCTGTACACACACATGCACACACACGCGCATGCACACACACACACACACAGCACGCACACACACACACAGAGAAAGCCCAGATAGATGAGCCTGTACACACACACACAGAGCACACACACAGCACACACACACAGCACACACGCACACACACACAGCACACACACACACACAGCACACACACACAGCACACACACACAGAGAGAAAGCCCAGGTAAGTGAACCTGTACACACACACATGCGCACGCACATGCACACACAGCACACACACATGCACACACACGCACACACACAGCACACACATGCGCGCGCACACACATGCACACACGCACACACACACACAAAGCCCAGATAGATGAACCTGTACACACAGCACACACACAGCACACACACGCACACACACACAGCACACACGCACACATGCACACGCACACACACACAGCACACACACACACACAGCACACACACAGAAAGCCCAGATAGATGAACCTGTACACACACACACACACACACAGCACACAGAGCACACACACAGAGCACACACACACACACACAGCACACACACACAGAGAAAGCCCAGGTAAATGAACCTGTACACACACACACACACACATACACACACACACACACGCACACAGCACAGACCAAATATGGCAGCATAGGTCCACATGGCCCCCGGTCTATAGAATTCCAAGTTGACTGTGGGCTCTAGTGGAA
Organism: Balaenoptera borealis; assembly: GCF_965194805.1. Taxonomy (NCBI): domain Eukaryota; kingdom Metazoa; phylum Chordata; class Mammalia; order Artiodactyla; family Balaenopteridae; genus Balaenoptera; species Balaenoptera borealis. Next base: position 12,686,968 of record NC_138865.1, on the reverse strand, counting down.
AAGTCTGCAGTTTGTCTTCAAACTTTTTATACCTTCCTGTCTCTTCCCCATCTCACACAAAACCATATCCCTGTAATTCCCCCCTTCCACCTCTTTCCCGTTGGCAGTCAACATCTCCAACTCACACCAAGGAGTGAATGACTAACGGCAGTGTGCCAGTGACATCTCCCAAATCCTATTTCATGTAATGCTAGAGCCCTCTGAGACACTGATGGGTATCACTGAGAAAAGCGTTCTGTGGTCAAATAAAGCTTGGCAGATGGTGCGTACCATAGCATATTGAAGATTCGTATATGAAGGGCCCGGAGAATAAATAAACCGGTTTAACTTTGCTAACCTAGTGTTTCCCAAATTTAACATAATATAGCATCTTTTCTGGGTGTGATGGGGAAAAGGCATCCTAATAACATTTGAAGAGGCACTAGCACTCTGAAGATCACAGCTATAGATGTTGGAAGTTGTTACCATGCCCTGCTGTGTGGGGTGGGGAACATTTTCATTTAAAATGCATTGATAAGTTCATCTAAATGGGCTGTTCTTTCGAAATAATGCCATTTGCAGCAACGTGGATAAAACCAGAGCTTATCATACTAAGTGAAGTAAGTTGGAAAGAGAAAGACAAATACCATATGATATCACTTACATGTGGAATCTAAAATATGGCACAAATGAACCAATCTGGGAAACAGAAAGAGACTCACAGACATAGAGAACAGACTTGTGGTTACCAAGGTGGAGGGGAGGTAGGGGAAAGGATGGATTGGGAGTTTGGGGATAATAGATGCAAACTGTTACATTTAGAATGGATAAACAACAAGGTCCTACTGTATAGCACAGGGAACTATATCCAATCTCCTGGGATAAACCATAATGGAAAAGAATATAAAAAAGAATGTACATATGTGTATAATGGAGTCATTTTTCTGTACAGCAGAAATTAATGCAACATTGTAAATTTTAAAAAATAAGTTAAAAAAATAAATAAATGGGCTGTTCTTTGACCAAAGACTTGGAAGCATCAGCAATCGAATGCACGGAGATCCAATCCAGAGTGGGATGAGTCCTCCCCATACTGCTGAAACCCCAGCACAGAGACCTCGCCTAATCTATCCTGAAATAACCCACATAGGATAACTGTCTCTAAAGCTATTTAAGAAATGACCCACATTTAGGGGAAAAAAAAAAGGTAATAATATGTCCCACCCATATTTCTGTAAGAAGAACTCACCCTGAGCGTGAGACTGAGGAATTCCCTTGCAGTGGATGAGAAAATTAGAAATAAAACTATCCCAAGGTTAGGTACATCAGCAGAAACATTTACTCCTTTTTAAAAATGATTTATGATAAATTTAGCACCTTAATAAAAACCTCAATGACAAAAATCTTTACTCAATATGCTTCACATGTAAAAGCACAGTTAACTGTGTTGCTGTATTTATATATTTGTATACATTTGCATATATATATATATATATGAGATAATACACAAATAGAAGTTACCAAACAAATCTAAGCCATTCACCCTTGGCACTAGGAATTTGGGAATAAGTAACAATAATGGCAATAACTCAGCTTCTTTCCATTATTCAGTTTGATGATCACAATAGCAGAAGTGTAGATTTTATTCAAATAATACCTGTAAATCTAGTTTTAGTAAGCCTAAACTCTTCTAAGTTCACAATACTTAATCTTATTCTTAAATGCTTCCAGTTAAAGGATTCTGCCAGGTACCTAAAGAGCTCAAAGTCTTAACAATACACCTAATGTTGAGATAATCCAATGATTGCATTGCTTATCTGGGACACACTCTTTTGATGGCATAAGAATCAAGCTTTAACTCCTTCCACTCCAGCAGAACCAACCTTTTAAATGTATAAGATGTTTGACTTTTTTGACTCTGAGAAAGGTAGTACCTTGATTATTTCCCTGTGTTGACTCTGAGATGCTGACCCCAAGCTGGCCGCCGTAAGAATTGATGCCCATCATGCCACTGTGAGCTGGAGAGCTGGAGAGAGCTGGGATCTGGCTGGGATTCCTGGGGACACTGTACAGGGCTTCAGCGATGTCGGCAGCGCGCTTCAAAATGATGTCCTACAAAGTGGCAGGTTGAGGCGAGTGTTTTTATCGAGCAATAAGAGTTAAACTCAAGAGAGTGCAAAATGCGAGCACCTAACCTGGTTATTGTGTGGTGTCCCATAGAGCGCCTCCACCAGATCTGCAGCTCTTTTCAACAGCATTTCCTAGAAAAAGAAAAGAAAGGGTGGAATATATGCAAAGGTAAAACCCAAAATGGCCAACACAAATGAAAATTACGTATAAAAATCGGAAGTCCAGGCATCCCCCTAAAGTGTAAGTAACTAGTCAAGAGGTCCTATATTTGGTTTGACAGGTAGAATATAATCACACATATGAATCCCCCTATAAATGCATATCTATGTGAAATACTTCTCGATAAAAGGGCTCCATAAATAGCTTGGCTACCAAAACAAAACACAACCAAATTAAAGGTAGAGTTGGCTAAAATTAATAACATCATGGGAGTTCCATTAAAAACTACTTACAGACCATTCCATTAAAAAAATCCGTTATTCTAATTAACCAAATAGTCTCAAAATGATTGATTGACCTGAGTTTAGCTGCTTGCCAAGGAGTTGTCCAGAGTACTGAAATTATCTTGGCAATGCCTTCTGCAAAATTTTACTCTAATAAAGATGAATTCTTTCAGTAATATTTCCCCCTGTTCACTTTAACCAGAAAGAATTAGTAATCAGTAATCCCTTTCCTCTCATTTTGTCTTTTCCACCTTCTGTTTTTAACAGCCTTTTAAATTGCTATTAACCTACTTTCCAGATATCATCTAATTTAATGGTGGGGCTGGGGATTTTTCCAAGAGGAAAATAAAGGTGCGATGCAGAAGCAACTGCAGTACTTGAATTTCACTCACACTACAGAAAAGAGAACATGGCATTTATAATGTATGTGCTTAAAATGTAAATAAAAATGTTAAAATTTCATAATTTCTCATTAATTAATACCTAATAAATTGATGTATTTTTAAATAAAGAAAGCTAAAATAATGGGCCAGATTCACTATATAATTTTTGTGAGCAAGTTCATTTGAAAGGGATACATTTCATAGAAATTATATACGGATGTGTTTTTCACTTCCTTAAATATCTGTGTACATACTAGGCCTTCAGTGAATACTTGATTGTGGATTAGTATGTCCCTGTAATTACGGGTAAACAAAATTACGTTTAAATACAAAGGAATGGGAACTTATACTTTTAAGCAATTATACAATTATTTATTTTCATAAAGTTGGCAATGTTTTATAAGCTGAATAATTGTAGGGTGTTTGTTTTATAGGCCCAAATTTTCAGATTTCATATTTCCTCAGAGATTGATCATAACATATTTCACAGTTAGTAGATATTTTATGCGCATCTTGTATCTCCAGCTTAGCCAAATTTCAATGCCTAATTTAATTGTAAAGAGACTTAAGTCGCTAGATTTATCTAAGTTTGCTGAAATTCTCCAAGAAGGTTTTCACATGTCATTTTCCAAAGCATTTTACCTTAGCTAATCTCTCAGGATCTCCAGGATGCCTTGGGATGACTTTCTGTAGTCTCTGAAAGCCATAGTCTATGGTGGGTTCATTTAATGCTGAAAAACAAAAGTCTTCTTTTTGAGTATATAAACTGGCCATAAAGCAAAGCTTCTAATTAAGTCTGCCATGGGTAATAGAAAGGTCTCCAAATTTCAGGATTATTATAATTATTTTATCATTTCTGCCTTAAGTACACACACTTACCATTCTCTGCTCACTCTCAAATAAGCAGAAACATTACACAATCAACCATATCCCATCCCAGTTTCTTACGCAGATGATAAAGTACCTTTACATGCTTTTCCCTTCTTCCCTCTTTGCCTTCTTCCCCAATATACCTTCATCATCTAGTAATTCTTCTCCTAAACATCACTTTTTCTTAATTATGCTCTTAAATATTTACGTTCATACATACATAAACCTTCTGTGAGTTTATTCTCATGAAACCCTCTTCTTATGCATAATACACTTCCAGAATTTTCAATTATGTTTTGTTACACATACGTTCACTTCATGTCAGTCTCCACCAGATACTGCCAAGTTCCATAGGAGCAGAATTCACACCTATTTTGTCTTGCCACTGTGTTCTCACTGTTGGAGACAGAGCCTGGCACATAATAGGCACTTAGTGTCAGCAATTGTAAAATGAATGAGTGAGGGAATGAATGAATGAATGAATGAATGAAGGACCTATTTTGGCATTTCTACTGTGCTAAAGAGTTTTGGGGGTTGATTCCTTTATCCTTTGTCCTTCTTTCCTCTCCTCCTTTACTTTTGAAAAATGTGTTGCTTATATTTTATGGTTTTAAAATTAATACATGATCAAAGTAAAGAAAAAAGATATAAAGGATAAAATAATAATCACCTGCACTCCCATTAGGCAGCAGTAAACACAGGAGGGTGTATTTCCTTTTTAATCTTATCTTTTGCATATATGTTTTATGAATATTTGTTTCTTTTATTTGAACTCTCAAAGCAACACCTTTTATTTAAAGAAATTATTAAAATTTTTAAATATAGAAGCAAAAATAAAATCATCCATAATCTCACCATTTTAGAGATGATCTGGGTTAACATTTTTGCTTATATCCTCCAAGATTTAAACACACACACATACTTAAAATTATTCAGAGCATACTATTCATACCATTACATAACCTACTTTTTATCCACTTAACAATATATCAAATTTTTCCCCAGGTTATTAAATATTCTTTTATAACATTATTTAAAATTCCTGCATATTTTTCCATGACATGGTCTATAATTTATTTAAATGGCTTCCTAATGTTTGGCATTTAACGTGGTCCTAATTTCTCACTATTATGAAAATCAGAGCAAAAATTATCCTTTGTGCATAACTTTAATTATTTCAATTGGAAAATTCTAAGAATTAGAATTACTGGAGCAAAAATTATGATTTATATTTAAGGCCTTTCACACATACTGTCAAACCACTCCTCAGAAGAACATATAAATTTATACTCCCTCCAGCAAGGCATGTGGTCATTTTAACTTACATTTCTTTATTCATCAGCGAGGTTGACGTCTTTTTCTTATACTTGCTGATCATTTTAATTTTTTCTTTTATGAACTGCTTATAATACTTTCTGCACTCTTTTCTATTGAGACTTAGGCTTTTTTTTTACTTGTAAAAACACTTTACATATTAATACTTTTAACACTCTGTCACCACGTTACAACATTATGTCCAAATTTGTCCTTAGGTATTACAGGTAGAAAGACCATCCCAACTCCAAGATCTGGCAAGTACACATTCACACACACACACACACACACACACACGGGGTGGGGGCGTGTGGCATATACGTACATATACATATACGAATTCTTTATGTCCACCAGTAAAATGTGTACTGTTCATCGTACAGGTAATAAGTTTTTTGGTTTTCATTTTTTGCTATGCATGTCACTTTCTGTTGATTTTATTGTGAATATGATTACTCCCTCATCACATTTTCTAAGAGTTTTACTAGCGCCTAGAAACACTTTGGTTTTTATGTGTCTGCACAGACAATGTGTGTGAGGGTAGTGTGTGATAGTACATGCTATAGTCATTAAGAGAATCAGCTTTAGAGTCAAGTAGATCTTGGGTTTAAATTCCAGCTCCGCCATTAACTTCTGTGAGCTTCTGTTTAAAATCCATCTCATGGGTTTGCTGTCAAAATTAAATGAAACAATGTATAGCATGCCCCCAGCACAGTTCTTTGCAGGTAAAAGATCTTAACCAATAGCAGTTGTCTCTTATTTTGTAACCAAACCCTTGACAGATGTACTTATTTTTTCTGTTCATTCTTAGGCTTGTACATTCAGAGCATCTATATGTGATGATCATTTTGTCTGCTTTTGATAAGTATATTAATTCCGTTTAGTTCTCTGAATCCTATTCTTGTATTGGCTAAAACTTCCCAAAAAGTGTCTGAAAAGAGGATGATAGTGGATATTCTTGCTTTTTTTCCTTTAAAGTGGGAATGACACTAACACTTCAGCACCAAATGTGATGTTGGCTATTTGAGATAGATATTAGTTATCGTGCTTTGATAAGGGCTTTTATCAGGACTTCTTAGAATTTTAGGAAATTATAGTCATATGAATTTTCTCCCTGGACCAATTTAAATTGTATTTTAGAGTAGATTTCTCAATATTTCACAATTAAACCTTGACTCATGGATGTGGTGTATCATTTGCTTAGTATATTTCTGAATACAATTTGTTAATGTTTTCTTATGATTGCTGGTGGGAGGATGAAATCAATTACATTACTGAGACTAGTGCCTGGCACATTTTGAGCCCTCAACAAGCGTCTGTTACTATTACTGTTGCTGGGGATCTGTGTGCCCATGTTAATAACTGGGACAGTGTGCATGGTGTTGTCGGCTTCTGAATTTTTATTTTATACCAGCTTTGAAAAAATAAATGGAGAAGTTTTCTATATTTTATCCTACGTACTATAAAACTTATATTGCATGGATATTATCTCTTGACTCAAAGTTTGAAAGAACCCCAGTGAAACTGCTCTTGTCAAAGTCACCAATAACATCTTAGCCAAACCAAGAGGAAAATTTCCATTCTTATCTTAAACTCAAGTTAGCATTTGACACTGGAAAAACTCTCCTGCTGGAAATACTTCCACTCACTGGCTTTCTTGAACGCACGCTACCCTGTTTCACCCCTGCCGCTCCCCTCGGGCAACCTCAACCTACTTTGAGGACTGCTCTTCCTCTGTCCATCTGATGCTTCTTGTTGCCAGGGCGGTCTTCTGCTTGCCTATACGTTCTTCCTCAACAGCCTCCTCAGTGCCCCCAGGATTCCCATGTCAGGCTACATGCTATCACAAAGCTTTATTTCCAGCTCAGATAGCTTGCCCAAGATTCAGCCTTATTTATCCAAGTATTGGCTGGAAAGGTCCACCTGGATGGCCCATAGGCTCCTCCCATTCAAGGTACCCCGACCTCATGCTACTCACACTGAATAGCCGTGAGCCATCAAGAAATCATGCATTTCATTAAGATTTTAAATGTTTCAGCATAGAGTCTAATATAGTATTTGTTTAAAATTTCTAACCTCCTGTTTATGACTCTCCACACAGTCCCTCACCCCGCACCAACTTTGTTACAACATTCTGAATAGTTCTGTTTCTAATTTCGTCTTCCTTTAGTTCCAAAGAGAATATCCTAAAATTTCTAGGTGATTGACTATTAAACTCTTAATTATTTATTCTAATTAATTGCACTGGATTCAAAAAGGTGGCCTGCAGAATATCTGCCTTTTGAAATTTATTAAGTTTTTTGTGAATTCATATTAGTCTTGTCTGTGTTCCACGGGAAATGCTTTCAATGTATTATTATTATTATTTTTTTTAATTTATTTATTTTTGGCTGCATTGGGTCTTTGTTGCTGTGCGCGGGCTTTCTCTAGTTGCGGTGAGCGGGGGCTACTCTTCGTTGCAGTGCGTGGGCTTCTCATTGCGGTGGCTTCTCTTGTTGCAGAGCACCGGCTCTAGGCGCCCGGGTTCAGGAGTTGTGGTGCGTGGGCTCTAGAGCGCAGGCTCAGTAGTTGTGGCGCACGGGCTTAGTTGCTCCGCGGCATGTGGGATCTTCCTGGACCAGGGCTCGAACCCATGTCCCCTGCATTGGCAGGCAGATTCTTAACCACTGGGCCACCAGGGAAGCCCTTTCAATGTATTATTTAATCTATCTTTTTGATCATGTTATTTAACATCTTTTATACATAATTGCTACTATAAATTTATCCTTCCACATGTTCCTTGTATGTCTAATAGGTTTTTAATGTATATGTTTTTCTCTAGTGATTAGGAAGATGCGCATCCTATTTTAATTTAAAATAGTCCCTCTGGCTTTCTATAAAAGTATTTTATTTTTCCTAATTGTTTGAGTTATGGAGCCCCTCCACATATAAAAAAAACTGTTGCTCACCCTTCATTTCCCCACCTCATTCTCTGTACTTCTACATTTTTGGTGATGGTTCATCCTCTTCAGCTAATATTCCTATTATTAGATTTTCTATGATCTGTCCCTTTAAGACATTAATTTTCATGTTTATGTTAAGCTCTGTCATCGTATTAACAATAATTCAGATACTATATGTTTAACCGCTTTTTCTGCTGACCAGTGGTCCTGGGGTACCATCACTTTTCCATTCTTGCATTCCTCACTGATTCAGTTCTCCAGCAGTCAGGTTACCTCAGTAGGAATAAGAACTGATTTCTGTCGGGGCCCTTGAAATAAGAGAATGTCTTTCTGTTTTCCTCACATATTAATGACAACTTCTCTGGACATGGAATTGTTGAGTGTACTCTTTCCATTCAAGATCTAGTTTCTGCTGTGTCGCTTGTTCTCACTCTGGGGGAGGGATCTGGGAGGTTTTGTCAGGGTTTCCACCATTATTTCCTGGCCCGGCTCTTCTTTTCCCACGAGCGGAATGTCACACATCCTCCAACACAACCCCTTCTGCACACATCAGCACAATGGCACAAAATTTCTGGCATATTGATGAGACCAGCCTAGCTTCACGCACAAATACCAGATTTCCCTTATTTTTATGTTTTCTTGAAAATATTCTCCAGTATATCCTGGGGATGGGGGCCGATTAAACACTTGTACTCAGATTACCATCTTACCCAGAAACACATGTAAGAATAGCTGTGTGTATAATTGGAATCATTCCGTAAACTGTTTTTTTTTTCTCCACTTAGCACTATAATGTCAGCAATTTCTGAAGACTTTTTCTTTAATAGTAGGATTTTTAGTGGCTATAATACTCAATAATGAAAATTGTTACGATCTCTGTTAGAATGAAGGTTTTACTATGTTACAGGCATTATGCTAACGCCTTTTACATATATTAGCTCATTCAATCCTCATTACAACCCTAAGACATGGATTTTATCCCCATTTTAAATGAAGCTCCAGGCAGTAAAGGTGGGATCTGTACCCTGGACTCTATAATTTCAAGGCCTGTGCTACCTTCACCTTTTCTGCTGTAGAACCAGAGATGTCATTCCAAGCCCCCGCTAGATATGCCAGCAGCCCCCGGGCCAAAGGCTACCCCTCTGTCCTTCGCTACTGGACTGGAGTTGGCCAAGGGCAGAGTGTTGAAAGTGGCCATGCTACCCTCTGCTTCCACTCACCCACTCCCTGCACCCCCTTCCACCCCTCCCCAGGCTCCCTCTGCAGCTTCTAGCAAAGGGCAGATCAGAGAGTGCAGCCCTGCCCAGAACACTGAGGGTGAGAGAAGCCCCATTTGGTATCCATCAGCAAACACAGACAGCGTCCCAGCGCCGCGGGGTGAGCAGACCTAGTGACAAAATGGTCTAAATCAATCATAGCCTCGTCTTTTTTCAGATATGCACCATTTCATTACCTAAGATGCTGATTTTCTTACATGGAGAAAACGGAAATTTTAAATACGGGTATACTCCCACTGTGCTGAGCCCAAAGTAAGGGGATATCCCATAAGGCAGAGAATCTAGCCACCCTCCCCAAGGTCCCCGCTGTCTCCATGACTGTCCTTGTCCCTTCTCTTCCGTCTGCATGGGTAACAGGTTCTCGATCCCTCTCACTAGAGCTCTGGCGGTCCACCCTCAGCCGCCGCTAACCTCCTTACTCCCGGGCCCTTCCTGCTGCCCACAAAGGAGTCTGCTAAAGCTGCGCTCTGATCGGCACGCCTGATGCTTTCTCTCTCATAGACTTTATCACACGGTTGTACCCACTGTTGTCCCTGTGAGATGAAAACCCCCAGGACACAAGGGTGATGTCTGGTTCATCTTGTCTGCCCTCCCCTCCTCGCTCCCCGCCTAAGTCAGAAACAGCAGACTCTCCTGACCACACTGGGCTAGCAATTCATGTTTTAAACTGAATAAGCCAAACAGACATATACTCATCTATTTCTCATGTTGAGTGTTTTCTGGAAGCCCCTGCCGAACTTCACAGGCATAACCTGTGGATGGGTTCTGTGTGTATCCAAGATGAGAAAGACAGTGACACACACCGTCGTGTATATCCATATGGACAGGGAATAATTACACGGATGTGCTTGTGAACACACACACACACACACACCATGCCACTTAAGTGCAACTGTGAAGTAAAAATCATGAAGTCCAAACCGTTTACTCAACACCAAACTGTAAGAGGAGAACTCAGTCAGTCCCTCAAGGGTTCAGCCTTCACAACATCAGGATTGCATTGGACAGCTTTTACTCTGGTTCCAAACTCACATCGCATCAGACCAGTTGTTTGGCCTCCTATCGCTTCAGCCTCACCTTGAGTCCCAACTTCCCCCCTCCCCCCTCCCTGGGTGTTCTCTGACTTTTGAGGCCTGGTGTGAGCCAAGTAAACCTCAATTAGCTAATGAGGTGCCCGAGACCAGCACCAAGACTGTCTCTAAGGGCCAACCAGATCATTAACTGCCATCATCAGTGTGAATTTACAGCCTCTGCTACCACATGGAGTGCGGGGATGGTGTGAAGTCCTGCCAACTCCTTGGCTGACGGGGACATAAGAGAAATGCTGGCAAGGCACAAACACAGTAAATTAAAAATATGCTTCAATGTATAGGCTCTATTTATCTATGTCTTTCTTTAGTAACATAACATTAAGGTAAAAGGTCATATCCCCACTGAAATATAATTTATATTTACCTTTTATTAAATAATTATGGCATGGCATGAAGTTAAATATTACAGAAGCTAATCAAGGGGGAATTCAATAGAGAAAACTCAGACATGAGAATTTCGCCTTTGCTATACATAGAATGTCTTAATCCTCCACTGGGAGTCATTCGGGTTTGCTTAAGGAGTTTAATAATACACATTTCAACTGCCACAGAATCTAAATCCCATTTGGATCAGCCTTGGAAAAACTTTCATCAATACCTTGAGATTTCATAATATTTCTCCTGAGAGCTTGGATCTTACGTGTCATTTCTTATTTTGATTGCAGGGATAATATATGAGGTTACTTAACATATCTCGGACCCAACGACTAGATATAAACCATAAGTGATGTGTGAAGGGTTCCTTTTGTAAGTAAATAGTATTTAAAAATATCTACTGGGAACCACTCATTTAAAAAAAAGCTGGCTGTTGCTCAATATTAATTTTCCCAAAGGGTTGGTGAGATGGATAAATTCTATATGATTGTTTTTCCTTAAGTGGAGTCACAGAGAGAAGATCATGCTTCCCCCAGCTTATGCCTCTACTTCTGTTTCCCCGAAATAGAGGGAACACTGGCTAACATGGAAAGGGCACTCCCGGTGAGAGTTCTGGTCAACCCTCAACAAAGATCGTGTTGACTTTGCAGGTAGGTGGTCATTTCTGCCACTGACCAACAGAAGTACTTATCACAAAGGTGGCAATATCAAGGGCCGATTGAGTTCCTTTACAGAAATTTGAGAGGAGACCAAGAAGATGATGGGGTGAGGTAGATCTGAGTGTTCTGTCAGGCTGCCACTCTGGGATGTTGGCCTGGGTTGCAGCTTTCCTCACTAGTAAGTCTTCAGTTGGAGCCTAGGACATTGCGGAGTCTATGGATGGCCATCGAGAGGCCGACAGAAGTCTAGAAAGTCTGAGCCTAGTTGTGTGTCTGCAGCTATGTGCGTTTATCTGCAGCAAAGGATCTTCACTTCTATCACAGAGACCACGCGCCACTAAGGGGTCCAGGCCACAGAACTAGAGGATCTCTCCAGTCCTAACTCTAAATTCCAACCTTCTCCAAGAATAAAGAAAGCAATGGAAAAAGAATCCTGCTCAAGAAAACTAAAATCTATGTAATGCGACCGCCAGATCAGAAGATGGACTTTGATATGCAGGCAGAGGAGAAAACATGCATGAGGGACATCTCTCCACACAGCTCTGGTCAAAGACAGCTACTCTCTATTGACAGGATGGGAAGGGGTAAAACAGCCTGGTTTGCCTGGGGAGGAATTTGCATGCACACAGACTAGCTCCTGCCCTCATGCCACCTTTAGGATGTCTCCATTCTGCTCTTCCCTCAGTGTCTATGTCTTCACAGTGCTTTGATCTTAACGTATTGATTCCTGTGAGATCTGCCTTCTTTGTGCTATGATTTTGGTTCCTCTCTTTCTCTCCCAATCCTTCCAATTTTCTCATCTATTCATCTACCTTCTGACATACTCCTCAGGTGTCCAAGATTCAAGGCTACGTTCGATTGGCATTATAATGCTCCCAAGTTAAATAGTTTCATAGCATTTGATGGTGTGGTGGAGATAAAGCTGGCCTTTTCCTGGGATGCCTTAATTCCTAACCCTGACCAACCACACTACCTTCAAGGGCAGGTGGACTTTGGTTTATGTCTCTGCAAAAACAAAAGGTTGGGCTAAATGGCCTCTAAGACCCCTTGTAAGCTCTTGCATTATATGATGCTAAGACTATTACTTATTTGGTGCAGTGAAATTCTTCCTTGAGAAGTGGAGATGGGTGGAGTTGAGGCCATGGGCTGTTGAATTAAGTTGTCTTTAACCTTTGCTACACTGAAATCTCTCCCTACATCCATTTGTTTCAATGTAGCAAAGGTTCAGTGTCACCAATGTAAAAAAAAAAAAAGAACAAAGATAATATAGGAACACATTATTAAGAGGTGGTACCTGCCTTTGTGGATACAGGAATGAGAACACGAGGTGAGAAATAGCAATGCACAAGTGAAAGATTAGACGGAAGCCTTGGATATTTAATTTTAAATGAAATATTAATTTAATATTTAATTACGCTTTGGTTTCAAGAAAAACTGCAGCAGCAAGACAGATTGTTTGAAGAAGGGAGTAATATACATGGTTAAGGAGACAACTGTAAAAATTAAAGATAAATTTCAAGGGTAAATCTAAATGCCACCATGGAGCAGTTACGAATATGCTCTGCTCTCTGTAATGTGTATTTAGAATATTATAGCTGAGACCACCAGGCCATTAAGAGGCTGTGATATCTCTAGTGAAACAACAGCCCCCTATTCTGGTGTCTCCCCAACAGAGACATCATTCCTCAGACTCAGCCGAGTGATGGATCCAAATTTTACAGGCAGTGGGAGTTTTAACTTCAGTAAAACTACAGGCTACCAGGAGGGCTCTTCATGCAACCTGTTTCTAGTGCAAACTGGGAACAACTGGTACTTGGGCCCCTTTCTGATATCCGAATTGGGTATTTTTAACTACAAATCAGATTCATTTCTTAAATGAGATTTTTTTTTTTCAGGATAATGCTATAAGAAAAAAGAAGAAGAGATGTGAAGTGGGTGAGCTATTAACAGTTGCCATCCAGCGTGCACATCTGTGCAGTGCGGCTCAGTGGAAGCAGGGCCCCAGGCCCCGTGCCCAGCCTTGGGGAGGAGGCCGTGCAGGGTATGATGTGGGCGGCAGGGCTGTGGAAACATCTAGGCCTCCCATTCCTCCTCCCGGCTGCTGCCTGGTTTGGGCCGTTTTCTTGTTGATTAATGCTTTCGCCCAAATAATGAACAGGGAAATCAAATGCATGTGTTTGTGCTAAAGGACTTGAGGACACGGGGAGGGGGAAGGGGAAGCTGGGACGAAGTGAGAGAGTGGCATGGACATATATACTCTACCAAATGTAAAATAGATAGATAGTGGGAAGCAGCCGCATAGCACAGGGAGATCAGCTCGGTGCTTTGTGACCACCTAGAGGGGTGGGACAGGGAGGGTGGGAGGGAGGGAGACGCAAGAGGGAAGGGATATGGGGATATATGTATACGTATAGCTGATTGACCTTGTTATACAGCAGAAACTAACACACCGTTGTAAAGCAATTATACTCCAATAAAGATGTTAAAAAAAAAAAAAAGTAAAACATAAGAATTGCTCTGGGAAGGAGGTGAGTTGACGTGGATTCTTTAGCTTCTACTCGTGTCTCCATAGCCAGGGTGTTTTGTCAGCTTCTAAGTTCACTGCACACCTTGGGAAGCAGCTCCTGAGCCTGCACCTGGGCCAGCTGGGCCCTGTCGGCCTCTCCTTGGAAAACCTGTTTCCCCTTCAACCCACTTGCAAACAGCCCCCATGCTCTCGGGCTGCCTTGGCCTTCTCTGTCACCTAAAAACCCTGATTTCTAATCTCGACCCAGATATGAAAGGCGTGATATGGTGGGTCTTTCAAGAAGAAGCCACCTTTTACAGAAGAGAAGACATGCAAAAAAAAGTCCATCCTTGATCAAACAGCAGTGAGGAAGGAAGCTACGAAGACCTCATCCCAGGAACTCTGTACCCCACAGCCAAACACTTAGAATAGTAAATTGTGCTCATATTTGTATATTCCTATACAAAATACATTTGCATATCTACGTAATTTCATCCTCCCAGTAAGATAGGTATCTTCCTATTTTTTAGGTTAGAAAACTAAGGTGAAGAATAGTTAGGTGATTTGCTGGAAAGTTCAGACTCAAATTCAGGCCTCTAAACTCTGTGTCACTGACTGTCTTCCATTCCAGTGCTAAGTTTTCTCAAGTTTAATAACAAAGTGGAGTTCATACTTTTTTGCCTTCTGCAATTTCAGTTATTCATGAAGAGGATAATTTCTACGACTTCTAGGGAATTCAAAGCCCTTCATGGGCTCTAAGCCTACATATCACACTGAAATAGAAATATCCATTTAGCGATCTGGAACACCAGGGCACGGGTGAGGCATCCTCTGAGCCCCCTCCATGCTCACTGGCCAGGCCTGTCGCCCGTGCACTTCCTCAGAGTAACAGCCAGAGAGCCAAGGCCACTGGCATTTGCCAAGTAAAACTCCGGATGAAGCCAAATAATGGCCTTAGCGTAATTTCTTCGAAGAAGCTATTACGCTATTGGTAAGTAGCACAGGTCAATGGTTAAGAGCACAACTTTGGGGTAAGACTGCTAGGTTTGGACCTAGCTTGGTGACCTTAGGCAGCAGGATTCTCATCTATAAAGTTGAGATACGAATGGAACCATTAACATGGGAAAAGGTGGTGATTATATGAGCTCAAAAGACAGAACCTGGCCCTACGTGCTCAATAGACGACAGATGTGATCACTGAAGTACTAGCATCATTTTTTTTTCTTATAAGTTCTGTCCGAACTTAACCAGCAATCAAATGTGAAACCCAGACTCTGCAAAAGATCATAGGAAGATACTGAAAAGCTCTGCACATCTACCCCCATACCCTCAGTGACCTGCCATCCACTCATGCATCATGATTTTTCACTGGTTTCTGTGGATGGTACAGATTTTACAATTGTAGACGGTGGAAATTCTACCCACAAATGCCTTGTTCCGGACTTTCTCTCCCTGCATCCTCAAGACAGACAAGAAGTACACTGAACAACCAATAACCATGGTCCCATTGGGTGCCCCTACCAGGATTATATTTCTGCACTGCCAGTTTTTTGTAGAAAAGTCTGCAAGGGGTGTAGGGGATCTCTTCCCCGCTAAGCCTCGGCTGGTACCATCTCTGGGTCTCAGACCAGACAGAGGAAATGGGACCTTTGCTGATGAGCTAGATTCTGGTGTGGATCTCTTGACTCTGCAGCAGCAGGCTGCACTTTAGCAAATCGTGGTTGGAGGAAAATAGACCTGCAAAGTCACAAGTGTGAAGAAAACGTGTTGCTTTTCAGAGCCCTGATGTTGTTTATGCTGTACTTGGCAGCAACAACTGTGGGAAGCTGATTACTGCATTTTGTCTAATTATACCAGGTAAGTTCCATCTAACAGGCTTGGGTTTATTGTGGTGGTGCATCCTTGGATACAGGAACCACCAACAGTTGGACCATGAACCATAAGATGTGTGTGGTGGGGTGGCGGCTGAGGGAGGGGAGGTTTTCTGGAGGCTGCCTTCCTACCTCCTGCTTTTTGAGTCTCTTTCTAGAAGATTCCACCTAAGAGTAAATACTATTGTGTGCGTGGTGTAATGACTCAGTCTCAAAAGAACTGCCCCATGTTGTCGAATACTTTACAAGCCAGGAAGTCACTGCAGCAGCCTGATGAGCAGGACTCAGGTTTCCCAAACTCATTTCTTTGTTTAAAACACAGATTCTCAGACCCTCCCAGAAGAGTACCATTCGATATGTCTGGAGCGGGGCCCAGCATGATTCTTATCCTCAGCCAAATTCGGGAAACATCTATGGGTCATAGTATAATTAGCGCCAGAGCTTTACAGATGAAGAAAATGAGGCTCAGAGAGGTTAGGTGACTTGACAAAAGGACAAACAAGACATGGATGACACAGCCCACATCCAAAAGCAGGTCTGGGTCCGCTGCCCCTCCTCTTAGATTCCATCCCATCCCGGAATCTCACGCTGTCCCCACTAAGACCCTCTAGGTTCAGGGTTTCCCTTTCCTCTGGAATCAGTGTGGTATTTTCCACCTCACCACAGAGCTGACTGTTGTCTCAGCCTTCGGTGGTCTCGGAAGCACCTTCCTGCAGTAGCCCTGGTTGGGACTGGAGGGGCTGATTCCCAAGGGGCTCACAGCGTGTGGCTCCGAGGCCGGGCTGGCTGGAAGGCCTCACAGGGAGAAGGCCGCCACGATCCCGCGGGCTCCCTGGAGGAGGCCCCAGCCCCACCTTCACTCCCCTGGGGGAGCCACTGCCTTTCCAGCTGTTGGTCTAAGACTCCCAATGGGTTGTAAATTAGCTTTACATGTTAGTGGCTGCTAGATGGGGTGACCAGAAAAGAGACCACCCATCCATTTCCTGTGGTGTCTGGTCCCCTCTTTGGATCACATCAGCCGCTTGTCTCCACCAACCCGAGTCGCATTTGGCCCAGGAACCTCAAAGTGGAAGTTTGTAGGGAGAGTGACCAGGCTTCTGAGCTATCCTGGACCGTGTTTGTATTTCTGTTTTCTTCTCTGACTGCGAAAGCGTATACTCCTGCAATCCCTACTCTTCTCACCCCTAACTGCCTCCCGAGGTCCTTCCTTCTCAAAGGCGAGAAGGATGAAGTTTCACTGCTTCATCTGAAAATACGTTCTTTGTACCTAAAGAATCAAGATTGCCGATGTGTGCTGTTTTAGTATTTAAACGTGTGATGCAAATTTCTTATATATTTTCTTCATTTAACTTTTAGTTTAAAATTACTTCATTTTGTTAGAAAATAATAAATGTAAGTAAAGAAAATGAAAAAAATTAAATAATAATATCAACATCCAGAAGCCACCATTGTTAACACCTTGGTATGCAGGCTTTCATACCTTGGGTTTTATAATGCAACTACTCTTTTTCATATGTATATATATATAATTGGACCATACTGTACATAGAGTTTTTAAGCTTTTTTTAAAAAAAATCACCAACATCTTTCATGTAATTAAATATCCATCCACAGCATTACTTTTAATATCTAAAATGTGTTTCAGTGTAAGGATGTTTTATTATTTATTTAATGAGTTCCCTAATGGACACTAAGAATGCTTTTAATTTTTCACGATTATAAACAGTGCTCCAATGAACGACCTTCAGGCAAACTCAATTATTTCCCAAGTATACATTCCTAAAAGTAGAATTGTTGGGTTAAAGGGTACATACACTTTTTTAAGGCTAGTACCATTAGGGTACTCTGCTGGAGCCGTCTACCTTCCTGTAGTAGGATGTTAGAAAGTCCCCACTTTCTTCTAATTTTGCCATCCTAGGCATTTTCGTTTGTTTAAAAAAAATCTTTGCCAACTTGATAGGAAAAAAAAAAATGTTATCCTGTAGTTGCCTTAATTTGCTTTTATTTGATTATCAATGTGGTTGGGATTTTTAAAAACATGTTTATTGCTTGATTATATTCCTTCTTGAATTAACTCCCGATGTTCCTTGCTAGCTTTTTAAAATTAATCTTTATTGGCATATAGTTGCTTCACAACGTTGTGTTAGTTTCTGCTGTACAGCAAAGTAAATCAGCTATACGTATACATAGATCCCCTCTTTTTTGGATTTCCTTCCCATTTAGGTCACCACAGAGCACTGAGAAGTGTTACCTGTGCTATACGGTAGGTTCTCATTAGTTACCTATTTTATACATAGTAGTGTATATATGTCAATCCCAATCTCCCAGTTCATCCCACCCTCCCTTCCCTCCCCCCACCCCGGTACATTGCTAGCTTTTAATTTGGGATTTTTTTTTTCTGCTTAATTTATAAGACATCTAATGTTCACCTGGTTATCCACAATGTATAACATAATGGCTGACAAAGAGTAGGCATAAAATGAAGTTTGCTGAACAAATGAATGAATCTTTTTATATGTAAGATAATATGTCATATGTAACAAATACGTTCCCAGTTTGTCCTTTTCCTTTTGATTTAATGAGGGAAACTTAGACATGCAAAAATTTTCTTTTTATGTAATCACATATTTATGCTTGGTGGTTTCTGTCTTTGGGATTCAAGATTAGCAAGGCTCAATTATAATAATTTTTTGAAATGCCTACATTTTTAATTAAAAATATTTAATTCAAATATGTTTCAGTTTATGATATGAAATTAGATACCTAACCTTTTTTTTTTTTAATGCTTAACTAGTTGGCCCAACACCGTTTGTTAAACATTCCATATTTTCCACATTGACTTGAGATGTCTCCTCACCCATACAAATACTTCTGTATTTATACTATTCATGTGTAGAAAAACTATTTTTAAGTGTTCTCTTCTGTTGCATGACATTTCTATATGTTCCTGCAAAACCCCGTATTATTCTAATTATTGAAACTTAAAATAGGTTTTAAAGTCTGGTAGGGCAAGGCCCCTCATTTTTCAAAATGCGGGGTCCTATTTTAGCACCTTTACTTTTACAGGTGAACTTTTGTAAAGTTTCCCCAAACATTTTGTTGGTACTTTGATTGGCATTGTGTTAAATTTATTCATTAATCGACATCTTTACAATATTAAATCTTCCCACCTCTCCGCCAGCTGGAAGTATTTTGTCCTTCCTCTGAACTCCCTTAGCACTTTATACCTTTTTAAAAATCACTTTTCTAAGCTATACCCACCCAATTTTTCAAACCTGAAACCCGAGAGTCGTCCCCTCCCCTTCCTTCCCCAACCTTCACCCCATCCAATCAATCATCAAGTCCCGTCAATGTTACCTCCTAAATTTCATCCACTTCTGCCTGTCCCCACCACCAGCACTCTAGCCCAAGCTGCCATCGTTTCTGGCCAGGGCCACCACACTGGCCTCCAACTGACCTCCCTAGCTGATCATGGCACTCCCAGCTTTAACTATTCCAACAACTCCCCATGGCACTTGGGATAGAGCCACACAAGCAGGCTCAACCCTCTCTTCCAGCTTGAACCCAACCTCTCTTTAACACTCTTTCTTCCCTGTTCATAGTTGCCATCAAATATATCCCATGTTCTTTCCTACCACAGGGGCTTTGCACATACTGTTTCATGTGTTTCAACTGTCCTTAACCTTCCCTATCGTTTTAAGATTCCTCTGACATATATCCCCAGCATCCTATACAACTCGCCACATTTGTAATTCCTTGTTCAAGTCAGCCTCCATGATGATAACACTAATAGCAATAATAGTATTAATAATACACACCTTTCGAATAATAAGATACAGTTGCTCTCTATTTCAAATGCTTTACATGCAGAGGTGCTCTAGACCTGGTGTGTACCAGCTCATGAGAGCAGGTTGTTAAATTTTCAGGAATGCTGTGAGCTAGCTGATGTCATACTGGTAGCTTGAAATCAGCCATGGTGAGAGTACCTGCACCATGGAAATCAGCGAATGCTGCAAACCAATGCTCCCCTGCCCCTTTTCCCTGGAGAGCTGGCTGTTAAACCTTTACCGGCGCACCACTGTTGCCATGCACTGTATTAGTTAGTCCTCATCACAGGTCTGGAAGGTAGGTAACCCATTTTCTAGATGGGGAAACGAAGAGGTTAAGTCACTCCTGCAAGATTTAAAACTATGTAGAGGCCAGCCAAGCTGTGCGTCCGGCCAGTCTGACCCCAGAGCATGAGCAGTTCACGTTTATTTTGCTATATCATAACGTTGAGGAAGGAAGGTTCCCCCTGGTCTGACTGGTCTGCAGTGGCCCCAGCACAGAGCACAGGGCTGGGCAGAATGGGCACGTTCAACTGATATTTGCTTCAGGAATAAGTCAACGATGTCTCAGCGCATCAGGAAAACAGAACTATTTGCCGACACTGCATTGCTAAACAGAAGTCACCAGGCAGGATGGCCAGAGCCCTGAGTCCTTGTTCTGACTCCACATTGAATTCAACGGGCAAGTCATTTCTCCCTGGGTCTCAGTTATCTCACCTGCAACAGAGGGAGTTTGACCAGATGCTCTTCGATGTCTCATTATCTCTAAAATTTTTGGATTTACATGTAACATAACATCTATTATTTTTACTGTTATGTGGGCTCCTTTTTTTTTCTTTTTTTTTAAATCTGGCTTATACCCACCTCTCAGGCTGTCATCTGTTCTCTACCTGAGACACTTGCCCCCAATTCATTGACTGCCAGGTGCTATTCTAGCTAACACTGGTGAACCAAACAGAAAACACAGCCCCGAGGAGGTCCAGGGACAGAGGAAATGTGAATGGAGAAGACAGGAGGTCAAAAAGATAAGGACGGAGGCAGACAGATTTCCACACCTGCGATACATGTCTCTGCTCAATGCCCCTTCCTCAGAGAGACCCTCCCTCATTCTCTATCCCGTCCTTGTCACTATCTGAAATTATATCATGTATGTTCTTGTTCTCTGTCTCCCCCTCTAGAATGCAAGCTTTATTAAGATGGGGGGCTTTATCTTGCCCACTTCTATATCCCAGAGCCCAGAGCTGTGCCAGCCCATGGTAGGCATGTAATAAATGCTCATTTAAATGACTCAAAAACTATGTCCCTTTGGAGCTAGAATGGTAAATATTTTATTGCAACTGCAATAGAGTCTTCCATAGATCCACAAAAACAGGTAACCCAACCAAGATGTGCCTATCGCAGAGAGAAAACCTCAAAGGCAAAATGTTAAATATATACCTAAAAATCACCCTCTTCCACCTACTCCTAATTGATATCTAACCCGACATTTACGCTTAAACAAGAACAGGAGGTTAAGTCCAAATGAGAAAGAATACGCTATAAAATAATATTGTTAGAAATTCATAATATGTCTGATGTAGTTTCTTGATTTCTATATTTCTTTCTTTCCCCTTATCTTCTCTTCAAAGTAACAATATTCTAGTTTATCTCCCTGCCCTCAGCTGTTCCCCTGACTAACTCAGTCTTTATATATCAACAGCATTCATTTTTCCTAAGATAACAGTTTTGAGTAACTCTCTCACATAGGAACCTTCAATGTCATCTTAGATCTTGCCAAATTAAG
This sequence comes from Balaenoptera borealis, assembly GCF_965194805.1. Lineage (NCBI taxonomy): Eukaryota > Metazoa > Chordata > Mammalia > Artiodactyla > Balaenopteridae > Balaenoptera > Balaenoptera borealis. The sequence continues at coordinate 12,665,518 of NC_138865.1, read as the reverse complement.
TCCTAGCTCCCATACAAGGCCTTTTTTTCATTTTTTAAAACTGCGGTAAAATACACATAACAAAATTTACCCTTTTAACCCACTTCTAAATGTGCAGTTCAGTAGTGTTAAGTACATTCACTTTGTTGTGCAGCCAACCTCCAGAACTTCTGCATCTTGCAAAACTAAAACTCTGTACCCATTACACAACAATTGCCCCCATCCCCCCAGCCCTGGTAACCACCATTCGACTTTCTGTCTCTATGAACATGAACTTTACATCAGTTCCCCAGGCTTTACTTCATGTGACCCTGCTTTACATCACTCCCGCAGGCTTTTTTTTTACGTCTATTCCCCAGGCTTTTCGTCATGTGACCTTGTTTAATGTCACGTGACCCTGTTTTAGGCACCACGCAGAACTTTTGAGCTGTTTTATGGTTTCCTTCCCTGCCATGCCTAGCTCGTCTCAGCTAAGTTCTGGCATAAGTTCTACCTAAATGGATCCCCACAGCTGTTGAACCAGCCTTCTCTCCTCCAGATACAAGCACACGTCACCCTTTGCGCCTTTGCACATAAGAGTCCCATAGTGGAAACTCTCTTCCTTTTTCTCTTTACCGATCCAAATCCTCCCCATCCTTAAAAATGGTCTTCAATTTCATCTCCTCCTTGAAGCCTCATCCCACTGCTGTAGCCCACATTAAAGTCACTCTTCCTGAAACTCGTATTCCATTCACTGGAAATACTAAACATTTTGAACACTCTAATTCTCCTGCTGTTCTGTGCAATATACCATTGCCTCTTCCAATAGTTTCTAAATTTCCAAATAGGGACCATGTCTTCTATGTCATTGTCCCTTTAACCTGGGAAAAAGTAGTAGATACAATGTAGGCATTCAACAAATATTGAACCAATTAGATCATTTCTACTTTCATAAAATTGTAAAATAATTTGAATCACTCTGCAGCACCATTAGGCAACTTTCTTGAATCCTTTTCAAGAAAATTGAGTTATAGCCAGCAACTTTGTTGAATTTTTTTATCTGATTTGCTTGGAGAAAAATCTATTCTAGCATGGTTCCAGCTGAATTAAATTCATAAGGATGGGCTCCTGAAATGAGGTGCCATGACCGTCTCCCAGACTGCAGAAATTGCTTACATAAAATACAAATTTAGAATCAGGTTCACATGTCCCCGTTCAGTGCCTATCGCCCATTCCACCCTTCCCACACCAGTAGAAAGACCTAGAAGAGTCAGAATGATTATAAAGCGTAAAAAGTAGGAACCAGAGCAAAGGTGAACCAGGAGCCAGTCTCCCTTGGAATCGTTTTCTCACCCACCTGTGTAAATGAACCTCCCTGGAGCTCCTTTGCAGAACTGTTTGGATTTATAAGATAATGTCACTTCTACTACTCCAGGAATGTGCCGAGGAGGAGTCTGCACTCTGATGGCATGAGGAGTTATTAGCTGAGGAATAAAATACCTGTTATACGAGTTATCGTGCAGATACTGAGCACACAAGCATCTCCTGCTGCTGCCCCCTCCCCCACCCAGGGCAAAGTGGTGCGCTCATGACACCCCAGATGCTTTGAATGCCCTGTCCCTGTGTCTCATGTGTTTCTCTCTCTCACCCTGGAATTTCCTTTCAACCCAACCTGTCTACACTTCCCTTCCTATCAGCCCAGCTCAAGTCCCTCTCACCTCCCATGCCCACCCAACCCCCATCCCTGCAATCATTCCCTTCCCTCACTCCTACACTGCCGTGACCTCACAAATTGATTTGGCAATTTCCATTACAAACGTAGCACTGTTACATATCTTTTTGTAACTTGTTTTGCTGTTTTTCTCATTATCACAGTAGAAAAATTGGAAATTACAGAAAAATAAAGAGAAAAATGTTAACATTGCATAACCCAGAGACAATCGTTATTAATCTTTGGCATGTTTCCAGTACTCTTCTGTGGTTGTGTGTTATATAATTAGATTTTACATCCATAGATACTGTTGTCCTGGTTTTTTTTTTCTCCACTTAGCATTATAGCATGTGTTCCCTTTTCCTATGTCATTAAAAATATTTCAAATAAAATTTTTAAATAAATGATGACACTTCATCATTGAACCATTCTCCTATTATCCAATATCTAGCCAGTTTCTAATTTTTCACAATTATAAACAGTACTGCAGTGAATATTTATCTTTTTAAGGGATCCATGCCTGCAGTAAATTGTGGCTTACATGTCTTTTAATCCTGGTGCCCCACTTATAATAGGTACTCAGTAGTGTGTGTTCATGCCGCTGACATTGCAGAATTACTAGTTTCCCCAGATCAAAACAATCTTTGGGGCAAAGAAAATCAGGGAAGCGAGTTGCCTTTGCCTACCTCGCTCCATACAAGCATAGTCCCAAACACCACTTGGAGGCCATCAAAGAAGTTGTCCCCAATGATGATGACCATGGCTCCTCCGGTGGTCCAGCCTTCACTCGGGCTAATGGCTTTGATGCATGGAGTAGCTAAGAAGATAGGAAAGAAGAAGTCAGGTTTGCCCTTTGGTGGTTGAAGTTTGGAGTTTGGGGACTGGCTGCGCTTGAAAGCTCTTGGTCATCTAAGAAGTTCAAGTGGAGCTTTGCTGACTTGCCATCATTCCCTAATTGGTTGTTGGTTTTCACCAGGTCATCAAAGCCTAATGAGTTGACCACTATATATGAAAACGGCTAATTGTGCAAAAGGTGCTTTTAAAACTCTGTTGTTTTTCCCCATACTTTTATAAGTTGTTCACACTACAAATGTGTAAATCCCTTTTCTCTCCCCACCTCCTCTGTCCCAAGATGTTAAGATCTACAGGGTCTGTTAATGTGCTAGAGAGAGAAGGAGAAAGCAAAATCTATCATAGTTGAAGGTTTTTTTCAGCTCTATCAAGAGACAATTTCTAATCACTTTCCTAACTTTGTAGGAAGGATTTTCCCTCCTTCTTCCATATGTTCAAGGCCTCTGGACTTTACATCCCAACAGGAACCCAATATGGTTTTCAGGCCATAACTAAAGTCAATCCATCACTCCATTTCCAAAGTTGACAGGGTCAAAGGTGGAGGAGAACTTTGGCAGGACTCCAAAAACACGAGCCCCCTTTGAACAGCCAGTCAATCACATCCAATCAGTCAAAAGAAACTGGATGGGTTCCTAGTTCTGAACCCTGGGATTTTCTTCTCCCCTTTCAGTGCCCACTGTGGGAGAATTAACACCACTCCAAATTCTTTACTGATTCAATCATTTTCTTTCAGTTCATTAATTCCTGTTTGAAATGATACAAGACACATTTTAAGGGCCAAGATGGGGTGGGGTCTGGTGGGCAGTATACAGCAAGACATCACACTAAAATAGGAGCCCCATTTAGCCATTCATTCTATATTATAAGAGTTGAGTTGTACACTAATGAGTTGAGGAGTGGGGAAAAAAGAATGTAGATGGGATTTACTTAGGTTTGTCAGTTATCTTCCTCGATATACTTTATTTTTTTGGACAACTTGAAGTTTAACAGTTACCAGTATTTCTAATTACTTTAACGCACTTGGAAAACTACCCAGAGCAGACCATGATTTCTTCTTGTCCAAGCAAACAAAAATCAATTAGTGTCAGTTTCATTCTGCACATTGTTTTGTTTTGCCCACAATCTGTTTAAGGGCACATCTGACACTTATTCATACATGTCTGGCACGGTAATGTTCCTGTTTAACTAAGATGTCATAGGCCTACATTTGCCTGAAATGCCCCTCTAGCAAGAAAAGAAAAAAAAAGAAAACCCCACAGAACTGAATGAAAGAGCCGGTGAGGCACGGGGCCCTGAACATTGGCTGGGAGATGTGTGGGGCTTACATGAAAGGAGGCAGAAGTCACTGTTTACAGCTTCATTTTTAAATCCACATGGTCTTGTGTACTTTCTCCACTCCTACTCAGAGACATCAGTTTGAAATTCAAACAAGGAAATTTGTGGAGAACATCATTTGTCTGCCAGGCTCAGCCTGGACAGCAGAGAGCCCTACCTTCCGACGGGTCCAGCCTTCTCGCTCTCCGCCCGTGCTTCGAGTTGTTGTGAACAAACATGTTGTCGGAAACAGCCAGCACGTGTCCATCCACGTTCACCGTTGTTGACAACACGACCTGCAGATTTCAAGGATAAAGGCGGGGCGGGGGGTGGGTTGAGTTAGTTTCCCAGAAAGTCGTAAAAGGTGCAAAACTCTTTTGCCAGACTTCCATATGGCTAACAAGGGACGGACCAGAACGTTGGGATGAGGCATGCTCCCGGCATCTCGACGGGTTAGCCGCCTCCTGTAACAATAGCAGAGCGTCACGGAAAAAGAGGCCGCCTTTCACCCACGTGCTGTCACGTATTTGTGCTCCAGCTATGCCCAGGTGACGAAGTGTGGCAGCTGGCGATCTGACTGGCTGGTTCTAGGAAACTCATCTCTATCAAAGGACTTGGACGATCATTCCCAGGTGACCCTTCGGGCTGCAGTCGCAACAAGGAGCAGATTGTGTGTGATCAGGAAGCTAAGACGGAAACACCAGCTGGGAGGTCATTTCTCATTTCTCGGGAATGGGTTCTTGAACATCTGACGTGTGCCAGAGTAACGCTGGGGTATGGACATGCTGCCTGATGAATTGTACCTGGTGTCCCCCATGCTGGAGAGCAGCGGCGGAGATGCTCACACCTTGGGTGAGAAGGTAAGGTTTCGGAATTCGGTGCTGACAATGTAGGACGTTTAGCATCTAACCAGACGAAAGGGAAGAGATGGGTGTGGAGTAGTGGAAGGGCATGATTTAAAGTCCAACAAAACGGAACTCAAATCCCATGCCTGCTACTTCCTAACTTAGAACCTTTGCAGAATTATACTTAACCTTTTCGGCTGTCCACTTTTCTTATCTGTAAAACATACACAACAATGCCTATCTTGAGGACCGAATGAGATAAAATGAGGATAAAATGAGAAAATAAATGTAAAGCATTTATGGATGAGTTCCCATCCTAGTTGCCTCGCCCCTGCCTTGTTTGGCCAGTCGATAGGACAGAGGATATTACTCATTCAGCCCCTCCCAGAGTCTAAGCTCTGGAGGGGAGGCTCCAGCAAGGGGGATTCAGGGGCTAGGTAACCACAAAAGTTACAAGGCATAGTCCCTACCCTCAAAGAGCTTACTTTCAGGTTGGAGAAACATGGCAAACAAGCAAAACAAGTAGCACAGAGAATGAGGTCAGATTGAGTTCTATGTGTGTGCTGCAGATCAGGGTGCAGGAGCAGTTCAAAGAGGTGGCGATCAGCCAAGGAACAGTGGGAAAGCACAGCAGAAATGCATTGACTTGGGCATATCCACCACCGACTTACTGACCCAGGAAGGCGAGCCATCCTAGATACCAGTCTACCTGTTAGTTACGCATGGCATTTTTTTTTTGGAGAAAGGAACTTGTTACGTACATATCCATGTATATGTATAGACCTGAGGAAAGGCATTGAATAGATACGTAATGAAGAGCTGTGTTTAAAAATGGCTCTTCCTGTCCACTCCCAAATTAAATTCACTGATATTCTACTTGGAATTTTTCTGCCATCCCTTCCTTACTTATTAAACGAAGTGGGGACAAACCTTGACCCTGCCTTACTCTTAATATGAAAGAAGATTCACTGGACAACACTTAAAGGTTTTTTTTACTATGAATTATTTCAAGCAAACAAAATAAATATAATGAACCCCCTTTTTTTTAAAGTGAAATTTACATGCATTGAAATGTACAAATCTTAGCTGCACAATTTTGACAAATGGATACAACTAGGTAATCCACACCATATCACAACATAGAACATTTCTATCTCCCCAGAAAGTTACCTGGTGCCCCTGTTCAATCCACCCTACCCTCTACCCCTTGCCAAGGCAACACTCTCCTGAATTTTTTTAACCTTAAATAGGATTTCAGATGGTATCTCTAAAAAAAATTTTTATATATATTGTAATATAATAAGGGTTTGGAGAACCCCTAAAATCATGAGTCCACAAAGTATTTCACCTAGCCTGGTGCCACGGCATAACAGTGGCATACAGGAATTTTTACATGGACATAAATGGCTGTAGTTATCAACTCAAAAGCATTCACTGAGCTCCTGGTATGTACTGGGTATTATTATGTCAGGCCCTGGAGATTCTAAGACCACAGAACAATGTGTTCCTGGTTGGCTAGTGTCTCTCTCACACTTCAGCTCCTCACTTGTGAAGGCACTACCGATTCGGTGTCCCTGCCTCGCTGTGACACCAGAATGAACTTAAAGGAAACTCCGTTGTCATTCAGAAAATTATATCACTGTAATTGCTCACAATTCAGGGATGCAGCCTGTCTAGCTCCAGGTCTGTTTTCAATTGTGTCCATGTTAACATGGTAAGAGTCTGGGGAAAGGCTTTCCAGAAAGTTCCTATCGTGCGGTGGCAACCATAAGACAGAGACATCCATCACTCCCTGCAAGGGCACGAGGCACAAGCTCTTATCAGGGCCTCTCAGCAGAGCTCAGGATGGAATCATAGTCAAAGGGAGAGAGGGGCTGAGTCTCCTGGTCCTGGGGTTAAGATGAACACGAAGGCTGAAAGCAATCACCTCTGTTTCTGCTTACCAGCAGAAAATAATAGGACAAAGCGGAGTAAAAAAAAGAGGAATCGGATCACTTTTATAAGTTGTGTGCGTGAATGGATTTTCAAAGACATAGCTGTTAAGATGCAGGGGTGGCAAAGAAGGTAGGCTCCAAAATCACTCTTAGTCTTTGGCTTTGTAACTGAAAGGATGCTGATTTCATCACATTATTCAGGTAAGACCAAACAAAGAGTATGTCTTAGTTTATATGCATAAAATACCACACCCACTCCTCAGCTTAATACTTGCTGTTCCCTTGATCAGGAACACTGTTCCCATCCTTCAATGCACAAGTTAAAAAAAAAAAAAAAAAAGACATAGCTGTCATCCCTGGAAAAAACCAAAAACGAGAGGGTGGTTCAGGCTTTAACTGCTAACGAGCTGTGCTAGGCACAAGGAGGGGAACCTCAACCTGTGTGAAGATTATATGGATGTGAAGAGCATTCTCTCCGAGACCACGTTAATTCATTCCACAAGCTCCTTTTTACACTGTACTTGAACGCTCCTTGTGCATTCCTGCCACAAAATATGGGGCTTTCTTGAGCCAGCTGATTTCATCATTGTCCATTTGGGTGGAGTGAGACTTGGTTCCAAAGAGAACATTTCCCGAATGACATACCCTGATGGTTCAGATGCACTTCATTATTTTCTATTAACAATGGAAATAAATTTTAATCTCTTGCTGGCTAGCGCTGGCCTCTCATGACAGCAAGGGAATTAACCTGAATTATTTCAGTGTCTGCAAAATTTATTACAAGATTTTAAATTATGTCCAAATGTATGTGCGTGTGCCTGTATATATATAGATATGAGGCAAGTTCCCGTTTTTAATATTCCAAATATCTTAGACTTTGAGGGATCTAAGAGAGCCTGCCAATTTAACTGAATTTACAAAACGTAAAGGATTTGATACACAAACTCCACCACGTGAAACCAGACATGTTTGGTGGTGGTTCTTTTTTTTAGGAATGGTTGTTTTTCTTATACATGGAGACACACACAAATATTGACTTTTCCATACACTCACTCTCCTTCTGGAAGAGTGAACGACATGATGGAGGTGAAGATACATTTGGTACATTCAAAGCTTCGAATTTAACTTCCTTCACTATTTTCTGATGAACGATGACAACACTGATATTATTCTATTCAGAGAAGTTAAAGTTTCTGAATGTTTGAAGACTGAAGGAAGTGGATTGTGCATTCCAGCATCGTCTCCCTCCCAGGCCTTCCCCTTCCACAAGCCAACTTCTTTCCCCCAGTGAGTATTTCCTGGGTCACAAAGGCTGACCTTTTCCATCTGGAATCAATCAGTCAACCCCTGACAACTTCCTGAAACACCTCACTCCATTTCCTGTTCTCTCCCCCTTCTCTCTTTCCCCCTGGTTTGCTTCACTCTTCAAAACTGCAGGCCACAGCAGCTTAATGTTAGAGGGTCAGACACAGTTAGACTCCAAAACACTACACAAGGACACCTTTGACCTTCAAAAATCTTTACATCTTAGCTAAACAAATCAAGGTCAACATTTCTTACCATTACCTTGTTAACTATTTGTAGGCATCTTTGCCAACGATCTTCTGATCACAGATTCATCAATACCGCTTGTTCTCCTAAGATCATAAACTGATCTGTTTTAGAAGTAGCGAATTTAGTATTGACAAAATAGCATTAGTATTTTAGTTTGAGGTACCTGAAACTAAAAATCTCGAGTGTTATAATAAACATATGGAGAGTATTCCATCCAAAAGGACTTCTCTGTCTCATCAGTGTCTCCTATCACCTAAACCTGATACCTACTCTTTTATACAGCTGTCAGATTCTCTTGGCACTGCCATTCTGCTGGCACAGCCCGAAAGGATGCCAATTAGGAATACAGATGTCCATAATTTGTGTGGGATGGACCCCCAGCTTTTGCTGTTGACACTGGTGACAGCTTTCATTTGTTTCTCAAAGTTGGTGTATCTGTATTTCAGCTCAAAGCTCCAGTAGGAGAGTCTGCAGATCTGAAAACTAAGCCATTGTAGACTAGCGCTCTCCTCAACTGGTACGCTTCAACTCAACACAAAAGCAACAACCAATTATATTCACGCAAATATCATTTACGACACGGTAGCTTTCATTCAAGGTGTCAAGAAAGAGAAGTAAGGATCTATGGAAATTGCTTGCATTTTTTTAAGCGAAAGTAGTTTTTCACGTTTTGCCATTCCTCATTTTGTTTAGCGTGATCTCTAATTTTGGGTGAGGCCAGATCAATAAACGCAGACCAATTGGTGCGTGACAGTGTAGGTTCCATTTTGAATCATCCAGTTAAAAGGCAGTTTTAGCTGATTATACAGAAGTAGAAACGCGAATAAAAAGTTTGTATCTCCCCTTGAAAAATACAAGAAAGTTTTAAGAACAAAAGCTACAACTGTGCGAGCCGTCCACTCAAAGTACTCAAGAAAACGGATTGGCTTTCTCAAATTATATTTTCCTTCTCATTACCCAAAAGCACTCCCATGTCCCCCACTCTAATAATTTATACAAAGCAGGAGCTGAGTTGTAAAGCGCTCTTTCCTGCCTATAAAAGGCCACAGTGGGAGTTACCCTTTAGGTGGACACATCCGTTAATCTGCCTGTACAGCTAATTTTCCAATAGAGAAGCTGTTTCTTTGGCATCAGAATGACAGCATGTGGCAGGAGGACTTCTACCACCCTGATTTATTCCCACCATTGGGTTATTTTTACGCCTCACTCCAAAATGTCTATGGCTCTTTGGAACATCACACTTAAAAAAAAAAAAAAATCTATCCTTCTCAAAGCTCTAACTGTATGACTTAGTTGAATCAGAGGAATGACCAGCTTGGATACTACTCCCAGCCAGGCTTTCTCAGCTCATACCCAGGTGTTCCTACAAAGACCCTAAGTCTCATACAGGAGGGTAAAAGAAAAAGAGAAGTCAAAATGAAAAAGGTGTGGAATGACTAAATGATCTGCTCCTTGAAACAGGCAAGAATCCCAGTGTCTGTACTTGCTAGAGAATCATCACATTGGTTGGAAACCTCCCTGTATGGGTCAGAGTTCTTGCTTTGAAAACACACCCAATTCTACTATTAGTCAGACACATTTCCCCTCCATTTCAATGAGGATCATGTACCTTCTAACTGAAGATGGGACGTTTGGTAGTTTAATCTCAGTAAAGTTACAATAGGTAGCATTTAGAGCCCACTCGACGTGGAAAACTCTGATACCTACTTACAAACATGCGTACACCAAGCTAAATAAAATGGCCTCGAAAATCCCTGTTATTTTGCCAAGTACGGAAAAAAATTCTTTATGACATTTTACATCTGGAAATGGAATTAAATTCATGATGTGCTTTTCCCTTATAACTGTTCAGTTGCTATATATGTTATTTCAGCTTTCCCAAAGCATAACTATTATGTGGGATTTTATTTTCCACCTGTGGAAGGAGGAAAGAAACACAGAGACCACTAAAGGGACAGAGGAAATCAAGACAGACTTCTGGTTGTGGTGAGCAATCAGGTTTGGAGTCCATATCGTGAGAAGAAATACTCCACTGATGTTTTTAAACACTGGCGAGTTCTCACATTCGACGAGGGGAATCTGATGAAACAATTTGTCTAAGCCTCCGTAATTCAACCCAGGCAAAGAACAAACAAATTGGCTACTGCAAATTGTTTCTCCCTACCTCTTTATTCTTGGCACACATTACATTTTCAAGCCAGATTTAAAGCCCGGGTTTTTCTTTGTTACTAGACTTCAGAGTCTCCAAAATTACCTTTAAACACCTACCTACCCCGTAAGTATGGATTTTGTCATCCTTTTTTTTTTTTTAAGGAATTCCCAGCATTCTTAGCAATCGCTGGTGTTTCATATTCCCCAAGGTTACATTTTCTGTTCAGTTGAGTATCAAGTAGCAAACGAGAGAACGCAAAGTTGATTGCTGCTGAGACAGATGTGGGGCGTTCTGGAGTTGCTCACAGCAAGGGAGGGGGCTGTGGCATTAATGACATAAGTCCCGAGAAGATACGTTCATAAGTCACCAGACAGCGCTGTGTTTCAGTGAGTCAGAGGTATTTTGTGATCTTCCGGGCACCGTACCACATGCAATGGAAGCCTCCAGAAAACACTGTCACTACCTCAAGGCGTTTACTGTGCAACTGATAAAGCAGAACAAACACTACACATTATCAGGAGATATTACTATGTGGTAATACATAATTGAGGGCTGAATTATGTGGCCACTGTATCCTCTAGGAGTCCAAAGGTAAGAAAATTAACCCTAACTGAAGGCAGTAACAAACAGTTTCATCAAGGAAATGAGATTTGAGATAGGGCCTTGAAGAGTTGAAAAACTTTTATTATACAACTCAAGGGTACCAAAACGATTATTCTGGCAATAAAAAAAAAAAATTCTAACTGGCGTAAGTGGAGCAGTATGCCAAAGGGCATGTCTGCTGGCATATTTTGGCAAGTTTGGCTTAGGATGGACACCTTTTAGAGCTTGTTTTTAAAAAACTAGTTGAATAGGTACGGAAATCAAGTGGCAATTTTTTTATCCTGCATTTTAGGTCATCAGGAAGCCCAAAGGTCATTAACCTGCTTTACAACCAAATTTCTCTTCATCTCAAAGGCCAGGCTACATCTACCCTACATCATTTTATTCCATTGAGGGCGATGCTTGTCCCATCTGAAACGTATGCCAAGAGGGATGGCTATGGTCCAGGGCAGTATTTTACTAGCAAACATTTTGAGGCTCACAGGGGAGCCTTAACACATTCGATGCCATTCTTGATTTGGCTGGGCCATTCTCTTTCACCAAACTCTGTCCCTAGGGACCTCGTGAATCACCTGTCATGCATCAAAACCCAGGAGCACGTAGGACCCATAAGCAGCTTAAGAATCTATGCACTCTTATTGTGAAACTAAGAAAGCTTTGCTTTCCAGGAAGTTCTGCATCTGATGGTCCTGGAAAATGTTCAAGGGTAGGTTTTAGTGCCCAAATTTGAGTCTCTTAAAATGTTGGAGCGTTTAGGGTTTGTTTCCACCTAACTGAAATCTAACATATCCTTTCCCAAGGGTTATATAGGCAACTACCTGCTTTTGTGTCTCTCCTTTTCTCCCACAAATAATTCAAAACACAGTTCCTGTGTGAGTTGGTCAAAATTCTTAAACCCTAATTCTTGTCCCCATGTGAGATACCAAAAGAACGGGGCGATAGGGGTGGGCAGAGGGTATACTGTCCAACAGGCAAGAGCTTGAAGTTACCCACAGAAAGCTTTCCCCAAGCTTACAGCATTAGACTGGGCAGAAGATCCTCAGACCTTCAGAGGTTTTTTTTTTCTGACTCCAAATAGATAATTACTATTTCTTAACTTGGACTTGCTGGCTTGTGCTATCACCAGATAATGGACCCACCTGTTGATCAGAGAAGCCATAAGTCAAGTGCTTTTCATTCTGTGCTTTAAACGTGTGGCTCAGTAGCCCAGCAACTTTCACACGGTGGGTGACATCACAGAGCAGCTGGGGTGGCTCTTGAACTGAGAGACTTGAACTGAAGAAACCTGCAGGCAGCTGGAGCTGTATTAAATTTTTACCATTTGGAGTTAATTTAAACTCTTGTTTCCCTCTTCACGGGTGTGAGAGAAATATTCACCATTTTTTTTATTTAAGGAAAATAGATGGTGATGCCATTAAAACGTTTTATATAAGAGCTGGGGTTTAAGAAGTCATACGGGTTTGTTGGATGGAGCTTGGCCCTGTTCCAAGGCATGAGTAGCCCTGCCCTTTGCTCTCGCATCGTTTAGTCAAATAGATGAATGGCCGCCACCCAGCTGTGTGGACGAGGGGCCCTGCCATCCACGTGAACTTCCCCGTTGTTTTTGTACAGTGGTTGCATCCAGCACGTTGCAGTAACAGGTTGTGGGCCTCCCACATTATCCAACTACCCTGATGACGTCAGTCCGTCCTCACACGCCTCACTTCGTTTCTCCATTCTGATGGAGGAGATCTTGGTGTCTTCCCACCAGCGTGCATGTCTGCTTTCTTCCTCAGAGGTCTGTGAGACCTGCTAGGTGTGTCCTTGCAAAGCACCAACCCCTCCCTCACCTCCTCCGGGACCCCCTCAAAAGGCCCTTCTAGCAGGCCCCTCCTGGGGTTGTACACAGATCCCTATAATCAAACAGGAATCAATTCAGCACTGACGTCTCTCCCAACCTGACCCTGGAAATGACTTTTCTTTCACCTGAAATGTATGCACCCCTCCATACCTCTTGAATTCTTATCTTTTGAAGCAAAGGATGGCAAGAACTGTTGATGTATCTCCATTCTCTCCCTGACATAGCTATATAACAAAATGATTACTTTGGTGGACCTCATCTAAAAAGGGAATCATTTAGGGGTGAACTTGAGACACTCGAGAGTCACTCAGAAAAGTTCAGCAAACGCTAGGAAGAATCTTTATCCCAATAACAAGAAAGCTACACACTGGAATGAAGGAATTCATTTTAAATGATTCTAGGGTTGGAGATTCAAGGCACCTGCTACCAACTCCAGAAAGAGTAATGTAGCAGTTGGTGCTGCCCATGTAATGGGAAATACTGCAGTCTTCTACAGTGGTCAGGTCTGTTTAAAACAGAGTCCTTTTGAGGCAGGGCGGGGTGGGGGAATTGGTAAGGCCTCTAAGCTTCCCAGTGTCAAGTACGTGACCTGCTGACATGTGTCCTATTATAGCTGATGCTGTGGAAAACTCTGGAAGCTATTGGGAAGAGCATCCACACTTGCTATTATGACAATGGCAGGTAGCACTGAGCTCCCATACCATCTGAACTTGACCACACCGCTGAGTCCCAGCAGGCAATACAAGGACAGCTGGCACCAGGGCCCCTGTGCTTAGTCAGTTCACTGGAAGACCTCAGAGAAGCAGAGCTAAGCTACATAAATCATTCATTTATCTCACTTTCCTTATCTCCCCACTAGGATGTAAGTCCCACAAGGGTGAGGGATTTTCTCTGTTTTGCTTGCTGATATATCTGCAGCACCTAGGATAGTGCCTGGCTCACAGAATTTCCTCAGTAGTATTGGTGGGTGAATGAATCAATGAATGAGGGCATCTGTGTTTTCACTCTGACTTGGAGCAGACCCAGCCAGCCTGTCTATGAGAATGAACTGGCAACAAAAGCCCTGATTGTTGTCAACTTCTACTGTGTTTCAGGACTTGAATGTGGGTAATGACAACATGCCTGACTCTTCCAAGAAAGTGGCTTGATTTTCTTCTGGATTTTCCAACTGCCTGCTCTCCACCCACGATGCAGAGAAATAAAGAATGGGGTACATTATGTCTTAACAGGCCTGTCAGCTTAAACTAGACATAAATTTCTTTTCCTTTCCTTCACCGAGCTGTTAATCTGTGTGTTTCAACTAACTGTTCCATTTCAAGGAGGGCAGAAGTGATTTTCTGCCTTAATGGTCCATGGATTCAGATACTTTGGGGGCCCTTTTCTTATTTTCCTTCCTTCATTTCTCCCTCCCTTTCTCCCTCCCTCCCTCCCTTTCTTCCTTCCTTCCTATCTTTTTTCTTTCTTTCTCTTAAAAATTCATTTAATAGGGCTTCCCTGGTGGCACAGTGGTTAAGAGTCCACCTGCCAGTGCAGGGGACATGGGTTCGAGCCCTGGTCCGGGAAGATCCCACATGCCACGGAGCAACTAAGCCTGCGAGCCACAACTAGTGAGCATGCGAGCCATAACTACTGAAGCCCGCGCACCTAGAGCCCGTGCTCGGCAACAAGAGAAGCCACCGCAATGGGAAGCCCGCGCACCACAACGAAGAGTAGCCCCTGCTTGCTGCAACTAGAGAAAGCCCACGCGCAGCAACGAAGACCCAACGCAGCCATGAATAAATAAATAAATAAATAAATAAATAAATAAATAAATAAATAAATAAATAAATTCAATTAAAAAAAATTCATTTAATAACAATTTTTTGAGCTCCACAGAGTGACTGGCATTGGGGAGAAATACAAAAATAAATAAAACATAGAGATTATCCTCAAGCAGCACACAGGCTATTAGACAAATAATAATTGGAAGACAGTGTGATCAGTGGCATAGTAGAAGCCTGTAGAGAAGTACGTTGGCCAATAGGTCTGCCAGAAAATGCCTCACTAAAGAGGTGACGCTCAGCTGCAGGCTTGGAGCATGAGCAGAGGTCACAGGTTGGTGAGGAGTGAAGGGTTCCCTGGCAGAGGGGCGAACATGTGAGAAGGTTCCAAGCAATAGTCCACGGAATAGAAATCAGTGAGGTGTGCCTGGTGGGTGGGGGAACGTATGGCAGCATCAGGGGGGGCGCATGGCAGAAGCCCTGCCTGGTATGAAGCTACTTCTCAGCCATGCCTTGTAAAATCTGAGCTTTTGTCCATGGACAGGAGATATTTTTAACCTGCTTTAAGCAGAGGAGTGACATGTTTTAAAAGATCACTTTGGCAGCCGCGCTGAGGATGTATTAGACGAGGAAGGAGGAGAGGCAAAGGGCCTATTGCAGTTTTTCGGGAGAGAGAGGTGGATCTCACAGATACTTAGGAGGAAGGCGCGGATCAGGGAGGAAGCACTGAGTTCTGCCGTGAGCATGCGCTCACTAGTCATCCACGGGAAGATGCCCAGGAGGGAGGCAGAGCTGGGGGTCTGCAGCTCCAGAGAAGGGGGAGGTCTGAGGTTGTGGAGCCGGGAGTCATCGGGAACAGGTGGTCTTTACAGCCAAGAGAATGGGAAGATCATCAGGATGAGTCCTAAGTGGACAGGTCCCCATCGTGAGGGTTAAATTACATGGAGGGTGCCCATTGGGTGTTAGATGAATTTCATTTCTTTAGCTCAAGGGTCCGTGGAATTCTTGGAGATGTCTTAAGAGGTCTCGGGACCCCTGAAATTTTAAGCAAAACTTTGTTGGAATGTAGCTTTTTACTGGGACAAAACTACAGCTTATACCAAATTCTCAAAGGGGTCTGAGCGCCGCCCCCCCCGAAAAAGGGTTAAAACCCTTGTGTTTCGATAAATATTTTATATGCCCATGATACTTAGGACTTGAACTGAATGAAAGAGAGGTTTGGTTCAGATTGGAAAATAAGTTTGATATAATGATTTTGTTCTCATTTGATCAGTTTTGGAAAAAGAATTTAGGTTCCACCAATGTTTGGGGGATAGTGGAAAGAGAAGGGGTGAGAGAGGAGAGAGAGTTTGGCTGGATTCATGGTTTGGTTAGAAATATTTTGTATTTTTATCCTGCTCAGATCAAATCTCCACAAAAAAACAAAACAAAACAAAACAAAAAAAAAACACTTCAGATTAAATCTACATTTGATCATATAACAAAAGTAGAGAATTGAAGTTATTTGTCCATATGGTTTAAAATGATTACATTTGTAATTCTGAATGATATATATGTATATTCTAGGAATTCCTAAGCTACCATTCCTTTAGATCACTCTCATGATTATCTACCATCTCTGGTTTTGTTTAATATTTTGAACTTGATCCAAGCTCTTCACTTGACCATTACAGCACATAGTCAAGCCTTTGTCCACGTACAAGATCTTTCATGGAAAGCTATACTTGTCATAGAATCTGAGTACAGTATAAAAATTGTCAATTCTTTTGTGAATCAAAGGATACTGTCAAGAAAGTGAAAAAAGCCAGTGATAGAATGATAAAAATATTTGCAAATCACTTATCTGATAAGAGCCTAGTATTCCGAATATATAAAGAACTCTTACAACTCAACAATAAAAAGGTAAACCAATTTGAAAATAGGCAAAAGATTTGAATAGAGATTTCTCCAGAGAAGATCCACAAATGGCCAAAAAGTACATGAAAAGATGCTCAAATCGTTAGTCATTAGGGAAAGACAAATCAAAGCCATAATGAGATACCACTTCACACTTACAGGATGGCTAGGATTTTTTCTTTTTAAACAGGAAATAACAAGTAGTGGAAAAGATATGGAGAAATTGGGACCTTCATACATTAGTGATGGGAATGTAAAATGGTGCAGCCACTGTGGAAAATAGCTTGGCATTTCCTCAAAAAGTTAAAGCTGGAGTTAGCATATGACCCAGAAATTCTACTCTTAGGTATATACTCAAGATATAAAAAACATGTTCACAAAATAACTTGTACATAAATGTTCATAACAGCATTATTTATAAAAGCCAGAAAGTAGAAACAACCCAAATGTCCATCAACTGATGTACAGATAAACAAAATGTGGTATATTCTTACAATGGAATATTATTCAGCCATAAAAAGAAATGAAATACTGACACATGCTACAATATGGATGGACCTTGAAAACATTATGCTAAGTGAAAGAAACCAGACACAAAAGGCCACATATTGTATCATTCCATTTACAGGAAATGTCCAGAATAGACAAATCTGTAGAGACGGAAAGTAGATTAGTGGTTGTCAGTGGGTGGAGAGAAAAGGGAATTGGGAAGTATGGGGTTTCTTTCTGGGATGATGGAATGTTCTGGAATGATATGGTGGTAATTGTTGCACAACACTATGAATATACTAAAAGCCACTGGATCGTACACTTTAAAATGGTCTAAATGATGAATATATGTTATATGAATTTTATCTCAATAAAAAAATGCAAAAAAATTTTTTTCCAGTTGACTTTAGCTCTACCCCAGAAATAAGACAGTCCTAGAATCCACAGACTTAAAAAAAAATCTTTTCCCTTGTCTTTGCAAAAGTCAAGTACATTCACATAGGATGAGAATTCCTCGTATTTTGAGATGAACAATATTTATTCTAACCCTGTTAAAAAATTCAGGCACATTAAAAATTTCACTTAGTAAATAACTGGAGAAGTAGAGGAAATATTAGGTGCATCTGCATGGTGAGTACATTTCTAAAATTGGGGATAAATAAAATAAATAAAATGACAAGGCATTCGATTTAAAGCCTCCTAGAAGTGTCTTCTCAAATTTAAAACTCTTTGGAAGGGATGATAGAGAATAAGGGGGGATAGGAATCTAAGCTGCTAGCTTCTTTCCCTGCCTCTGTTTCTTCCAGACGTGAAAGCTAAGCTTTGGTCATCTGGGCACTTTGGAATTCTTTTGAATTTCGCTCTTTTTTGGACTGAAATTATTTACGTTTCCATTTGGAACACTGAGTACCATAAACTTCCACTATGCACAATGTATTCCCCCAAGAAAATCATTTCATTTCTATTTGTCTTCTTATCATGCAGCAGGGGAAGAGTCTGCAGGATGGAGAGCTGAGGTTTAACTTGTTTAGGCGAGGCTCGTATTAGTGCTACACAACGAACAAAAAAAAAATGTCCCAGTCACAGCAAGATTGTTTGATACCCATGATGCGGTGAAGAAACATTACAGGAATTTTTGTTTTTCAAGGTCGTGCTCACTGGCCTTGCACGTACCCATCTCCCCTATTAACTCTTTCATGACTCTGCTGCAAAACCACAGAAGCTCTGAGCAACAGGCAGGAGCAGCTACGTCATTTGTGGGATCCAGTGTAAAATGAATATGTGCGGCCCCTTGTTCAGAAATTATTCAGAATTTAGAAAAAGGCAACAGCAAAGCATAAACCTAGCAGCTGCACACGCTGCAAACCCAGGGTCCGGTGGAAAGAGTTTGATCAGACACATCCGCCTGGCTCCAGGTTCCACCACCTCCTTCCCGTGATTAGAGGCGAGTTACTTAAACTCCCAGAACCTCACTTTCCCCACCTGAAACGTGAGGCTAATAATCCCCATCTCTCATCTCTCACGTTGCTACCAGGATTTTTTTTTTTCAAGTCTCAAGCCTGAATAATATTGTTTAACGTGTTTTCCATTTTTCTATGGGGAAAGGAGCGGGAGGTATTTCAATTGGGCGTGAGTGGCAGGAAAGCCATTTGGTGGATTAAATGTGGGTCCTTCAGAGATGAAGGAAGGGGGCCAAGAGGGGCCGCTTTCCTCGCATCTCCAACCTGACACACTTTGCCTCGCTCTGTGTTTTTATTAGCTTGTATCCCCGGTACATCAGTGGCAGGGGTGATGAAACCGGTGGCAGCTTTAACTGCCAGGCAGCTGGGATACCGTCCCGTGGGTCTCGTTGTCATGCTGAGATCTTAAAGTGACCACGGCTGCTTGGTCTGCTGCTCTCCCAGACACTCTGAGAGAGACCACTGAATAGTTAATCGGTGGCAAAGGCAAGGAGAGGCTGTTGCTTGCAGAAAGCACAGAGAAGCTGCTTTGAAAAATCCCAAGGTGGCCGAGTATCAGGAACACTGTTCCTGCTTGTGGGCAGCTGTGTGTGCGAAGGGCAGCCTGAGGGCTTAAAGTCACATCTCCAGCCTGGCTCGGTGCCCCCCCCCCCCCCCGGGGCTCCGGCAATGCAGGCAGAAGGCCTTAAACACTACAAAATGAAGAAACCCTCGGTACTGTCTGAAGAGGGCGGTCATTTACAGTTATCTTTTTTGATGCTAGCAGCGTGACATAATGTTTCCGTGAATAATGTTTTCTAAGGGGAAAAAAAAAAAAAAGAAAGGAAAAGAAGAAAAAGAGTGCTAAGGAGAAAGAAAACAGGATGACTTATTTACCAGGAAAGCACGGCAGGCCCCTTACCTGAAACCTTCTCATGTCCCTTGGGTTTCCTGCTGTTTTCAAACAATTCTGATTGCACTTGAGGAAAAATTTTAAAAAGAATCTGTGAAGAGAAAGCAAGGTGTTACCTTTTTAAGTAAACATGTTTTAGGAGAGAATATAGCTGCATTATATTAGATTTGATTGGAAAGCGATTGGATTTCAGGTCTGGGGAATTTCAGCCAGCCCTGCCTGTGAAGGGACGTAGCTGACCCACTGCAGTTCGCAAATGTGGATGTTTTGGGTCCCAAGTTGGCTCCACCACTGTGGAGGGTTGTGAAGTGGTTCACAAGCTGGGTTCTGGTTTGTACACCCGCCCCCGAGTGGCTAGGGCATGCTCTCTCCAAAAAAGAGAGACAGAGAGAGAGAGAGAGAGAAAAGAAGAAAAAAAAAGCTTCACAAGCAGCAGTGACTCCTGCTGTACAAAATTATCTTGCTCCAGAGGGTTAAAAATGGCATGACTTAGCCCAGAATCCCAGGGTTCGTCACGTATGTGGCTTTCCGCTGGCCACACACATCTTCATGCACACATACCTCACACGTAAACCCTCACACACAAAGGGGGCCTGATATTTTCAACTGATGGATATAAAATCAGAAAATAATGTTACTATCCAAAGACAGTCAGTCTGTGCAGGTATATGCTGGAGTTTTTATGATTAATAACAAGTGTGAATGTCCTTTCAGACCTTCTATAGATTATCCAGAAATATACAAAGGCACAGAATAATGGTCTGAGGTTACCATTTGTAACACATATTTTTAAGCCAATATTCTCCCAGATAACCTTTTTGTGCACTTTTAAAATTGGGCTTCTTTGATCAGATGAGTACAGAAACCAAGAAAAATGGCAGAAGTGGTCTTTTCAACCATTTACCTATTTAATGTTTGGAATGCTGTTTCGAAATACAATAAGTTTTTCATTTATTTCACTTGCAGAGTCCTTTTCCTTAAAAAAAAAAAAAAAAAATCCAGCTTTTGCAGTGTTAAAGTCCCAGGTGAGCAAGGCCTATTTCCCTTTCTGTTACTATGACAACGAAATTTTACCGCAGTCCCAAAGTCCCTTCAGAACTCTACCATCCATGCCTTGAATTAGAACTTTAAAGGAAAAGATATACATTTTTTCCCCAGGATTTACCAACAAAAATAAGTAGAAATCAACAATGCTTCTAAAAATTCTATTTTAAAGCAACGGTTGGTGAGATGCTGTCGTGGTGACCTTCTGTTTATTTTTATTTCTTTAACAATCACACGAAAGAATTAGAGAGCGCTCCAATTAATTGTATTTAGCACTTAAAAAAAAAGAAAACCTGATGGGGAGATAAACAGTAAATGATGAAAGAGGAGAGAAGAGGAATTGCCCTTTCAGAGCATTTTCTCTAGATTTGCTAAAAATATTTGGCCAAGTGTTCCTGACCCCTATCTATAAATAAGGTTGGGTGTGAATTTGGAAAGAATAGTTAAATTTTTTTTTTCATAATTTTATAGCATCTGCTTTTCACTTCTCTCTTTGCATTCTTTCTGGGGCGGGGGCTAAGCATTGCTTCCTGGGCCACGAAGGTGTCCAGGGCCTTTATCCGAGGTACCAGGCAGAGAATAACAAGACAGAGGAAGCACTCCTTGCTGCTTTATGCGGTGTTCACATTCACAGCCTGCCTCTGCTTTCGAAAGTGCAGTGGGGCGTCTGTCCAGAGCAGCCGGAGTGCGTTAGAAAGGAGAGCTGCTTGTATTTAAAAACAGATTGGTCAAAATTCAAACATTTTCTTTCTTAAGGCGAAGCATGCTTTCACTTGTGCCTTCCTAGCGGGGTCACCTACAGCAACTTAAAATGCCAGGAGATGCTCTCACAAAAGACTTAAAACTGGCCTTTTCCTCACTTGAGTCTCTTTCCAAACAATAACCCCTGCCCTCACACCACCTTTGCCCTCCAACACCCGCCCCTCCCCCATGAGTGATTTACATCTTTTCCCCTACTAAAACCAAATTTTCTTTTTCTCACAAATTCCTTGGTTTTTGGCAAGTTTTAGCACAACTGGACTCCTTATAATACATTCTGTGTGTTATACTTCCCCTCACCTACCCACCCCCTTCACCTTCTTGAAAATGTATCTGTTGAAAACATTAATGTTCATGAAGGCATTATTATATGAATGGTATGAAAGCGCAAAGGAGATAAATGTTTACATAAAATCAAACTGATTTAGGGAAAGAAGGGGCCCGCTGAAAGGCTTTATTCATTTTAAATTACGACCCTTAACAGTTCTTTGGCTAGAAAACACCCAGTTTTGACTCTTTTGCTGGCCTGGGGTCTGAGTTTGGAACCTACCCAGCCCCCTGCACACTAAGGATATAACATCCTGTTCACAAAGGGGAAGCAAGGGGTGGAGGAGGGAGGGAGGAGGGGGAGAGAGAAAGAAAATTCTCTTACACTGTATAGTACTTTCTAAAAGAAGGCATAGCTACTTCTAAATGGCTAGCACCAGAAATTATGACCTGCGTATTTTAGATGTGGACCTAGAAATCAATTTAAAGGAATTCTGGGGCTTACTGACATCTCCATTTTTTTTCTCTTCCTTTTACTGATGTCTCCCACTTTCCTCCCCTTCACCCCCTCCACCCACTATGCTCAGGGGCTTGGTACAGAACCCTCTACTAACCATCCCATCCATTAACCACAGGGTACCTTGCAGGGAGTAAATCTCCTGGGTCTAGATCCCTCTGAAGCCTGGAAAATGTCAGCTCTCTCCACTCAGCAACGGGAAACCAAAATGAATTACAAGATTCAGACCAAATGTGCAGAGACTCATCAGGATGGAAGTTGTAATTTTCACTTTCTCCAAACAATGTTGACTCCAGAAATATTCTAACCACTTAGCATGGTACACTCTACAAGGCTTCTGATCTCATTCCTTAACAGTGAATGCTAACGGCGACAGGTTTATCCTTGTTTTATTAGAGAAAGAGGAATAGAGAGTGGGATCTAAATCTGAACTCAAGCCCTCAGCTTTCAATCTGGTTCCTGGGTCAAGTGAGGCAATAGAACAGACCCAAAGGCAGTCCTTCACTGCACTGATATCTATTAAATGCTGACAGTGTACTAGTCTTGAACTGCTACCAACTAACTATGTAACCAAGTTACTTTGCTCCTCTAGGCCTCAGTTTCTTTGACTGTTAAAAGGAGGGTTTAACTGGATTATCTCTAGGGTTTCTTCCAACCTTATTATTCTATGATTGCAAAGAAAAATGTGTAGAGTTGACAACCCTCCAGAAATGGCGACATTGGAAGAAGAAACCACTGGAAACAAAAGTCTGTGACTTATTGAAGTCCAAGTGGGGGTGTGTGCGGGGGTTTTCTGAAAGAGAGAACAAACCCCCTGATCGGAGACTGTGAAAGAAGAATAAGCAAGGAGAGCTGACGGGTGGAAAGTGGGGCATCTTGGCTGATGCCTTGGCCAGAGCTGGTGGGACGCAGAGGTTGATGGGCCGGTTGTTGAGTGAGAGGCACCATTCTCTTAGGATCCTTTCTTTGTGCTTCAGCAGCAGGCGAAGGTAGCTCAGGAATATCACAGATCAGAGCCATCTCTGTCCCTGCTCGCCATCCTGTGTGGTCCAGAAGCTGAAGGGTACAGGGGTCACAGAGGGGGGGAAAGAAGGTTTGCCAAATGTCAGCTCCATGCCACACTCTGAGCTATGTGCTTGATATCCAACGCCTCATTTATTTCTCACAACAACTGTATGAGTGACGAATCATCTCACAGCTAGGAAAAACAAAGGCGCCAAGAATTTAAGAAATTTGGCCCAAGATCACACCGCTTGTCAGTGGCAGAAACAAGGATTTGAACCTGGGTCTTTCCAGCAGCAAGCTCCACCGGGAGTTCTATGTTTCCTGCACCAATTACATTGTGGTGATGGTTGCACAACTCTGTCAGTATAGTAAAAGCCATTGAATGATACGCTTTGAATGGGTGAACTCTATAGTATGTAAACTATATCTCAATATAACTGTTTAAAAAGAAACTTCAGAAAACATAGTCTAAAAAAAATCAAAAACAACCACCAAAAAACCCATGAAGGATTCTGGTTTCTTGGCGAGGGAGAGAGAGGACTATAGTATCCCAAAAGGAAAACATAAGGTCAAAGATAGTTGCGTGGAAGTAAATGCTTATGACTGAAACCCCCTGATGAATTCATTCATTTACTCATTTGGCCGATTGTTAAGTGTGGAGTACGCCATAAAGGTTCAGCAGAATGGCAAACAAGATGGACAAAATCTTGCCCTCATGGAGCACACAACCAAACAATTTGAAAAACGCTTCTTCAGTTTCTGAGATGAGCCTGGAGACCCCTGAATACGGGTCTGCATAAGATCCCAGAGGATTACCTAGTACCCAAGAAATCTCTTCTCCTCCTAATCTCTGTAATATTAGAACACTCGGCATTGTTCAAGAACACAATAAAAGCTCCTAGGTGGCTCTAGACATGTCCTGAGCCCACCCCAAATAAAAACTGAGACTCAAACTAGATGTACAAATAGGGTGCAGAGTTCAGGTCCAGTGGTGGGGTCAGTGGGGAATCTCTAAATCACAGGAAGGGTAACTACTTAATATTCATGCCAGACTTCGAGATTATAGCCAATGATCTAGTACAAAACGCAGCATACTATTTCTCCAGAATTGTGGAAGAGGCCATTCAATTGACCTCCAATTAGAAGCCCAAGATCTAGCGCCTTCCAAAAAAATTATAATACAAAAAATCTTTCGGAAAGCACTGTGGAAGGCACAAAGTCTTCTTTCAAGAAAAAAATTAGATAGGAGTGTATATCAAAAGAATGTGAACTTGGCACTAGTAACAGCTACCATTATGCAGAGCCTTACTCTATGCAAAATAACATGTAAAGTACCTTTCACTTTGAAATTTCATTCCTTATTCCCTTAAAAAAAATTCTAATTCCATCTACCCTGGAAACAGCTTCTGTGATGACATGGCCACATCTTATACACCATGGAGATGGGAACATCCCCACACTCTCCAAGGGCCAAGAACGGGGATGCTGTATCTGGTTCTCTCTCTGCCACAATGGCCACATATGCAGGTTGGATCACTAAAGGCTGAGCCATATATAGAGTTGATAAACCATGTAGGTGCTTAAAGGTCTATGTCTATTGATTTTTGAGGAAGACACATTTCATCTGGATTAACTGCTAAACCTCCTTTTCCAGAGTCCAATAAATTAAAATGTCATTGCCTTCCACTGTGTGTGCATACTTCTGAAAAGAAGATAATCCCTTTCTCTTAGAACACTCTCTCATATCATTCGTGAGAACTACCAAATGTCGGGATGGGCTGAATCATAAAATCATATTTGAAAGAAATGGGCAGTTACCTCTCTTCTCCCAGGATTCTTTCAAGCTTACAGTCTTTACAGGCAGAGGGAAAAGTCGTGTTGGATGGTCACATCCGTGGGGCCATTTTCTTACTCTAAGAATAGCCTGCATGGCAGCTCACTCTGCTTTAGATGGTAGGAAAACCCCTAAGTGATTGGTTTCCACTTGAGACCAGTGTAAAACACAAAGATAATGTTCTAGCTTTAATCTAGGTCTAAATTGTAACATCCTCTTTGAACCTTCTGACAATAGAGAGAACACGTTTCCCTCCCCCCAAAGCCTCCAACAGAATCCAAACTCAGGCAGCCCAAATAAGGAGAAGGACAGCAGTGGGCCCCAGCCTTGGCCAGAAGATGACGTGCCCTTGATCAATCTGTTGATTGTTGAGGTGTCAGCCCAAGATTAGAAAGGGCCCTGAAGCTATTAAGGCCTTGTGAAGACTCTCGCTCAAGTCCACAAAAAAGAAGAGACTGTGGGAGGTCAAACTTCCAGTTGGCTCTTGCTACACCCCCAAAAAAAACGTGACAATGGGACATCTGAGAATGCTTGCTACTTACAATCTGCTTGGTAAGATGGAAGTTGGTACAAAGACCCAAGAAGATCCATGGAAAGAGGAGATAATTTAAAATTTTTGACTGACTGGCTTATTTAAGCTTAAATCAAATACTCATTTTTATAAGCTGATTTTCCATGCAATCCGTTTATTTAAATGACTCCTTAAAATGTAAATATAAGTACACAAACAGAGTAAGTACAGCATCTTTACTCTCCACAGACATTCCTAAAGGGTTGTATTACCACAAAAGCTTATTCACCTGCATGATTCCAGTGAAAGCCCATTTCAGATCTGAAAGATTTAAGTTTACAGAAAATTTTTAAGGAATATATTTTCTTACTTCTGATTACATTCAATCCCTCTAACTTCCCTTGGCTGAAAGTCTAATTAGGATAATGATTATGATAATAATAAATAAATAGCCCCTATTCATTGACTTCATATTATTAGCCATGTATGGTTTCATTTAATCGCCCCAACTCTGAGAGTATGAGAAATAACATCCCCATTTTACAGAGGAGATAATCAAGACTCATAAAGGTTAGATTACTTGCCCAAAGTCAAACAGCTAGTAAGTGGAAGAGCCCGGAGTGGACCTCAGGTTTGTCTGACTCAGGAAAACATTGTTAAGGTGGGAGCTTGGCCAAGTTTCTTCTGAAGGAAAAGATGGAACATGTTGCCAAGCAGCTCTTTTTTTCAGGGTACCAGTGAGTGCCTCATGGATCTACACAGGGGATCATGTCGCTGTCTACATCTTACTCTCTGTAAATAAGAATGGGGTCACTCCTCATGTTACAAAACAAAACAAGCAAACCACAACAATGTCTATCATTCCTATCAGGGACTGTGTTCTCTAGAAATTCTGTGGCTGTATTGGATTCTGCAGAGGAAGATAAGCAAGTTTATCAGATATTAGGAAAACAAGACACCTCAAGAACCCACATGGTCTCCAGAGGGCATGGCCCACATAGCTGTAGTCTCTACAAGAAGAGTGTAAAAGGTTGCTTGAGTGGATGAGGAAGATGCAAGGTCATTCGTCCATCAAGACTATGGAGGAAAAAAAGCTGGAAGTCAAATGTGTAATATAAGAAGTTAAGTCTTGGAAAATTTTTTTGAGAATAAGTCACCAAAGCTAAAATTTGAAAGCATTACCCAGGGGACAGAGGGGAGTCTTCTACATTGGAGATTTTTAAATAGACCAGCAAGCGAATTCCTTTGAAGGCAGATAATTTCAGTCCATGAGGCACCTCACTGGGGTGTCCCTATCAAGCCATTTCCAGATGATGTCAAGGCTTTTGCAGTTATTATTGTTGTTGTTGTTGTTGTTGCTTAATATTTCAACAGGGACCTGCAGTTTCATCCTCTGTAACATGACCTCGTAGGCCGATAGTGAGGATTAGTTATCCATGCAAAGTCTTTGGGTAAATGCCTGGTAACGTCACCACTCGCTACGCCCCCCCTCCCCCGAACTGCCCCTTGTCCCCCCCACCACACTTTAAAATGGCCCATTTTCCAAACAGAACTATACCAGAGGGGAGTTGCCACAAATTCAAACCTGGTTCTCTCTGCACTGTTTATCTCTCCAGTACTGGTATATACTCCACTTGAAGAACTTCCCTTAATTTTTAGGGAGAGGTACATTAAAAAAAAAAAAAAAAAAAAAAAAAAAAAAAAAAAAAAGAAGGAAAGAAAAAAAACATGTAATTAATCCATTACAACAGATTGTAGGAAAAGCACAACAACAACAAAAAGATGGTAGGTCAAAAATCCTCATCACGGTTTCCAGTAAACTATGGCCAGGCAAAAGAATTCAGAGCCGCGTACACCCGCTAACTGGCAGCGGGCCCCATCGAATCATTTTCTGTTCAGCATTCACTCCAATTACAAGCTCCTGGAAGTGGCATTTCAGTTTGGCAATAGACCCTTCGTTACCAAACACCGACTCCTGAGTGGGATCTGCTGTGCTCATTTAGGTAGCAGAAGGGAGCGACTTCCCCCACTGTGTAATTCTGATTCCATAGCCACAGATTTCATTTCCAAGCCATTTCATGATTTCTTCCGAAGTGAGGGTCTCCCAAGCTCAAGTGGCAAGGAATTGACTGTAAACAGCCACCGAGGTGCAAAAACAAGGGCTACTTTGATTCTCCACTTATTTACTTATTTCTGACTAGCGACACATTACAGTTTCTGAGGACCTGGTGTTATATGTTGGGATTTTTTTTTCTTCTGTATTCAGACATGTCTTCACTCTCCTGAATTCCATCACTTGGCACCAGGAAGCTTGTAGGGAAAAAAATCTCTAAGGAAAAGTCCTTGTTTTTGCACTCAGATGAAAATCTGACACCACTAAGGAAAATAATAATTGAACTCTTCGGCCTTGAATTGGAATGAAACACAACACTAAGAGCATGTTTGTAATTCCAATTGTTCTCATAAAATGTCTTTGAAGGGCTCTTTGCAATGCACACAGTTCCATCTTTTCCTCTTTTTGTTGTTGTTTTTAACCCGAATCCTCTTCTTTGCCCTATCCTTTCCTCTCCCTTCTCACCAAGAAAGAAAAAAGACTGAGCAAAACTGAACATGCTACAGACTGACTTCAGAAAACGTCTTGCAGTTAGACTTCAGAATTAGTTTACGAATCTATTTCCCTTTCTGATTCCATGACTACTCGGGTGAAGGAGAGAAATGAAGTTATTAGCCAGCCATCAGCTTAATGGGTCCTTACTATCCTATTTCTTTAGTGCCCCTTCTCCCCTTCTGCAGCCTTCCCCTCCCCCTCCCGCCTTTCTGCCCTCCCTGTGAAGCTCATCTATGCTAGGCTGAGCAGTGAACACCAATTACACCAAGAGCCCTTTGCTGCTGCCTGGTCCGCTGGTTTTACTGTTTTGCCAGATGGTTGAGGCCAATGTGTAAAACTCTCTACCCTACCATTAATTCATAACTCGGTAATAACTTTCCCACGGCTCTAGGAAATTGAAATGAAGTGCAAATGTGAATATTTGGAAAGGGAATCAGGGTTGGACAACTATTTTACACCTGACAGAATAGATACCAGTCAGACAAAAAGATGCCCCTCTTTACACAGGCTGGAACGTTACTTTCCCGAAACTAAGGCCAACTGACTCCATATGCGATATTGGATAATGTAGCAAACCAAGCTCAGAGTTGGGGTTCCTCCTATTCTCGCCTTCTCTTTGCAGTTTCCAGCTTTATACCTATTGCACCTATGGGTCCATTCACTAATGACCTTGAGTTTGAGCGTCTATGTAATGTTATATTCTGATGACAGAATTATAGATTAGCAGATATGAGTGCATTCTCTTGCTAAGACAGGACACCATCCAATGTTTGTTAGCATCATTAAACTAAAACTGACTTTTCACCTGCTCCCATACCATATGCAGCTGCAAATTTTTAAATTAAACTATGAAGCCATGCATAAATTTACATATATTACAGACTAGCCTCTCCATTTAACATGCAAATGTACTCCAATGTTTCAGAACACCTTCTGTCGCTAATTAATTTGCTGAATTATAATTAGACTAATCCTGCATAATTAATAAGCACAGATTTTTTTTTTAATTTGTAAGCAGCTTGAGGAGATCATTCACTTCCTTCTATAAACTGCTAAGTAAGTGTTAAAAAAAAATCTGGAAAGAACATGTGTGAAAAGGTATGTTTGATGTCGCATACAAACTCAAGCTAGCATGGAAGATGCAGAAGTCAGTACTGATAAAGG
The DNA here is from genome assembly GCF_965194805.1 of Balaenoptera borealis. Lineage (NCBI taxonomy): Eukaryota > Metazoa > Chordata > Mammalia > Artiodactyla > Balaenopteridae > Balaenoptera > Balaenoptera borealis. Next base: position 12,636,549 of record NC_138865.1, on the reverse strand, counting down.
TACATATTTGAAGCCAACATTCAAACAATCAAAAAAAATCACATTCAGAGGATGGGGACTAATTCTCCCTTTGTCTCCTTGTATATAGTGTTTTATTCTTTGCCTTCTATCCATCGGCTCTTCCAAGATCACAGAGGCGGGAGAGGATTAAAGTAACCGTATGTTGTATTAGGAGAGATAATGATATTAACACTCCACTGTATATCAAAACACTCTGTGCATGCTGGGTGCTTATAAGCCCCTTTGATGGTATTTGGAATCATTTTCATTTTGGCTGCCAAAAACACCCGAGATCCATCTAGTGGAAACAATTAAGTTCCATTAGTACTGTATCCATTTGGTAATGATTACAATGAAGGGTCCCTCTTTAATGCTGAAGAGTAGAGTCTCAAAGAAACGTATGCATCTGTGCACTTGAAAACGTGAAACTATACAGTTTTACAACCAAGCACGAAGCTTAATTTTGACCCCTAAAATAAACCAGGATTAGGAGAGCTCAAGGTATGGGTAGATGACCAGTTAGAAAATTCGAAGCAAGGTGGGAATCTAGAAGGCCAAGGTATGCTTAATAGATAGCCACACAAATTGAGATTCTAGAAAGACAAAGTGGGAAATGTGTGTTCTGGCAGGGAAGTTATTAAACCTTCAAAGAGAAATAGAATTTTAGAGAAAATAGAGAGCTCCTTGGCCCTTCCACTCAGCGAAATCACTAATATCAGCGGCCAAAAGATTGTTAGGCCAAAAGGATGGAGCCCTCTGAAATGAGCTTGGCTTTCTATCATTGCAATTTCATTTTTTATAGTGACTCTATAAACAATAGAAATGTCTTCTGAAGAATGGGAAACAATATACACTAATGATGAAAAATGTGAAAGAGAAGTTAAGGAAACACTCCCATTTACCATTGCAACAAAAAGAATAAAATACCTAGGAATACACTGACCTAAGGAGACAAAAAACCTGTATGCAGGAAACTATAAGACACTGATGACAGAAATTAAAGATGATACAAACAGATGGAGAGATATACCATGTTCTTGGATTGGAAGAATCAACATTGTGAAAAGGACTATACTACCCAAAGCAATCTACAGAATCAATGCAATCCCTATCAAACTACCAACGGCATTTTTCACAGAACTAGAACAAAAAATTTCACAATTTGTATGGAAATACAAAAGACCCCGAATAGCCAAAGCAATCTTGAGAAAGAAAAATGGAGCTGGAGGAATCAGGCTCCCAGACTTCAGACTATACTACAAAGCTACAGTAATCAAGACAGTATGGCACTGGCACAAAAAACAGAAATATAGATCAATGAAACAGGATGGAAAGCCCAGAGATAAACTCACGCACATATGGTCGCCTTATTTTTGATAAAGGAGGCAAGAATATACAATGGAGAAAAGACAGCCTCTTCAATAAGTGGTGCTGGGAAAACTGGACAGCTACATGTAAAAGAATGAAATTAGAACACTCCCTAACACCATACACAAAAATAAACTCAAAATGGATTAAAGACCTAAATGTAAGGCCAGACACTATAAAACTTAGAGGAAAACATAGGCAGAATACTCTATGACATAAATCACAGCAAGATCCTTTTTGACCCACCTCCTAGAGAAATGGAAATAAAAACAAAAAGAAACAAATGGGACCTAATGAAACTTAAAAGCTTTTGCACAGCAAAGGAAAACATAAACAAGATGAAAAGACAACCCTTAGAATGGGAGAAAATATTTGCAAATGAAGCAACTGACAAAGGATTAATCTCCAAAATTTACAAGCAGCTCATGCAGCTCAATATCAAAAAAACAAACAACCCAATCCAAAAATGGGCAGAAGACCTAAATAGACATTTCTCCAAAGAAGATATACAGATTGCCAACAAACACATGAAAGGATGCTCAACATCACTAATCATTAGAGCAATGCAAATCAAAACTACAATGAGATGTCATCTCACACCGGTCAGAATGGCCATCATCAAAAAATCTACAAACAATAAATGCTGGAGAGGGTGTGGAGAAAAGGGAACCCTCTTGCACTGTTGGTGGGAATGTAAACTGATACAGCCCCTATGGAGAACAGTACGGAGCTTCCTTAAAAAACTAAAAATAGAACCACCATATGACCCAGCAATCCCACTACTGGGCATATACCCTGAGAAAAGCATAATTCAAAAAGAGACATGTACCACATTGTTCATGGCAGCATTATTTACAATAGCCAAGACTTGGAACCAACTTAAATGTCCATTGACAGATGAATGGATAAAGAAGATGTGGCACATATGTACAATGGAATATTACTCAGCCATAAAAAGAAATGAAATTGAGTTATTTGTGGTGAGGTGGATGGACCTAGAGTCTGTCATACAGAGTGAAGTAAGTCAGAAAGAGAAAAACAAATACCATATGCTAACACATATATATGGAATCTAAAAAAAAAAAGGTTCTGAAGAACCTAGGGGCAGGACAGGAATAAAGATGCAGATGTAGAGAATGGACTTGAGGACACGGGGAGGGGGAAGGGTAAGCTGGGATGAAGTGAGAGAGTGGCATGGACATATATCCATTACCAAATGTAAAATGGATATCTAGTGGGAAGCAGCTGCATAGCACAGAGAGATCAGCTCAGTGCTTTGTGACCACCTAGAGGGGTGGGATAGGGAGGGTGGGAGGGAGACGCAAGAGGGAGGAGATATGGGGATATATGTATATGTATAGCTGATTCAGTTTGTTATAAATCCGAAACTAACACACTAGTGTAAAGCAATTATACTCCGATAAAGATGTTTAAAAAAAAAGAAAAAGAATGGGAAACAATTTTCCCAGGTTCATTACCAAACCAAATATATCTTCTCCCTTACTAGCCAGCCAACATTTTTTTTTTTTTTTTTTTTTTTTTTTTGACAAAGCTAAGACATAAGCTAGCTTGAGACTTGAGAAGAAAGTTAAAAAGTGCACTGATCCCTCAGAGGCCCGTGGCCACAGCCAGGAGCAGATGCCAGGGGCTAAATGGAGGGGCTGCTTCTGCTTCTGCCCTGAGAGGCATTTATTAGGCTCCTCTCCTCCTTATCCGGAAGGAGGACCCAGAACAGCTACCTCCTGGGGCTAGTGCCATGACTAAACAGAGTGAGAAGAATATTTTGAAAGCACCTGGAAAAAGCTGCTGCAATTTTTCTGAGCGAAGCAATGTTATTACTTGGATAGTTTGGACGCATAAGACATTTGGACCGTTCTTCTGATCCAAACCATAGCCTTTGCCATTGGTCCCCATCTAAAGAGATTAAATGGTTCAGGAAGATTTTTAAAAGCCTAAAAGAAAGGGAGCTTTCTGTGCCTTTCTGAGTTACTCAGAAGGAACATAACAACAGCTTGAATAATAATATTAATAAGAGGCTAAAATTATTTCCTTTCCAAAAAATACACGAATGGCAGTGGAAATCTTTAACAATCTCTTCACCTTTCAAGGAAAATCATTTTAATGTACTGTGCTTGTCTTTCAGACTCCCCATACCCCATTCTGAGTGGTTATAAGAGGAAATCTGGTTGCTCGGTAGTCGGGAACGTGTGCGGGTCTATTTTTCTAAAGCCAAAAAGTGTTTAATGGTTAAACTCAGAGTGAAAGGGAGGGTCTCCCCACTTCCTACCATAATGTGTTGGACCGAGCATCCTACCGACTCTCTGGGGAGCATCTTAGAGATGGAAAGAGCCAGACAGGTCGCCCGGTCAAAATCCCTGTATTGACAGGAAAGTGGTTTGGTTTTGGCGTTTGGGGGGTATTTTCTTCAGCTTTGCCCAGTCAATTTATAACTATGTACCAGTGGGAGAGAGCAAAGGGGAAACAATTGTGACCCACGCATAGTTAGCTGTTGAGAAATTCCTGACAAGTTCTTAGGGGGAAAGAGAAACAACTCGGGGCATTTAAACACAAAGGTGTAAAACAGTTAGCTCACAAATCCACATCTCCGGCTGGTGGGTTTTTCCCCTCACAGATATATTCCAGGAAATTTCTCTAAATTAATTTTTTTGGCAGGAGGATTTTCCTCCACGAACATCATTCTGGTTTATGCTTGTGATTCATTCTCTCTCTTTCCCTTTCTCTTCTCTCTCTTCCCAGTTTCCAAATTCAGGATAGTGTGTTATGGTTTTCAAGGGCTTAATCAAAGTTTATGGTGGGGTGGGGGGACAGTTGAGTTGGGAAGAAGGGGTGACTGCAGAAAAGAAACCAAGATGAGAATTACAACAAAGCTCCATTTCATCTGGAAAGTATGAAGGCTCGCCTCCACTCCAGCCATGAAGACCCACATTCACAGCTAATGTAACCTTCATGCCAAAAAAAGGGGAAAAGAAAGAACGTGTAACCTGACAGGTAGCAGGTGGTACATATGGAATTATCATTGGCTATTAACACGAGGTCGGATATCATATTAGCCACTTTCAGACTGCATTTGCCAAACCCACATAAAAATATAAAACCAGGTATTTCAATATTCTGTCGCTCCCTTAGCAAAACAGATTTCCTTATATTACTCATAGTGGAGTCAGCCGGCTTTCATTAGAATTTTTTTTAACTTTTTTTTTCTTAAAGGAAGAACTGAACCTAGTTGACAGAAAAGAGAAACTGGGACAAAAATCAGGTCAAGAATTTGATACAAAAAGCATTCAGATAAAGCTAATAATATTCCAGAGTGTTGTTAGTTGAGCAGACTATGATTACATTCGTCTAATCTCAACCCAACCCCTATATAATCTACGTGAGGTTCCAGGAATCAGACAATATTTCCATTTTTTTTCATTCAAACTTTGTTGATTCTAAGTCCTCTATTCACTCTGTGGGATGTGACTAACTTTTTGGAGGTTTCCAAATCTTAGTACCAAAAAATGAAACCTTTCTTTTAGCTGCCTTTAAGAGATTTTTACACGTTCCCCTTTTCTTCATTGTCTGGAATACAATTGCATTTTGTATTAACTCTGGTCATCTCAGAAAGACCCCTAACTAATCAGTTTTCATTTTGCCCATGAGTAGAGAACCAGAATCTCTCCTTTCATTTTCTCTTTTAAAAAACTAAGGCTCTGACGAAAAGTCTCATGATGGAACCAGAAACCATCTAGACCCCAGCCTCTCCACGGGGAACAGAAGCGGTCCCTGGGCACTTTTCCTGGGCCATCCCACATTTCTAACCTTTCTCTTCCATACCATAGGATCAGTACGCTGGATTACCAAAACAGGACATGAAACTAAACCACTTTATTTCAAAAATGGAGGCTAGGCATAAAGCCCCATTTGAGCTATTGGGATTTCTCACCCCAGGTTCAAAAGGAGGCTAGATGTGAATGGGGCAGATTCATGTGATGCCCATAAGTCAGCCCCAGTTTGCTTAAAACAAGACCCTGAGTTCATTTTCAGGGTTCAAAAGTCCTTGACTGAGCCTCGCCAAACTCCAGCTGTCCAAAGAAGTCCCAACTGATGAGATTTTATCTTTTTTCTAAACCTGGTTTTATGTTACTTGGTGTTGTACAAGTCCAGACCATTTCTAAAGATTGAAGTTGATTTTTGATACTTATTCCTACCCTTCATTAAATGAGATCTATTCTTAAAGCCTGCTGCACTACATAGTGTATTCACTTGAGACCATATAATCAGGATGACTCGAATAAAGAAAACTGTTCTTGAGAAACCGACTGTAGGGTATTTGATATCTACAAAGATCCTCAACTTTAAAATAGTTCAACTGCTCATTTCCTCTGTCAGAACAGATAGCATTATTGCGTCAACACTCACACCCATGCGCACACGAGACAGGGTAGCACAGAAAAATATAAACGTTGCATCTAGTCCCCAAAACTCAGTTGCAACTTTCAGTGCTATTGGCTTTCTCTCCCTCTAAAATGCCTTTGAAAGAAGTGCTCATAAGCTAAAAGAACCACCACAAGTTCTTTTCAGGATGCGGCAGAGAATTAAATAAATGACTAAAATTTTAACATCGTGAGTGGAAAGGAAGACCTGGAAAAACAACATGCGCAATATCAAATAATCTGCAAAAACCTGAGACTGGGTTTTACCCAAATGAGCCTTCCCCTGCCCTAGACTTTGGCGTTGGGTTCATGGTCTCTCCCCACTCGATGGATAACGGAACACAGCCATTAACGGAAAAAAAAAAAAAAAAAAAAAAAAGACTTCCCCTGGGGAGTCAAACAGCTGACCTGGAAGTAAAACATCTCAGCCCTTCACTCAGAGGCCACAGAGCCTGTTCAGCTTTCTCAGCGCGCAGCGGGACTGGGTCCAGGAGCATGGGAAAGCGATGGCCACAGCTCCCTGGGGAAGGCGCACAGAAGGTCGCGCGGCCAGGCTGGGAGAAAGGCAGCTCTTGCAGCCCAGTAGTAGTGGCTGACTCGGACACCAGCAATCCAATGCCAGCTTCTCCCTGTCGAACCCATGGGCAGGACGGCCACCCCCAGAAACGGTCCAGAAAAGCCTCTGGCCCAGCACAATTCCAGAGAAGTCATCTTGTCCTATGCATGAGTCGGAATGTATTGGCTGTTCATTTGACCTGAATTGAAGTTAAAAGTCCTCCACTCCTCCCGTTAGAATCCTGCCTTGAAATACAGCAGAACCAGAAGAATCAGGCCCATTTCTTTCACCAGCCCTCAGCTTGCCAAGGTGATTACAACAAAGCCACGCTGAACAAACAGCGAGGCATCTAGTCCGCGTCTAAAGTTCTTTACTTTTTAAGAAAAAAAAAAAAGAAAAACGGAGATTTCACCACCCTTGGTGTGACATGCCTGCTTCAAATATTTTTTTAATAATACAGGTTTTGAGCTGATCAGAATGTGTTCCCATCTCTCTGCTTTGTTATCCAAGGTCTTGAGTTGGAGGTGAGGGGGGGCATTTTTAGTTCAAGTTCCATATAAGTCAGAATGAAAGGCCCAGTGAAGTCTAACTCATGGTCCTTCACAGTTTGTCCTCATCTTTTACGATTTTGTTAGGAATATATTCTATCTTGGGGCTGGCCAAGATTATAATAATGCCTTTTTTGGTGAACAAAACTAGGCAGATTGACTTTTATATTACAATTTAGAAAAACAACAACAGCAAAAAAAAACAAGAGGTAAAGTAGTTCGTGGACCAATTTTGTTCATAACTCTTTTAACCTGGGCTTCACCCTTCTCCGAATGAGATGACTCACTGAAAAGTGAAGATAAATGTCATCTCCGTTCCATGTGATCTAGAAAATTAATCCCCCATGCTTATGTTAATACCGATCACGTAACGTAGGATGCAGTCTGACCTACAGGATAAAACGGAAGAGGGAGGAGAACATGTTCAATCACTGTCTATACTGCCGACAATATTTTCACCTCTCTGTGTTTCAGTTGCCTATCTCGCCCCTCGTACACGTTCCCTCACATCTTCCCTGTAAAATTGGGCAATACCTCTGAGAGATGCTGGGAGAATTACTGAGGTGCTTTGGGAAACAACTTAAAACACCTTTTAGAACTTTCCTGTAAAACAGCAGATATCGTTTCTACCATAGCATCGGTCTTCTGGTGAAGAACCAAAACACATTTAGCAAACTGTCCTTTTCCTCAGTAAAAAAAAATATCCTACGCAGGTGATCCTCCCCCCAAAGTGTTCTGTTTATTTCCTGAGAATAAATTACACGGAAGGAGGGCACGACGTCTAGTAATTAAGTCGCCAAGTGAAGAAGGGATCAACGCTTACACTTTAGGGGTTAAACCCAGAGCCGATGACTTTGGGAAGGAATTCATGTTCTGTATTCAGCTGTAAAATAAACTGGGAGTTCTGTGTTTGGTGTCTGAAACATCTTTCGAAACACGAAATCAATTTAATATCAATAATTGCCAGATAGATGCTCGATTAAATGAACCAACACAGACAGCTTTGTTCACAGAGAAAACAGGGCCAAATGGCTTTCATTAGCATGACTAATCCTGAAGTTGCGTGGTTCGATAATCAGACGTCTAAGCATGAATTTTGACTCTTGCAATATAGAGTTTGGCCCAAGACATTATAAATCCAGCTATCCTATGCCTTTAACATACAGGCTGGATGTCAGAAAAGCAAGGTGACATTTAAAGCACCCGTATCAACTACAACGGTGCCCACTGGAGCTCGGTAAAATACCAGATGCATGGAAAATAAGGAACTTGCCCTTCAATGTGGGGCTGAGGCTTTTCCCAGACCTGTTTCTGGGGTGCTCCGGAAACACCTGCTTTGCCCTTGGGGGGACAATCTTAACAGTGGTTTCAAAAACCAGGCCTGTTTTCATAGCTCTCCAGCAGCCCTGTAATGCCAGCATTTTCTTGTTGTGATTACAGGACCAAATGGGGCCCCGTCACGTGGAGAGTTGGTAGTATTTTCACCTCAGCCGCTGAGAATATTTCCGTATTTTGGAAATTCGGACATATCTCTTCTCCTTGTAACGCTCTCGATTGTCAAAAGTTATGACAAATTTTATCCCTAAACCACCTTGTGAATTTCAGAATCTCTCTCAGGCTTAACTGGAAAAGAATGGGTTTTGCAGGAAAGCAGGGGTGTATAAAATGTGCCAAGGAAGGTCAGCAGAGTGAGTGGTGAGTGTGGAAGCTGGGGGATTGTCACGGCCTGGGCTCCACCACGGACTCTGGGCCCTGGTACAGGGTGTCATGTGGACATGTGCAGTGTTGGCAGAGCACTTGGGACCTTGCAGAAGGTACCCTGTGCACGTTGTCATTTGTCTCTAATCCCCAGGTCCACCCACTCGCCCTTGACCCACCATGACATCACTCCAGCTACTCCTTGTGACTACACTTCATCAGTTGTCTTTTGAAGTGTGTGTGTGTGTGTGTGTGTGTGTGTGTGTGTGTGTGTGTGTGTGTGTGTGTGGACTGCCAGAAACACAGAATAGCTCTTTGGGGCCTAATCACGGGGCGGCCAAACCTCTGCTCAAGTCTCCTTTGGAGGTCTGTGGGAGCCTTGGGTCTGAGCAGCTGCCTCTGAGTCACGATGGGCCTTGGGGCCCCAAATCCCTTCATAGGCCATCTGGGGAAAGGGAGAGAGAACTCAGCTTTTCATTTCCATGATACAAAAGAAGATTTTTTTTTTTAAAGTCCTTATAACCTATGCGGGGAATGCATTTAAAAGTCAAGCATGATTATCTCTATATTTTGGGTTGAAATTCACAGACACTGATTAGAAATGTTTCTGAAGCACAACTGATTTCTGCAAGTATCAGCCAGTTTCTTCCGGGCTCTACTCTCTGTTGTTATGTATGTGCGTGTGTGTGTGTGCGTTGTTGATCATAATGGTTCTCTTACTTTCCCAGCTTACAGGGCTTCAAACTGTTCCTCAACCCTCCCTAACCCAACAGGAGTTCTCAGGAGTCTGGACTCAGACGTGCCGTCAGCTCAGAGGAGTGAAGAGGTGTCAGGCCCTCTGCTGTGAGGCAGGACCACCAGGTGAGGGCTCCCTGTCCCCAGGTACCGACAGACCACACCACGACGTGTGAAGAGGACCTCTTCGTCCTCTCCCTGTGGTGGCCTGGTTGAGAAATGAAGGGTTTCTGTGAATTCTCTGGGACTGAATCAAAGGGAGGCTGGCTCACCCACTGGAGATGCCGTTGCAAAAGGAAGGTACTTAGGAAACATCCTGTCTGGCCCATGAACTCTCTCCTCCCACCCCCACCTTTCCTGTCTTTCTAATGTTCTTCCCAAGTCTCGCTAAGAAATAATACACGACTGCTTGGGTTGGATGGTGATCAAGTCTCTTAGGAAATAGTCTGGAGAGGTGGAGAGGACTCCTGCCTCTGTGAGCTGAGCCTCAGTCTTTATCCCTCGACTTGGACTTTTTCTCCAGCATCACCTTCTCTGATTCAGAGTGCACCCTACTGAGAGTTTTCATTTCGTCAGAAAATCTGCGTGGGTCCCAGTTTCCATAAGGCTCATTGATTCCCTCCCACGTGTTTTACTTTGTAAAGAAGTGAAGGCCAACTCCCAGAGGCCCGAGTCCTGTCCACATTTCCAGGCTATTTCCTACGAGATTTTATCACCCTTCAACCCAGGCAATAGTTTATTATTTCGCAGCAAGACTTGAGAGGTACCCTAGAAAGTTCTATGCGTCACCTTTGAAGCAATCTAAATTCACTAAACTACCTGAAAGGTATGAGAAGAGGATCTCCAACAGTTCAGGTAATCTCTTGGGATCAAGAAGAAAGTCCCTATGATCTCTTGGGGCCAGCAAGAGGATTTTGAAGTCCCAGGATTCAGGAAACAGAATAGAGTTTCAGGACTGTGATGGTTAGTTTTGAATGTCAACTTGGCTGGGCTAGAGTACCCAGTTATTCAATCAAACACTAATCCAGGTGTTACTGTGAGGGTATTTTGTGAATGTGGTTCACATCTATAATCAGTCGACTTTCAGTAAAGAAGACGATCCTCATAATGTGGGCGGGCCTCATCCAATCGGTTGGAGGCCTCTAAAGAGCTCAGATGGACATTTAACAGAAATTCTGCCCCAAGATTACAGCATCAATTCCTGCCTGAGTCTCTAGGCTGCCAGGCTGCCCTATGGGGTTTGGACTTGCCAACCCAACTGCGTGAGCCAATTCCTTAAAATAAATAAATTAATATATACACTTTATTTATTTTAAGGCACTTTTTATATATATATAATTTGTTTAATTATATATATTATTTATTTAAAGAATTATATATATGTACACACACACACACACACACATATATATATATATAATCTCCTATTGGTTCCTCTCCAGAGAGAACTTCCATCATAGACACTTAAAGTCACAAAAGAACCTGACAGTACCAAATAGGGGGCACTTTTTCGCCTGGGTGGATAGCTCCTGGGTGAGCTGCCCTCTTCTTGGTGCGCATTTAACCTTCCTTCTGAGTGTTAGAAGATGGGACGGGGAAGAAGAGGGAACATCTCTGTGATTTGTGCTGCCATGGCCTTACAACACTTATTTTTACATATCAGTTGGAACTTAACTCTGAAACAGAGTGAGTTTACATGATCTTGTTATTATTATGGTCCAGCTATAATTAAAGTGTGTCAAGTATTGTGGTTTTTTTTTTTTTTTCTTCTCTGAGAAATCCCCTACGTCTCCAGAAGGGTTACATAACTAATAAGAAAATCTTGTCAGGAATAAAACCTGGCCTGTATGGCCTCAGGAAATGTATTTACTCCATTCAGTGAAAACAGAAATACAAGGAATCAGGCCCATTGTATAAAGAAATAAGGCTTGTCCCCTTTCCTCCACACAACTGTGGCCAAGCTTTCAGAAACGGTCAAAATGGGTTTCCCCTAATTAGTAGGGAAAAGAAACGGTTGAGAATCCGGTAGATGACATGTTTTTCTTTAGGGTGAATTCAGTCGGGGAGGTGGGGCGGGGCGGGGGGGAAGGCACAGCTAGCATGGATTCCTAAAACATTTACCCTGCTTTCTTGGGGCTGTTTGGCATTTACAATGCACATGCCAAATTTCCACGTGCTTCAGGAGGAGGAGAACCTCTTAGAAACCTGGTCTTCATGAGCTCAAGTCTTACATGTGTTGACTGCAAAAGAGAGCAAGAAACCCACAGAAACCTTTCATTTGTTCCAGTCCGTGGAGATGGGAATCTATTCCACCATGGAGACGGAGGGTGGAAATGAACCAGAGGACATCCCTTTTCCACCAGGAAGTGGATCAGACTTGGCAAAGCTACAAACCGAGCAGGAAATACTCCCTACCTTCCAAGATGAACCTTCTACGTGGGAGGCCCCTACCCTACAGGGTTCTTATTGAGATGCCTCCACATCAACACTCCATAAGTGGTAGTTGTTGTTATCAGTTCAAAAAGAACTGTGCAGAGTCCTACTGCAAATAAAGCAACTACCTAATGCTCACTGAGCGCTGACCAACTATCTGCTTGTATGAATTCATTTGCATGCTCACAATGCATTAACTGTATTATATTCATGCGTTGCATTAATTGTAACGTATGAATGCACTGAATGCTTGTGAGATGAGTACCATTCACATCCTCCTTTTACACAGATGGGGAAACTGAGATGTAAAGAGGTAAGGCACTTGCACGAGGTCACACAGCTATTGGACGACGCAGAAGGGATACGAGCCCAGGAATTCTGGCTCCAGAGTTGACGTGTTTAACCACGGCACTCATCCAACTCCCATGAGGGGGAGAAGTGATCACTGCAATTTCTTTTTTCCTCTGAAGCATTTTTATCGGGTGATTTAAAGCACTGAATTCAATGTTTATTGAGAGCAGACACTCAATAAGGCTGTTTATTGTGTGATCATTCTGTTTTGAAGGCAGAGAACGTTTCTGTTTTAAAATTTATTCCCTTTGTTCCTTCATTCCCTTCTATCGGGTACCTTTTTATTTTCTGCTTTTGAAACCTAAGTTCTACCTATCTTTTGGGGCACACACAAAGGTCATCTCCTTTATAAATCTTGATCCTTCGGTCCACAGGGTTGCTCCCTCCTTGGCATACATGCACATATGCATGAGGAAGGTCGTACTGGTCCTGGGGGAGCCTTTACAACTCCTTTCTCCACCCCCGCCCCCCTACCCTATCACTAAGTTGCAGGCCTTAACCAGATGCAGATAACTAGTGGGAAGACGAGTGATGTGGAATTGTGTTAGAAAGGGCTAAGGTTTGCAAGAGACAGACAGACACAGAGAGAGAAGGGCAAAAAGTGAGAGGGTGAGAACTTAAGGATGAGAATGAGGAGAGGGGATACAGATTTCGTGGCAGCTGAGGATGGGAGAAGGATGGAGAACAAAATAACAGTCCAAAATCTTATGAATTGCATTCCCCTCACTTACTTTACTGCTCCTTGAAAGATGCCTAGAAGAAAACTAGAATTATTTTCAATTACTTCTGAAATGCTTGGATGTGACACACGCTGAGACAGGCACACATGGGCTTTTGGTTTTGCTCAGCTCACATCCCCAAAGATCATCCAAGATCATGTATACTTCTTGACCGTACTGCTGACTTGGTCCTTAATCTTCCACTGACTTGAGTTGTCCCAAGTAGTATAGAAGAAAAGTTCTGGGAGAGCTGGTTTAGAGCCCATTACTTCACAGCTGTGTGACCTTAGGGAAGTCACTGAACTGCTCTGAGCCTCACTAATATCCACCTATAAGAAGCAAGTAAGACAATCTATGCAGAAGTGTGCTGGGAACCATGAAGTGCTACATAAATGTTACCGCGGCTCACTGCCTGGAAGGGACTCATTGAAATCTTGTTGATTGATTGACTGATTGATTAAATCTGGCCAGCTTCCTTCAAACTTCCCTCATTGAGCTGAGAAGTGGGACAGCTCTGTAAGTCAAGCGACATCCAAGAAAATCCACTTGGCTTTAGAGCTGCCTAGTCCAAGGGGTTTTTAAGTTTATAAATTTACTTACAAACAAACCACTTTCTGTTGTTCAATGAACTGCACTTTGGTTGGGATGATGAGATTCGTCAGAAGAAATGAGAATGTCATTTTGGCTAAAGGCACATTTGAAGTTGGAAGGACCTGGCTTCCCAGAAGCTAATTGGAGAAGACAGAGACGCCAACGCCCTGGACCAGCTCTGGACACACAGTAGGCGTTTCTGGAAACACCAGGGCTTTGATTGGGTCCATCCATTTCTGAGTACGCTAGCCTGCCTGGTAAGGTTATTGTGAAACACCTTAGCACTTCCGTGACCTCATGCAAACAAAAACGACTTGAAGTTGAATAGCGTTGAAGCGAAGGAAACTTCAAACTAAATTTTTATTGAAATTCTCCCCATTGTCAGCCGACATTTTCAATTTTCATTTCCCTGCCTCAGCCCATTTTGCCATAGAAACTTGGATGTTTTCATTGAACAGCAGCCAGTGAACATTGGACTGAAGGGTACACTATAAATTTGGAAAAATAAATAAATGCTTCAGAACTTCCACTTGAAAACCACAGCTAAAAATGAAATCAAATCTGACCCACCCCTTTTCTTTTAAATTGTGGGAACAGACTCAGTCTGCCTCAATTTTTAAGCCCATATTAAATTTTATATAAGCACCTTGGAGACCCATGCCTGGCCTGGTCTAAAGCAACTGTGGACCCTTTGACTCATACACAAGGTTTGAACAGCTTGAACGAGAAGGTATCATCCCTCTTACACCATGTTCCTTAATAAACATGTGTGCTCAAAAAATAAAAGGGAAGAAAAATCGGTTTATGGGCATAGAGAAAATAATTTACTCCAAATTGCTCCTTTGATGAATGTGGACAAAAGAATAAAATTTGTCACCCAGCTAATATTACCATCAATATTTTGTCCAGCTACATTCCTTCCAATTTAAAAACAGTTCAATATCCCTTTTACCTTCAAGTAGCAGCACTTAATAAACAGTGATGGATGGTTTTTATTTTTGTTCACATTTCAGTCTTCCCTGCTTCTGTTACGAGGGCACTGTCTTGCTTGGGGGAAATGTAGATCTTCCGTCTTTCTTGCATTGACATACATCCCTCAAGGAAAGACGGCCATATTTAATTCATAACCCCCATCGGCTACACAAACATACAACTTCCCATCAATTAGGCAACACAGAGATGCTGTGAAAAATCAATGAGCTTATTATTAAATATATTTTTTTCATGTAGCAATAATAGTTATTGCCGCACTACTGTTGTTACTGCAATGTCAGCTGTTTAGGCAGCTTTTCAGAGAGTTTGATTGGTTTTGATGTTGCTAGCAAGGCATTCTATGAAACGAGGGATCCGGGTGAGGCTTTCCTGTTCTGTCTCCTGCCACATTTAGAAGCCGTCAAGAGGAGGGGGAAAATGAATGCTGTAGAGGAAGGAACCTTGGGCTGGAAGCAAAAGACCTGGGTTCTAGACCCAGCTCTGCACATAACTAGCTGTGTGACCTTGGGTAAGTCTCTTCTCCATTCTGAGCCTCAGCTTTCCTCATTTCTAAAAATGAGAGGGGTAGCCCACATGATTGCTGGGGTCCCCTCCATTCTGCAATGTGGGTTTTTCTAATAACTGTTGTTTTACTGGCAACGGAAACAGAGAGAAATTGGTTCAGTTCAGCAACCCTCAATTGTTCTTTTCAAAAGACTCTTGTTTTAAAAAAAGGAGTGGGTAGAGCAGGGGAAATGCTACCAAATCTGGAACAGACGTTCAATTGATCCGAAAACCAAATACGTCCATATTTGTGTTTTCATCCTCGTTGTGTGTTTATTAAAAATAATTTTGATATTTTGACACATGCCACTACTGTGGGAGCCTCCTGCCTACAAACAGAGATGTTAAAACTGTGCCAGCACATGCAAAGGTTAAAAACAACATTGCACAGATTTTGGCAACTACATCATATGCTGTCTGGCCGCAGCTGATCTGAACTGAGTCCCCTATAATTACAGGAGAAGGTGGAACAGGTTTGCTGCTAATTGGAAAATTCTGCAAATGGCAGCACTGAAGTAAATTGACAGTCGTTAGAATATTAGCAAAATGAGAGTACTGATTAGTAAAAAGCTCAGATGCAGACTTTTTTTTTTTACTGCCGGATTCTACTGGCAAATTGATAATAAAAGCTGAACTTAATAATAACAGCTGTTATTTGACCTGGTAATATTTTTTTTAATCTGTTGCTGTTCCCAGACCAATAACACATAAAGAAGGTCTGTATCCACTGTTGCAAAATTATTTTGAATCCCAAAAGGTATGTTCAGAGTCAGTGAAGGAAAACGGTGCTTAAAGGGGCAGCCCATCAATAGCCACGTTCTAATGAAAGCGCATTCACTGCATAGCTGTGAGTTGTCTTGTTCTCACCTGCCACCTTCCAACAGGCCTGGGTGGACGTGCTGGGTGTTAAGGGGTCCTTTTCGGAACAGGGCCTGAATTTTATTTCCAGTTCACTTTAAATCTGTGACTGGTAACAATGTCAAAGTTAACTTATTTTTCACTTTAAAGTGGATAGGAAGGAAAGTTGGACTTTGCCAGATTCTGAGCCTTCTATCAACACTTAGCTGTTTGTACTTATTATTTTTCAGCCAGAGGGGAGGAGATTTGGGAATGGACATATTAATTAGAAATGCTGCCATGAATCTATGGAAAAGAGACATAGTTCTACACATAGTTCTACACACATAGTTCTACATTATGCGGACACACACGAATATGCCCAGAAGACTTGCATTTTGGGGTGCTCTGATCCACTATTGGTGGGAGTACAAGTTGGTCCAATCTTTCTAGCTATATGGCAGTATGGATCAAAAACCTTAAAAATGCATATAGCCTTTGACCCAGCAATTCTTTTTTAAGGGTTTGTCCCAGAGAAAGAGTCACGGATACACCTAAAGCTTTACCTACAAAAGTTGTTCCTTGCAGCATTGTTTATAATAAATATAAGTGCAGAAACCACGTTTGTCCTGAAATGAATAATTGACTATGATATACAAAAGAATACTACGTAATTATGTAAAATCTGTTGTAGAAAATTTAATGATATGGGAAGATAGTCTAATAAGTGGAAAAAAAAACAGACTACAAAAGAATAAACAGGATATTCACTCTTTTTTAACTATACAGACAGAGACAAGACTGGAAGAGGGGTAACCAAGGAGATTAATGGTTCTTCCTGAGTGGTGGGCTAATTAATGGGTAGTCTTCATTTTATTCTCTTTTGCTGGTCTATATTTTCTAAATTTTCTCAAGTTAGCATGATTGTTTCAGTCAGAAGAAAATACACAAATTATTTTTAGAATTAAAAAAATCTCTAGAGGGTTCCTATTGTTGTTTTAAATAAAAATTCAATCTATAGCAGCGGGCACAACCATATTCCCAGATAGCAAGTTGGTTCCTTGACTAAAAATCCACATTTGTTCTAGGGAAGGAAAAGGACCAGCTGAAAGCAAATCCTAAAACTCTAGGTGAAGAGCCAGCCTGCTGATTACGGTTAATTTACACACACCCACACACGCGCACGCGCACACACACAGTAACCCTCTTTTTGATATCTCTTCTCTGAAAACACAGGTCAGCAACCACTTTAGGCCCTTGCAGAAAGGGATTTCCTTTTCTGACTTTGGACCTCATACTCTGGTAATTTTGTCGTTTCCTTTTGCCCTTACTATGATAACACAGACCCTCGTTTGTTTTGAAGCCGTGCAGGAGGGGGTCACTGCAATTTTCAGGGTTTGTCTATCCACTAGTCGACTGGAGGGGAGTGGGGGGGGGGGGGTTGCCGCGTGGACTCAGACAAATCCAGATCCAACCCACGGCCTCACAGAACACACTCCGAACGTGTATTATCACAAGTAAAGTTCACTCCTAACCAGGCGCAGCCATGCTTCCTAGGCCCCATTGACGGATCTCTGCATATTTAACCTCAGCCACAAAATGTTAGTACTTGAGCTCTCAACACACCCCCTGTACTTGAATATCAGCCAAGAAGTTGAGCCAGGCTGCAGCATTGCAGAGCTGGCCTTAGACTGCATGTACATCTGCCGGGGCGAAGATGGTGCATTGTCTTTCTTAACAGGTCTGCTTTTAAAAAACCGTGTATTAACATCCTACGGCACCATTGCCAGAAACATAAAATTCCAAAGGCAAATCCCCTCAGTTCCAGCACGGCCAGGACTGGGCTGGCTAGGCTCCGCCCAGGGACTGTAAACGGCCACAGTTGCTTCTAGCAAGGAGCACAAAGCCCACCCCATTAGTTTCAGTCACAGGACCAAGCGACTCTCAAGCTGCTTCTCGCCAGGAGTGTGGGTGGGCAGTGGGCAGGCTCCCAACGCGACAACTAGACTCAGTTGACTGTAACCCAGAATTTTTTTTAAGTGGCTTTTTTGGATGATGGTACCCAGCTCCCCCACTCCCCCACCCCATCCTTCATCCTTTCTAATGGGTCCTGCAGCATCAGGACAACAAAGCGATGGGGAGGGGGAGGGGGGCGTTGCTGCAGTCCGTGTGTGCCAAATACAGTTAAGGGTGGAGAGGGAGGTAGGATTGGAAAGGGGGTAAAAAATCAAGTCACTTTCAATCAAGTGTCACACCTTTAAATAGTGGTTAAATCTTTGCATTATGCAGCTCATCCCTTTACAACATGGGGTTCCCTTAGAGAATTCCCTGTTTACACTGGGAATTCCTCCAGGGCCGCATCAATAAAGCTGAACAGATGTCAGGGTGGAATGCCAGCGGCAATGGCTGTTGTCAGGGGTACTGGGGAGGGAGGTACAGAACAATGAGAGCGGCATCTGCTGCACAAAGCCTCACGCGTGGGTCAGGCTCTGCCAGCGTGTAGAGATTCCACCCTACCCTTTGTCTGGGCACATTGCCTTTCTTGTTTCTCGATGACAAGGGTTGACACATGTCACCCGGCCCTATCAGGAGCGTTATTTGTTTGCCACTTGCATACGCACCAGTGTTCCTGACCTCCCCTGCCTGCCTCTCCACCAAATGCACTGAGCAACGCGGAACCTCTCCAGCGCTACCCCAATCCAGGATTTCATTATGCACTTTGAGTCGAAAGTGGGATGTAGATGTCCTTCTTTTTAATTAAAAACATGATTGATGAGACTTAACTGACAGTAGGAAATGCAATTTAAATATTCCTTAAAGAGGCACTAACCCTGTTTGCGTGGCGAGGGTTGCGTCTGTCTCCAAAGTTGCAACCAGCGGGAGGAAGGAAATTAAAATAAAAGCCCGTCAAAAGTCCGCTGGCTGTGGAAGGGTGGTAACATTACACAGCATCTGCAGCCGTGTAACCAGAAACTTACGCGCATTAGGAGCTAATGTGAGGTGTTCCTCGGTAATGGGGCTTTTCACTGTGATGAAAGGCGGCAGATGAGCGGGGAAGAATACGACAGGGGAGCGTGTCCAAGCAAAAACCAACGAACTCACCTTCTTTTTAAGGGACGATTGGCTTCGGAAGACCTTATCCCCACACTCCCCATTTGTCAGCTCTACGAAAGTGGTTTTTCCCCTCGTTGCTGCGTTGCTGGATTTCTCCTTCCTCGGCCCCTCTCTCGAGCTGCTTTCCCTACACCGTCCTTTTACAGTCCTCAGTATAAGAAAAGTCCTCTGTGCCTGGGACGGTCCATCTGCAGCCTGGGCTGAGGCTGCAGGTCTAAGGCAAACAGGAAAGCGTTCACAATTTTGTTTTAAAGGCCTTCTCAGATTTATTCCCTCGGTGACTGCTAAGGTATCAGGAAAAATTATGCGGACCACGGGATACAGTAACGGGAAGCCCGAAACGCACCAGTCGGAGGCAGGAGCAAGTTTTCCTAATTACGGGACCTTGGCCTGGGTGTTTTCAATCTAGAAATAATAGATGGAGAATCTTGGTCTGTATTAAAGTAGCATAACTTAAATACCAACAATAATAGCAGTTTGAAATTTATTTTCGAAACAAATCTCCCTTTCTCTTTCTCGGTATCATTTACAAAGGGATATTTTTGGTTGTTGTTTCGGGCTGCTTTGTTTTGTTTTCCATGGAAATAGTTATTTTCTGAGAAACAGCAACTTTGAATTAAAAAGAGGATAATACTCTCCTAAAAGTACACACAAGAATAGTCGAGTCCACCCTCTGGAAGCCTGCTGACAGCATAATCTTCATATGCTTTTCAGACCTAAAGATTTTATTCTAGGTTTGCAAAATCCCCTAAAGAGCAATAGATACTACACAGTCTTTTCCATTTAAGTCCTAGTTAAAGACTGAGAAAAAGAAAAGCTTTCATTGAAATGCTTGGATTAAAAGGAAAGGGGGTTACAACTGGAGTTGATTTTTGGTGAGTATTTAACTAGCAAAGGTTAATTAGAATTGTAGCAATGAGATGTAAAATAACAGATTCTGATCAATTGATTAATGAGATGTCGGAAGGTACAAGAATTCACCTTTGGGAGAAACATATTAAAAATGAAATATATTTGCAAAGCCGTAATGGCTTCCCTCTTATTTCGTTTATTAACACTAGCAGCAGCTGTAGATGGTTTTTCCATCTATGACAATCTGCAGAAAATGATGGCCCCCAAATCCACCAAAAGTACCACCGAAACGTTACCCAATGTGCCCTAACACCCATAAAAGTTCACAAAGTCTCTAGGAAGAGGCCAAAATCTTCAGCAGTTCCTCTCGGTCCTGTCTCTCCGCATTCCTTCTGCATTATAGATTCAGATTCATTTAAAAGATAAGTGGTTTTGAAATTCTGAAACTATTTAAATCGGGCACGTTATGCCCATTCTGGATTTATCGATTCATTAGCCCCGTATCGATTTCACAGTTGACGTGGGGATGGGGTAGGGGAAAGAATGCGACAAACATTTTTCCTTTCTCATGCAGTGGTCCTGGTGGACAAACAGATCCCCCTGTTTGTGGCATAGATGTTCTTTGTCACAATAACCTACAGTATATTATGTTTATATATGTCCTTCAGGCATGTCACAACAGTTTGGCATTCTGAGCTGCTCTACCACAGTGTACATTAAATAGTCATGTAGTTACATTAAACAGTGGGGAGTTCACACTTCACAACCACTCAGTGTTTTAAAACAGATGTGGGCTGTCTGTTGTCAGACTCTAGTGCAAAAGCTCAGAAGGATCTGGGTGGGAACACAATCTCCAAATGACTGAGGGCTCCCTAAATTTTCCACACAAGTGCCTTCATCCCCCCCATACTAGAGGTTGAGCGTGAGAGAGATTTGGGGGAAAGGGAGAGAAAAAATGACGGGGTGGCAGGAAGCAACAACTTTTATGTCTTATAGAACAGAGATCTGAAAAAAAGAATTCAGAATTCGGAATAGTTTGTGGCATGGAATATTTTGAGCGGGGTGGGCTTGCTAAGGTATCGTGGGATTTACTGACAGGAGAATTTTTGACAGTTGATGGACAGATGAATTCTGTCATGGAAGCGTTAGTCGAAAGCGGCAAGGCCAGATGGAAACTCACAGCTTGTCTTTAATATTAATTTTCTTTTTTTTTTCAGGAGATCAGAATTCCCTAATTCCCTAAAATGTTTCAATGCATCTTGAGGTATTATTTTTCAGATGCCTTTCTCCACCTACTCTTAGTAAGAGTGTTCCTTTGTGTTAATGTTTCCTCCCTTACTTTGAAAAAAAAAAGCCTAGTTTGTTCTTTTCCTTCCTTCCTCTCTCTTTCTTTTTCTTTCTTTCCTTTTTTCCTCTAGTTGTACAGCTGTTAACATTTTTCCTTCATTTCCAGCAAACACAGAAAGATAAATATAGTAACCTTGTAAGATACTAAATCTAAATATGAGAAATTCATCGGAAGCAATTGTGACTTAGAGCTCTGATAAAGGAATTAATGATAAGACTGTCTTTGTGGCTGAATGAAAGGCATAACTCTTCCTGCTTGCCGAAAGATGGAAGGGGCAATTGTTTTCAGGGTGTCCATCTTCTGGACAGGGAGAATTAAGTCATCTCCTCTGCTCAGTGATGCACTGGGGAGAACTCTGAGCTCAGAATCAAGGTCCAGACCTCCGGTCTTGGCTCTGCATACTTCTCTGCGTGATGTTACCTGAGTCACGACAATTGCCTGGGCCTCAGTTTCCTTATCTGCAAAATACGGTTGGTATTGCAAGAAGGCAGTGAGTCCCCAGTGATCTCCATGGCTCCTTTGGGGGTACCTTTGGGGGTACCTTTGGGGGTACCTTTGGGGGTACCTCGAGCCCTCTAAGAGAAAAGCTGACTGTGAGTATCAATAAGTCACGACCACTCCATTCCTCACCTCACTGCCGAGCTTCTTAGGGACCAGGCAACCCCTCCACGGCAGTTTAGGGGCTGGAACGATGCCCCACCTTTATTCTCAGTCTTTTTTCTGCTGTTCCACACAAAACATAACTACTGTGCCTCCTGTCGTGGTGACTTCATTCCTAAGACAAATATCTAAAAATTAAAAAATGAGTGACCAAGGGTGATAGTCCATATTCCAACAAAACAAAGGTCAAATGCGCCTCACTTTTCAGTTCTGTGATCTTTTTTCCCTAGTTCCTTTATTTTACGTCCCTGGATCCACTCAAGTTGAGAGCAGTACTTTAAAACTAAGAGATCTTTCTTCTGTGTCTGTGTGTTATCTATTTTCCTGATAGCCTTTCAAGTTTAATGTAAAAACATTAACGTGGGACAGCTTTCTCCAGTTTCCTGATGCATCACTTTGGTTATATGTTGATTCCCTGTGTATGGGTGTGTGTGTGTGTTAGTGAGTTTGTCTTGGTTGACCAGAAAAATGTTTTGCAATTAATGTAATGAAAACATTTAGCTAAACCAAGGAATCCAAAACAAAGGAATGGATTGTGGTTTGTTGGGAAAATGACACAGGGGCTTCCCTGCATCAGTTGCAAGACCATTTCTCTGTGGCTCAGGGAGGGTAAGCGGCAGTGATGAACAGCCCCGGCAACAAGTCCTTCATCGTCCTCTGACATGTCCCAGGGATGTGACCAGGGACAAGTCACTTTGTCCTTTATCTATGAAGCAGAGAGAAGATTATTAAGCTAGACAAGAGAAGAGTTTGAGATAGAACTAATATGAATAACTTCAGATCAATTAGGGTTCCAGAAGATGGGAAGCAGGACTAGTGGGTAGGATTTACCAAGGAGCAGATTTGGCTCAATATGAGAAACACTTGATAAAGTATAACACAGCTCAAAATCAAAATCAGCTCCCAGGTTGGGTAAGATTTCCCCATCATGATAACTGACCCATTGTCAAGGATACTATAAAGAGAATTGCTGTGTGACTTAGCAGGTTTGGATTAGATGACACCTAAGCCCCTTGGAATCAAAAATATATGTATCTTTGATGAGTTCAGATGCACAGCTGGTCAATAGGGTGCTTCACAAAATACTTGGAAATATCGTCACAGAAGAATAGACTATTAAAACTGGAGAAGACCTTGGGGGGGCGGAAACTTGGGGCAGCCCCTACATTCCTCTGAAGCTGGTGGCAGAGCCAGGGTTAGCAATGACATGTCTGAAGAGTGTTTTGTGAACTAGTTTTTCATATACCTCTATTGAGCCTCACAGCAACCTTCTGAGGTGGGACCTACCAACTGTACATTTTACGCGACTCGCGTAAGTCTGGGCAGTCAGCAAGCAGAAGAGTCAGGGCTGGGACTCCAGGTGCCATCCCCGAGCTGCTCCCTTGTCTCCTGGGCACTTTTCTTTCCAAGATCTCTGAGCATTTCGCTCTGAGTCTCCTTATTCCTGCAGCATCCACGCAGATACGCGTGAGTATTATCAGCTGCAGAGACTCATCAATTACCAGGGATGGAAAGGAAACTCTACGGTCATTTCCCTCCATTCTTTTGTTTTCCAAAAAAGAAAACTGAGGCTTGCAGAAGTCATCATTTAGTGAGCCCTCTGAAATGAAAACCTTGATTTCTGCTTGGTTTCTCAAAGACCCTAAGATAGGCACCCGCCCCCTCAACCAGGCAAGTGATGATTTAAACCAGGTGAGTGCAAGAATGATTTCATTCATTGCGTTTTTCCATGTGCCTCTTGAGGGAAGGCATGTGGAACATGTGTACGTAGAGAGAGACCCCCGACCACCGTCGCCTCCCCCTCCTCCTGCACATGGTAGACTAGTAAATGTTCCAACTATTTGCAAGGCTGACAGTGGGGATTATTTTTCCCGTGTGCCAAGCAACTTCATCCTAAAGGAAAGATTTCACTCTGGCAAGATTTAATAACAATTATAATGATACTTTGTACAGCACTCTAGTTCTAAAATATTTTTTCCAAGCATTATTTCATTGGTTAGTTGATGGGGTGCGACACCAAACCTCAAGGGTGTGAAGAGTGAGGTGGCAGTAATAGTAGGGGGTAGAGGCCACTCCTCTCTGGTCCTGGGGCCTCCCCACCCCCATGCTTCCACTGCTACTGAGCTGGATGGCAACTGGTGTCCCCGAAGTCATTGCTGCTCTCCATTCTTTATGTTCACCTTTCCCATCTGCCATTTTTTGGGTGGCGGGGATGGGACAAGAGCACTACAGAAGAAGCAAAGGAACCTGGGAAAGGAAGGGGCCTCAGAAACCATGACTCCTCCACCATATGACCCCTTAGTCTGTGCTTTATGCCATGCAGAAGCATTACAGACACCCAGGTTGACCAGAAGGATCCAGCTACAGACCTGGACCACTGGCTGTTGTCAGAAGGGCCAGACCCATGTCCACATTGCCCATTGGCCCTGCCCTCTTCCTCCTCTTCTTTACAAAACTTCCCACTGTCACCAAACTATGTTTTGCAACACTGCAAAAAGCTTGTTAAAATGTTGTGAGAGTCTCCAAAGTGAACCATGTCCGATCATAAGATGGCCTGGGGTTTTAGACCATTTTAGGCCACACCATGGCTAGATTATGGATGACTTGTTCATTCAACAAATGTTTATTGATTATTTGCTAAGTACTGTGCTGGAGGCTGGAAAGAGAAAAGCATGTTCCTGCCCTCAGGGAACTCGTGATCCAGTGGAAGAGATGGACGCTGGAGAGAAAACTGTGAGATGATGTGTCGGGATGCAGGACAGAGGTGAGCCCAGGATGAAAAGTCAGGAAGAACAATGAGCCCCATCAGGGGACACAGAATGAGTCTCAAGCATAGTTGCCAGTCTGAAAACTAAACATGTAAAAGCCACCTCCAGCAACCTGTATTCTAATATAACCTTTTCCCAGCTGACTTTGGTGTGTGTCTTAGAGGATGGAGGTGTGGTTGGATGGTAGCCAAAAATCAGGCGCCTTTTTTTTTGAAGAATGTACAATTCAGTCACCCTCAGTATAATATTGCTCCATGTCAGTCCTCAATTTGTGGAGTAAATGAGTCCTCCAAGGAAAGGGGGTGTTTCCAGGGGGTCTGGAAATAGACGGACTGGGCATAAATCCTATTCTGTTGTCAAGCATTCAATTTCTTTAACCTTTTTAAGATGTTGTATAATTTATGTTTGGTTCATTTGTAGGATATTTTTTTGGAGGCGTTCATATTTTGCAGTTCTGAAAACTGGTAACAAAGAACATTTTCATTCTGGAAAACAGATAACTAAAAAGCCTTCTGCATGGGCCCAGGGTGTGACCACCAGGTCCTGGAAGAGTGTCTGTTTGTGGATTCACTGCTTTGTAGTCACTCTGGGCCCTCACTCGGGTGTATGTACATGATGCAATCTGACACTACGAATGGCTATCATCGTGTATCTGTCGGTGTGCACTCACTTCGATCATGGGAAATGTTGAGGATTCTTCTGAGGGATTTACTGTGTCCTAGTACTTGATATGAGAAAAAAAAAATGTAGACGTATTATATATATAAATAAATATTATATAGAACATATGTCATATATAATGAATATTATGTAAGATGTATACATATATTAACCTCCATAAATGTCTGTTGGATTAATATATTTATCAATATATTCATTAATTACAGCAACTCCCTTTCCAACGCCCTGGGATTTGGGCAGCAGCTCTGACATGATAGAAGGATTTTAGAACTGTCTCCTCCCTTTCCTTTCTTTCTTGTATTCTCAATGCTCCCCAAAACCCCTGATCTGAATTCTTCTCCCCCTTCCAGGACCGAGCTCTTTGTTACCCAGAAGTTCCTGGATCCTCAAATGGTCTGAAAATCGGTCCACCTAAGTCTGGTTCAGGATTGAGAGAAGCTGCAAATTCCTCCACCCAGCAAAGAGAAAGTCTTTAGGCTGCAGTGTCCTGGAAATACACTGTTTTTCTTTGCTGGGAGCAGCATTCCTCCAGTACTTGGGGGTTTCCGAAGCCTTTTACAGTCATTAGTAAACTGACACACCATCCCTGTGGGGCTTAGCCCCCCTTTTAGAGAGGCTCCAGAGAGATTAACTGCTGTCTAGGGTCACCCAGAGCAGAGTCGAAGCCCAAGCCCCCTGCCCAGGCGCCTGCAGAGATACATATATGGCAAAATCGCTCTGCAGCTGGAAACTGAAAGCCTTCTCTAACTTGACCTAAGCCTAAATTGGAGATTCTACACATATCTCCTTTCCTCGATAATTAAATGAGGAGGTTGGGGCTTTGAGGCCCAGAGCGGCTGTGAAAGCTGGACCGCCCCTCTGTCCCTGCCCCGCCTACCACTTCCAGCCTAGGGGTTGCTTCCTTTTGGGGCCACAGAACGTAATGACTACGGTATATGCTCTTCTATTGGTCAAGGTTGCTTTGTGGACTTGGCACAGATGGGTTGGAGGACGTGTTGTAGATGTGTACGTGGTGCGCTGTATGAGTTCTACCTCAGGGAAGGGGTAAGTTCCTTGAGCACGGGAATTTTCTCCGTGAAACTTGTCTGAAAACTAGAGTTGATCTTCACGAGGAACTTCACAGGGCTCTTTTCTCTTCAAGCTTGAGCACCTTGTCTCAACTGGGTAGGGGCTGAATTGGACTACTAGCCAAATATTTGTTTCTTCTATGGAATAAAATTGTTAAACTAGACTCCAGAGGCCACCTGGTGGAAACATCTTATTTAAAAGTGAGTTTTCCCAACTCCTAGCTCTCTGTTCCTGCCTGTTTCCCATCTTGCTAGTGCAGCATCTTGTACCTGGTTGCCTTCAAAAAACTAGATGGTGACTGCATTAGTCCTGGACACCTGGCTTGTAGATTAGCTGACAACCCTCCACCTATTAAAACAGGACCCTTTGGGTTGAGCTGGAAAGCTGGACAGCCCCAGAAAATGCAGTCTTCCCAGTATAATTCCCAGCCAAAACACCAAAACACTATGAAAGAGGCCTATTTTGATCTAGAACATTCTTCTCTTCCTCCCCCATTCTTTGTTGGAACTAGAGCGGAGTAAGATACCAGAGAATTCCCACGACTGTCTTGATATCCTGAAGGATCACAAATGTCCTTATCAGCTTTCAGCCAGAGGAAAAAAAATCCTGGAGGAGAATGGGGCCCCAGTGTGCTCCAGACTCGTGGCCCCCAGCCACACCCCAAACAGGTTCTTGTTCGCCCTTGGAAAACACCTGTCTGAACACATGAGCTTAAAAAAGAGGACATCTCCATAAAAAATTCACCTCCTTAAAATTTTTTATTCAAGTTATGTTAATCACTAGTGTTTGCTCGGCTTCTATTGGGTACTCTATGGGGATAAGAGAAAAGCATAAGCAGGGTTCCAGCTCTCCAAGGAGCCACAGCTAATATGAGGAAAAGACGTAGATGACAGAACTAGCAAGAAACTTAACAACCTAACGTTTATAGACAAGTTTGTAACTCAGATGAAGTAATCTTTCTCATCTCTAAACTCCTAAGTACACCAACGACCCCATCTCTCTTTAGACCTCTAGTATTGCCTGCTTGGCTAGTGCATTCCTCATGGGTGTCAGTCTTCTGTCCCCTGATGAGACTAGGAATTTTTGCAGGCAGAGGTCCAAGTAGGCTGTTTGAATCCCCCTTAGCATCTAGCACAGAACTTTGTACATGGTAGCCTTCAAAAACTATAGATGGAGGCTCAGTGATTAAGCGCAGAGGCATATCCAGCTAAGGAGTCGGGGCCTTAGAGGTATTCTGACTCAAGGCCTCCGTTTGGTAGGAAAGGATGCAGGTATTCAGCCCTGCTCTTAAGAAAGTTGTTAACTCTTTGGGCTTCAGGTGTCTCAAATGCAAAACAAAATATTGGATTCGATTTTAAGACCCAAGGGTTTGATACGTGCCCTTATTCCATGTGATAATCCTTCAAGCATGTGAAGATTGCTTTGTTGCCCCCTCACCTCCTGCCCCAGACTCTTCTGTTCCAAGCTTCTCCAGCCTCATGACCTGGACTATGGGTCCCATGACCCAGTTTCAGGGCCTGCATGATTCTAATTCTCTCTTTGTCACAGGCCCAGTTTATCAGTGTTGTTCTGCTGTGGCCCCAAAGCTGAACCCAATAACTTTCTATGTCTTATTTCACATGAGTTTCTTTGGGGCCATAACTCCCTCAGTCTATATTTACGTGGTGGTCCAGACCAGGGAATTTCTAACATTTCTTCCCCTCTATAATTCTATGTGTTGCTAACTTCAGGGCCAGCTAGACTAAGGGAACCCTGCCACCCTCTTCTGTGCTTTTCTTGCATTTTATTCTCATTTTATTCAAGCTCTTGGCCTGAATGAATCTTCTTGCATCCCCTGGTTAGAGGAGCAAAGAGAATCTGCCCAGGTTCACCCAACTCTGAGGGTCTCCTGTCCCAAAAATCAAGATATGGGGAGAGTGGTATAATTCATAAAGAATCGACTATTTCTTTCTTCCCCTACTTTATGTCTTTTCTCAACTTAAGCTGTGTTTAGCTTCAGGGGTACAGTGAAAGCCGGTGGAGTTCGTTTCTGATAATGCATTCCTTTGAGGGCCCCTGAATAATGGGTCTATAACTGAGATTATAGGGAAAAAAATACAGAGAGTTGGAAGGAAGGTGGTTCTGATTCCAGCTCTGTTAAATTTTTAATGCTGCTAGAGGGTAACTAATTGACTGGGGGAAAGG
This sequence comes from Balaenoptera borealis, assembly GCF_965194805.1. Lineage (NCBI taxonomy): Eukaryota > Metazoa > Chordata > Mammalia > Artiodactyla > Balaenopteridae > Balaenoptera > Balaenoptera borealis. The sequence continues at coordinate 12,608,066 of NC_138865.1, read as the reverse complement.
GAATTTATATTCCTGGTGTTATATAAGAATTCAGGACTCCTAAACCTCCTAAAATGATCTTTCTTTCATACCAAATGCAGGAGAGCTTTTTACTATTAATAAAGAATGCTGAAGTGTGGTCTCAGAATGAACAAGGGGTTGGAACTGGAAGGCTGGTCCAAGGTGAAAGCAGAGCAGCCGCCATCTTTGTGGTTTGCCTGCCGAGGCACCAGGAAGTCCTCGCAGACCAAAAGCTTCTCTTCCACTGTCTGGTATGATGGGGAAATGCCACCATAAGATTAAATCATTTCTGATAAGGAGTTCTTCAACTTCCAGAATCTCCTATCAAAGTGTACCCATTTAGAACAGCCAAATCCCCTAAGCCTTTATCAGCAGTGTATTTGGAATGAGGCAATAGCTAACTAAGAACAAATTCCCTTCGGGAGTGAGACACAGCGAATGTGAGCATCGGATGGAGGGCAGGCCAAAAAGAGTGTATACGAAAGAGACCAGTATGTAAACACCTTGGGAATGGGGCCTGTACCTTATTCTCCAAGGCCTAGCATGGTATCTTATATCATATACAAATATGCCTGCTAAGAGAAAAGTGAATGAAAGGAAAATGGAAAAGTACCAAAGACCTCCCAGTTTTCCAAACGGTCATCTGGATGGTGGAGAGGGAACCACAGCCATTAATGGGAAAGATTTATTCTTCTGGATTCTACAGAGATGGAATCATTTTCACCCTTCTGTGCCCTCCACCCACCCCATCTCCATAACCTAAACCAGGAACTACTCCCAAACTATCCTCAGGTCGACACCCACCTCTATATCCAATCTGTCAACCAAGGTCAAAACACAGAAGGCAGCCCAGACTTCTCCCTCTGACTCACTTTCACATCCAATCAAATCCTGCTGCTTCTGCATCCACCAATAGCTTTCAGGATTGTCCCCTACCCTCTGTACCTACTGCTACACCTTCGTTCAAGCCTCCATCACTTCTTGCTTAAATTAGCCGATAGTCCCCTAGTTGGTTGCACAGCCTCTGGGCTCTCTCCCCCACGCGCAATCCTGGCTCCACACTCCACCTCTAGTCAAAGGCAAATTCAATCAGATCACACACCCGCCCCCCATTTTTTAATTCTTCTCCAACCACCCCCAACACCACCACTGCATTTAGACCAGAGTCCATACTCGGCCTAAGAATGCCTTGATAACTGACACCTCCCTCCCTCCCCAGCCTCACCGTGAGCCCTGCTGGAAGTTTTGCAATGTGCACATACGCCTTCTCTTTTGCACATGCTGCTGTTCCATCTCCCTGGATGCTGTCCCCTCCTTCCCTACCCTAGTAACCCTGCTTCACTCCTCACCCAGTCTGGGCATCACCCACTCTGGGAAATTATCCATGATTCTGCTTTTTTTCCAAGGCAGTAGTGGGTGCCCTTCCTATAAATTTGGCACAGACCTTTGATAAACACTTACATGTTCTGCTGTCATTTTTGGCTTCCTTGTCTTTTCCTCTAGCTGAACTAAGACCCTCTGGAGAACAGGGACCATGACACTCAACACAGCCCATAGAGCAGAAAGTCTGTTCCATGGAAGATGCATGATAAATGTCTCTCAAGGGCATGAATGATGCCAGAAAGTTCTTCCAAAGAGCTTAGTTGGCCAAGCATTCATTCATTCATTCATTCTTTCATTCATTCATAGAGTCATTCTACAAGCCTCCTCTACTTTGGAGGTAGAATCTGACTAGAGGTTAATCCTAAGGGAACTGGTTCTCTCAGTGATTCGATTTCTCCTTGCCCTGTCTTGAAGAAACCAAAATGACAACGAGTGCAGTGTCTCTCCCGCCGCACACACACTCGCCCCAGCTCAGGGGTTCTGTGGACGAGTGAAAACTCTTAACGTGTTATTTCTCTGGAGAGCAGGCACTGTTACTCTGGGGAAACAAGCCAATTCTATGACTTTGAACAAGCAACCACATAGAACAGCCTAGAAGACGATTGGTGAAAAGTCGCTCCTTTTCCGGATACCCCTCTGATCCAGAGGAAGCAAACCAGCTCATTGCTTTACCTTCCCCAGTTACAACGTCTTGTGAGGGATGGGCCCAGAGTCCCACTCTAATTATACCCTGTTTGACTAGGAAACGAAGCTCCTGATAGCACTCCTAAATCTCAAACTGAAGCGACATTTATAACTACATTAAAAAGGAAATGCTCTTTGCTGTGTGCCTTCACTCCAGATAATTGTACAGCGGTAACACTGTTGAGGGCCTAAGGCCGTTCTCAAAATGACAGAACAGAACCATGACTCATAAAGTGAAGGAAATAGTAGTTCCCTCCTTGAGCCCTGAACACAAGGGAAATACACAGAGCCTTAACTGAAAGATGAACGCATCTCATGGAACTCCTGAGTCTAGGAACTCGGGAAGTTCCAAAATCTAATCTTGCATTGGTGCTCACTGCTTCGGCCTCTTCTTATCTCTGCAAAAGGAGGCCAGCCAGGGTGTGCCTTAACCCAGACTCCAACTATGGTTGCAGACTCCTGGGCAGCTGGTGGGTTACTGCAAGTGATCTCGGAATCCTAACGCACACCAGATATCATGGCTAAATAAAAAGTAGGTCTTGCACAGATATACTTTCTTGCACAGATATACCTTCTACTTTCAAAAGTTTTCAGTCATCATTATCATCATCATCATCGTTATCATATATTGAGGGCTTACAACATGCCCAGTACCTTCCAACACTATCTATACATGAACTGATTTAATCCTCACAACCACCCAGGGGGGTACGTTACCATTATTGTTCCTACTTCATAGATGAGAAAACAGAGGTACAGAGAGCTCAAGTAACTTTCCCATGGTCACACAGCTAGAAAGAAGTGGAGCTGTAATTCAAACCAGACAATCTGGTTCCAGCATGCCGTACAATTACTATATTATGCTGCCTCCCCCATTTCTCAATTAATGGTTGTTAAAATTACCCCCATAAGCATGTTGGGAATCTGATGATTTCCTTTTATTTTTTTCTGTTTAACAAGGATCCTCACATAGTTTGGAACCAGACTGATTGGGCTAAATAAAAATATTGTAAGAGCTCCTCCCTGATAAAAATTCCTCCTGCTAATGTCTAAAGTTGGCTATCAGAGATCTCTTCCGTGGGTTTAAAGGTGACCTTCTTCATGTCCTTTTAAGATGCAAGTACTCTAACAAGGGTAATAAAAGAAGTCACTAGTACTCACGCTAAGGCGTGAGTGAGGTTTCTGGATCATTCCTTCATTAGCAGAAAAGAAAAAAATCAAGGACATTAAAAGGATATTATGGGAAGTAGGGGAAGGGGAGCTTGGGAGTGTTGGAAAAGGAGAAAAGGGAGATGGTCCTGAAAAGGATGGAAAGTGACCACATTCAGAAGCAGTCAGGGAAGTCGAAAATAAACCTGGCCTACTTCACAGTTTTGCCTAGAGCTGGCCTAGGGGCGTGCATCAGTACCACACAGGATGACATTTTTGGTGACATGTTTTAAAATCAGTGAAGGGCTAAATCATTATTTCTAGAACTATTAACCTCACCACCTTTCGAAATAAAAACGGTATCAATAAGCAAAAGGCCAAGCAAATCTGAGACTTTACTTGAGGAAGACAACAGGGCATAGCTTCTCAGTCTAGAAATGTATTAACGAATAGCGTCTGATGACCAACTTCGATAAAGGGCGGCCTCCTTTATCAGAGCACCTGAAATGAGCCACCCCACTAAGCTGGCTGTTTTCCCCTTTTATCACTGATGAATAGTGGAAAGCTAGGTTCCTCTACTTTTGCAAAGACCCTTCTTCCATTAAGCTCATACAGTGGCCTCTCAAATTCCACAGTTTGCTAAAACAAGGTGGCTGCCATCACCAATACCCACCCCATATCATATTTGCACACTTTTATTAAAAAGAATAATAGAAATGTATTATGATACAATTGGTCTCATTTTTCAATTACAATGAAAGGCTGAAAAGCTCATTCAGAGTCTTTGCATAAAGATGCATCTGCAACACATGGGTCCTCAGACTCTACATGCTCCTGTGTTCCAGAAGGCTCCTGAGGGCTGAGGCAGGTAGTCAAGCCACCTTTGACCACTGCCCTGAACATCTCATCTCATTTGGTCAAAGAGGGACAAAAGTCACCATTAAGAACACCTTATCAGGGACTTCCCTGGTGGTGCAGTGGTTAAGAATCTGCCTGTCAATGCAGGGGACATGGGTTTGAGCCCTAGTCCGGGAAGATCCCACATGCCGTGGAGCAACTAAGCCCGTGCGCTACAACTACTGAAGCTCGCGTGCCACAACTACTGAAACCCGCACGCCTAGAGCCCGTGCTCCGCAACAAGAGAAGCCACCGCCACGAGAAGCCGGCACACCACAACGAAGAGTAGCCCCCGCTCACCACAACTAGAGAAAGCCTGCACGTAGCAACGAAGACCCAACGCAGCCAAAAATAAATAAATAAATTTATTTAAAAAACAAAAAACAAACAAAAAAAACACCTTATCCATTGCTGCATCTTAGTATTAATGCTTGGGAGTAAGAGTTATTACAGCTAAATGAATAATAAAAAGATTGGGTCTTCTTAGGGGTGGAATGGGTTAAAGTCTGTTAAACTGTTGACCCAGGCTCAAAGATGTCACCAGAATTGTTCGTCATCCACCTCAGGCATAGAACCACAATCTTAGGATTTGGGCAACTTTCGGGCAATCATTTTAATGCCTTGGTGCTCCAAATAGTATCAGAAATGCATAAATTGCATAACAGGCCAGTTAACAAAGGAGGTCAATCCTCCACAATTTTAACACAAATAGATATAAAGAATCCAGAATAAAAATAAGTGCAACTCATAAATGAAATGAAAGTAAAAGAGTTTTTTCTTCCTCCCACCACCCCTACCCTGAGCTGATACCCCAACCTAGAACAAAGTAGTTTTTACAGATTTTCAAAAGAAAAAAAATCTCTCTGAGCATGCTGTATATCTTTCTCCCCAAATGAAAACCAAAAATAGATGTTGCTTCCCTAATTTATCTGATTTGGAAATTATTTGTCATTTTTAGAAATTGATTTTTCCAGTCAATTAAATTAGCCAGTAATTTGATATCACCATCTTATTTCATTATATAGAACACATGCTGAAATGGCACACAACCTCATTTTCATTTATTATTTTTGCAAATTTAGTACTCATAAAAAGGTGTTGGATTGACAGTGCCAGCAGCTAGACTCTTCCCCGCTGGCTGGGAGAGAGCCTGAGCAGCGGTTACGTGAGCTGGAGACCAGGCCCGTGCAGGCTGGGATTACCAGCTGTGAGAGCAAGATCAGATCCCACGACATACAGCTCTTTATTCTCTGCTCCAGAATCCATCCAATTGAACATGATAAATGGCGCCACCACTGGATGGAATCCACCCCCTCACTTCTCAATGGCCACCTGGTATTTCTATGATGCCTCCGTCCAAAGAATTTTAAAACACTTTCCAAGTCATCCAACTCAGTTCTCCAACCCTTTTAGACAAAGACAGATCTTTGAAAGCCTGCAAATTCACTTGGGAGGAGAGAGGACACACACACACACTTTGCTGGAGCAGAAATGAGTGAGTTTTTGCCTCTCTGCAGCTTCTAAGGGTGTACTGCTATGTTCTACTACAGGGAGAATGAGGTTGAAGATTTCTTTTGGCTCCATAGGTTCTTAGGAAGAAATGAAAGTACCAAGCGTTTCCTGGGTGATCAAAGGCACAGAAAGGAGCAATGGCTTCAAGCATGCACCGTAAGACAAAAAGGCAAGGTCAAGATTAACGTTCAGGGTTCGTCAAAAATGATACTTTTGTTTAATCATTTTTAATGTGAACACTTCGAAGAGTGATCAAAGGGGGTTCTGTTAATAATTACACCAGGAAAACAGGCATGTAAACCACAACCGTCTGGGGCTACCTGGGGCATATGCTCACACTGTTCATGTTGGAATTTACAAACCACCTGGGCAATCGTTAAGAACTATTACAAATCATTTCAGCCTTTTGACTCTTCCCCAATATGCCAGGTTCACTCCTTGCAGACTTTGTTAATTTTCCCCAACTCCCATGCCTAGAGTATCCTTCCTAACTTGTCCTTCATCTAGGCAAATCCTATACTTTAGTTAAAACCCAAATAAATGCCCACCGCTCTTTTTGCCTACTCCAACTCATTCTATTATTTTCCTTTTCTGATTTTTTTTTTTTTTTTTTTTTTTTTAGTATTTATTATGAATGTCATATAACACAGCTCTGACCTACAGAATGCTTTGGAATTTTTCCTATTTGTTGTGTTGAGTATGCAGTTCTTTTCCCAATTAGGCTGTAAGCCCCTGGAGGGCTGGGATCTGTCTTATTGCTTCTCTTGCATCCTCCACAGGACAGCCTCACACCTTATTCAAGATGTTCAGACAGCTAGGGGCAGGACAGGAATAAAGACGCAGATGTAGAGAATGGACTTGAGGACACGGGGAGGGGGAAGGGTAAGCTGGGACGAAGTGAGAGAGTGGCGTGGACATATATACACTACCAAATGTAAAATAGATAGCTAGTGGGAAGCAGCTGCATAGCACAGGGAGATCAGCTCGGTGCTTTGTGACCACCTAGAGGGGTAGGATAGGAAGGGTGGGAGGGAGACACAAGAGGGAGGAGATATGGGGATATATGCATATGTATAGCTGATTCACTTTGTATAAAGCAGAAACTAACACACCATTGTAAAGCAATTATACTCCAATAAAGATGTTAAAAAAAAAAAAAAAAAGATGTTCAGACGGGAAAACAAACAAGCAAACAAACTTCACAGAGCCCACCTAATTGAGCTGCAGATCAAGAACCTGAAGCCCAGTGCCGCCTTCCCAGAGACCCCCCAGCTCTAACACAGCCTGGGGTATGGTCCCCTGCTCTGTGTCTCCATGGGACTTAGTGCACTTCACTGCCTGGCACACACCACTGTGGTATTTCTTTACCGTAATAACTGGACCATAATGACTTGTTTACTTGGTTGTCCATCCACCATATCGGAAAGCCTTGGAGGGCAGGAATTCTATTGGATTGATTATTGCATCTTCTATATATACATAATAGACCTTCATCGAAGCAATGATCGAAGGAATGAATGAACACATAGTTTTCCTTAAGGTACTAATACAGGCACTAATTGGATTTAATCAGATTACTAAAATTTAGTCAGGAGATAAGAGACATCTTCCCTTCCCTAGACAAGTCAAAGGAAGCAGACCGCGGTAGCTGATTCCTGGCTTCTGCTTGCTTTCTAGACTGGCTGGGAGAACCCCTTTCCATTGGCTTTCAGCATCCTGCCATGGAGCAGGAAAGGCACTGAATTCAAAGTCAGAGCAAGTGATCTGGGAGCTGCCCTCCACTGGGTCTGTGGCACCACCAGCAAGACACTGCTTTGGGCCTCAGATTTTCCATCAGAAATAGAAGAAGCCTGACCCCAAGGACTGGAGAGGCCCCTCCAATGCCAGTGCTTACTGCCCCAAACCCCAACTCAGTGAGCACTCCTCCAGGTGAATGAGGGTCCCCGGGCAGGGCGACACAGCCCCACAGGGCTGGATGCACCAGAGCTCCCGCTCTCTTCAGTCAGGGATTGACAGCTGAGCAGACAGAGCCTCTGACTCTCCCTTCAGCTGCTTCCCGGTGGGAAAGTGAGCTTCACAGTAGCACATTAGGTTACATATTAAACAGATGGGATGCAGATTTGAGACCTCTTAAAGGCTGGGGTTTTTCCTTTTTTTTTTTTTTTTTTTCATAAGCTGCTGTCAAGGTGTGTTCGTATCTCTTTATTTAAACAGCCTCCTTAAGTCTTGGTACCCAGAGCTGGGACTCAAAAAAAAAAATTGAGTAGAATAAATAATCGATCATGCTAGCAACATAATTATAAGAACATATGTTAGCTCGAACTAGCTATATTCTAGTCATATTAAGGGTATGTGTGGGAGAGAGAAGGATGGCAGGAGTGTCTCAAAATAGTTCAGGCGGAGGAAGAGTGATATCAGGCTACATGGGAATCCAAACTGCTTTCCTGGCACCTCCATTCTCGCATCCCTAGTGTCCCAGAGGGCCGCCTTAGGTGGTTGCCTGCTGTGAAACGCAGCCACCTGGGTCTGGAGCTCCAGCGGCATCTTGGCTGCCCCATCTGAGCGCACAGGCCAAGAAGGCAGGGTTCCTGTTTCACCCAGTCGCTCTCTGCCAGGTGCAGAGATAGCACAGGTCCAGGGAGAAGGAGCCCAAGAGGCAAGGGCAACCAACGGGTCTTGGTTCTCACAAATGCCCCATGCTCAGAGGCACTAAAGAAAAAATATCCACATGGTTTTTGACAGCCTTCATCAAGGGAGTCAATTGGAAATATATACATATAGGCATAGTTTCAGCTGCCTCTTCCTCTCTGCTCATCTAGATGTCACCCACACCGTTCAAGGCCCTACTCAAATCTCCCTTCTGTCCCCACCCACCGCCAGCTTCACCCACCTCACCTGCTGGGGAACTCCCACACATCTTCAGGTCTCCTGTCCCCATCTCTCCCAACAGGAAGCTTTTCCCGCTTCCTACACGGGTTTGGGTCCCCTGGTTATTTGCTGCCATAGCATCCTGCAGTTCTGGATGATACTGATATTCATTGCACTTTTAATTATACCGTGTCTGTCTTCCCCATATGGATTGCTGCCTCTGCAAAGGTAGAAGCTGTGCCTAATTTGTTCATCACGGTGACGGCTGCGCAGGCTTTGGGACCTGGGGTCTCCGCTCTGAGGATGCAGACACAGCGTGGCAGCTTGTGACACAGCTGTAAACTAGGTGCCCTAAGAACTGCCCTACGCTGGGAGGATCAGAGAAGGGGGTGCAGTGCACATCCTCAAGAAAAACTTGAGGCTGCAGCAGAGTGGAGAAACCACGTGCATCACTGTGATCAGAAAGCCTCGGCTCCGTCCTAGCCTGGACGAGCTGGAGACCAAGGGCTGATGCATGGTCTTCCCTTGCAGGTACCAGAAGCTGCTGCCGGGTCCTTAAGCAGAGGTGCAGATGCCGTCAAGTTTGCGCTCTAGGAAGTTAAAAATTCTGGGGCAGAAGAAGCGCCTGGAGACAGGAAACCAGCTGTGAGGCCACTATATTTGCCATGGTGAGAGATAAGGGGCTAAATTAGGGTGGAGGCCATGGGAATAGAGAGGAGGAAAAAGTTCCAGAGACATTTTATGGGGAGGATTATTATTTATATTATGAGACGCTAAGCATTTGGGGGGGCTTAAAAAGTTAAGGGCATAATAGAGATTTAATAAATACTTGCCAACCTGTAAAATACATACACTCATGTGTTTAGGAACATATGTAAAAGTGAAAATGGATTTTTATAAAAGTATTTTAAACTATTGTTATTTTTAATACATTTTCTATATTTTTAGGTAGTCTATTGATGTTTTTAAAAGGAGAAGAAATAAAGGACATGAAGGAAGGAAAAAGGAGAGCGCTTGGGAGAGTCGACTGCTTATACTCTCAAAAATGCATTCACAAGCCATGTTCAAGGGCACTTTCACCTAACTGTTCCCATCTAGGTTACAGCCCTTTAAAAGGTCTCATTTTGGCTACAGTTAAGTGCTACCTTCTGTATAGATAAGTGAGAATAGATAGGAAATTGAAATCTTGATGTACATTTTCTCCTCCCAAAAAGCAAGGTACAAGATGGTAGGATGTACAGGTAGGTCTGCAGATGGATGGGGAAGGGAGACCATGACTTCCGATCCGGGAACATCAGAGGAAGTTGGAAAGGCAAGGATGGAGCCCTATTGGGGGGGGGGCAGGTGGCACTGCTGAGACAAGGAAGTTTTCATGGTCACCCGCTCTCCAATTATTGCCCAATTTTCACTTTTAAATGCTAACATTTAAACAGTATTCTTTCCCAAGATGACACACAGTCAGAATTGAATGTAATCCAGACTATTATGTCAACAGCATTGATATAAAACACATGACATTGGTGCATATCCCCAAGGAAACACTGCTCATCAAGTGGAAGAAAGCGGGAAGTCCAGATTGATATATTACCCACTGCTGTGCATTTGCCAATATCCATATTGATAGATTGGAAATCTTGGCCAGGACCACATTTATTGCTACATCTTCTACTGCTCTTAAAACACAAACCAGAGGGGCCACAGGGCACATCAAAAAGCATTCACTTTCACTCTTTGAAAGAAAGATGACTGTGGGATGTTTGTGTCCAGACTGTCTTCTGCCTCGTGACACCTTACCTCTTTGCTAAAACGGCGATTTCACCTCTAAGAGCAGACCTTGCCGCCCACAGATGATGAAGATGATGGTACTTTGCGTAAGAAAACAGAGGATATTCTGCAAGACCCTTTCATACGTATTTCCTCACAAGTATCCACCAAACAAACAAATGTTCTAAAAGACATTGGGTAGTTACAGTTAGTCCTGTTGGGAAAATGAGAAATTGACATTTAAGGGTGGCAAAGTGACTTTGGCCCGTGTCCCCCTCCTAGTTCAGAATCGAAGCCGTTTCCACACCCCCGCAGGTTGCCTCCACCACGCCCACTGCCTCCCAGCCCCACTGTCTATGGATCTAGTGTTTGGCTGGGTCCTTCACATTATTTACTTCTGCCCAAGGATGGACAAGAAAGAGAGAGGGTACAGTACAGAGGCCAATGGCCAATGTCAACCTTCCTGTTCGTTAAGCCAAATAAGACAATGTTTAAACTCAAGGATTGTCCTGTAACTCAGCCAAAGAGGTTCAACCTAGCACCTCCAGATGGGGGTGAGATGGGGAGGGGGGCAGAACCGAAATGATCAGCCTCCCCTCCACAGCCAACCGAGAGGGTGACTGCTAGAGAGGGTCAGACCTCCTGTGAGCTCCCCAGACAGACAACTAACCCGCACAATGATCCGAGCTCTCCGGAGATGTCCCACTCATTTCTAACTAAAGAGCAACTGATGGATGGAGTTCCTGAGCAGACCCCAAAGAGCAACTCACACCTGGATTCAGCCTGCCCAGCCCCACCGGGAGCCTCCCGACAGAAACAGCCCAGTCGGTCCAGAGCAGGAAAAGGTAAAAGTAAATAAACGCCGCCTTAATCTCTCCCATAGATTGGAACAATCTGAACCAACCTGTAATTTCAACCAGACATGAGGGGAGAATAATTTTTAAAACTTTGCGAAACAGAAATGTACCTCTACTCATTATGATTTCCTGGGCATATTTTTTTCCTTCCTAGCCCTTCTCCATCTGCACTTTATTCAATGAACACATCTGCATTCCTTCTCTCTCTCTCTCTCTCTCTTTTTTTTTTTTTTTTTTGGCCAGAAACTCTATACAACCTTATCACTGACACCTCTCTGCAGTTTCAAATTCCAACTTTGTGCCAAATCCCCATTTCCTGCTGCTTAATTTCCATTCATTTACTCTTGTTTTTGCTTCTTCTGCCATTCCCAGCATGGACCAGCTCCAGCCCAGCTTCTTCTAATTTTTTAAGGAAGGCTCCCCATCGAGTGCTATTGGAATCTGAGCCTGCGCTCCATGCCAGTGACTGGCCATTGTTTATACTACCTAACAACAGTTGCCAGTAGGACTGCTCCTTTCCTTTTCTTTGTTTCACTCCCTGAGTGTGTACACTAAGGCCCAAGAGAACTTCCCCCACCCCCCCGCATATGGTGACCCAGTGGGTCTGGTTTTATTATGACTTCAGTAGAATCTGAAGTAGCCTCTTTCCATCTCTTTTTCGAGAGGAAAAATAAAAGAAAATCGAGCCTGGATGCTTTGTTTACCCTGCTCTCAGCAGCATGATCGGCCTCAGCCCCTGCGAAACTGCTCTGAGGACTGGGTCCTTGCGAGCCTCGTCAAGTCAGGGCAGTAAAAGGGCAAGGAGAGGGCTTCCCTGGTGGCGCAGTGGTTGAGAATCTGCCTGCCAATGCAGGGGACACGGGTTCGAGCCCTGGTCTGGGAGGATCCCACATGCCGCGGAGCAATTGGGCCCGTGCGCCACAACTACTGAGCCTGCGCGTCTGGAACCTGTGCTCCGCAACAAGAGAGGCCGCGATAGTGAGAGGCCCGCGCACCGCAATGAAGAGTGGCCCCCGCTTGCCGCAACTAGAGAAAGCCCTCGCAGAGAACCAAAGACCCAACACAGCCAAAAATAAAATAACTAAATAAATAAATTTAAAAAAAAGACTACTACAAACACAGGAATTAAAAAAAAAAAAAAAAGGCAAGGAGGAAGGCACTGGGGGAGGATAGGCTGAGGCCGAGCTTTACAGAGAGGTGGAGGAATGACCACTCAGGAGTTCCTGGGCTCAAGGAGGTCTTAGATTTGTTAAGATTGTTCTGCAAAGAAACAGAGTCACAGATGTAGGGAACAGACTTGTGGTAGCAAGGGGGGAAGGGGGCGTGGGATGAATTGGGAGGTTGGGACTGACATACATACAGTACTACGTATAAAATAGATAACTAATGAGAACCTACTGTATAGCACAGAGAACTCTACTCAATGCTCTGTGGTGACCGAAATGGGAAGGAAACCTAAAAAAGAATGGATATATGTATACGTATGGCTGATTAACTTTGCTCACAGCAGAAACTAACACAACATTGTAAAGCAACTATACTCCAATAAAAATCAATTAAAAATTAAAGCAAGATTGTTCTGCAAAGACGGGAGCAACGTAGGGTTGGTTTTCTGGCTTCCGGGGCTTCGGGGGCGGGGGCGGGGGCGGGGGGGAGGGGCCGACTCATTCTTTAAATATGTTCTTACAAGCAAATGACTTGTGGTATGAAAAGGTAACCAACATTTTTCTTCCCACAGAGGGACGGATTCTAATCTGTTGTTTGGGGAGGGGTTTTTTTTTGTTTGTTTTTCATTTTTTCTTCCTAAACCCATAGCTCAGCTGCCAGCTCGGTCCTCCACATCACAGCCATTTCACCATCACTCCAAATATCTCTGTCTGCAACTTCTGCCCCCTTCCTCTCCCTCTGGGTTTCATTACCTAAATTTACATCTCTGCAGCCCCATCTAAAACATGGCATCCAAAATAGAAGCGTTAAAAGTCAGACGCCTCAGAAGCAAATGTCATCAAGGAGTGAGGGAAGAAAATCGTCCGTCGTCACAAGCACTCCTGATCATCTCTCCTCCCATCTGTTCCCACTGCAGCCCCTAAATTGCAGAGCAGCCTCCCTGAAATCCCGCTACACCCAGGTTTCTTTGTCCATCTGGCCTCTGGTCTCCTGATATCAGGTTCTCCTATGCTGCATTCCTTCTCTGAAGTTGCAGTTAAAACATGTTGTGTCCAAGAGGAGAAAGTTCCATCCCACAAAGTCTGAAATGTTCTCAGACACTTTCTTTCCCTAGCTTGCATAGCAATAACATCACTTCTCAGGAGGGCAAAGGGAAGGCGCCTTCTGACACAGTTTTATGGTGTAGATGTGCCTCCAAAACCTAACATTTTGTGGATTTACTTCATCCACATTTTAAGAGCAAAGTCATTTTTCCAGGAGAGCAGAGTTGGGTTATCCCCCTGATCCAACCCAGGCCAGCAGTCCCTCAAATAGCATAACTTAAATAACACCAAAGACCTGAAAGCATTTCTCCGATTTTTAAAAATTATTTGTGTGTCTGGTTATTCCATCTCAAGAACAGGAACAATAATTAGGTGATAAAGCTCCATTCTGCAGATAAGAAACCAATAGTTCAGGGCTGTACCCAAGGGCAAGTCTAAGGCAGAGTAAACATGAATGATCCAAATCCCAGCCTACTTGTGTTTCCTGGTTTCTGGCAGGGCTACCCTTGAACCCATCTGTTACCCTGAAGCAATGATCTTCAAGCATCTAAGGTAGGAGGATCGGAACTTCACTGGCAACTCAAAGATTATGACCATCCACCCTCACTTTGTTCCTCCAGCCCATGAGGGGCAGATTCAGCCCTTGCTCCGTGATATAGGAATACTCAGTATCATGACCTCATTTGAGTTCCTGAGTGAAGGAAAGTCTGTCATCAGATGGACAGCCTACTTTAAAAGAGGTGTGAGTCCAGCTGGAAGGACCAATTCCACACCCCGGGCCATCTGTGGTTCTCTTCGCCCAGCTTGGCATAGGGTCCCTAAAGCTAGCTTGTAAAGTAGGCAGTAATGCCCATTGTTCCAACAATGGAAGGCAAAGCAAAATTACTGCCTCTGAAAACAAGCTTCACATACAAATGAACAAATAGATGGCCAGAATAAATAGTCATCAGATTACACTGGTGCAATAAATGAACGAGGGATTAAAATTGTGGGGCTACCATTTGTCGAAATAACAGTCAAGATGAACCCCACTGGAAAGGTTCAATTTACTGTAAATTTTCTGCTTTGCTGGAGGATACCTGTAGATGTTTCTCACACTAGATGACTCAGTAAAAGAAGAAATGGTCCGCTGAAAATATTTTGCATATTCAAGAGCCTTTACTCCTTTGACACTGTTCTTTCTCAAAAGCATCATCAAAAGATCTCCTGGGAGCTGGAGTTGTTGGGTTGGTCAGGATTCTTTATACCAGTGAGGAGTCACTGGTAGATTCTTCAGAAAGCCAGAGTATAATATGTAATTAATTAAATCCGCTTAAAGGTATCTTTCCCCACCTCTTTCAGTTTCTCGACTTTAGACTCTTAAAACTATGGATGAGGATAATGTTATTGGAATATAAATATACATGTGTCTATATATCCACATATGTTTTTTAAATGTTATATGTGTATTCATAAATATCTATATCAATCAGTATAAAAACCCAAAGACTCATTTCATTATATGCATGGCACATGGTGGGAAAAGAGGCAAAAAACGTATACTATGTTGTGTTGTACAGACGAAAAAGAGAAATGGCAGAAAGTTACAATTAGAATTCAAAAAGAAAGTTGAAACGAGCTTGGGTGACAGGATACATGAAAATTCACTATATTATTCTCTCCACTTTCATGTGTGTTTAAAGGTTTCCAAAAGAGAAAGTTTAAAATGTAGACTTAAAAGATAGGAATTCAACTTCCCTGCAGTAATTTAAATGAATTTTATAATTTGTTATTTATGGGACATTTTGTGTAAACAACAACATGGAGACGCTTCCTCATTTTGCTGGTTTTCCTAAACTGCTCTAAATTCTGAACAGAAAAGAATGAGTCTTTTTGGAAGGGCTCCGCGCACCAGGGGAGCCCACAGTTGAGAATGGGTAAACCAAATGGTAGTGTGTGTTCTCCCCGAGATGGAAAACACATGCGTCATTATTCCTATCAAGTTAAAAGCTCACTTTTTGTTATCTTTCTGTGGATTACAGTCTATCTAAACTGTCTTTAGAAAGTTTACAAGCCAACCATATTTTACATAATTCTAAAATGTCCTTCCAGGGAATTCCCTGGCTTCCACTGCAGGGGGCATGGGTTCCATCCCTGGTCGGGGACCTAAGATCTCGTATGCCGTGCAGCGCAGCCAAAAAAAAATACTTCCACCCATTTCCCAGCTGACCTGGGCATAAGGAATAGTCATATCTAAACACAAATAATAAACGAGGGTGGGGAGGGATGTGCATTTTGAATACCAAATACAAATCCTATTTGTTTCCTGCTCCATTCAAACATGTATTGTGAGTTAGTATATCCCCACACATGAAGGGTAACACAAAGAAACGAGAGGGTGGTCGAATTTTTGATTCCAAATCCTATCCAAGACCCACTTTCTTGAGGTTTATGAGCAATATGAGTACAGGGTGTCGGGGGTGGCACCCTCTGATGCACCTGGTTTCCTGGTACCCAATTTCAAGAGGTCTGCCTCGTATATCAAGTTAGTCCCAGGATAACAGCCCCCTCCAGAAGCAAGAAGTATTGGCCCTGATGTAAATATGCCGGTCCCAAGAGACGGCAACCCCTTTGGATCCGCTTCTGTTATCCAGACATATCCGAACCCAAAGCCACCATCCATCACGGGAAATACCACATACTTTCTTGGATCCACACAGCCTGACCCCAAGAAAAAAATCTGCAAGTGTGTGACATCAACATGTTTTCTTCAGCTAACAAGCTTCTCTATTCTCCAGCAGCCAAAAACTTTAAGTGCCTCTTAAACAAAGACAGCCCCACGAAGAATAATGATGTCAAGCCCAAGCCCTAGTTCCATGGTGTGAACACAACATCTACAGAACCCAAGTTAAAAATGATTTACAGACAGTTTGATCAGAGTCAGATGTAAAATGGTATCTCACTGGAGACAGGCCAGGGGCTATCAATCCGAATCCCCTACAATAAGTGATGTCATTAGTCAGAACCGATACATTATGGAGACGATTTTCTCTTTTGTCTCTTGGCCCCGGGAGTTTTTTGTTGCGTTTCATCACTAGATTGCAAGGCACTCGTGTTACAAAGTGGCTGACAGGAATCCCAACCAGGACTCCGTCACACGGCTCTTTGGAGGAGCAGGGGAAAAGTTCAAGGATTAAATCCAATTAGACACGGGAGACTCAGAATCACTAGTCCAAGGTCTTTGTTGGCAGGTCGATGTTGAACTTGTCTAACCTATTCCTGTTGTTTATATAACTTTGAAGGGCATGACTTTGGACTCTCAGGTGTAAGAACAGTATGGGGGGAAATGCTTAGTTCCACGTCCCCCCCCCCATGGGAGAAATCACCTGGTCACCTTGGCTTAGCCAAGACTTAGGGAAATGACTCTCCCTGACATCAGACAGCCCCATTTACCTATAAGATCTTCATGTCCCTACAGTCTTCCTAAATCCCTAAAGAATGGCCAGAGTGTGGCCATTTAATATGAGGGCAGTTCTGTAAGATCCTCCCCAAGCACCAACATGTAGACAATACTTCTTCTCTCGTTAATGTTATCAAGGATATTTTAAATCATACACAGCCTCGTGTTGTCTTTTAGGATCTTCCAAAGCTCTCTTAAGGGGTATGGTAGAGAATAGGAATGAAAACAGGAAAATTAAAGAAACTTAGACTCTAATTTTCTTATTGCCTTCAAGCTCTTAGAGAAAAATCCTCTCTTCAGTCCCATGTGCGTCTCCAATACAGGGTATTTTTCCAGCTCACTGGTATTTCATAAACACCATTTGTTGTCATGTGGTTAAATTAAAACTGAGGATATCAAACATCAAACAGTATGTTAATGTCAAGTATGCTTGAATAAATAGTAAGAGTTCAACTGAATGGAATATGTGGATTGCTAGCTAATTAAGCAAGAAGCAGGTGTGAAAAAAATCTAATTTAGGCAATTTTTTATAATTAATAATGTTTACTTGTAGTACCCTTCTAATGGGGCTCTAGTTTAGCCTCTTGTGAATTGCTAGGAGTTTACTCCAGTATTTTAAAATTATAATTGAATGGAGAATTTTACGAGATATCAGATTTCCTTGCTGATGATGAAGCAAGTGCTACATGCATGGAAAAGACCTGACAGTACTCTGTATCAATAGGATCAATTAGCAAATCACTCCCAGCAATTAAAACTTAAAGCACACACAGGCAGACCTCCACACCCAAAAGTTCTCTTGTAAACCCCAGCACCTGTGAAGGTAGAAGTGAACTTGGATGAACCAACTTGAATGAGAATATTGTGTTCAAACCAGTCGCTGGACATGGATGATGAGGGCTTTGGTGAGTGTCTGCAAAGAGCAGTGACAGAGAACATTCTGTTGCAATTAGGAACAAAAAAAATTAAGATCCTATCTAAACCGTCCTGGCAAATTGCATACCACCCATCAATTAATCCAAGTATACATTTAAATTTGGTTTTCTTTCCAAGAAGCCAAATGGAAGTAAAGGAGGAGAAAATGTCCGCAGATGTGAAAACAGACCTGGATTATTTCATGAACGTGACATATCTACTGCATTTAATTAAAAGAAGAATGTACGAGAACAATGTATCCTTCTCAATTGGGTTGAGGGAACAAAACAGGACTGGATTAGATAGGACAACTGTAATCTCCAGAGACAGGCCCGTGTTTAATGGGAGCAGCACATGTTTGATATGCAGGGAAGTAAGTGGGTGTCCTGGACACAATCCACTATTCATCATAATACCACAGCCTTGTTCATTCCCAGAGAAGAGACTGGAAACCATGAAACCATATGTAGAATATTAAAAATCATTTAACGTTAAAATGCACATTAGGAAAGCATGCACTTTGGGCAAGGCTGCAGTCCAAGAGAGCTCTGAGAAATCTCCAGTTCAGTAGATAATGGCTGTAAAGGTAGACTGAGTTGTCCACACACACACGCACACGGAGTCTTACAGAAACTTGGTCCTTAGCTCTATGATGCTGCCTTTTCTCACTCTGTTTTCCTTACTGATTTCTGTAGTGAGGTCAGCGGTCAGTATTAATAATTGATTGAGATATGATACCTAGAGCATCAGTACATTAATTTATAATTAAAGATGAGAAACACCGGTTCCTCTCCCATCACCCATAATTTGGAATTAAATTTTGTATATATATATATATATATATGTAAAATATATGTGTGTGTGTTTGTGTGTGTGTGTGTGTGTGTGGCAGATATTACATTGTTTCACAGACAGAGTCAATAACCTTACTATATTTCCACAGTCTTTTCATTGTCACTGAATTAATCACAGCCCTGCCCCTAACCACATGGAATTTTATTTCCCATAAGAGCGATGTTTACTTTGGTTTACTTTGTTGGAACTCAAAGTACGTATTCAGTCTATAAAGATGTAGTGTAACATATTTTGTTCAGCAACATTAAAAGCACGCACTAACAGACCTTGTCTTCCATTGCTTTGTGTCTATGCAAAGTCTGCGTGCCTTCCATCTCATAACACTCCCCAGCAAAGGCAATGCTGAGTCCCGCCCCAGGTTGCGTGGAAATGCTAATGCCTTCGGAGACCGAGAGTTCTATTTATTTTCCTCAGTTGCCAAAAATAATATATGGAGTGAAAAGTGAATGCCTCGAAGCTGAGCCTGCACCTGGGGAGAAATCCTATTCGTCAACTTTTAGCAGGAGATGACAGACATCAGAGATGGTACCAACTCAAACTGTCGGTAGTTTGAGTCTTACCATTATAACTAAAAACATAGGACAGATGACTGCTATAAGGCTACAGGGGACATTACAAGTCCCCTGCCGAAGGGGACCCACCTCCTTCCCCATCCCACCCACAAACTCATTGTAGGGCTCTAAAGTCACCTCTTCCACCCGTTGTCCCAGCTCTGCAGGTAGCAGATGGGAGGACATTTACTTGAATGGCAAACATCAGATCAAATGAGAGGGAAACCCAGAGCTCTGTCCCTGACCAAGAGCAGCATGGCTGTGAGAGTGCCGTTGACAGGGCTTTAGCAAAGTGTTTCCTGCCCTCAGCTACACTGACTGCAGCTGACACAGCACGATTCATTGAAGAGTGACTAATTGTGGAGGAGGTGTGTTACCTCCCTAACTGATCCTTTGCGGAGGAGGCTGAAACAGTGCAAGGAAGGGGAAGCCAAAGGGAACTAAGGGTGGGGAACTCCTAGCAACCCAGGTGTGGGTACCTATTCCAGCATACTCCAGGTCGGGCTGGCTCCTTCTCAAAGGAGAAGAGGGCTTTTGCTCAAAGCCTGAGGCCTGAGGAACAGCAACATCTTTCTAATGGGGGGAGGGGGGCACATGCTTTCTGGAGAGTTTGATGAGAAGCCTGGCAAGACAAGAACAGGCAGATTTGACGTAAGGGACTGACAACCGCCCCTGGCCCCAAGCAGATGGAGAAAGCAAAGCACAGCACTGCGGTGGAGGCACTGTTTTCCCTCCGCTCTCTGCCCAACCCAAGCCTGTTTCTAGGAGACCCTGGGACCCCGAGGGAATCACTTCCTGGACTTTGCCCTCACCCGCCCATTTACCCAACAACAGAACATCAGTCTAGGCAAAAAGAAAGGGAACAGTAGTTGCAAGAAGGTAACTGCAGTCTGAGAGTTTTGCTGCAAACTACAGGAGGGCTGTATTCCATTACATAAAGTATGAGGTGGAGGTTTCAGAACTGTCTTTGTGAAAAAACCAGAGTTCTTTCTCAGCATCCTGATGAGAAGTTGCCTTGGCCCATCTCCTCCCTGTGTGCCTGAGAAAAGACCCAGCCTATTACACTCCTTCCTGCGGCTTCAACCTTCTTGCCTTTTGGGTGATGAGGGCCTTGATAAAGCAAGGCAAACCTAGACAATCAGCGTGCTGCAGTGCATGAGAAGACAAAAAGGAGTTTTCCAGACCAAGACGGTGCTACAAAGAGCCTGGCACCCTTCTTGGCACATCGTTGGCCAGAGATCTTTTTCTGTGGTCTGGCAGTAGATGACCTGCCCTGACATCATACCAGAATATATATAATTTCTTAAGTCGATATCATCAGCATATGGGAGAAGTGATCATGGATAAGCTGCAGTGGATTTAGCTTCAATAGATGGTGGGGAGGCTAATCAATTAATTCATCTTCAGTGATGATGCAGGAAAATGCAGATGAGTCTAATATATATTTGGAAGATCAAACCTCTAATGAATGGTGCACCCAGCTTGTTACTGGGTGGGAGCTGACTTTGGGTGGAGGCTGGAAAGGAAAAGGTAATAGATGTTTATTAAATCATGGCTAAGGACAGAGGCTAGAGGTAAGAGCTTGGGAATCTGTTGTTAAGTCTTGAAAGTGAAAACAGAAAAATAGAGCTCTTTCTTGGGTAGAGAATCAGGATGTACGTGTATGCGTGTTGGGGGTGGGCGGATACATTTAATGGATCATTACTCACTTTCCATGAGAGGTGACAAAGGGTTCAGATTGCAGCTCTGGCCTCAGACTGCCTGGGTTCGAGTCCTGCTCCCCTATTTACTAACTTGGGCCGATTTCTTAATCTAAGTCTTATACACTCATACGTAAAATATGGGTCATAATAGGACCTCCCACATAGGAGTGTAATTGTGAAGCTAAAATGAGGTAGCTAGGTAAAACACCTCTCACAGTGCCTGGCACACACTGTATGTACTCACCGTGTGTACGCACATACTTACGTACTTACGATATGCAGCTTAACTGAAAAAATCAGGACAAAAGCTTTTAAATATATATATAGGCTGCAGGTGGTAATTTTTCTGGACACTGGTGGGCTATTTAGTGAGACAGGGTGCCTGAGAGCTACTTAAGAATGTCAGCGAATCACATGATCAAAAAGTCCTTTTCCAATGGAGATGATGGTCACTGGTCCCTGGATTCTCCCTGTATCAGAGACTCCTTCTCTGAAGACATTCCAAAGTCAAATCTTGGAGAATAAGGAATTGTCTAAGAAGATGTAGGTTCAAGTCTGATTAACAACACAATCCATCCCTGAAAGTTGACAAATTCCTCCCTGTTCCATATTTGAATGGCTTCCCTGGTGTCTAGAACTGGCTCCGTTTCTGGTGGGCAGCCTAGGAATCAGAGATTTTAAAAAAATACATCAAACAGTGTGAGCTAGGAAGGAGGCTCTGAAACCAATCACCTGTTTCAGAAAATGGAAGACAGTTGAGACTCTTGTCCCTGGTGGTCTCCCCGTACCTCTGGGGGGCAGGGGATGAGCCTAAGGACCCCTCTGAGTCCCCCCGGGCCTGGGGCTCTTTTACGGCTGGCAGGAAATACAGTATCAACACGTGTGGAGCACCCATCCTGGGAAGACACTTTCTAAACTGAGGCTGTAAAGGGCAAAGGACATTTTAAATGAGAACCCGAGAACACCTCAGGACATAGTAAATGTGTGTCACCGCCATATTATTTGGAAGGTCTTTCTCACCCATGAATCTCATTCGAAGCAGGTTAGTTAAAAGCTCAGGCTTCAGAGTCAGACAAATCTGGGTTGCTGAGTAACCATGGGCAAGGAATTTCAGCTCTCCTGGAACCGGTTTCCTCACCTATAAAACGCGGATGACGACATTACCTATTTCTTAAGGTTGCAGTAAAAATCCAATGGGGTGACGTGTAAAACAGGCTTAGTCCAGTACCTAATATGTAGCAAATGCTCAACGAGTGTGAGCCATTTTGTTTATTATTCTCACAACAGGCCTGTGAAACAGATTTTATTCTCTTCCCATTATCAAGAAGGAAGTGGCCATACAGAGGTGAGTGACGTGGGTAAGGGGATGCTGTCCCATCTACATCACTCCCTCTTCTGGTTCCATCCTTTCTGGTCTGCTTTTGAAAGAGAAGAGCCCTTTGGATCCCTGGACAGGACAGGCCAAGGGTCCCGGATTCCAGATAAAGCAGGAAGCTGCTTCTGGGTTGGTCCCTGACTTTCCCATCCTGAGCTGGTGCTAATGTGTAAGTGAAATGCTCTGCCGGCACTTCCATCCCGCCCGACAGGAGCCTTCATTTGCTCCGCCTCTGGGAGCACGTGTGGGTCTCCGAGCCTGGCGCTGAAGCAGGTGCGGGCATATTTTAAGCTCCAGCAAATAACTTTAATTGAGCTCTCCTTAGACATATGAACCCACAGAGCGATTTTTTTTCTCCCTTCTAATAAAAAAAGACCCACAACAAACCAGATGGGTCTCGGTCCCTCCCCGACACCTCCTCCCCACTCTTCAGGCTCCCCTAATAAATCTTTTAACTCTAA
This sequence comes from Balaenoptera borealis, assembly GCF_965194805.1. NCBI lineage: Eukaryota > Metazoa > Chordata > Mammalia > Artiodactyla > Balaenopteridae > Balaenoptera > Balaenoptera borealis. The sequence continues at coordinate 12,585,443 of NC_138865.1, read as the reverse complement.
CAAAATTACCTTGCTTGAAGTGGGTATTTTATGTGGTTGCATGTGTGGACCCGAGCTGCCTCTGTGGGCCGGAACGGGGGGTCACAAGTTACGCACGCAGGCCGCAGAAGTGAGGTCTGCTGGTTCAGGCCAGGTTGGTACTCATCCAGAAACTTCCATTGCAAATTGTTTCCCTATATCTCCTGACCACCTCTGTGGCTCCCCTCACCTCTCACCAGATTCCAAGCCTTCACCTTTCACTGTCCTCACCTAAAGTAAAACCTCCACCTTGGTGTGGACCTTCCGTGCTGCTGGCTAATGTGGAAGGATCTAGAGAGAATCCCCTCCACTAGAAGCCAGCTTGACTCCTGGGCCACGTGTCCAGAAAGAGTGATGAAAAAGGAAGCCGGACGCCTCCTGTCACCAGAACAAGGCAGCGCTGGGGCACGGGGTTCTGTCTCATTTTGCAGACGTGAGCTCCCTTCTAAGGCCCCATGAGAAGATGGCAGCAGGAGAAGGAGGGAAATGCGATGTGAATGGATTCCAGATCCCCACTAGAAAAAAAGACTTCAAGAATCGCCCAGGGCAAGAGAGAGTGGGAGAAACACGCTCTGGGTTCTGATTTATGAGCCCTGAATTAGTGGTAGGAGGGCCCAGGAGGAGCCATTTACAACAGAAATTATTGCAGGCCAATGTTGGTTGGTATTTTAAATCACTCACTAATATTGATAGGTTAATGCCTGTCACACTTGCTTAAGGGTCACAGGGAAAAAAAAAAAAAAAAAAAAAACCACCAAACTTTATCTTCGACTTGTTACCGGCTAAGTACAATGTAGATACACCTTTTTTGGTTTTGTGGTTTTGTTTTGCTTTGTTTTTTTCCTTGAGCAAAGCCTGCTGTATTATTTATGGTCTTCTGAGTCACTGGCTGTAGCCTGTATCTGGATTCTAAAAGGTTGATTTGCAAAAAAACAAAAACAGGGCACCCGTCTAGCGAGGCTGGTGGGAGTGCAGTCACTGCACACAGCGGGCCCCTCCGAGGGCCCTCGGCTGTTCAGGGAGCCTCGGGCAGCCAGGGCCAGATGGCGAGGGCATATTGTTCTCTTTTCGGTGATAGTCCTGCTGTGGCAAATAAAGTTAAATCAAAAGGTGAGCGCTCTGCAAGGAGGTGGCCGAGCCGGCTGCAGCTGCCGGGGGCCAAGGATACTGAACAGCGAGGACGCAGCGGCTGTTCCCTCAGAAGGGAACACAAGGAAGGGGGTGCAGAGGAAAAACCTTGGCTGCACAAATGAAGTGGGGAGAGTCATGGGTCTCGGGGCCCTTCCTTCACGGGGCCTGAGGACAAGCCGAAAAATACACCCTTGGTCCACCCACGACCAAGGCTGGAGCGAGGGACAGTCGCTCTCCAACAGTCTGAGGTGTCAAAAGAGCTCCCCCGCACACACACCGCACCCCGACTTGACTTTCCCCAATAAACAGTGCATTCCTTTGGGGGTGATTAGGTGGTATTTGCAGGGTCGGGGGAGCACAGCCTGGGAGGGTCAGATGCCCACATCTGTCATGAGTGGAATAAAACTTTGGAATCCAGGCAGGCAGCTCAGGATCATTTCTAATGGGTGCATAAGACTTTCAACCCGGACACAGAATTCACGGATTACTTCCTAGGATGTCAGAGCCGGAAAAGATTGAAGAAACTATGGAAACCACCTCTTCCCCCCCCCACCCCCACCCCTGCAACTCACCCCGCAGTTTACAGATGGACCAAAAGAAGGCCAGGGCGGAAAAGTGATTTGCTCAAGGCTCAAGGTCACACGAGGGAGGACGTGGATCCAGCACCGAGGGCCAGCCTTCTGCTGCACCACCTGGGCGGCCACCAGCAGGACGCGTGGCGTGGCAGGGGTCCGAGTGTTCCGGGGATGTGCAGAATCCCAGGACCTATAAGGTGTGCGAGTTTTAAACAACCACTGGGAGAGGGTGTGTCCATAAAAATAAACGGATCCAGTACGCAACAGAACGCCGTTTGGGTGTTGTTTGTTAAATCACCTTTTTCATAAATCATGTCTGAGCTTGGCTTGTGCTTCAAAATCCGCCCCCCGACCCCCAACTCCAAGGGTGGGAGCTTCTGCTTTCCTCTCCTCTGCTGGGCTCCGCCCTGCGCTCTAACTCGAAGACACGTCTTCACGTTCCTTTTTTCTTTGAGTTTCCAAAGCACACCATTTACCCAGCCAGAGACCTGCCGTTTCCAGAGTGTAGAACACAAGTAGGCGGTCTGCAGAGTGTCTGTTATTTACCTGTGAGACCCAGGCCGCCCTTCGGTGCCAATGGGTCTCTCAGGTACATATGAACTTGGGCAGACTCAAAAAGGAAAGAAGAAAAAAAAAAAAAGGTAAACATTAAAAGAGGTATTTAGGGAGTTTTAAATGCTGATTCCATTCTTTTTCGTTAAGTGCCTTTCTTTCCCCTGCCCCACTTCAGTCCTCTAAACAGAATATAATTTATGCGATTTCAGTGCTTCTGACGCTGTTCTAATTTAGACCATATTTACGGGCTGAACCTTGTTTTCTTACCACGTTTGACTGGCTTGAGTGTATAGCAACCCGTTTCTGTTCAGCAGGGTCTTGACTTCCCTTCGAAAATGTACTTAGGAGAAGGTGGTATTTCCAACAGTGTGTAAAATCATTGATGAAACCAGTTTAACTTTAAAAAAAAAAAAAAATGGGAGCTCTATTTCCATTCAGGCAGACTTTAAAAAAAAAAAAACAAAACTCTCAAATCCCTCCATTTCCATCCTCACATCTGTCCGCACAGTTAGATTGTTTTACCCCCTTGAAGCTTGTCAAAGTTTCTCAACTGCATTAGGAAACGCACAGGAATCTGTTCCTTTCCAAAGAGGGCGAGGTCTGAGCGCCATATCTGTCTATTGATTAGAGTTCCAAATGGACACTATTTGAGAGATTCTAAATTCTTGCTGAAGATAAGAACTTAACAGCGGGGAGAGGCAGGTGAGATCATGTTGTCCGGCTCTGATTTTACAGGTGAGCTCACGGAACACCCAGGTAAACTGGCACAGGTCCCAGATGGAGTGGGCAGGACCGAGGCCAGGACCCGGTCCCCAGACTCCTCGCCAAGTGCTCTTGCCATCACCTCCCACTGACTGTCTAGCACCCGACTCGTGGTTTGAGCAACCAGTGACTTCATTCTGCAGGCCTGACGATCACCAGAAAACACGAGTACATAAGAAATTTGATCAAAGCCTAGTGCATCCAATTATACTTAATACAAGCTGAGAACACTGCTGGAGAAATATCCTAGTTATCAAAGTGAAAACCTCCACCCTTATGCCGGTTTGGGAAGATCTCTGATTTGGAGAATAACTAGTGACGAGAGCCAGAAACTGAGTAAGATCTTAGTTTGAACTTTGAATGTCGTGGGAACTAAACAAACAACTGAGTTAAAAATTTGCTATTCAACTGAGCATCTTTAAATATGCAGTTTCATTAATATTTTTAAAATATGTATCTGACAGTACACAAATATATTAACAGTAAAGTAAGTAGGACTTGAAGTGTAAAATATTATGAGCTCCCACTCTCCCTCTCCGCCCCTCCACTCTCTGCTCCCACCCCAGCCAAAAAATACAGTTTTCCAAGAACTGCATTTTTCTGACATCTTGTGCCTTTTGAGGTCCAGGGAGACTTCCCATTTTCCACACTCAGCACTTTGAGGGCCAGCAGGGTCAAGGCACCAGTATTCCCCAAGGATCCCTGAGAGTTCATCCAGAACAATCACGCTACTGGGCGCTCCGCCCCTCTCGTTACTAGCTGACATCAATTTCTCAAGGAAGCGTTACCTTTCTGTTGTTGTTTTCTACCAGACACATAAAGCAAAAAGATTAATCAGAGACATGACGCAGTGATAGCAGTCCCAGACTCAGCTCTAAGTCCTGTTCCTTAAACACCATGTGCCCAGGTTAGAAAAAATACAATGAAACTTTACGTCATGGTCTCAGAAGCTTCTATTACCACTGAACTGAAATTCACATCTTCTGCTCAACTCTGAGAGCAGGGACTACAGGGGAAAATGAAAGAAATGACACAGGTTTCAAAACTTACAGCAGTTTACATCATGCAAAACTGAAAGGGCCTTAGAGGTTTCATTCTCACTGAAGTAGAGTTGGTACAGAATCAGTGAGGTCCCAAGAAAACAGGCCACAGGCACATAATGTAGGCAAACATGGAAGCAACATCAGATACCTTTCCCACTGCTTCGTTATGATAAAATTCGGATGCAAATTTTTTACTGGTTAAATAATGTGACAAGGTTATGATAGACATCCAAGCATTCATAAGTTAAGTAATATGCTCTGCAGATTATTAATATGTTGATCATACACACTGGCTTTATTAAACGAAATATCTGAAATACACAGTCTGCTTTTTATTTCATTTTTTAAATTGTGCTCTATATTTTTATGTAAACAAGACATATATTTTGTGTGTGTTATACATAGTTCTTATATAAACAAGATTCTAAGATTCTTTCATCTTTTTCTTGCCTAACCCAAAACTGCAGGATTAGGTTAAATGAGTAGTTTATATTTCCAAGCATCATTTAAAGAAAAAAAAAAAAAAGTTTTCTTTTCATTTCTACAGTAACTCAAACTTATCCTGAGTTGTGAAAACTGGCATTGTGTACACAATTACCGAAGAGGATTAATAGGTGGAAAGTCATCACAGAATCTGAAAATTCTGTTTAGGGAGAGCTGATGACTGGTGATTTCAGATCTGACTTTGCACAGCTGCCAAAGGAAAGTTAAAATTACATCTAAAGGATGAACAGCTGTGGTCAAAATTATGCTGCAATGTTAATCTTTATGAGCTTCTTCGATAGGATTCAAACCAATGCCAAAATTATCCAGAGATTCCTTCCACAGAATGAGTCAGAGTTACCATGTTCTAAGGTTTGGGTCTTCTTGCAAATAAAATAATAGTAAATTTGATTACATTAAAACTCTCCTCAGATGAAAATTAAAAATGCAACTCTGTTGCATCATGCTTTTTTATAAAGATGAATTAAAATGTCTTCATTGCTTTTAAAGCATGTGGTTAAAATTATTAAATTATTATTAAATCTAGTTCTCAAAAACCACTTGCAGCTTTTTTTCCATGTTCTTCCACATGTTACAATGGAGATCCCTAAAATTTTGCCAATTTGGCAACAGGTCCCATAGATGGTTATGAAGCAATGCTCAACTGTTAAGCTTTCTAACTTTCACAATATTTTGTAGTCCCCTACAGAACGCAAACTACCATTTGCCATCTTTAGAATAATTTGTAATGTTCTGGGCAAAACCTTAGGAAAATGACACAGAGTTAGGGTTAGCTGCCAAGATACAATATATTTCTACTGAAGACTAATAATATTTGGAAATGATTTCCTGTATTTCTTCTCTACTTATTTGTTAACCTGATATAGTTTCCAGGGTTTGGAATGTTCATGCCTTTTGTATTCTAAAAAGAGATTAGGGGCTTCCTGAAAAAGACCAAAAAATCAACTTACTTTCCCTAGCTTGAGTCTCACTTCATGCTGAAGGTCTTTTAAGCCTTCCAAGTAAACATAACTGTGCATATATTAGTGGTGCTTGCTTTGAAAAAAACAAAAAGAGAAAAAAAGAAAGGAAGATTGGCCTTTCCCTGTAAATATGGACGCGTAAGCCTCTAAATGATTTGCCAGGCCGAATCAGATAATAAAGGGTTTAAACTTTGCCACTTTGGGGTTAATGTGAAAGGCTTGTCAACATCAGATTGTTTAGACATTAAAAGGAACGCGCTGTGTGCCTCCTTTTAAACCCCATGTTCACTTGAGTTGCAGCTCCCAGTGAATTTACCCAGCTGTAAGTGATTCCAGATGCTCTGCAGTGACAAGCTTCAGTCTCAGGGTACTTATTCATTTCACATTAAAATCTCATGTTCCCAGGTCTGAGCTGTTATCTGCCTGAGATCTGATTAGGGAATACAGCAAAGAGGCATTTCCAAACCCAGAGCCTGCCCTGACCCCCTGGCACCGATCTCTGACCATCAGGCATCTCAGCGCGAGGGAGAGGCACTCGGAGGTGACAGCAAAGGGGAGGGTGCGGGCTCAGATCTGTCACTCTTATACACATCACCTATGCCAAGGACTTCCACGAGGCTCTCTCATTGACTCCCGGATGGAGTCCTGGCATCTCAGCCTGGCTAATTCCGCAATCCCACACAAGCTTCCCCCCCTCCGATTAAAAGGGGCAGGGCATGTGATTTTGTGCATTGTCTGGCACAGCACCCGAGCATGAAGAAGGGCACTCAATCAATGCAGTATGAGTGATGATTGATTTGCCAGGTCCACAAGCCTTCAATTCTCTCTCTAGCCCCCAGCTATGTTCGGACCACGACAGAAGAAGGAAAGTAGAAGGGCAAGGGAAGAGAAGGAAACAGAAAGGAGGTCAGGGCCAGAGAGAGAGCACCTAATTCCACCAAGCTGGCTGTGCCTTTGTTCCCACGCAAAGGAGTGACGGTCCTTCCTGACCTCTGGCACGAACAGGGTACTTCGATCTGAGTCCGTTTTTACTTCTTTACCCAAAGTGCAGCAGTACAAACGCTACTGGCTGACAGTTTCTTCCACGACACACGTCAAAGACATTTTTCAGGTTACAGAAATATAAGGTGAGATGAAGACTGTGGACAGAGATTAACGATAATGGAGGCCATGTGCGGAAGATGCCACCTCTGTGATGCCCGAGTTAAGGGGGAAAAAATTAGGATCATTATTATTTTTTTTTTTAACTTTCCCCTCCAGCTAGGTTTTGGGTTTGGTTTGGGCTTTCCTGTCCTGTTTTGTTTTGTCCTACCCCATTGTCACTTTGAAGAGGTAGAGAGAGAGCACCAGAAGCCCCCAGCTGATCAACTGTGGTCACAGGCTACTGGGCAGCCCCAGAGCCCGTCAGGAGCTCCTGTCACTGGACTCTCGTCACACTGGAAGCTCCAGAAAACATGCATTGAATACTGTAACCACCACCCCACACACACTCAGCCTCCCCCAGGAGGAGTGGAAAAGAATCACTCAAACCCCCAGGTTCAGAAGGGAGAGGATTTAAAAAGTCAGGGTAGCCCCCAACCCGCCTTGGGGGGCTCGCATGAGGAAGGCGAGACGGCCACATGCAAGGGGAGCGGCGGCATTTGGTCTGGTGGAAGGCAGCTTTCCTTTTATGACTGCTCAACGCCGGCCTTTCTCCCTGAGCAATTACAGTGCTGTTTCCCATCAAGATGGCTGTTAGCAGGGATCTCCAAGTTGCTGCAAATAAATCAAAAATGCTATTGGCAGCTGTCGTGGAGAGTGGCCTGAATGGTCATTCTGGTCATTCCATGATGACGGTAAAGGGCATCGCAGCAATGGTCCAAGCCGAGCTGTAGCTTGTAGCTAAAGGAAAGAGGGCAGCAGCCCCCTGAGGCCCAGATGGGTCAAAGGGAAAGGTATACTGCAGGTTCAGAACCGGAGGGCACCTATGAACTTGAACTCCCCCTGCCCCTTGGCAATGTTTTGCCCAAAGACACACAACCAAGGCACCTCCCTTCTGCGCATGGGGTGGCATCGAATGCTGTCATTACAGTTAATTAGAAGCAGCACAAAGGGGCGATTCGGTGCACGGTGGGCACAATTCATGGAGTAATGAAAGCTTTTAGAAGATGATGACGAGGACGCTTGTTAGGCACTGAGGGCAAATAACAGGTCTGACGCCAGGGGGGATTTCACTCTACAACTTGCTTGGTGGCTTCTGGCTGGAAAACAGGCTGCTCAAACCTTGTGGCACCTTTGATCTTCTTGTGCCGTGGAGGGTTCTCAGAATATCAGTCCTGAACCTGTCTTTGTGTGGATGGACACACACATCCCCCCCACCCACGAAGGATCCACCGAGAGAGCGATGGTGAGTTTCCCATGGCATGGCACAGCCCTCTCCGCTCACTCTGTCATTTTCACACCCGTATCCCACAGAACCAGGACCAGTGACTTGCTGTCTATCCCACAGATGCAGAAGTCATCTCCTCCATGACAGTGGAGTGAAATGAGAGTAAATGATTTGGGGAAAGCTGCCAGGGGCGTTTGGAGGCCAGGTGGGCTGTGTCCTCGGAGGGAAATGCGTGCTGGGCGAAGGAGCAGTCCCCGCGCCAGACAGGCTCCACGTGCCAGCTGCAGACCCAAGCCCTGCCCCCCGCCCCCGAGTCACTTTGTGTCGTGCCACACAGCGTTTGGATCCGGAGACGGCTGTGGCATGCTGCGTAATATTTTTAAAAGCCCATTTCCCTGTTCAAGGGGGAAGCAGGTGGAAAGCAGAACCCCTGAAGGGCAGATACTTTGAAAGGCCCCACAGGCAATTCTCCAATAAAAGAGCGAGCAAAGCTGGCATATATCCCAAACTTTCAAATTGACCTTCTCTCTTGATCTGGGACTTAATGCCTCCAAACCAAACTAATTCCAAAAGTCACCTTCTCAACTTCTCTGCACAATTTTTTTTTTTTTTTAAACAAATGAAAGCTCAGGTAGAGGCTCCCCTCGCAGCCCTTCTGACGTCCTTAGCTGCTTAAATTAAATCTGAATGGTTCGTCTCTTTTTATTATACGATGGGCCATATGTCACCAAAATAAAAACCCAGCTGAAATCCCAGTACAGATAAAGGGCATGAAAGGCTGTTCCGGCCACAAAATAGAGACCCTGTTTAAATCTTATTAAACAATAACACCCACCCAAGCAACCCCTCCCACTCTGGAAAAAAAAAAAATTCAGGAAGGAAATTGTGGTTAAATCATCTCATAGTTTGGCAAAAACTTCTACCTCTGAAAAATGAAAAGGGAAAAAAAAAAACCTTCATTCTGTGCTGGACTCACACAGCCTAATAAAAAGCAGGACTGTATTGCTTTGCACTGTAGCTGTCAAATTCTCAGCAATGAAATACAGATCCTGGCTCTCCCTGCCCCTGGAGTCCTACCCCCTCAGACCACCAAAAAAGGAACAACGGGGCCAGGGGTGGGGTGGTGGGTGGGACATCATTTATCCTCTCCCACTCCAGAGTGAATCTTGTTTGTTGCTTTGTTTTATTTTTAATTTTTGTTTCTTTGGCCTGCACATCTCTTTTCCTGAATCAAGTTTCCATGGTTCTTATGAACAGAGTTAGATAGATATGTAAGGGGGTGTTTGGGGCTGTGGCTTTAAGGAGCTGTGATTCTGCCTTCTTACAAAGATACTACACACTTACATTCAGGGAAGTTCAGGCATTGCCACAACGGTATGTGTGTCTTTAAATTAAGAAAAGAAAGAGAGTGAGAGAGAGAGAGATCAAAAAGAAAAAACATTTCCATTTCACAAGGTCCCCTAGTGGCCTCAAACGCTCCTCCTCCACCATCAAAAATTCATAAAGGGGATCAGCATTCCTTACCGAATGGATCCCAGTGGCACCATAGACCTTGTTGGGGAGAGAGGTAATAAATATCGAATTATACACCTCATGGGAAGAAAGGACTGAAGACGCGGCTTCAAGCCCTCCACATGGTCCCTGGGGGAGCAGGGTCCAGACTCAAGGTCCAGCGCAGAAAGGAAATGGGTCAAGTGGGTCAATTTCTAGACCAATGACCTTTGACTTGTTTAATGACACTGGGAGGCCACCACTAAAAAAAAAAACAAGAAAAAGATGCCAAATGTCTTGGAGGAAAGATGTGGGAGGAAGGGTGCATTGGGGGCCACAAGAAAACTGCAACCACAGCATTGCCTGGGTGGGGGACGATCTGTGGACCCCCTTGTTAACTGTGATTTGTCCTTGGGAGGATTTGTCCAGCTGAGTGGTAGAATGTCCCAGAGTGGAGAACTTCATTTATATATCAACTATCTGGGGTTCCCAGCCCCCCGGAATGGCTCATCTTCTGCCTGAAACTCCAAGAGCATTTCTTGCTCATTCCGTCTCTTGCCCATGGCAGAGCCCACCCTTCTCCCTATGATGCCCCCCAAAGGCTTCTCCCTCATCCCCGCTGCTGACCCTCACTTCCGGCTGCCACTGTCCTGAGAGCAGCCACACACGTGGCCTCAGCGCTCGGCTGTCCTGCGCCACTCCCCCTGCACATGCATTTTGCCATCTCCCTATTGCTGTCTCCCAACCAGCAGGAGCCCCCAGCCCCCATGCCACCCTCCCGCACGTCACGCTGTCACAGATGCCCAGTCGATGCTCTGCCATCCACGTCGACTGTTGCAAAGCAAGAGGAAGAGTCTGGGTTCCAGGATGAAATGTACAGGGCAACGGAAGTGGGGGGAAACGCACAAACAAGTGTGTCCAGAGAGCACCTATCTGCATCTTCCCGGTTTAAAAATGTGCACAGTTATGCATTCAATAGACAGTATACAGAATAGGTACCCAGTACTCCTTTCCTTAAATCAAAGGATCTGGATTTCCAAAATAATCTCGCAACCAAATGCAAGTTAGGAGTCTCACAATTGGCTGATACAATTTTCTATGGACCAGAACACTTTCAGGTAGTCTCATAGTGCTCCTGGGCTAAGCTTGAAAAATAAATAAATAAAAAGCACTTGGCTGCACTGGTCCCAGAGGGAGGTCCCAGGAGCTCCAGCCCCTCATATTAATATATCAAGCTGACCCAATTAGAGTTGGGATTCGGATGGGCATTTTTAGCTCCTGCTCTCAGAGACCTGGGCTGAAGTTCCCGTTTCTGCTTCAAAAAGAGTTAAAGCTCTTCTTCATCCTCTACGCTTTCTGAACTCTACTGCCAACTCCATGAGCTAGTCCTTCAGACATCTGCTAAATGGTAAGTGGCGAGGAAACTGCCCGGAACACCCACACTGAACTGTTCTTTCTCCCCGTTCCCAGAACATGGGCTGGGCGGCCGCGAGCCTGAGCCCGCTTCAGCTGGACTCCGTAGCAAAAGCCCCCGCCCAGTTAGCGGGTGACTCCACATCTTCACCCTCCTCCTCCTCCTCCTCCTCCTCCTCCTCACTCCTGGCCCCTTCCGCAGTGCCTCTGACCCTCCACCAGAAAGTAGGTATGAGAAGTACGAGGTGAAACTCGGATCACTCCCAGGGGAAGAGTTTTAGTGCCAGGCTCCGTGGGGGAGGAGCCTGAAACTACCACCTAAAAGGGGGCTGGGGGATTGTGTGTGGATTTCTCTGATCTGTGTTTACACTGCCCTGCAAGACCATCAGGGGGCCCGTTCGGTGGCTCCCAACCTTTTGAGAATGGTAACGCCTTAGTCCTGTCAGATTTCACCAGCCACCTCTCCTTCCGCCTCCACCTCTATGGAGGGAAAAAGTGTTCTGTTCCTCTTTTTTTAAGTTAACATTGGTTTACATTATTTCCGTTTTCAGAATATGGAACAGGTCCTTAAATTCAACAGAAACATACAAGGGTGACATACGCACCAAATTTTTTGTGTTTATATTATATCATGTTATTATGTTATTATAATGTATAACAACATTGTACATAAATGTATTGTTATATATCCATATATTATATTTATATATTATTAATATGTTATATTTATACATTTCTATTTATAAGGTTTATATTTATATAGGCAAGATAGGTCTAATAATCTTGATTCTATGGTGAAGAAATGAGACTCAAAACAGTTCAACGGCTCTCTACAAATCACCCAGCTAATACGTAGCAGAACAAGGACTCACACCCTCATCTTCTCTACAGGCACAAATATGCTCATCCCAGCGTTTTTGGAAGTAAAAAATTTAGAACTTCTAGATCTCAAAAATAACACTGAAATGGTTAAGTATATGATGTCACCTTCATCTGCTCAATGGAAGAGTGTCTACTCATTAGAAAAAGCACAAAGAATATATATCAGAGCCTGGAAAATGCTTTTCACTCAATGTGAAAGTTGAAATAACAGAATACAAAAATCACTCGCACTCTAACAGGCATAAAAATACACCCATAAAAAAGACTGAAGGGAACACACAAAAGTGAAAATCATTATGCTCAAGTGTGGAGAGTTGGAGTGATTTTTTTTTCCTTCTATTTTCCAGACTTTTATTTTGCTTTGCTATGTCATTTCATAACTGAAAAGAAAACTGATCAAACACATGTCCCCAGATCCCAGCTCAGTGCTGCCTCCAATGGGAAGATGTCTTTCACTCCCCTATCTTCTCCCCTGGCCGCTCACTGGCACCCCTTTTGGGGACTGGGCTTTGGGGTTCCCAGCACTACCTAAGTAGCTGGCAGCAAGGAAACATCAGGACTCCCAAGTTCCAGTCTCCAAGGTCAGCCCCTCAGCCCCAGCTTCCCGAGCCCCGTGCTCGGCTCTTGGCTGTGTGTAGTCCTTGGTCATCAGGGGCCTCTGGGCTTATGAATTATGAAAGCTCTCTGGGTGTGCCCACTGGTGCATATGGGTCAGCTGAGACCCGAGGGCTGGAGACATAACAAAGGATTTCCCCCCTTGGTATCAATGTCAATTTAAAAACCAAAAACTTTGCTTTGTGAACTTCATCCTTCCACGTCGGTGGGGTGTTGTTTAAAAGATACCTTAGGATAACTGCTCAATGATTGCTTTAAAAATACAGAGTCAAATCTAAGCACTTTTTTCAATGGTGGATTTTTTTTCCCCTCCACGTTTGCCACGCTGCCATATGCTGGGTTCTCTCCTCCGAGAGCGCGTGGTAACGGGTACCAGGGTCAAGGAGAGGTGTGGGACTAACTAAAAGGTGTGGGTTTACTTTGTGGGTTTATGTAGGTACCTGGATGTAAACTGGAATCCCCAAAAAAATATTTCTGGAATGTGAAATCGAGGAGGAGCTAGGTCTTCAAATTTATGAAGACTATAACAACTAGAGCATTTCACAGAGCAGTGCAAAAAAAAAAAAGTCTGTTTTGCTGGAACAGTCTTGGCCGACTAAATTTGAGTGTCAGATTCACACACAGTTGCATTAACCGTATAATTAAAAGCGTATGTAAATAGACTCCAAAATCCAGGTTTGCTGACATTTACAAGCAAGCAAGGCACAGAGCCTGGGAAAACTCAATGAGCTCCATCAAGCCTGCTAGCACCTCAGAACACCCACTACCCCACACGCCCAGTTTCCAGGCGATGACATTTGCCCAATGTTCCCTGATGCCTAGATTTGGGGGACAGCCCAGGGTTCTTTCTTTGGGTAGAGGCTGTCAGATTTTTAGAGAATGAGATCTGCAAAGCTCAGATCTGCAGCTACCCGTCCTGGGTGTTCTCAAAGACTATCCACCCACTCCCTGAAACTGAGAAACATCTCAAAACACGAGACTTCTGCCAAGACAAAACAAAACAAAAAACCCACGCCTCTACAATAAGCAAAGGAAAAGGTATCTTTCTTCTGCCTTCAGATCTCAGGGACATTAGATTCTGCTCTTAAGGGGGAGAACTGTTTGATATTTGAAAAGCGATAAAACAGAACTAAGCAAAGCATGGGCTGCCACGGAGAGGAAAATTACCAAGATGGGAATTCACCAGTACAATTCAAGCCGCCAATGAGTTCTCAGCGTTCCCCGGGCTCCATGTGGCAGGCCCCCTCTCTTCTGCCAACACTGTATGAGACGTACCCTTTAAATTGGCTGGGAATTTAGCCGCCATCTTCTGTGAAATACCCAGTGGCTGCATATAAAATATATGGTGCCACCGCAGATTTCTTCACGCATGATATACACATCAAATTTCAGCCTACTCTATCAGTAAACCCAGGTGGTAGGTCCCCGGAGAGCAAGGCAGGATACATGGTCCAGGGGACTGGAGAAGTTTCCTGAGTCAACGTGGCCCTAATGAGAAAGCCAGGCACTCACTGGAGAAGCCAGATTTCTGAACAGAAGATGACGCTGTAGTGCTACCACTAACTAGCTGTGTGACCCTGGGTAAGTCACTTAACCTCTCTGGGTTTTGGTTTCCTCCTCTGTAAAGGTATACACTAAAGGTCATTCTCAAGTCCCTGACATTCACAGAAAGGCTATTCTTGGTTCAGCAGGAGAGCAGTTAATTGCTAAGCAACTACTGGCTGCTGGGTACACAGACTGGAGTGTAAAACACCATGGTTCTTGCCCTCCTGAAGCTTACGCTTCAGCGTGGCAGTTGTCTCTGAATCTTTCAAGCATCCTCTTGGTACGTACCAGCTCATACGTACCAGGCTGGGTCCAGCTCCTTTGCCTTGGTCGTGCTGCAGCCCCCCACCGGCAATGCCCTCCATCTATTTAAATCCCACATGTATTTCAACTCCCAGTTCCTTCGTGAAGCCTTCCTCTATTACTGCAGTCTACGCTGACCTCGCTCTTCTCTGGGCTACAGTACTTAAAGGGGCACTGTTGAATGTGAAATCATATCACTCGTGAATTAGTGTTAAGTGCCCCAAAATTATTACCCTAACTAGATTATAAACTCCCCAAAGACAGGGACAGTGCCTCCCTTTTTGTCACATCCCCCATGGTGCCAAACTTAGTAGTTTCTCAATACCTATGCCTTGATTGATGCTTACCAGTGTGAAAATCTCAATTAAGGGGGCTGTCTTCTGGTTATCTGAGAGTTAATTTTTATTTCAACCTTTACTGTTTAATCCTTTTAAGTAGGATTAGCAGTCTACTTTCTTAAGGCGGCACATCAATAAAAACAAATTTTTTTAAAACTAGCTTTTTTGGTTTTTGGCAGGCACGTTACTTTGTGGTTCATCAGTATCACCAACACTGCTCCGTGATCTGTAATAGACACGGATGGAGAAAGTTCCTGAGACGGGAGCTGAATCTGTGTTGACTCTAAGCCAGTGGGTCGCAAACTATTTAAAGCAGCTGAACTCTTCTGTCAAATAAAATTTTACAGAGAAGCCCAATGTGGATAAAGGCTCTGCCAAAGCCAAAATGGGGAGCCCAGGCCCTTGCCTGGCCATTCTGTCCTCACCCCCATCAGCTCTGTAGCACTTCTCTTGGACCCTCAACCCAAAAACCCCTGCTCTAGACTTTACCCCCAAATTTTTAAAAATCCATAATAATTTTCATCTTTCTCATTAAAGTAGAAGAGGAGAAGGCTAAAGAGGTGGGAAGGGGGCAAGGAGAGAGAAATCAATGATGTGGTCACATTCACTGGATAATAATCTAAATTATATAAGATATGATATGTATATGTACATCATATATAAGTGTTTTATATTAAATAAAACATTGATCGAGACCTTAATTGTGTATTCAACTGTGTGTATTATTTGCCCCCACTTTACAGATGAGGAAACTGAGGCACAGAGAGCTTCAGTAGCTGGCCCAAGGTCATACAGTCGGCAGTTAGTAAAGCTGGGAGTTGACCCACTTTAAGTCCCAAGAGTCCTTCTCTTAATCACTCCACCACAGCTGTCTCCACAGGTCATTCAAACCTTCAAAAACCAACAATCAAACCACCTTTTATTTGCTCTACACTTCAGAGTTCTCTAAGAACTTTTATGCCTGGTGTCCCGTCTGAGCCATTCAACTATCGTGTATGAGGATCATCGCTTCAGTTCTTCAGCTGAGCCAGCTGAGGCTCACAGAGGTTCAGTTCTATCCAGATAACACAGCCAAACCAAAGCCCAGATCTCCTGACCCCTAAGTTCAGTGCTTCTACATCAGACAACTCTTCCCTAAACCAAGCTTCACAAGAATCCCACACCCATTTAATGCCCCTCCAGAAAGCTTCTGCTACACTCCTAGAAGCCCCTCCTCCCAGGGGGTTCCAAGCACTAACTTGGGATCCAGGTAGTAACTGGGTGTCTACAGACACATCATCAACCACTTAAGTATATGTTATAGTAATACACAAAAAATAATAATTAAAAAAAAAATCTCTTGAGGACACCAACTTACTAGGGTGTTCACTTTACAGGGAATCTTACAGTTCACTGACTTCTTTCACAGGTACATTCCATGAACAACTCAGTCGTGTTCAAGGGTTGTTCCTACTACCTTGGCACTGCCTGCCCCTCCCAGCCTGGCACTTCTTGTCTGTAGATCCATTTGGTCAGCCATTGGATGGAAGGTTGGGAGTGTGGGTAGGTGGGAAAATAGGGGGTGGGGACACACACTGCCACTCTGGGGCCTTTGCCACGCTCCGAGAGCCCTGGACACATCAAAGAGGTGCCCTCAGAGCCTCAACAACCAGAGACCAGCAGACAAACTTCGATCTTGCAAAGGTTCCAGTAGCCTCTGTGCATCAGCTGTTAGTGACCACCTCGCTGCTCCCCCGTCACTAATGGTGAACTCCCCACACATGTGCAGAAATATTCTACATGATCATACATGCACGCATGTAAATGAATTTTACAAGCCCCTGTACACACATATGAATGTTGACATATATATGTATTAAGAAACATTTTTCAATCTGGCAAAAATTAACTCTTGGGTGTCGCCATTTGAATGGAGACATATAATGCAGTGGGGAAAAGAAACAAAAGAATGGAAAGCATGAGCTCAGCTTTCAATCAATCAATGAATCAATCAGCTTATATATACTGAGTAACTTCTATGTAGCTGGCACTACGCTAAGTTCTAGAAATAGAAAAGTAGTGTGACATAGTCCAGCAAGGAATGTACAATCTAGTTGGAGAGAGAATCAGAATAATAACATTTTATATTTTGCAAAATAGCCCCTGTTTTACAGAACGCTTTCTCAAGCACCATCCCCCATGCTTCACACAACACCTACTACCATTCCCATTTTGCAGATGGGGAAATGGAGGCTCAAAATTGATTTGTCCCAAATCGCATAACTAAAGATTGAAAGAGCAAGAACTTCAACTCAGTTCTTCAAACTCCAAATCCACAGCTCTTTCCAAGAAACCACGCTGGTTCTGCAAAGCAAGACCAATCCAGGAAAACTAAAATAACAGTATCACATGATCCAATTATATTAAATTAATGGGTGAGACCCGACTATGAGCGACAGGTGGGATGAAGAAGAAGCAACACTGGACTTAGATGCAGACAACCTGCTCTGTCACTTGCTGGTGAATCTATGATGACATCACGCAAATCCCTTAGCCAATTCGAGCCTCAGTTTTCTACAGAATGGTGATAACGGCAGCCACCCCAGGGGGCTGGTGTCGGGCGTAAGAGAAATAATGTCTGTGAAGATGCTCTACAGACAGAATAGGAACAAAGGAGTGTGACTTGTTGGGTATGGGTGGTGGCGTGGCAGGAAGGGGCTGCCCTCAGCTGGGGATGTCGGCAGAAAAAACGATGCTTATGCAATCTAGAAGAATGGTAGAGATGAACTTATTCGCAGAGCCGAAATAGAGACACAGACGTAGAGAACAAACTTATGGATACCAAAGGGAGAAAGGGGGTGGGATGAACTGGGAGAATGGGACTGACATATATACACTACTATGTATAAAATAGATAACTAATGAGAACCTACTGTATAGCACAGGGAACTCTACTCAGTGCTCCGTGGTGACCTAAATGGGAAGGAAATCTACAAAAGAGGGGATATACGTATACCTGATTCACTTTGCCACACGGCAGAAACTAACACTCTAATAAAAATTAATTTTAAAAAAATGCCTGGGCCAGCGCCACCTTCAAGCACATTTCACTGCCTCCCAAGTGACACGAGGAGCCCCGTTTGGCTCACAGCGCATTCAAATCTGGGTTCTAAAGATCTATGTTGTAGCAAGGTCATGGAAGAGCAAGACCTCATCCGATCCACTCAAGAAGATGAACAAACAACACGATTTGCAAAGCACATTATTTGGCATACGAAACTCCGACTCTTTAAAGGAATGTCCATCCAACCAGGGGGTTTCAGAGAGCACAGGCACTAGCCCACTTAGCCCCGCATCTCTGAGGCACTTGGGAGTAAAAGTAATTCCGACCTATGACGATGCAGGTGTTTGCAGAGAACTCTCCCTGTTTTTCTGGTCCAGTCTGCAACAGAAAGACCAGGTGTGTTCCGTATAAATAATGAGAAGAAGGGCCTGAGAGGCTCCTTTCCACAAGCTCGGTTGACTTGGCTTCAGGATAAAAGGGCGGGTGGGTTGCCCAGTTCCTGCGCTTACCAGTAAGTCCACGTGATCAGCAGGGGCGCACTTGCCAGGAAGCCTTCCACTGAGGGTTAATGGTTTCCCTCTCTGCCAATTCACTTGGCCTAGGGGTCAGCTGCTAGAGCCTGAAGCTGCATTAGGATTAGCCTGGGAATTTAGCCCCTGAGGACTCTCTCCTGTCATCTCCTCTTCCCAGCCCCCAGTGCAGATAGAAAAGGAAGCCCAAGGTCAAGAAGCAAGATCTCCGTTCGTCTGCACACAGTAGGTATACGATGACATCTCACCCAAACCAGTTTTACATAATCAGTCACATTGTGGAAATAAGTATCCTGATACACATGCGTACATAGAGTACAGTGCTCCGGGTGTCCACACACTCACACTCACACACACACACACACACATCTATACACGTATAATCATTAGACCCATTCCTACAACAGCACATCTTTCCTCTGAGGTTAAAAGATCCTGTTTAAATATGCATTGAATCACTTTGCTGTACACCAGAAACTAACACCACATTGTAAATCAGCTATACTGCATTTTTTTTTTTTTAAGTAAGGTAAGGGGGCTTCCCTGGTGGCGCAGTGGTTGAGAATCTGCCTGCCAATGCAGGGGACACGGGTTCGAGCCCTGGTCTGGGAAGATCCCACATGCCGTGGAGCAACTAGGCCCGTGAGCCACAACTACTGAGCCTGCACGTCTGGAGCCTGTGCTCCGCAACAAGAGAGGCCGCGACAGTGAGAGGCCCGCGCACCACGATGAAGAGTGGCCCCCACTTGCCGCAACTCGAGAAAGCCCTCGCACAGAAACGAAGACCCAACACAGCCATAAATAAATAAATAATTTTTAAAAAATAAATAAATAAAGTAAGGGAAAAAAAATAATACAATCAAGGGAAAAATAAAATAAATATGCATTATGAGATTAATAACAAAAAGGTCTATAAGTAGAAACTTTACAAGATCATATACAGTTTTAAACAGAAAGCTTAAGATATACAGTGCTGAGAATAATCTGAGAACCCTCCTCCATGTCAACCTGTAATGAAAGAGAGAAAGCTCAATTCAGTCAGCTTGGGGCCAAGGCCTCCGGTCCAGGTTCTTGAAGACCGTGTTAGAACAAAATAGCCAGTCCCTCTTATCTCAACAAAATCTGCCATCCCCAGAACTGAATTCAAATATTCTGCATGTTTAAGCCAAGAAAAGGGAAAGGGCTGTCTTTACCACATCAGTAGACTCGCCTGGAAATATTAAATTGACTCAACCCATGTTTTATTAGACACAGCTTAACAACTCCGAGTTTACAAAACTCAGCCAAACAGCATCAGGCTTCAGCATAAACTTCTGCTAACTAGCCCACATAGTTCCCATATGCTATGAGATGTTGCTTGAGCCGACTGGGTATCTTATAATTATAAACACACGTCTTTCAGCTCTTCTGTGTATTCTTCCCAGGCAGAACGGAAATATGTCACTTAAATTAGCACTTGGAGTACAGCGTGGCTGCCAAATTTGGGTTAGCACAAACAGGGTAAATAAAGCAGCACCAAATCAAAACGGTAAAATAAACTTCTTTATGCTCCAGTGGAAACTAAGTCCTAGCTGAATGGCAGCTAATGGGTCTGGGAAAAGGATATCCCTCAAACTGTAGCTCTTGGCTTTTGAATAAGGTTTCCTCATCCAAGGATCTCGAAGCAATTTCTTACAAAACTCGAGTAGTGTGAAGAAAAAAAAAAAAAAAAGTAGATGCTATTTCTCTTGAAAACTCTTTTGCCATCATTTTTCTCCATCATCCCCTTTCTATAATACTGGGAAGGTTTATATTTTTATCCTTATGTAACTCATGGGGAAAGGGAAAGATGTTAGAGAAATAAATGAAAGCAGATAGATGTGACATAAGTTGGCAAAGTAGTAGAGCTAGAAAATGATGTAGAAATCTAATCGTAAAAAGTCTTCCAAAGAGAAGCCTTTGTGGCTACCCTGTATAATCATAACTAGCACTTACTGAGTGCCTACGGTGTGCCTGGGACAGATC
The DNA here is from genome assembly GCF_965194805.1 of Balaenoptera borealis. Taxonomy (NCBI): domain Eukaryota; kingdom Metazoa; phylum Chordata; class Mammalia; order Artiodactyla; family Balaenopteridae; genus Balaenoptera; species Balaenoptera borealis. Next base: position 12,565,361 of record NC_138865.1, on the reverse strand, counting down.
TCAGAGATTTTTTTATACATTATCTCACTTTGTCCTCCCATAACCCCATGAGACAGGAATTATTCTCTCCATTTTGCCCACACATCCTGAATGTACTCTGGAACCCAAAAAGGGGGAGGAGGTAACCGGGTGGGAGGGCAGCAAAAACAAAAGGGAGGATTCATAACAGCTTTATTCATGATGGTGAGGACTGACCATCAGGAGGAAAAGAGCCAAAACAGACTAGTGGTGCCTTCATACAATGGAATACTACTTGGCAATAAAGAAGGAACAACTATTGATAGTTGGACAAATCTTAGAAATATTTTGCTGAGTGAGAGAAGCCTTCCAGAAAACAGTACATTTTTTAATGAAGTTCTAGAATAGGCTCATCCATAGTGGTAAATTATCGCACCAGAAGTTGTCTCTCGAGGGAGGAGCGGGGACAAGAATTGACTGAGAAGGGACATCAAGGAACTGTCTGAGGTGATTGTAAGGTTCTCTGTCTTGATAGGGCTTTGGATTACCCAGGTGTACTCATCTGTCAAAACTCATCCAATGGTACACTTAAGATTTGTGAAGTTTATTTTGTGTACATTTTCCCTTAAGAGAAAAACAGGAACAGTAAACAAATATTGAATTCTAGTTAGTGATAGGCTTATTGAAGTACTTGGAAAGAATCTACTGTTGACTGATAACCTCAAATTTACTTTGAGATCATCCAAAAATATACAGATTGCTCGATGGATAGAGAGATAAACAAATATGTGATAAGGCAAGTTTTACAAAATGTTTAATAATGAACTCTGGATGGTGAGTATAGAGGTATCAGTGTAAAATTCTTTCAACTCTGTGTATTTTAGTATTTTTATAATAAAACGGAAAATAGCGGGAGGACAGGGAGAAAAGACAGACTATGAAGGAAAGTGAAGGAAAGGCTTGGAAAAGAGAAGGATGGGAGAGGAAGATCATGAAGAGAAGTCTGGGAAAGGAAAAGTGGAAGGAAGTCAAGTTGGAGGATGCCAGAAAATACCAACAGAAATCATGGGAGGCAAATATACAAGAAAGGGAAGAAAAAATAAGAAGAAAGGGGGCCACATATGTAGTAAGAAACGAAGGGCAGATGAGGTGAAAGAAACAGGCAAGAATGGAGAAAGACAGCGTATAGACTGGTGGTAAACGAAGCCCAGGTCTTTTCCAAACCACCCAGCTCAATGAAGCTGAACTGTGACTTGTACAACCGGTCTCATAGCTGCCATGCCACTGCCACGTGGGGATACACTTGGTCAGAATCTAGATTAAGAGTGTGGAGAGGATGTGAGCATCTTTTGTATTAAAGCCACTGACCCATCAAGCCCAAAGACTAGAGGCAACATGGTATCCTGAAACGCTTTCCAAACTCGATTGTTTAGCAATAGAATTTCTTTAGATAAAAATTTCGTGCTTATAAATTACAAGAATATGATAGGCAAAAGGGGTGGTGCTCTGGTCATTGCGGCAGCATGGGGGCCAGGTCCTGGGTGCTGAGTTGACCCACTACCTCTCACTGCCCCTCACCCCACCCCAGTGACAATTCCAGAGTCTCTTCAGATCTCCAAGGCCATGAATATAGTAGCTAAGTACAAAGTCCATGGCATTAAAAAACAGAACATGAGGTCATGATTCTATCGCAAAGTGGTGACTTCAAGCAAGTCATTGAATGACCCAGCATCTTAGTTTTATTGCCTCCATCTGCACTGTCAACCACTCTCGGGTAAGAGGCTCAATTAAGGCATTACTATATAAATTTTAAAGGCTTTCATAGATGCTCGACAATTAGGACTCCTCTTCCCTATAAATTTGCCGCATATGCACATCAAGAGTCTGTGAGCCAACCTCTGGTTCCAAATGGCCTCCAGCTAACAGGTTCCTATGTCATCTCTGCTATCCTCTTACTACAAGAGCCAGAGAGACAACAAAACAAAAGAAAGCTGACAGCAACATGGAAATTTCCTTCTAAAATGTATCTCAAATTCATTTGCTTCTTTCTAACTCTACTGCCACCTCTGTCAGCTGAGTCAGAAGAGCCACATTAATTGCTCTCCCAACTGCTTCCAGCCCCAACTACCTTCCATTCCATTCTTCACACAGCAGCCAAGGAGAAAACTGAAACCACGATGTGGACCACAAGCTTGAGGTGCTCTCCCAGAAAACAGAGGGAAAGGACAAAGAAATGCAATGGAAGAAACATAAAAAAACATAATAGAGGAATGTTTTTTCTGAGTTGAAGAAATGTATGTAGATTTTGAAAGCTCATTATGTTCCAGAAATAATCAATGAAAATCAAGGCATTACCCGACTTTCCCATTTCAACATTAAATGCTAGAATCACTAGGCAATGTCTAAGTAGTTTTAAGTGGAAAAGGGTATGACCCAAGAGTTTTACAGCCAATATTTTAAAAGTGAAAACCTCAGAAAAAGACTCTTAGATATACAAAGTGTCAAAAAATATAGCACCTATGCACCCTTCATGAGAAGATTATTGAGGACATAATCCAACTTCTGAAAACTGAAGCAAAATTAAAAGTTCAAAAGTGTAGATATTATAATATGAAGGAATTAGTGGAAATGCTGAGATCAATTAAAATAGAGGTGAGCCTAATAATCAATACAAATATTGCTACAAAACTTAAATGTAAGTGCTAAAAATAGTTATTCAAAGGGAAGCTATGTAATTTAAAAATTTGATATAATTACATTAATCTGGTTATAAAAGCCAAATTTATCATTTTAAAAGACTAAGAAATAGCATAAAGAGAAACAGGATGAAAGGGATGATGTAAAGGCAAAATTGGGCTAAATTACTTGTATTAAATAGAAAGATGCATTTCACTCATGGCTGATAGTAAGAAAAATATAGGCTAAGAAGGTTTTTGAAAAGAATTTAACCAATAGTAAAATTTTAAAAGATACACTTATTCAGAAATATTCAAGATTAAAAGCAAAGAAAACAAGTTCTGGGTACAAAAAGAGAACAGACAAAGGAAAGAGCAAGGAAATAGAAAAGGAACAAGATGACAGATTATGGCCAAAATTATCAGCTATAACAGTAACTGAATCACTTTGCTACACCTGAAACTAACACAACATTGTTAATCAACTATACTCCAATATAAAATAAAAAAATTTTTAATTAAAAAAATAAATGTAGGGGCTTCCCTGGTCGCACAGTGGTTGGGAGTCTGCCTGCTAATGCAGGGGACACGGGTTCGAGCCCTGGTCTGGGAGGATCCCACGTGCCGCGGAGCAACTGGGCCCGTGGGCCACAACTGCTGAGCCTGCGCGTCTGGAGCCTGTGCTCCGCAACAAGAGAGGCCGCGATGGTGAGAGGCCCACGCACCGCGATGAAGAGTGGCCCCTGCTTGCCGCAGCTGGAGGAAGCCCTCGCGCAGAAACGAGGACCCAACACAGCCAAAAATAAATAAATAAATAAAAGAGACTTCCCTAAAATTAAAAAAAAAAAGAAAGAAAGAAAAAGCAGCTTCATTATTTAAAAAATAAATAAATAAATAAATAAATGTAAATAAGTTAAACTCTCCTATTAAAGGGGGATTGAATAATGAAAAGATACATGCACCCCAGTGTTCATGGCAGCATTATTTACAATTGCCAAGACATGGAAGCAACCTAAGCGTTCATCCAGACGAATGGATAAAGAAGATGTGGTATTTTATATATATATATATATATATATATATATATATATATATACACACACACACAGACACACACACACACACAATGGAATACTACTCAGCCATAAAAAAAAGAATGAAGTTTTGCATTTGCAACAACATTGATGGACTTGGAGGGTATTATGCTAAGTGAAATAAGCCAGATAGAGAAAGACAAATACTGTATGATATCACTTATATGTGGAATCTACAAATACAACAAAGTAGTGAACATAACAAAAAAGAAACAAACTCACAGATATAGAGAACAAACTAGAGGTTACCACTGGGGAGAGGGAAGGGGGAAGGGGCAATATAGGGGTAGGGAATTAAGAGGCACAAACTATGTATAAAATAAGCTACAAGGATATATTGTATAACACAGGGAATATAGCCAATATTTTATAATAACTATAAAATTCTTGCCAACAAGCACATGAAAAGATGCTCAACATCGCTAGTGATTAGAGAAATGCAAATCAAAACTACAATGAGGCATCACCTCACACTGGTCAGAATGGCCATCATTAAAAAGTCTACAAATAATAAATGTTGGAGAGGGTGTGGAAAAATGGGAACCCTCTTATGCTGTTGGTGGGAATGTAAATCGGTGCAGCAATTATGGAAAACAGTATGGAGGTTCCTCAAAAAACTAAAAATAGAGTTGCCATATGATCCAGCAGTCCCACTCCTGGGCATATACCTAGGCAAAACTATAATTCGAAAAGATACATGCACCCTTATGTTCATAGCAGCACTATTTACAATAGCCAAGACATGGAAACAACCTAAATGTCCATCGACAGATGAATGGATAAAGAAGATGTGGTACTTATATTAAAATGGAGGGGACTTCCCTGCTGGTCCAGTGATTAAGAATCTGCCTTCCAATGCAGGGGACACGGGTTTGATCCCTGTGATCCCAGGGGAACTAAGATCCCACATGCTGAGAGGCAACTAAGCCCGCATGCTGCAACTACTGAGCCCACGTGCCACAACTACTGAGTCTGTGCACCACAACTAGAGAGAAGCCCACACGCCACAACGAAAGATCCTGGGTGCCACAACTAAGACCCAACATAGTCAAAAAATAAATAAATAAATATTTTTTAAAAGAATAGTATTGTTTACAAATAAATGGAATACTACTCAGACATTTTTTTAAAAATGAAATAATGCCATTTGCAGCAACACGGATGGACCTAGAGATTATGATACTAAGCGAAGTAAGCCAGAAAGAGAAAGATAAATACCATATGACATCACTTATATGTGGAATCTAAAATACAAACTTATCTACGAAACAGAAACAGACTCACAGATATTGAGAACAGACTTGTGGTTGCCAAGAGGGAAGGAGGGTGCAGGAGGGAAGGATTGGGAGTTTGGGATAAGCAGATGAAACTAGTATATATAAGATGGATAAACAACAAGGTCCTACCGTATAGCATAGGGAACTATATTCAATATCCTGTGATAAACCATAATGGAAAAGAATATGAAAAAGAATATATATATGTATAACTGAGTCACTTTGCTGTACAGCAGAAGTTAACACAACATTTTAAATCAACTATACTTCCATAAACTTTTTAAAAAATTATTTTAATTTAACAGACCAATTGTAACCATCTCCATGAAACCTAGAGTATAGTAGAAAGAGCATTCAAACTGGGAGCCAGAAGCCTGAGGCCCAATCCTGTTTTACCACTAACCACAGTTTTAAAACTATTTTGGAGAAGGCTGCTTCTCTCTCTCTGGCCCTCAGCTGACACATAAGCTTCGGTATGAATGTGCTGTGATTCCATGGATCTAGTTTACAAACAAATCTAAAAGGACGAACAGCAATGCCAGTTCCAAAAGCACCTCCCTCGGCACACATATTTATACTGTCTTCCCCATCCCTTCTTCACCCTCCTCATCCTCCATCACCATCACTGGAAATACTGGACAGAAGCTAGAGACTTCCATGTGGAAGACCACGGGACACCTACCACGCAAAATCAGGAGAGACCTAATTCTATTTGCCAGAGCCTCACAGTGTCATGAGGGAGATACGACTGCCAATGTCAAACGGTATCAGAAAAAAGAGAGGATTCAGGGACCAAATGGGAGGTTCGGGGAAGTGAGTGAGGCTGAGTCCACAGCAGATGCAGAATTGGAGCCTCCTTGCACTGTTTCAAGCGATACACGAAGAAGGGATCGTCCAGTCTTGAAGGAGACATAGGCAAGATGAAGAAAGATGAAGAAAGTATATTTTAAGTGGTCATGTCAGAGCATAACTGCCATACTTTGAAGAATTTCTGCATCGTGATACAGAGGGATCATCCCACATACACTCCTCTTGGTGACGTTCTGCTTTCTTCCCATTTATTCATAGTACTTTCTGGGTTGTGTTTCAGAGTGTCATTTAATGTCATTTTATGACTCCCTGGTTGTAAGTGTCTGAGTATTACCAGGGCTTCGAGATTTACAGCCTATTTTAAACTCAGATAATGATGTTTAATTTGTTATTGGCTGTGTAAAGGTTAACAAAGAAATAACTCAAATTATCATCTCAGGGATAACGCATTACAAGAGGGCAATTAAGCGCAGTACCTGGCATTACACAAAAGATTGATATCTCGTTACAAGAGTGCAGATGAGTTCCGATTTCACAATACAGGAAATACACTCGTCACCGCCATCTCTTTGCATAAACAAATAGCGGGTCTGCTCAGCACCACTGAGTAACCAGAAGGGGAAGAAAACACTTTTCAAGAAAAGGAAAGATTGATATGCAGCCAATTTCTTGTAGAAGAGCTGGAGAAGAAAGAAAGAAACTCGGTCTCCTGGAGAAAATGAGGTTGATGTTACTCAAGTCAAAGATTAGGTTCCCTCTTAGACGTAAACAAACGATGCTAACGAGCAAGCAAAAGAGACAGGGGTCCAATAGGCCCTTGAGAAGAGAAAGCAAAACAAATAAAAGTGTCAAAGCCAAATCGTTATTAAATTGTCTCTGAAATGGAAAATGAAAAACAATCTATTCCAACCATCACTTTTGTCTCTCTTCTTCTGCCCAAAACACCTTTCCATGATGACTTGGTATCTGCATTCCCCTGGTTCTGGTGCCAGTAAAAATATAAATAAATAATAGGTTTAAAAATTCATTAGAGGGTTTCCCTGGTGGCGCAGTGGTTAGGAGTCTGCCTGCCAATGCAGGTGACACGAGTTCGAGCCCTGGTCCTGGAAGATCTCACATGCGGCGGAGCAACTAAGCCCATGCGCCACAGCTACTGAGCGTGCGCTCTAGAGCCCACGAGCCACAACTACTGAGCCCATGTGCCACAACTACTGAAGCCCGCGCACCTAGAGTCCGTGCTCGGCAACAAGAGAAGCCACCACAATGAGAAGCCCGTGCACTGCAACGAAGAGTAGACCCCGCTCACCTCAAGTAGAGAAAGCCTGTGTGCAGCAACAAAGACCCAATGCAGCCAAAAATAAACAAAATTATTTTAAAAAAAACTCATTAGAGATGTATTTGTATTTCTCAGCCCTCTCCTTCTGGAGTCGGCTAACAAATGCAGCGTGTCTCATCTGACTAATGCCCTATTTATCTCCCTCAAAGAGGACTCCCAATTTTTTTTTTCTAGATTCATTTTCCATCCCTTTCTTCCTCTTCCTTCTGCAGTCTTGGTCTCTCTCCAACTGGGTTTTTAATTTCCTCTTTCATTTCTCCCTGCATCTTCTGCTTTCTCTTGTGTTCTCACTCCAGAGTTCATCTCTCCTTTTTGGTTCTTTGCCTCTCATTTCCCAAACCTTCTCCCATGAGCCTGCATTTTCTCTTCCGTGAGAGTTCCTGCTCTCTCTCCCCTCCTCCTACTTGTCATGTTCAGTCTTTTCACCCAGTTCTTCCCTGTCTAGTTTATCTACCATCCCATTCTTCAGCAATTCTCAATTCTCTCACCTTTTTTGTCACTTCCCACCTCCCACCAAATTTCTCCATCCCCCACTGTGCAGCTCAAACCCTTCCCTATTTGGGCAAAGACGTCTAAACAAAGTCTTCGAAGTGGACATTCCCCCTGCACTCTTGACCTCAAAACTTTCAGCAATAGCAGAGGGTCTGTCCACCCTGGCCAAAAACTCCTGAGTAGCCAGAAACTCATAACCAGAACCATGAAAATTGCAGAAATCACAATGGCATTGTCCCAGTATATTTTTGGAGTCCTGGAGCCTCCTAAATTACAGTCTAGTGAGAGCCTGGCATTTTTTGAGTCCTTATCCCCGATCACGCTACCACTGGGGCGTTGATATGGGCCCAGTCTTCTGTTTGGCTTTATGTCATCAAGGGAAAGAAACAAGGGGTGGTGTGTATAATTTGCCACCAGGCTTCACATTTTTGGCTCGCCCCGTTGACAAAGCAACACAAATGCTACCTATGCCACCGTCATCGACATCAAGTAGCATTTATGAAGCACAGACATATTTTGCATCGAGTGCCAAGCCTCGGGGAAGATGGAGAGTCGTGGTTGCTATTGTGTCAGCAGTTCCAGCCTGCAAACCGGCACCACCAGCAATGCTCACCAGTGCTGAGGCCATATTGCATGAGAAAAATCAGACAGTCCAATTCAATAACTAGCCTCTGTTGACACATAAATAAATGCACTATTCATGTGTTCCTTTAATCAACTGGCTGTACCTTGGTTCCGTAATCCCTAATAAGTGGAATTGTTAGTGTTTCATCAGGATGTGTACATTCTAGCAGGCTTGAATATCACACCAGGGAGTCAAGCTCAGACAACACTGTCATATGGAAACACCTGGGATCAGGGGATAACACATTAGTTAAGCAAACTAACCTTGAGCTTTTGGAACTGAAATATCAACAAAAGGATAAAATAAATGTGCAAATTGTTCGTCCCTGTGGACATTAGCCAGGCGTTTGTTCTTTAGCCAACAACAATCAACAGGCGCAACATACCATAAAAATGCCAGCGGAGGAGCTAATCCAATAAATAAAGAAAAATCCATGTATTATGGATAGGCCGCCAATGGTCATGCCGCTGTGCGAAGTGAGCAGTGAATTCAAATAAGAGCAGGCAGGTGGGAGTCAAAGTGAGACCCACCTCAGGGAGGGGCCCTGACCGCTAATATAAATTTCAGCTTTAACGCTTTCTTTGGCATATGATTTCTGGCATGCAAAGCAACCATATGGCAATTTGGGCACCTAAAAAATTGTAATAAAACGCAACTCAGTGAGCACTAAGTGCATGCAAAGTGCCAGGCACTGGGCCTGATAATGGCTTGTTGCCTCTCAAAGGGAATTCCTGCCAAGCTGTTCACCCAAGACCGGAAGGGAAGGGAAGGGAGATGGGTCGGGGTCTTCTAACACTGGCTCCTACCTTTCAAAAAATGTTCATATATTGAGAAGAAAAGAGGGAGGAAGGAGGGAAGAAGGAAAATAGGTTGATGGAAAGAGATCTGACTAGATATCTGAAAGCATATTTACCTAATGTTATTAGTGGTCAGTTCTCACCTGTGGACTTTTTTTTCTCTTACAGTATCTATACTTTCAAATAATCTTTCTCCATTACACATGGAATGTGTACAAAAGAAAGTAAATTTGTTTAAATTTTTAAAGAGAACATCTCTACCTGTTTTCCCTCCCCATCCCTGTTCCCCACGCAGCCTCTAGATCCTAATGATGTTGTTCACATAAGGGCCCCAGAAATAGGAAGGATGACAGATAAAAGTGACCTGAAATAAACTGAACTCACTACATGACTATGAAAAAGAAGAGAGCTTCCCTTCCCAAGGCATAATAGCCAGAAGAACCTCGGTACCACCCAACTTTAGCACAGATGAGGTGAGAGAGGTGATCAGGAAAAGGAAATTCGGGATTCAGGTCCTCCTTGCGTGAAAGCTGGCTGCGACCCCACTTCCAAGCCTATGGCCTCCTTGCCTGAAGCTACATCAAGAAGTCTGCTGGGGGCGGGGGGTGGGCTTGATGGGAGATGGATTTTATTTTGTTGTTTGGTTCTTGGATAAGGGAGTTTGGGAAAAAATTATTGATGAACTACTTTGTCATCGTTAAGAGTATTGCTGACACGCTCCCAGCAGGCCCACTGCGAGGCAGACAGGGCCCGTCTACCCAACGCCTTTTGTAGCCGAGACATGTGCTGTGCATTAGGCAAGGTGTGTAAATTATAACAGCCCAAGTTCTCCGGCGAAGGCCCGGGTCTGAGCTCTCCTCCGCCCCCTTCTCCCTTCTGTGCTCTATTTCCCCACGGCACTTGCCTCAAAGCCAGTGGGGCTCCTCAGAGAGCACATTAACAGGCAGAGGCTCCAGCTTGGAGTAAATATTGCAGGATTGAAATGCAGAGGGAATTATACTTCTTTCCCTTGCAGACTTCGGAGCGCTGAGTGAGAAATAAATAATGAGGGTAATAATGGGCCCAATTCTTCCTGGCTCCACCTCTCCCCCTGGGTGTGGAGTCTTCTAAAGTTGGAGGGTGGTTGCTTGTGGCTCTGGATTCCATCTCGAAGCCGACAGGAGGGCCAGCCTTGGGCAGGAGAGCAGGTGGTTAGAAGAAGCTCTGCCCGGGCCAGTTCCCCAGACAGCTTTCATCTGGGGAGGGTCTCTTCCTGGGTCCGGCCTCATTTTGCCCAGAGAACAAAGGAAATGCCTGATTGTTTTGGGGGGTAGGAATCTGATCCTAGTCTGTACGCAAAAGGCTCTTCTGGGTTGCTCCTTTACACCCACTCTGGGCGTCTCTCAGGACTTTGAAGAAAAATGGAGCTGGGAGGTTTGGAGTGCTGAGTGATCGATACATAAGTGGTATGGCTTATCCTCGGGCACTGAGCCTGTGGGCAAACGTGCTCAAAAGTGGCCAGAAACTTCCAGCCTCTTTTAGAAAGGCGCTGAAAGTCCTGCTACCTCTTCTTCCCCACCCCTATTCAATCACTGCTGCCAATGTATTTTCTGTGGGTGAGAATTTTCATAATTTCCCTGATAGCTCTGTCTTTTCCCTCTACTCCCAATCCTTTCCCCAAAAGAGGGCGATGAATGTCATTTACAACTAGTATTTGTACAGTCATCCCTCAGTATCCAAGGGGGATTGGTTCCAGGACCGCCACAGATACCAAAATCCCCATAGGCTCAAGTGCCTTCTATAAAATGGTGTAGTATTTGCATATAACCTACAGCGCACCTCTAGATTACCTGTAATACCTAATACAATGTAAATGCTATGTAAATAGTTGCTGGTGTGCCACAACTTCAAGTTTGGCTTTTTGGAACTTTCTAGAATTTTTTTTCTTTGGATAGTTTTGCTCTGTGTTTGGTGGAACCTGAGGATGTGGAACCTGCAGATATGGAGGGCCTGGAGGGCCAACTGTATGTGGTTAAAGCAGCAGGGAAGTCAATCTCCTGCACTTGAACTTCTGGAATCAGATCCAGCCTCAGGAGGGTGGAGCCTGTGGGGTCATTTCTATGGGGTGCACAGTGGTACAGGCGGGGGCGGTTGGGCACCTCTTCCCGACCCTGGGCAAGTTCAGGCTGAAGTCTGAAGCACTCTTAGAAGCAACAATAGGTGGTGTTCAGAGAGGCAGCTCTCACTGCGAGAAGCCTGCAGGTGGATAACAGGCAAGTCTTAGGGCCCTGGGCCTTCAGTACAGGTGCGTGAGTGATTCCCTGGCCTCTACCCCAGACTTGACCCCTTAGGAGAAGGTGATGGACAGCTTGCTTCCAGCCCTGTCCTGAGAAGGCAAACATTGGCCCTCCCACCACCAAATTCTTGAAACCTCTGATCTGAACCCTTGTATCTTCTCCTGAAAAAATCATCTCTCTGGCAAAGCACCAAGAGAACAATTAGGGATTAACCAAAGTGTTCTCTCTTGCCAGCAAGAGTTTGAACTCACAGGGGACTGGGGGCAGTTTGTACTGAAGCTCTTTGTCTCTGCAACTCCCTCGTCTTTGTTTTCCATCTCGTTAGGCGTTTTCCTTCCACTGTGCAGAGGACTTTTGCTTCTAGGTGGCATTTAATTGTTGAATTAATATTTTCCCCATGTTCAAAGGCATTAGGACAATAGGGACATGTGGGGGGAAAGGGGGGATTAAAACTACTCAAGATAAAAAAAAAAACAGCATGTGGAGTTTGTTGTTACTATTGGCTTTGATATTTATAAATCCTTTACACATGGCTTTTTTTTTAACCCCAATGTCTCTAAACCGGCATACATTTGGTAAAATTATTGCAAGAAAAATGAATAAGGTAGAATTTTTCTCATGATTTGTATTGATACCTAACTTCCAAATTGTACTCCAAGTGCAAATTACTTCAACTCTTAAGATAGAGCTAAAATCAAAGTGGTCCCTTATATAATGCTACCTATAAAAACTACTCCACCAAAATAAAAATCATTTTTTTAAGCACAACTGTCCCCTAAAAGGCACTTGAGCCCCTCAAATTTCCAAATGGGATCTTCATAACCAGGACTGACAGATAGCTGTCATAGCTCAAACTGAGCCCACCTCAACCAGAATATAGAGCCTGGTTATAAAGAGGAAAACGAAATTGTCTTTAATTTCCTCATTTACCTAGAACAACGGGATCATACACAACCATCCCATGGGGCTGCTGGTATTCCTTCAAGGCAGACAAGAGACATGAGGAAAATAATTGAGGCACAGAGAGGAAGACCCATCTGCCCAGAAACACAACCTTAATGGCAAAAATCAAATTAAAGTGCAGGGTTTCCTTATCTATCATGTTTTCTACCAGGTCATGAAAAGCCTACAGACTGTTGCTAAGGAGTTACTTAGACAACAGCTGGGCTATTTTTTGTAAGAGGTGTTTTCTATATTGATGTCTACAGCAACAACTCTATTATGAGAGAGAGCATCCTATGTGTGTTTTTAACGGGAAGAGTTTAATAGTTACTAGGAACAGGAGCATTGGATAAGCAGTGACATCAAAGCATGAGTCTTCCCCAAAGTAGCCACAACTTAATTTGCCACTTTAAAATGGTCAGGGCTTCCAAGTAGCGTGTCTCCATTGGCATCCTGATTCCTCCTCAGCACAAGGGAAAAAAGTCCTCCCTGCAGGATAAAGACCCATTTTTACAAACAGCTAAGCGTCCTTGAACCTAGATGAATCCCGAGCGGGAACAAAAAGTTAAAACATACTCTGAGTCAAGTCATCAAAGGGCTGGTCTAGGCAATCCTTCTTAGTAATGTTGTAATTACATTAGGAAGGAGAATCAAAGCAGAACATAAAAAACAGATCCAGAGCCATCATCACACCACCTTAACCACTGACTCTTTTACTTTCCTTGATTTCTGCAGGCACATTTTACAGAGCACCAGGGTACCTACAATATACATTCTATATTTTTCACTGAACATTCTCCCACACGGCTAGACAGATAATTCTTTGCAATGGCTATATACTAGTGCATCAAACTGCTGTGCCATCCTCTGCTTAGTCATTCTCCTCTTTGTGAAACAAGTTAGGTTGCCCAGGTCTTTGCAATTCTAGATAATAAATGACGTAGTGAACATCTTCATGGATAGAGCGTTTTTCTTTCTGTTATGTGATCTCCAATGATTCTATTTTTAAATCAACAATCTCGAATATACTTCCTGGTGAGAAAACTACATTGCCCGGTTACTTACCTTTTCTTGACACCATCTCTTTGCCAGTGCCCAGGAGGGGTGTTCTCAGAACAAAACTCAGAAGCCCCAAGCAAGGCTGATGTTGGCTTTAGTAGGACATGGCATCCCGCCAAGGCCTCGTCCCTCTGCTTCTAAGAGACTGGAAATAGTATTTTAACTTCTGAGTTGTGTCTCTTCAGAACCAGAGTAATTTCTTTTTCCCTTTAGAGGTCGTGGGACTTAGCAATATGAACACAGCAGTACCCACTCAGCACATACTTTGCAGCCCACAATCTGATGTAATTACCATCAGAAAGCACTCCTCTGACCATCTTCGTGTTGTCACCTTCATGTGGCCCAAGATGAGAGCGTAGTCTTTCTCACCAGAAGGGCTAAATAAATTTTTTTCTGTTACTGAAGGAGCAGGCCTTTCAAGGAAGCCACAGTAGAAGCAAAGAAATTGATTGAGTTAACATACAGAAGCCTTAAGAAATATTCTCAGTGAGACATGCAGTATAATTTAAAGAGAACTGTGGTTTATCCTTGCTCTCTTGATCCATGCTTCTTCAATGAAGATGGCTTCATTGTGATCTGATCATTTCACTGATCTGATCGTTTCACATTACCATGTTTTAATTGACTGGATTAACAGGGAGAGAGGTTGGCCTTTGGGTGAGCTGTCAGGATGCCATGCTTTGTGACCTGTCTTCCACCCTGGCTCAGTCCATGACCTTGAGTGAGTCCCTGATCGTCCCTGTGGCCTCTGACATTCTCCATTCACAAAATGTGAATCACTTTGGTATCAGTTCCCTTTGGGAAACTCAAGATGCAATTTGCCCCATCATGTTTTCCTGCCAATATTGTCATTTACTATTTGTTCTCCTGTACTTCACTTGAGCTGTTTATCGAAGATCATCTAATCCAGGGTCAATTTGTAAAAACAAACAACAAAACAGATACGCAAAGAAATAAATACCAAGTTAGTCCCTTTTAGAAAACAAAAGCACAAGTAGAGGCTGCTAGGAAGGGTCATGCTGAGAGTATGGAGAAGACATTGAGACTTTTTAAGTCCCAGCATGGAGGTCCCAGGCTCACACTGAGCCTCCAAACCATAGAGCAGAGGCTGGGCTGCAAGATTGGGATTGTCCTGCATTCCTGGATCAAACTCAGATCTCGACCCCCTAAAGAACCATCACTTTCCCACATGCTTGCAACTTTTTGCATGCGCACGCACACACATACACACACACACACACCACGGAGAAGGAGCTCCCAATTCCACACCTCAGCCCAGCCTGGTATAACTTGAAAAGTATCACACACAGGTTTCCCTTAAAAATAATTTTACCAGATATCTCAGTGTTTTTCCCTGAAAAAAGAAAGATATTGCTGCATAGTTTCCAAGTGAAATAGTTTTAAATGTCCTACATTTGGGCTAATATTTGAATCCACTTGGGAGACCGTGTCCCCAATTCCAATGCAATCATCATGACCAGCAGGGCCTGGGACATCTTCGAGGTCAATATTCGTTTTCACAAATTGCGTACAAGATGGACTTGAGTGAAACACGGGTGTGGGTCTATTTTTACAAAGCAGTATTTACAGCACACGGCATGGATGCTTTTCTAAGGCCCTGTCCTCAGGAAGAATATGGAAAACCACAATGTGCATGACGGCTGTATTCACACATTTTCTCCTTCGTTTACTGCACTTCCCTCCACACGCTTTCTATTCTGCATCTGACCAATAGCACTGCAAAACACGCTCTGCATTTATCACCCTGAGAAGCCTTGGTTGAGGAGGACCCAGTGGGGTCACATTCCAGGCCCATTAAATTGATGTTTAAGCCACTGTTCAAGCCCAAAAAGGCAGCCTGCTTGTGCCACAGAGAGACAGACTGGGGTGGTGCCCAAGATATTCAGTGCATCAGTCTGCTCAGTTAACCACCCAAATACTCGCTGAGATAACTAATTAATGGAGAGTTGGGGGGGGAAGGGAATCCTCTATTGAAAAGTGCAGTGAGGGATATTTCCTGGCCGTCCAGTGGTTAGGAGTCGGCGCTTTCATTGCCGAGGGTGTGGGTTCGATCCCTGGTCGGGGAACTAAGATCCCACAAGCCATGCAGCGCAGCCAAAAAAAAAAGAAAAACTAAAAAAAAAGTGCAGTGAGGATAAGAATTACGCTTCACGTTTTATATTTTCCTTTTGCCTGAAATTCTAATGTTGAAATTAAATTAGCAGCATTTTATCACCTTTGCTTTTCATATACTAGGCATCTGTTCCCTTAGAAACTAAACAGGAAAAAAAAAAAAAGCTACTCTATATAGAAATACATAGTTAACTGTCCATCCCAGAATAAACAAACTACTCTCAACCCCATTTATCAACCTCTCAAAGACAAAACTAAACTAAAACAAAAATAAAAACAACACACAGTGTGTGTGTAAAATCGCAGGCAAAGGTAGTTAAGCTGAAGAGTTTGTGATATTCTATTCAGCATGCTCAAACTAAAAACAAATTTTGGATTGCTTATATATTCTGAAGTGTTTCCTGCCTACATATCCTCAGAACTCCCAGGAGCTTTCCTGGACACATGGAAAATTTCAAGTTGAGCCATTTTTAAGTTATCCATGAGTGAAAAGGGAAAAAAAAAAAAAAAAAAAAAAAAAAACAGCACATGGAGTGGGAGTTTGAATTTGTCCTCAAAGAAGAAAAAAGTTATTTTGTTCTTTCTTTCCCTTCCCTTGAGTTACTTGACAATGGCTGAACATACTTCACCCAAGATTTTTATTTTTCAGAAAGAAGAGAATCGCCTTTGTGCTAAAGCCAAGTATGAACATATTCAGCGTGTTCTACACGAGCGCGGCACCAGGGAATTCTGAAGGCAGATCTACGTGTAACCGTAAAACGAGCATTACCAGACACAAATCAGATCGCACATCATAATGATAAATAACTGCAGGAGTAGTAAGGCAAGCATGGACTCAGTATCCATCATCCAAAAAAGAATTCTACTTTTCAAATTATTTTAAAGCGCTTAACACAGAAATAATCATCCACAAGGAGGAGATCATTTATTGAAACACAAACACGGCAAAGGCCTGGCAGCTGGATGTTGACTGGATTTTGGGTCCTCCAGCTGTGACTCTCTAAGAAATACTGCCCCCAAATTAAAGGCTTCCGAGAGTCTTTGCAAACGGCCTCCGTGTGGTATCTCGCAGAGCCTAGCAATTGTGTGCCAATAACAGGCGGGGCAGAGAGGTATAGCAATGCTGGAATGTTTATTGGAGAAGAGTTGAACAGCTCAGGAGAGGATAGGGCCAAAACTGTTTTGCAGGGAAACACCCCACTCAGAAATGTCGTTCCTGGCTTCGTGTCATGAATCTCACATAAATATCTGAGGAGATTGCTGACATCCTAGAGCCAAGAGGAAAAACATGCACGGAAAGGACGAGCCAGAGAACATGGAATAATCATTTCCCTGGCCGCCCTCCACTTCAGATACCAATGCCTGCGACTCCTGTTAAGAAGGAACGAGAAAATGGATGAGAGATGCTACCCAGCCAGGAAGGGAAGAAACTTTGATAAATAAACTTGTCACGGAGATAGGCCACACATCAGAAAGGAAAGGCGGGGTGGTGAGGGGGGGGGGCGGCAGAGGGGGGAACCTGCACGGCCGGGGGGTGGGGGGTGGGGGGGGGAGGGGTGGTGTGCCCAAGGTGATGGAGCCCTTCCATCTCCCATCTCGGCTGGTCCAGGAGGCAGGGGAAACCGAATATTAGCATTGTCTGGTGGCCCGGGCGATTTTTCCCCTTCTCATAATATAACTTTGTGAATATGTTGAAGAGAGTGTCGGCTGTTATTGGTCTAATGAGCTAACTCTGAAATCTGAGCTAAAGACAGCTCCCTAGTGGCTGCTCACTGTTCCACAGACAGAAAGGAAACTCCTTTCAGGGGCCCATCAGGGTGAACCACCGCTGACAGCTTGGAACGGCACAACACACAGATTTATTTCACAGACAGCCACAGACAGGAATTTAGCACCCTGTGCTGGCCTCCTGCTTCGTGGAGAAGGTGTTAAAATGCAATCATGCAGAGCTCTCCCTTGAACAAAACCCAGTAGCGACTAATCAAGCGGTCACCCGTCCTCCCCAGCAGAAAATTCTGGGCGCGGAGCAGCTGAGCGCCGAGCTGGGCGCCCCATCCTGACAGCTGCTGCTCGGGCGTCCGCTGCAGCTTGAGAGCTGCCTCGGAAATCGCGAAATATTTTGCCTGACCTTTCAACTTACAAATTAATTGATTTCTAAACAACGGCAAATGTTATTTATTTATTTATGACATCTCGGAATGCCTGCTCGCAGGAAGGGCGAGGCGCCCGGGAGAATATTCCCTGAGGCCTGCTGAGGCATCAGGCTCCGAGGGTGCTGGTTCTCACTATCTCTCCTCAACATGCCTTCCCAGGATGCAGAGCTCAGAGGCACTGATGTGTAGACATTTACCTGCCCACACTCAGCAAGTCCATAACACTGTACTACCTGCGTAAAATAAGCACGTTGACTTTGTTTTGTGCATCTATGTGTGCGCGTATATATGTATTTATGTATGTATATATATGTGCATGTGTGTATATATAAAATATAAAAAATATATATACACACACACGCATATATGTCTCCAAGGTAGGCTTCACCTTCAAATTTGTAGCAAAAGTTACTAACCCTCTCCCCACCGCTGCCCGCCCTAAACAAGTACTCAACAGTTGATCAGCTGAGCTATTTAGGGATAACGGCAAACTACATTTATTAAAGCAACTGAAATTGCATCCTGGTAACCAGGGGTTGTTCCCAAGGAAATTGCATACCATTGGTGATATTGTTTATATTGATTATTTTGCTAATCTCGCTCTCACACACGCTACAGTTTCTCCTCTTTAGGTTGTGTTTCTGAAACAACCAACTTGCTGTGGTAAGAGGAGGAGAAAAAGGAGAGAAGAAGGAGGAGGAACAGGAGAAGAAATATTTTCCTTGCTTATTTTCTGTGCTGCGAGCAAGCTCCTTGTTTTCTCATTTTAAATTCTATTTTGAACGGCTCTGAATACCGTCCTCACCCACTGTATTCCCAATAAACCTATGTCTTCAGGTCACTTCTCTTTCTCCCCACCTCAACTCTTAAAGTTTGCCAATGGATAAATAATAATGACCAGATACTCTCTCAGTCTGATTTTGTCCCCATGCACGATGCCAAAGGCAGACACACATCAGTCCAAACAGCAATCCACATCCCAGAAGGTCTTTAATCAACGACGCAGAAGTGACCATGGGATGGCACCATCAACTGAAAGGACTCTGCCCAAGAACCCTAACTGCACCTTTGCAGAATCAAGTCCACAAATAGCTACTACTCTGCAGCACCCTCCCAGGTGTGTTTTGCCATTCTGTCAGTATTCTTAGGGGAGTATAACATTTATTTGGACTTTTTATTTATTTTTTTATTTTCTATTTATGGTTGTGTTGGGTCTTCGTTTCTGTGCGAGGGCTTTCTCCAGTTGCGGCAAGCGGGGGCCAGTCTTCATCGCGGTGCGTGGGCCTCTCACTATCACGGCCTCTCTTGTTGCAGAGCACAGGCTCCAGACGCGCAGGCTCAGTAGTTGTGGCTCACGGGCCGAGTTGCTCCGCGGCATGTGGGATCTTCCCAGACCAGGGCTCGAACCCGTGTCCCCTGCATTGGCAGGCGGATTCTCAACCACTGCGCCACCAGGGAAGCCCTTGGACTTTTTTTTTAACCAACGTGTTATCAAATTTCTGGGCCACTTGCGTAGCCAAAAGGGGCATAATATCAATTAAAAACCGATACCTAGGCAAGTGCTCCCTCTCGGAGCTCCTTCTCCAGAGCAGGTAACCTTTTCCTACCTCACTGTGGTAACTTACAAAGGGAGCCTTGAAAGAAGTAAAGTCTCAGAAAACCAAAGCGAGGAAAGAAACCTCATCACCTCGGGGAGCCAAACCCGTCTGCTCCCATTCCAAGACAGAGAAGAAAAAATGATGCCCTGTTTATTTTTCTACTTCTCCCACTTCTTTGCAGGCATATCATTTTCCTAGAGTTCTTGTGTCGTAGGTCCTGGTTAAAAGAACGAGATTTTATTTTTGTTTTTAAAGTCAAAGGGGGTGTGTGTGTAGGGTGGGGCACAGGGGAAGGAGGGAAGGAAGCCACGGGGAGGATGCGTCAAAGGGACTCTCTAGGGAAGGTGGCCTCTGCCAGTTTTATGTAAGGGCGTGTATGTAAATTTCATATCCTACTTACTAGGATAGGAAACATTAGGATACGTGTATTTCTATTCATATAAAAATAATGGTCTGTAGGAACACTACACAAAGAAAAATGCAATAAAAAATAAATAACTTGCAATAGACTGAGAAATGTGCCTTAATCCCAAATTGAGAATCACCTAAGCGATTCCTGATACATACTAAGCTTGTCCCCTTGCCCTCATTCTCCCTCTCGTTCTCTTCTAAGAGTGGGAAGTATATATCTAGTATATTCAACAGGCCCTTTCATTTCTGTGTTTGCCTTCTGAGATGAAATCAATTCAGGCGAAGATGAAGTGTGAACCCACATGGGCAGCTGAGGTTCTGAACTTTGCCACTAATGGACATAGTGACAGTTTTTATTCTGGACTTGGATGCATATATTCTGCCTTTGAGACATTTTCCCTACTTGTAGTATTTGCAGATTTCAAACAGGTACTACAAGCGAGGCACCCAGGTAAAAGGAAATGGCCCTGTCTCTTGCTTAGTATGTGGTGTATATACTCAAAGCGACCCCAATACCTCTGACCTTCTCTGTGAAAGATTAAGCAAAGTTTTCCAAGATGCAGGTCTTCTGTTGTTTACTCCTGAAACAAATAGTCATGATACCAACTGTGTGCTAGGCATTATTCCAGATGTTAGGGATAAACCACTAAACAGAAAGACAAAAAGCTCTGCCTTTCTATGACTTAGTAGTGGGAGTCAGGGAGGGCAATATGGACAACTGACAAACAAACGAGCAAAATATATAGCATGTTAATTGGTAAAAAGTGCAGTGAGAAAAATCAAACAGGAAAGAGGGCCAGGAACTGCAGGATTGGGAAGGAAGTGTCCACTGAGATGACATTTAAGCCACGACCCGAAGGACAGCTGAGCCAAAACTTCACACTGAAACCTACAGCTCCAGTTAAAAAGTAGATGTGAATTAACTGACGACAGCAGTTTCTCCATCCGTTTTTATCATTCCAATCACAGCCAATGGTAAAACAGCTGTATTCCTCCCTATTTTTCTTCCAGAGGCCAGATTGCGATTTCCCACACTCTGCTTTTCCCACTGAACTTGCACCATTTGGTTCCTGCTGTCTTAAGAGTAGGTTCCCTCATTCCTTTAAGTAATATTTGCTGAGCGCCTACTCTGTGTCAACATTTTGAGGAAGAAATATCAAGATGGCGAGAGGCAGCGTCTATCATGTCACGCACGACTCTCTCCCGGAGACTAATCATCATCTACCCACTCCACCAGCTCCCACCCATGCTACTTGCTCTTTTTTCCTTCTTAAGGCAAAAAAATTCAGGGATCTCCATTCAGTACTTGGAATTTTTAAATTCTAGATGCCCCCCCGCCCAGATTATAAATAGATGTGCTCTGGTTACAACAATTCAGATTCCCTGGTTTTCTGATACACAGGACTTTAAATCGCATTTCTACCCACTATTAAAAAATCAAGGCAAGCCACAACAAGATGACTCCGTGCAATTTTGTATCACAGGTAAAAGAAAACCTTGTCGATATGAAATCAGACAGTGTAAAATTCTCTCCCAGAGGAACCTGGCATTATTACATCCCCCATCAATCATGGTATTGTTTCTCCAACAACTGTATCAGACTCGGCATCTGGATATTGCTATGTCATCCTACCAATTCAGCAGGGAAGTCAGATACCATTACAAACAAGTCCAGGCCCACCAAAATCTAAACTCTTTCAGGAGATTTCAAAGTCCTCATTGGTTTCCAGCCATAATCAACTCTCCAAATTCCAGGACTTTAGTATTGGGTGTAATGGAATTTGACCTAAACATTAATGTATGACCTATATATATACATTTATGAGAAAACTCTATGAATTTGACCTAGGCATATATGAAGAAATGCTATATATACATTATAATATAATAATATATAATATGATCATATATTATTAGATGGCATATACTTTAAATCTTAACTTATCAAAGATTAGTTCCTATTCTGGACATTCCATTTAATGACAGGTAATAATTCCCTCCAGCCCATATTATGGATAACTTATAGATCACCTGCAGACAGTATCTAGGCAATGTTCCAAGTGTCAAGGATACAACAGATAGATACACTAATGGATCCAGCAAAGCCTCGCCTTCTAAAATGACTTTTTTTTTCAGTAGAAATTTGGGGGTTTTGGTTCATCAGATACTCCCAATGTGGGTTAAAAATTATAACACCAAGCTTAAGTTTAGTATAGATACTGGCTGAACTTCGAAACTGCCTTTTCTTTATCCCCTTGTGCCATTAGGAAGAAAACACTCCCCCTCCCCTCTCTTCGCCAGCCCCCCACCAGACTAAAAAGTTGACTTGGAAGGTTTCAGTTTCCCTTAACTTTCCCTTTGTCCCTGCCACTGATAAACCAAAGCAAGTGAAGTGACGGTCTTGCCTTGGCCCCTGCACAGAAAACGGCCACAATACATCCACCTTATGTACCTTATTTATAATCCTCTGTAAATTCACCCAAAAGTCATGAACTACATAATACTAATTCTTATAGGTTGACATATTTCCCTGATCTTTCATGAGCCACATGGGGAAACAGTTTTCTCCTGATCTGAATGAAGAAGAAAAACAGTGATCCTAATCAACCATTTGCCCTTAGTGGCTTCCCTAAACAAATCTGGGAAAGCGCTTAAAGGCTTGGGAATAACCATGACCCTGCTTGATGCACTATAATAACCCTGCCTAATTATACTGATATAAAAACTAATTGGAAAGATAGCAAATGTCAGGGTAAGATGCAAATCGTAGGGTGTTAATTGCTGAACAGGTGCTGGAATAGAATTAAATGAGCATTCTGATTAAAAGAGTGGAGGAAACAAATGTGGACCCCTGATACAAACTTGGCCATGTGATTTCTTCAGAGGTCCATTCCACTAGGAAAAGGTCACAGTGCTGTGACCTCTGTCTCATGATGGGTAGACCAAGAAAATAAGAGTGACCACAGAAGAAAAAAAAAAACAATATAGCAACAATATCAACATGACTTCTAGAACCCACTGCTAAGTTTGAGCCCTGGAGATACCCAGCGTATTTTAGGAGTTCTTTGGTGCGTGGATAAGCTGAGAGAATCAGGAACGTATAAATGCTCACCTTTCCCCAGCTACAAGCCTGTGCCCTTCCACCTTGAACCAGAAGTCCTCCTATTCCCCCATGGCATAACCACAGTGCTGAGTGCTACTAAGGGCTCACTACACATTTGTGGGCCAACCAAGTGCTTGATTAATCAGCTGAATCAATAGCATGGCTTGACTTCCTTAAGTTGAGACAGTATGAGAGCCATGGCAGTGGGGTGGGGTGACTTGACATGGAGAACACATCAGAGGCTCCAATTGCTAGAAGCTACTCATTCCTTTTTTTTTTAGTTTTTTACTGTGGTAAGAAACACTTAACCTGAGATCTACCCTCTTAACAAACTTTTTTTTTTTGGCTATGCAACACAGCCTGTGGGATCTTAGTTCCCCGACCAGGGATGGAACCCAGGCCCTCGGCAGTGAAAGCTCCAAGTCCTAACCACTGGACCATCAGGGAATTCCCGAAGCCGCTCATTCTTATTACCAGTGGTACTTACTGATGCTCTAGTAATCCAAATTTTAAACTACAGCTATAAAGGAGATTTCCTCCCTAGCCCAGTGTGTCAATGAAGGTTTCTTCACAAACTCCTGGTGTCTTGGTCAAGCTCTTGGACAACCGTCATGAAATTTCCTGATGTGTGGCAAAGGCTGGACCAACGGCACCTGCATGCTGAGTCCTTCAAGAGAGAAGAACCCCTGGGGGCAGTGACGATAGGTGGATGCTGGTGAGAGCAGACAGCAGCTCCTACGCGATAGGGGACTTGATAAGACCCCTTCCCAACACCACAATGGCCTCCATGGCTCTACCACCTCAAGAAGCCATTTTCTTCCCACCGGAAGGAATGCTCTACTTCAAAGCCCTAATATTTTCCCCAATCGACGGCCATAAATAACCTAGAAGGGAATTGTTCCATTTCCAGGTAGGATGCTACAGCGTAAATGTTCTTTTCTCCCAGCAGTTTGCAGGCCTTTGAGATTTCTGATGCCAGAAACCTACATAGGCTCTTTGGTGCTGGGCGGGTGAAGCAGCCGGTCTTGCTCTATTCTGATATTTCTCACGCTACCCTGCCCCCAGGATAAGAGCAATTCATTTACTGTGCTCATTCCACTTGGGGACCTCTTTACCATTCTGCCTACATAGATTTGGCTTTGGTGATATAGGCTCAGGGCAGCAGGGGACAGATGGCAGCAAAGTTAACTCTTCTCACTTAGACCTATGTCTACTAAAGTTAGAGCAGAGAACTGATCAACCCAGTTTGCTTCCTTTTATTTTATTTCATTTTGTTTCATTTTATTTTTCTTTGTATTTATTCCATTTGGCCTCTACTTATATTGGTCAAAAGAAAATCATATGATGGTTACATCAGACAATGCTTCAACTTCAGCAACCCAATTTCCAAATGCAAATAGAAGAGATTCCCAAATGCTTTAAGAAGGAAATGTGGGTGCAGGAGGCATGGGTGAGATTCCACCTTGTTTATTTATGCTTTTATAAGGACACTGAGAATAATAATAAAACAGGATAGGAAAGAGAAAAACTTTGCTCCAGCACAGAGATGGGTGGGTATAACCTCCTCACTCTTTCCTTGTCTTTGATCTTAGGAAAAGCTCACTCTCTCTTGTTCACTCTCTCTTTAAGGAACAAAAATAAACTGTCTCCTGAGTAATAAAGTCAAGACAGTTGCCAGTAAAAATTGGTTAAGGTCATCACTTCTGAAGGTCAAACAAGTTTGAGACAAGCTGTCATGTGGGATCACCATTCAGCACATTTAGTTAAATGGGTAAAAATAATAAAAATAATGACAGTAGTAGAGTTATCTTAAAAAAAAAAAAAAAGCACAGAAGGCAGAGCAAATGAGAGAACCAGATGTCTTGAAGGAATGCTGGGAAACGCTTAAGAGAAAGATTTCTCCCACCCCAAACAAAAGCTTCCCCAAGGATCTTTTGAGACTTGCTGTCAGTATCCGATGTCGATGCAACATCGTATATCTTTTTGGTGTTTTGTTGTGCAGTTTTCTTATTTATTTATTTTATTTGAACAAAGAAGACACAATAGGGAAAACTTTTCTTTTAAAGGATGGCAATTCGAGTTGACCCCAAAGTGAGCATTTCCCCAGGTCCCTTGTGCTTCTGCCTTGTCTAAAGATCCAAAGACACTCGAAGTTATATTGCTCCGATGTTGGACTGGAACAGAAAGAGGCCAGCTTCACATTCAGCTTTTCTAAAAATGATACCATGGATTGAAGGGAGGAGAAGATACCACCATTTATCCAGGTTCCAAAGGAAGATCTCCACTCTTTATAAAACAGAGCATGAACAGGTCGAAGCTAAGAGACTGTTAGGAGATGCAAATGAGCTCTCATGGGACATCTCCACGGCTCCAAAAACAAACTTGGAATCCACACTGTCAGTGCAGCCGGGATTCTAGGTTATGCCACATCCTCTCACAGGGCGAAGTGGGCAGCCAGGCCTGGGGCTTTTATGATCCGTTTGCGTTTTACAGGCTACAAGCTCAACCACGGAACCAAAAAGTCTCTGTGCCAAGGGATGCTTTAAAACTCCAGTGAGGCCCCCGGCAAGACGCAAGTTCCAAGGATTGCTCATTGCCAGTGACAATTAGAACAATCTGAAAATGTTCCTCGCAGAAAAATACACTCTTTTCTGTTGTAACAGAGGTGTAAACGCCAGCCAATCTCTTTTGGCACCCAGTACTGTAAGAAGTGCTTTCACTGTGCCACCTCCCGAGAAAAACGCCCTCAATGAGCGTCCTCCAAGGACCTGCTTTGAAAAGGGGTTTCGCGTATCAGGTTAATGCATGCACTTGGCACGGCCCAACTTTTGCACCAAAGGCTCTGGGGTATGGGGTGATAAGAGCCAGGTTCTGTTTGTTAACGATAAGGCAATTATTTCTTTGGTACTTCATAGGAAAAAAAAAAAAATCTTACAGCAAAGATTCAAACAAGGATCCCTAGGGAGACAACGGAACTCGTAGGTTGGAAAAGTTTTTTTTTTTTTTTTTTCTTCTTCTTCACAGGAGCAAACAAATGGGCCATTGAGAGCAACAGACCGGCTAAGACGAAGTTACCGACAAACACGCTGGCAGCCAGCTCCCACCGAAGTCCTCGGTAACTTAGGGAGGGATACAGGCGATGAGAGGAAGGAGGGACACAAAAAAGACAGACACAAAATGAGAGGAAAGGAAAAAGAGAAAATGAGGAAAGAACAAGGGTGAGGTGAAAGTGAAGAGGCAAGAAAGAGAGCAGAGAGGGTGGAGATGAGATAAAAGAAAGGACAGACTGTGCCATTGGCGGCACTTCCCACGTGTCTAGAGATGGAAGAGGCCCATGAACTTGGATGGGTAAACATTAGATCTTTATTTTCACTGCCCCCGACCTAAATTTATCAGTTCCTTCCATTTTAAATGTAGACAATAAGCCCCAACGGTATTATAGGTCCATAGGATTCCCTGGACCATCAATGGGATCCATGGTTAAAAAACAAAGTGGTGGAGGGGGGCGCAGTTTAGAACTCCAAAATTCTGGGAAGGTATTAGGCATCTTCCCCCTTTGCAGGCATAATAGCTCAGAGGAGAGGTGGGCAAAATTTTCAGTTTGGAAAGGAGATTCTTTCATTTACTCCCTGGGTCGGGTTTTCTGCCTTTAGGCCAAGGTTTCCGAACCTTCCTTGGAACTCTCTAATGTGCAACAAGTTTAGGCTTCACGCGCCAGGGAGCTTTCAGGAAGTTTTTCTCAAGGTCATCACATCTGAGTAACAGCTGAGAGTTAGTTCCACAGTTTTGCAGGTCAGATCCAACATGACAATTTTTTTTTCTGACACAGTTTTGCCCAGCTGGTTCCCGCTAAGCTCTGTAAAACTTGAAAAAATGGTAGGCTGTGACTTCCCAAAGAAGCATGTCACTGACGCCTCATTTTTAGTTTCCTACTAGGGGAAAAAAAAAAAATGCTGAAGAGATCAAGATAGTCTACAGATGGAATGGGTCTCAAAACAACTGGCCTTCTGTTCAACCCTTGACATCACAGAATCCTGCTGTCAGGGTAGGCTAGCATCGAGAAGTCAGTGGACCACTGGCCCCATGACCTATGGGGTAACTACTAGTTAAGGCCTCTGTAGATGCCGGTGGGGAGCAGTTGAGCCCATGCCCTTGGAAATTCCCACCTGGTAGCCCAGTATCACAGGTCGGACTGTCCCAAGTGATAGAAATCATGCACACTCACCAAATTGCTCTCTCTGCTCTAGTCTGCTGGTACTTAGGTTTACTGCAGACCCTGGGCTCTGCGGTAGAAGTTTCTAAGCTAAAGCACCCCCATCCTCACGAAGCAAGGAGACCTTACACCTTGACTGGCTTCCTTGGTGCTGGATTAGGTTGGAAATTCTCAGAATGGGCGTCACACTCAAAGCACCTACCTGATCGGGGTTAAGAGAGGAGGAGAAAGCTTTCAGCGAAGAGCCAATTTTGAAAAATTTCAAGCACTTTTCTCATCTAAAGAGGGGATTGTTTTAAAGGACAGGGGAGGGCTTCTCAAAGAGAAGTCCGCAGCTCCCCTTCCTCTTTAGCGAAAGAATGTTTCTACCTGACAAGGAAGAGCTCGGGGGCCTCCAGGTGAGTCACGCCCATGTGTAGGTGGTGCGGGCCATCAGGGGTCGCGAAGGTCAGGCAGAGGGAGGAGAAAGGTGCTAAAGGAGATGGGCCCCAACCCAAACCATACACAGGATAGGCTTACGTCAATGTCTCGTTTATTTGCTTCCAGTCGCAATGATGGGAATTAGACAATTGCTTTAAAAACTCAGAAGCCACCGTAAAAATAGAAAATTATTGCTTCCTGTCATGACCAAATATTAAACAGTGCACACCTAATGACTCTATCCCTCCCCAGGGAAGGAGCTTTACAAACAATAAAATCCCAGTAGACTGGCCCTGTTTGGGTTTGGAGGTCTCATTATGGACTCACTGATCCAATACAGTTTAAAAGCTCAGTGGACTCCACTCGAAGTGAAAACCACCAAGCCACAGTTATAAACGGAACACCTACAGTAAAACCAGCATTTCACTCTTCATCAGGGAAGGAAAAGGGGGAAGGAAGGATCAGGAAGAAAGGCATTAGGGACAAGTTGCTCATGGCAATGGTTCTGACCACCTGCGTTGGAATCAAGTTCAGACCCACCACTAGAGAGCAAGGCAGGGACTTCCCTGGCGGTCCAGTGGTTAGGACTCCACGCTTTCACTGCTGAGGGCTCGGGTTTGATCCCTGGTCGTGGAAATAAGATCCCACAAGCGGCGCGGCTCAGCCAAAAAAAAAAAGAAAGCGCAAGGCAGGCGGGGAGAAAGCAAGGGAGACGCTAAAGGTGAAGGCAGGAAGGAAAAAGAACGGTGAACAAAGGTGAAAGAGGTAGATGGGGACAAGGGTGGGGCACGAGAGAAGCAGAAGAGGAATTTTAAAATCTGCTGCCCCTTTTTCTACACAGGCTGAGTCGACATGACATCAAATTTTCAGTTAGATTTTTTTTTTTTTTTTAGTTCACTAAATTACCCAGATAGATGTCTACATGATGGTTATCCTTCATCTCGTGACTCAACATCTGGATGATAAAATGCATAAGCCAGTCTACGCTGACTTGGGCAAGCACCAAGTGGACCGCTCGCGTTAAATTGAAGGAAAGTCTGGCTCTTGTTCAAACGTCAGCCCAGACCAAGTCGGGAGAGAGGAGCTTCCCTTTTACCTTTAACTTCATGCAATTTATCACTTGAGCCTAAACAATCCCACATGTGTGAAGCATTGAAGACAGAGACTCTGGGAAGGCCGAACAAAGGCTTTCAGGAAAGGCAGAAAGTGAACAGGAGACGGACGGTAGACTCGAAGCAAAAGCAATGCCGGGGAGGCGACAAGTCCATAAAACAGGGACTAGACGGAACATGAGCCCAAGGCACCGAGAGGTGACAAAAGAGAGAGAAGAGACAGAACACGGGGCTGCGGGGGAGTGCTGGGTGGAGAAACTGGCAAAGACCAGGGGCCCCCAAAATGCTGCTGGTTCCCAGTAAAGCTTCCCGCTCACCTCTCAGCCTCCAAACTGAATCTCCTAAGTGTGAATCAACTTCCACACGGACATGTGGGGCAAAGGTGATAAGCCCCAGGTGAAGACAGAAAAAACACTACCGGGAGGAACCGTACACGTGCTGGTTGGCCCTGGGGCCAGTTGGGGCTCAGAGCTCCTTCACGCATTTCTCTCCCCTTCCCAGAACCGTAAGGCAGCCCTGCCTTCCCTACTCTTCAGATGAGAAACTGGGATTCAGGTAGCGTTGCCAGGTAAAATACAGGATGCCCAACTGATTTTGAATTTCAGACAAACAAAGAATACTTTTTCAGTGTAAGTATATTGCATGAGAAAGGCTCATACTTTTCAGTATTTGTTGTTTTTCTGAAATTCAAATTTAACTGGGACTTATTTATACTAAAAAAAAAATCATTCGTGTTTATCTGATATTTAAATTTAACTGGGCATTTTATATTTTTATGTGCTAAATCTGGCAACTCCAGATTCAGTGAGAGGGATGAATGAGTGAATGGGTGAATGCATGAATGGCAAAAGAGTAGTCAAACCCAGATCTGAGATTATTCTACAGTCATTATCATACGACAGGAATAATAGTCACTTCAAGCACTCAGCCCACAGGTCATAAATCTATGTCCTCTGTACAACCTCACCCCTTCTGGAGTAAGAAAAAGCCTTTTGCACAGAAGAAACTGGCTACATACGAACCGACTACTATAGTCAACTAAAATGCCATCAGTCCGACCCCTGGCTTGGAAGGTGATGAGTCCCCCGAAGCTCAGTCTGGTTAGAAGCTTTGCAGAACAGCAGCAGTATAGCGACATGAATGCCACAGCTTTTCCTGCCCGCTCCCTCAGCTTTCATAGACCATCCCAGCTTTGTCTTGGGAGCTAGAGATCTTGTCTCTAATCCCAATTGAGTCTTTGACCTGCTTGTTACACAGCCCCTGGAGTAGTTGCTCTTCATTTGGGCTTTCTCATCTGAAATGGGATGACAGAGCCAGTACCTAGCCATAATGAGTCATGTGCTTAGCTTTAAATCAATCATGAAAATATCCTGTGCAATTGTGCACATTGGACCCAAAGCCAAAAAAAAAAAGGCTCATTCTTGGTCTCCATAGCGACCCACCTCAGAGGTTTTATTGAAGGGGCTATGTATAACAGCATTCAGAGGGGCAGTGACCCTAAGCGTTCCACCATTTTGCAAGTTCTCTTTTTTAAAAGTCTCAGCATCTTATGGGCCTTAAAAAAAATGGAGGTGTTAACCCCAAAGTGTTGGCCTGAATCCAATGGTTCCATCCCTCCAAATTCTTCCATTCCTGCCATTATTTCAGTGGGACTAGGAATTTCTCCCTTACTTCCTTCTCGAAAGCTCCTGTTAAACGGGAGCAGCTGCAGTGTTTCTCACCAGCTCTGGCTCCTTGGTGGTCTTGAGGGGGCTGAAAGGTTAAGATTAGAGCAGAACTTTTCTGGAGGACAATCATTTAATTAATTACCTGGTCCAGACTGATGAGATGCTGACTGCCTATAGACTTGGGTCTTGGCCGCCTGACATGCTTTGGGCATCTTGTCACTCAACAACTTTCCTTTCTGATCAAATACCTCCTCCAATGCAACTCTAGGTCACTGTGCAGCACAGAACAGAGCCACAGAAAGAACAACTTTTACAAGATTTCAGTCAACAAATCTAGTCAAGCCCTAGTGGGTAGAACTCTAAATCTGCAAATCATCTGTGGATAACGACCTTTTCATCTCCTTGGGATATGTGTCCTATTTTCCAGCCATTTGGTCTGGTAGCCTCTTGGCTGGGTCAAAATTAGACCCAGAAGAACTTATCCAGCCCTGTTTGCTCAAACAGAAAGGGAGAGAAAAATAACTGGAAGTTCTAGAAAGTTCTCTCTGGGTGAGCATGTAGTCTTATCAATCTTTCCTAAGTTCCGGGGCCTTTGTTCCCCTGAAAGCCAGACAGACAACTCTGGAAAAAAGATACCTTTCTTACAGACAAATATCTATTTCTTATTTCCAGCACAGCACCATTTCAGAGTACTCTTCTTCCACTTGTGGACTCATCTACTTCCTGGCAAATCTGCCATTTAATCACATCACACAATTTTATGAGGAAGAAGCTGGAAGTTGCAGTGTACCGTTATCTGTTCTGAACAACCCCATACATCCAGCTGGTCCTCTGACTTTCAATGGGAGTTGATCCAGGGGACCTGCACAAGTACTTTGAACGAGAGGATGTTAGTAAAGGTGAACTGGTTTTGGTCTTTCTCCCTCTTTTCTAAAGAATTACTTATAAATGGTTCAGGTCTGGCCTCCGAGTTTCTGCTTTCTCACAAACATCCAGGCTACTAAAAAATTCACAGATTGCCAGATGGTACAACAGCAGTTCTTTGCAAAGGATCTGAGCTTTCCAGTGAACAAAGGACGCATACTCATGGGGGCAAGTGGCAATATCAGCAAAAGCTTTGGGGCGGTGGGTGCCTTGGGGGAGGGGAAGTGGGGTGTGGAGAGGTGAGAAAATGGGCCTTTCACCTCCGTGACTGGTATCTGGCATGGAAAAAACGGATTCCCAGCTGCTGCTGGTGGAAGAAGGCACACGTGTCCAGAAGAAGTTGAAAGAAACAAAAATCAGAAACTGAAACATTTCATTTCACAAAATTTGAAGCCTGTGCCCATCTTCCCAATCCCTGATGGTATAGGGTGATGGAAACAATGCCCAGGCTTTGGCAGGTAAACCTATATATTCCCAAAGAGCCACGAAAAGAAACGCATTTGTGAACTACTGTAACATCTTCCTAATAGGTTACCCTACATTCATTCTCCATTTTCTAATTGTACTACTCAGATTCCTTTGATATCTTCCCACTGCCAACACAACAATGTCAACACACTTTTGTAAAGGCATATAAAGTCTTTGGAAATCTGGGCCCAAATAATCTTTCCAACCTCTCCTACTGTCCCCCTTTACACATATCCGTGCACCTCTAAAATAAAGAGCAGATTTAAGGAATTCTTTCCCTTCCACATGCCTTTTCCTGCATGCTTTTCTTCTCCTAGAATGCCCTTTGACCTCACTTGCCTATGTCCACGTTACAGCTCTCACCGCATACACCACTGCCTAGATGAAATTCATCTTCCCACTTTCAGTTCTTCCAGAGTTTTTATCTCTACCTCTTTTGTGGCACTATTCACATTCTACATTCCATCACAGTTATTTCTGCACATCTTTTGTTTTTTCCACTTGAACTGTAAGCTCCTGATGGGAAAGCTTTGTGTCTATTCAATCTTATTATCCCTAAGAGCACCTTGCAACGTCCATGACACGACAGGCCCTAAATAAATATTTCCTGAATGATTCATTCTGCCTTACAACCCTAGCTCTCTCTTCTTGGCATTGTTTTGTACCACTCTGCCCTTGGGGGGTAAGATTGCTAAGCAGTTGTCAAATACAGGTACTTACAAGAAAGGTCCTATATAAACTGGCAAAAGACTCCGTCATCCAAACTCTCTGATGCTTGGCAGTCAGAGATTAATCTGCCAACTAATATTTACTGAGTGTCTGTAGTATCCAAGCCACTGGTTAGACACTGAGAGACACAGGCTAATAATTGCTAGGACTTTTTTAAAAGCATCTATTCTGTCATGCACTGTATGGGCACCATACACACGTTAATGATTTAACACAACAACTCAATGGAAGAGGTAGTACTATTAACACCATCACAGAGCTAATGATATTAGAGTCAAGACTTAAGTGACATATGTTGTCTGACATCCAAGAATTACAATGTAGTTGGAAATGTAAGGCAAGCCCACATAGGGAAAAAGATAACAATACCCATACATCTTAACAAGAGCGAGTATATGTGACAGTGTCAATGAAAAGACTTTGGCTACAGGAATTGATTTCTTTCAAAGGGTAGAATCTAAACGAGGTATTGAAAAGGGGATCAGATTTATATTGGCAGAGAGTTGGCGGTGGCGATTCCAGGCTGCACTGATGTGTGCAAAGGGAGACGGGGGGTATATTCAAGGTCTGTTTGATGGAACAAACATTTTGATTCCATGTTGATTCTTAGAGAAAGAAATGATGGGACTAGAATGTTGAAACCTGTCTACCATTCGCTCACCTAGTTTTCAAAGCACTTTCACAGTTTGCAAATGTATTTTTCTCTGTGTGATTATTTAAACTGTCAGCTCCATGAGAGCAGAACCATGCCTGTCGTATTCCCTGATGACCTCTCAGTGCCAGGGATTCACAAATATTAGCTTAATAACTGAACAACAGAAAAAATTACTAAATGAATGAATGATGGAGTGAATCGATGTATAGACAACTAGGCTAGCTTGTGTCAGATGCTAAAGTTCTGAAGTCTAGGAAGACTGGTCAGTCTGGTGGAGACAGTATAATTCTTAAAAATTAACCCAATTACAGAAATGAAGATCATAACTTTTCAGTTCTTTAATCAGGAGGAGGAGAATGATTTTCTCAAAGGAAATTTTGTTTCTTGTTTCCCACTTGTCTCAGGTTGTCATCCAATGAAGAGTCTCAACCCAAAGGGACATTCTTCTGCACCAGAAATTAGAAGAGTCCCTGCTCCTACCTGTATCTCCCCCAAATGGCCAAGAAACTAGCAAAGGTTTTACTAGAAAACGAAGGAAGGAGAACATGAAAGAATGATGCTTTCACTTTGGTTAAATAGTCTGTGTTTTTTAGTGACAACATCTAAACCTCTCCGAGGGAATGGAATTTTCACTAAAAAAAAAAAAAAAAAAAGCCCAAGGCCAGGATTTTGTAGACTCTTCACAGCACTGGGCCCCCCTATGCCCAGTAGGGAGATGGGGAATCTGTGCAGAGAAGGCACATATGAAGAGCTCCCATAAATTACTGATGAGCAAGGATGATGAATTAGCATGCCTGACACCCATACCTGGGCCTCGGCTAGAAGCAGAGAATTTAGAGCTGGAAGGTAATGTAAAGCTCACCCATTAATCCAAAGCACTTCGTTTTACAGATAGGGAAACTGAGGCTCAGAGAGGCGGCTCATGACCTCCATGACATTAGACAGCTAGTTAGTGAACGATCTGGGGTCAGAAGCAGGTGTCCTGATCCTAGTCTAGGACCATTCCCGCTACATCATGTTGTCTCTCTGGGGACCGATATTCCATCAAACCTGTCACACCGTTGCCTGTGACTTGTACAATCTCAGAGTTAAATGATACTTCAGAGGCCAGCGATGCCCACCACTTCCCAGAGAACCGATCCTCTCTCTAGTGTTCCCATCAGGAGTTCTTCAAGCCATGCTCACCAGGTTTTCCTGTTCCTCAACAGCTCTAAATTCTGGGAAGCTTCTC
Source organism: Balaenoptera borealis (assembly GCF_965194805.1). Lineage (NCBI taxonomy): Eukaryota > Metazoa > Chordata > Mammalia > Artiodactyla > Balaenopteridae > Balaenoptera > Balaenoptera borealis. The sequence goes on along the minus strand of NC_138865.1, from coordinate 12,531,203 downwards.
CTTCTATTACACCAAACCCTTTTTCTCCATAACTTCCACCCGCTGACGACACTCCAATTTCACCACGGAAGCTGGCTTTGTGACCTACCTCCTTAAGACTCATTTCTTCCTCTGTAGAATTAAGACTTTTCTCAACTGTTGAAGATTCGTTAAGATTAGTTAGTGAACACAAATTGCTTAGCACTGTGCCCAGCACACCATAAGTGCCAGTTAAATGTTAGATGAATGTTGAGTATTGTTCTCATCCATCCTTCTCAGAGACAGAATTCTTCGTTCAGGAGGAGTCACTACTGATATATCCGATTTGTCCACTTCTAGGGAGAGGGAGGGAGTGGTCACAGACCGAAAACCAGCCTGAGTGGCCTAGGATGGTAAGAATCCACTGGGTTTTGTGGACATAAATCTGACCTACAGTTCACTACTATCCAAATACTGCTTCTATGCTGAAAGGGACAGTGGGGTTAAAAGCAGAATCTACACCACAAATCAAGAAGAGATCAATACGGAGTTCATTTGATAAATTAACCAAAAGAAAAACTCCGGTGTTCAGGATTAATGTCACACCCTCTAGCATGCACGGAAGGTCCATAAGGGCTTTACTACCCACAGTTATTCTCTGAAAGCTTCCATTCCACCAATAACACTTTCTGGAGTTAAGCGATACACGGAGAGAGGAATAGTCAGTATGGCCCAGAGGAAAGAGGAACCAATCACTTCTCTGGTAGAACAAGGTAGCTGGTGAGGCAGAGAGAAGCAGGAAGAGGATGTGCCAGATGGCAGGGGGAGGGCAAACGAGAAGCCTGGACCAGAGGGGGGGAAAGCAGCCGGTGAGGATGCCTTCCAAGATGGTAGCAGGAGAAAGCTTCACTAAAAAAAAGAAAAAACTCATACTCATTAGGATGGCAACTACAAAAAAAAAAAACAACTAAACTAAACAAGAAAATACAAGTAATTTGGGATGTGGCGAAAATGGAACCTTTGTGCACTGCTGGTGGGAATGTAAAATGGCATAACTGCTATGGACATGGCATGATGGTTCTCTGAACTACCACGTGATCCAGCAGTTCCACTTCTGGGTGTATACCCAAAAGAATTAATAACAGAGACTTGCAGAGATATTTGTACATCCATATTCATAGCAATATTTTTCACAGTAGCCAAAAGGTTGAAGCAACCCATGTGTCCATTGACAGACGAATAGAACAAAATGTAGTACAACCAGACAATGGAATATTACTCTGCCTTAAAAAGGAAGGAAATCTTGATACATACTGCAACATTAAGGAAACTTAAGGATATCATGCTGTGAAATAAACCAGTCAAAGAAGGACAAATACAGTATCCTATGAGGTACCTACAGGAGTCAAATTCATAGAGAAAGTATCAATAGCATGGTGGTTGCCAGGAACTGGGGAGAGGGGGAAATGGGGAGAGAGTTTCAATTTGGGAAGATGAAAAGAGTTCTGTAAACGGATGCTGGTGATGGTTGCACAACAAGGTGAATGTACTTAATACCTCTAAACTGTATGCTTAAAAATGGTTAAGATAGTCAATTTATGTTATATATATATTACCACAATTTAAAAAAAAATTTTTTTTAAAAAGGAAGATAATATCAGGAAAACCCCTCATGGGCAAATAAATACCAGGTATTTCTGTGTAAACCTTCTGAATGAAGATCATTCTGATGTTTGTTTGGCTTCTTGAAAAATAAAATAAACAAAAAATACGGAAACTTAAAACAGTCCTTCTGGAAGCAGAGCTCATAAATATAGGAGTCCAGGATCCGAAGACAAAAGTCTGGAATATTTTGCATGTGAGAAACAGGTTGGAGCTGCCCTTTAACAGAAAATATCATACTCGTGTACACATGGGCAGGGGCAGCCTACAAAGATTCAGAAAGAACTCTTGTCCCCTCCTCCCATCTGACTTTTCATGGGGCTGCAAGAACACGAACGGTGAAGACTCATTTTCCTTCTCCCAAGTCTGTGAGATTGTCCCTAAAATCCTCTTCCCATGGACCACCAAACTCTCCTGAGCCCCGAGATGCGGTAGCTGTTCAGAAGAAGCTTCCAGAGAGAAAAGAGAGTCTAAAGAAAGCACAGCCCATGAAAAACAAGGTTGAATTAGCGCTTCCTTCTGAAACCACAAACGTAAATGCGTTTGAGCCCTTTTATTTTTATTTACCACACAGAGGTCTTTATGGACAAGGTGTAGGCTGAAGACCTCGGTATGGATTATGTTTTCATTGTTGGTTTTGTTTTGTTCTGTTTTGTTGAGTTTTCTTCAGATAGGAACTTTGAATTTTTACACTCAAAATGAACAAACCCTACTGCCACTCCGGGCGTGCATTTCTACACAGAAGGAAGGCTCTGCTGGAGGCCCATGATTCAGCAGCAAGTCCTGCTGGGCTGTGTGTTGGCCTGGCTTTTTGGAGAGGGGTGTGGCTGCCCAAGAATTCACAAAAGCATGCCAAAAAGACAATTGAAAATAAAAAATTAAATTTATGTTTCTAGAGAGATGAAGGCAGGGAGTCATTTAGACGGGGAAAAAATATTCCCAGTCTGGGGCTAAGTCTTAGGAAATGGAGAACTCAGTCTCTGATGGGGACGCCCTATGGTACAATCCAGTGATTTTCAATTAAGGGGCCACGAGGTTGTAAAAGCTATTTTTCATATTTCAAACAGCCTATTGGCAATGGAATGTCTGCCCAAGACATGGTCACGTGGGCTAAATGAAAAGTCAAGTTGTTTCGTGTTTGAGCTGGCAGTCTATCAAGTTAGTGTGGTAACACTGGGGATTCTAGTCCAGACCAGAAACTCTGATTGGCCACTGGTGAGGTCAAGGGCATTTCTTTTTTTTAATTTTCAATTATTTATTTATTTATTTTGGCTGCGCCATGTGGCATGCGGGGATCTTAGTTCAGTTCCCCGACCAGGAATCGAACTCCTGTCCCCCTGCAGTGGAAGCACAGAGTCTTAACCTTCCTGACCGCCAGGGAAGTCCTGAGATCAAGGGCATTTCTGGAATGAGATTTTTCCTTCCCGTTCTGTTGTACGTCTTCAGTTAATAAAAATGAAATTACAGCTGGATTATCACTTGTTAACTGCAGCTTGGCAGGCAAAATCTTGCAGAACCTGGTTCACCAAAGGAAAAAATAAGAGGGGTCCCTGGCGGTGAAAATTTGGGAACCACTTTTGAGCCGCCCCTTCCCCTCCCCCGGACATACACAATTCCAAGGGAATAAACAGGCTTCCCTGGAGCCAGAGTGGAACATGCCTATTGTGTGAGAAAACTCAAAGAGAGACAGTGTAAATTAACTGCATCTGGTTAGATGGAGCGAGCAGGGGGAGGAGATAATTAGTTGGCGTTATAGGAACAAGGGCAAAGAAGAGAGTTATATATTTACTCAGAGGAAATCCAAAATAGACTACTTAGCACCCGTTTGGTGCTCATGGGTCATTTCGACATCTCTAAGCCGGCAGGTGTTGAACCCAGGGACCAGAGGCACCGCTCAAGCCCTGGATGACACAAGCCACCCATCCCACCTCCGGCAAATGGAACCCTGCCTTCATCCCCTTTCCCTTCCACAAATGAAGGGAAGAAGGCAAAGGAATGCCCAAAAGACAGTCAGGAGCAAGAAGCAAGATTCCGGTGAAGGAACAAGCAGCGTCTTCAAACAAAATCCCTACAATGAGGAAGCCGAACCGACGCATCTGTTTATAATAAGATGAGTTCTCTAAAAATCTGATCCGGGTCAATTTATAGCACCCTTTGGTATGTATGTTTCCACGTGTAGATGCACAACATTTCGGAAGTAACACATATTTCAAGTGATGCAGAGACATCGCTGGGCTGTTTTATTGTGCACAGGCTAGTAAAAATAAATGCCACAGTCACATAAAGCTCCTTAAGACGCAGCTAAAATACAATTTCCACCTTCTCAGAAGAATTTAAAGCATTCTAGCACAAACAATGAAGGCACACAACCTGAAAATCTTTTCTCTCCATAGATGCCAAAAGCCTACGTACATTAACATGTGTATTATGTATAGCATGTTCGGCTCTCTCCCTGAATTCAGGTTCTACATAGTTTCTTAGAGAAAGAACTGCTACTAAGTGCAGAGCCTTTAGGATGTGTGCTTATGAGATGTAAGGTGCAGGTTAGCATTTACGGGTTTGTAAACATTTCTAAAGCTGGTTTATGGGTTGTTTATTACAAGAAAAGATGTAACAACCATGAGGTTAGAGTACCCTCTTGAAAGAGGAGCTAAAGTTAGTTAAAAAAAAAAAAAAAAAGACTAGATGAAGATTAGTGAGCTCAGTGGACACGCTGGAAAGGACTGGATCCGTGTCTAGGCTGCCCTCATGGGCTTCATGTTCCCCAGAGGATTCAAGCGCATCCTAGGAAGTTGGGAAATCATGACAAGTGTGATCACATAAATTGGGACAGAGAGTGCTGGGAGGAAAAGTTTGTGGCAGTGAGAGAATCACAGGCCAGAAGTAAGGACAGCTGTGTTCTAGGGCCAGCTCTGCTCCAACCAGCTGTGCAACCGCGGGCAAGTCGTGTCACCGTTCCCGAGTTCAGTCTTTTCACCGATCAAATGAGAAAGACAGCTGGCCCCCAAGAGTTCTTACAACTCATTAATTTTAAGCTTCTGTGCACTTTCAGAAAAACTAAAAAAATTCCAGATCTCCCTAAATTGATCTCACCTGAACCTCCTAAGACCGGCAGCATATACATCCAGCAAACATTCTCTATTTGTCTATCATCCTCCTCCAAGCATCTCCGAGAATACTGCAAAACTGCCATGGATATTTTAGCTACCTTCTGAAACCTACAGCAACAGGCCATACCCTCCAGGTATACCCTTCATGATACTATTGAACAGAGGTGTTGAGTGCTTTGTCCAAGCTCAGAAGCTAGGACAGGATCAGAATTCCAGCCTCTTCATTCCTAGGGCTATGCTATACTTTCCACGAAGAAAGCAAGCTGGCTTTCTGGGAAGAATGCCAGAGGTTCCATTCTCCCAACTGAGAATTCGTTGGAATATTGGAATAACAACTTTGGAGACTGTGGTCTCTCCAATCCATTTCAGGACCTGTCTAGAAACACAAAAACCCAGAGAAAGAAGCAAGAGGGAATTATTCCGTTTTTTAACGAAAGAGAAAAAAATTAGGGGTGGGAATATGGGATTTCTTAAAAATTACATGATTGCTGGAAGTTAAATTGGTATTCCTTCATTGGTTTGTAAGTTCTGTTTCCAATCACAAAAACATACAGCTGAGGATGCCGAAATCACATTTCAATGAATTAGCATCTTGTCCCAAAGAATCTTTCCCACTCTGAACAAAACATAGAACCCAGAATGCAACCCTCTATGGTAGAAAGGAATCTCCCTCAGTGCACCAGAGAGCTTGTCATCATCTTCTAAACCACAATCTAATTTGACAGTCTTCAAGCCCAACAGCACAATCACGGAGAATGATAAGAAAGTTACTGCGTAACTTGGGATACACTGCCTCTTCTAGGAAACTGATTGAGAGCCTATCCTGCCAGATGGGAGAGATTCATCCTTTACCATCTTCTACCATCCACACATGCCTTATTAGGCTGAAGTCAGTGCACCTGGAAAATAATCCCATCATAGATTTAGAGACATATGTTCAAAAAGGAAGGTTCTGACTTCTTCCAAGAAAGGCCAACCAAAACAAGAAAACACATGTTGGACCAGCTCCAAGCCTTGAAGATAAAATGAAACCAACCTTATGGCAAAGCCCAGTGATCCATACTCAGAGTTGAGATTCTAAAGGAAAGAAACCAGAAATAGTCTTTTTTAAATCACTTTTTCCCCCTACCTGTCGATGATGACAGGGTCTGAAGGAGTCTCATTTCGGTTGCCACAACTTTTCTTTTCGCAACATCGACTGTAGATTGGGAAGGAGCCAAAAGAGTAAGAGAAATGCGTTAAAATCAAGAAAATACAATGAGCATACAGTGCAAGAACATTCACAAAAACGGGTACGTCCTAGGTAACTGCTTAACTATCAGCTGCTTGAGCATGAATGTATGGCCATGTTCAAAAGCAACACTAAACTTGAAACCCAGACTCTTCATTCATATTCTCCCTCTATGACTTATAAACTGGGTCATTCTCAGCAAATCACAACTTTTCTGAGAGCTATATTTATAATTTGAATGATGGACAATTGGATGTTAAGATCTAGAACGTCACCTCCAGCTCCGTGATGAATGATTTTATTATTGTATTTATTATCATATATTTTTAGATCTTTGTGTCTCAACAAATACTTGAAGGAAGAGGGGAAAGGAAAATGTATGAAAAAGACCCCAAGAAGCTGCCTGGATTACTATAAACCTTAGTTATATAACATCTTTCTTCAGAGAACTCAGTGTACTTTGTAACCATTTATTCATTCATTCATTTCCATTATTTTCTAAAGATGAAGAAAGACAGGAACTATGGTGTGTCTTGTCAAATAGGGGAAAAAAATGAGGCAGGGAGCTGTAAAATGATATCTCCAATCATTTTCAACAAGTCCAGAACAGAAATGGGACTCGGCATGTAAGCCCCATCCTGCAAACTCTGCGTCCCAAGACTTCCACTGGCAAAGTGCTGGGTTTCAGGTAGATACCCACGAAATGCTTACGGAATCATCTGAGAGGAAGAGAGAAAGAAGGGGCCCTAGAGCGAATACAACAGATGGGAAGGACTCCGTAGGACCTAAAGAGAACAAAACACTCCCCTCCAAAGGTACCTGTGTGAAAGACCTAAACAAATATGAAAAGGGCAAGGGAGGCTGGGTGGCTGGAAGCCACCAGGGATGGAAAATCACATCCCTGTGTTGCCTGTCTGCTGCTTGTCAGGACCACAGGCTTCTAAATACCTCTCGGCTCATCCAAGCCTGTGGTCCACCATCAATAGGAGCTGGTGAAGGATGTAGCCTTGACATGGCTTATAAGAAAAGTCTTATCATCCACACCAGTTGGAGAATATGTGTCATAAATGTTAGCAGTAACCAAATTTATGTAAGTGTTGCCCTTCCCGTGATAGTTTCTGTATAGTTTAAGATCGATGCAGCATAATAGAAGGACCGGTAAAGTGGGAATCGGGGCTCTGGCGTCTAACCCAACTTTGTCACTAACCAGTTGCATGGATTTAGTCAAATCTCTTTCGCCCCTCTGGGATTTGCCTTGCTTAGCTATAAAATTAAAGTGTTGGACTAGATTATCTCCAGAGTCTCTTTTAGGTTTGAGAAGGGCACAGAGTCTCTTTTAGGCTATGAGATTCCCTGAGCATCCTTTGATTCGAAAGTGGTGACAGATTAAGGAAAAGACGAAGTCACTGTGGCAGCAGGGGCCCAAAGGCCTAACACCATCCCAGTCTTAAATTTGCTTTCTGGTTCTGCGCAGTGCACTTGCCCTCTCTGATCCTCTACAGAATTACCAACAAACAGACAGATATTTTTAAAAACTTTTAAGTCCATCTCTCTCATGCAGGGATGTGTGGATTATTCGGTGAACAATTCTACCATTCTCAAAAAGTTAAAAATATTTGAGAGATGCTAAAAAAAACTTTCAGCCAATGGGCACAATGAGGTTGTAAGAAATTTAATCAAATTAGTAAGAAGTAAAAGAAAAATTGTCTCAAGTTTTTTAAATACCAGAGTTTGCCACTGGGACACGGAAATAATAGTTTGCCTTTGAAATTATATTAGATCTTAACTTTTAAAATTTCCATCCCAAGATTAACACCAATAAAAATTCTGACCGGCTGCTCTCCCAGAACCTTTGTCTCTCTTCCCAACTCCCTACCCCACCCATTGCTCCTGCCACCACCATCCCTGTCTCCCCCCTCTCCTGTTTCTATTGCTTAAGTCAGCAGAATAATACCTTTGCAACTCAGGCAAACCTTTTTTCTTAGCAAGACAATTTCAAAAAGCCCTATACGTGCTAGTTATCTGAAGACCTTCTAACTAGACTCGTCTTTGACATCACCAGCATGTCAACCTAACCCAAATCTGTGTGCGATTCTAAGTACAATTTAATTACAAGAGAACACTCTCAGGATATGCCAATCTGTTTAGCTTGAGAAGGAATGATTCTAAGGAGGCCGAGTAAGTTTGCAAAATTGCTCAGCTGAATTCAGCTGCTTTCCATGGGGACTTTCTCTGGAGGAAAAGAAAAACAGATAAAAATGTAAGCCTGGTGCCAGTGTAATACAATGTGGGGAATCAACTCAGGGAAGGAAATGATACTCCAAGAAAAATGCAGAGAAACTTTAGGACCCAATCTTCCATTTTCCAACAGTAACATATTTAAGTATAATCTCTAACTTTAACACCCAGAAAAGATGTAGCAGACACTTGGCTGTCGGACTATAATAGTGAAGGAATAAAAATTATAGGAGTGGACTGTATTCACCCCATCTGAGCCCTTCGTAAAATTTCTCTTGGTTAGCCAAAGCCAATTCTTTTTTTCTTTCTTTCTTTCTATTTTAAAAAGAAAAGGTCTCATCAAGATGTCCTAGTTATTCTTTATTTCATTTCTTAAATGACATTCCGTCCTCAAGCCAGCAATAGTAACATAAGCAAGGGGAAATGGAGAGTAGGAGACATTCATGAACCCACATTCCCCAAACAATCGCTCTGGGATCAGGATGTGGGGAGTTGACATGAAGAACCGGGTCCCTGAATTACTCAGATAATAAGCTCAAATCTCCCTTCCTTTGCTCTAGAGACAAAGCCTGAGTGACCAACTTCAGATTCATCTACTTTCATGAAAAGGCTTTTTAGGGTTATTTTCTAACAAGCCATTTTCGAAGTCTGAAAGTACTTTTAAAAACTGAACAAGACTAAAAAATAGGAAAAGATGGGAAACAAAGAGAAGAGGCAACTGAATTTGGCACTAGGTTAAGGTTGTGTCCCTAACTACCGCGGGGAGGCTCAGAAGTACTCTTTTTTTCCTAATGAATGAAAATGAAAGCTCTTCCTCTGCTCCTCGTTTGGCTTGGTTTGGCTTATTTTATTCTGGTCCTTATTTGGAGAACCTTTTACCTGAAATACTCTCAGTTTGCTTACAGGCCTCTTCCACCCTCCCTGCCTCCTTGTGGTGGTCTTTGGAGAGGGAAAGAGAAAAAAAGCAAACCAGTTGGGGATGGGGGGTGGGAAATATGAGAAATTTTCTCCCAGTCCTGAATCTTACCTGCATTTTTCAGAAGGGGATCAAGATGGGGGATATGCAAAGGAAAAAAGCCCCAGCCCTGGACACAGGGTGTCCAGTCAGCCAAACTCCTGCTCGAGACCAGCCAGTGTGCCCTTTCCCCTCCAAAATCGTTTTTAAAATTCAACCCTCAACTTTCAAAAATCTGTCTCTAATTTCAAACTCAAATAAGCGCACAGCATGGTGGCTTTTGTTTTGTTTTCTTCTCCCCAACTCCTCCCTGCGATTGCATAACAAAAGTGTCTAAATTCACACCATCTGGCCGATAAAGACACTGGCCTCACTGCCCGGCTGGCCCATCTGATTAGGGCCCCGTCTAGCCTGCGCCTTGTGGCGAAAAGTCACAGCTGTGGGGTTTGCTCACGCTCAATACAACTCTGTTATTAGCCAGCTGTAGGCCTTGAGACGACTTCTGTTCAAATTATAATATCTTTTAACCCTCTGAGCATTGAGGGCACAGGGGTGGCTGCCAGCGACATAACAACTAGACTTCTCCTTGCTAATAATTGGCAAAATGAACTAAAGCAGGGAAGAGGGGAGAGGAGACAATTGGGGAAGGGAGAGAAAAGTTACACCTAAAAGAGATTTATTTTGTTGCCGCCTAAAAGCTAAACACCAGTTTATGAGCTTTTTTTTTTTTTTTTTTTTTTACTAAAGATTACAGAACACAAAACCATTCAAGAAAATTCCCAGGTACGCCCAAGAACACCATGCAAATGAAAGTAAGTGTGTGCGGTACCCACTGAGAAGCAGGGCATCTGATTCATCCCTTAATCACTGACTGTGATAACTGACTCTTAAAATGTGAGAGAAGGAAATTTTTTCCCTGAAAAAAGTCAACCAGCTCTGACTGACAGATTGAATGGGAACTTCCCTTTTAGATGCATCCAATATTTGCCATCACCCCAGCTCATCCCCCAAAACACACACACACACACACACACACACACACACACACACACACACACACACACTACAGACACAGTACCCATCCCACGGATCATTTATTTACCCACAGTTAATATTTGTTTTAAATTCTAGTTTGGGAAGGAAATAGCAGAGCGTCTTCCCAGGTCTCAAATGCAGAAAAGTTACAGTACATTAAATTTTTATATTGTGTTACTAATGCAGACTAAACTAGAGGCTTTAAAAATTGATGCTGCTACTTAAACAGCATAAAATGAGGTGGATTTGATTGGGCTTAAAAAATAAAAATGTCAGCCTTAACTACAGCTGGATAGGGCATGCAAGTATTATTTAAAGTGATAGGTATAATTCGTCAGACAATGGGCCAGATTTAGGTTTTGTTTTCTTTCCTTTTAAGAAGATAATCTCTCCAAACAAAGACATTTAAAAGTAGAAAGAAGAATTTAAAAAAAACAAAACACCTGCCTTTCACTTAGCCAACCAAATAAAAGTGTTCTGACTATTTAATCTAGGTACTACATGCAAGTTCATCTTGGAATTGTATTTTCTTTCTGAATGTACCTATCAAGGGGCCCCGGGATAACGGAGTAGCTGTCTGCTTACCCCACTGTCCCACACCTCACCCAGCTACTCAGGAGAGGAAGCCTTGAGTCCCCTCAGCTGAGGCCACTGGCAGAGTTGAACTTTGCAGTTGGCAAAGTTTGGTTTTCTAATACTTGGTCAAAACCAAAACAAACATGTCTGATTGTTATGGTTTCTTCCTGACTCCGTGGGGAGGGAGACGGGGCTGCCGGGAGCTGCCCATAAAACAGTCCAAACTAAATCAGACTGCCTGCAATTACCCAAAGTCTGGAGCTGGAAGACATTCACTGAAGCAACAGTGGAGTAAGGAAGAATTGAGGCTTTCTCTCCAATCAGAGATTTTGGAGGAAGAAAAATGTGCATGGAATAGCATTTAAATTTTTATAATAAAATAACCACCTCTTCCCAGAGTTTCCTTTCTATAGCTTTTCTCCTTTGCTGTGGGATTCCCCCATAACCAGCACATATTAGACACTCAATAAACATTTATTGAAAGAATGAATAAATGTAGGGGTTAATTTTTTTTTTTTTTTAATTTTCTTCTGGTCCAGCAGAAGAAAGGACTCGAAATGGATTGCTCTCAGAAAAGAAGATGGGAAAAGGTGTAGGAATTCGACTTAGACTGCACCTTTCACAACTTGGCCCTCAGAATCCAGCTGTTGCTCTAGACCTCGTACCTCCCCGGTTGGGGTCCTCTCCCCCACTTCCTCCCATCCACAGGTGGTGAACCCGACTGGTCTTCCTAGCCGGTAGTTCCTCCTGACCTAAGAAACTCCCGTGGCTCGGGAAATCTAGGAAAAGCAACTTCCCTGGAGGAAGAAAACGCTTCTGCATCACAGACAGGTGCCTCAGCTGGGGGGCAAGGGGTAGCGCCCCCAAAGCGGGCCGTTCCATCCCCTGCGGTGGTCACCCACCCAGACTGCCAGCCGTTCCAGGACCTTGACTCGGTAACTCCACAAGTGGCCCCTCCTGGGCATCTACCCCTAGCGGGTCGGACCGGCGGGCCTTGGACCGCGATCGACTCAGGGAAAGCCCGGGATCCCAAACTTGACCCGCGGCTGCCCAGCCCCTCCCCGCGCTGCCGCCGACCGCTGGACAGCGGACCTTCCACGGAGCACAGGAAACTCCTGAGACGCCTGGGGGTGGAATCCTGAGGGGACCTGGGTTTCCTTTTCGACTCCCAACCGATTTGCTCTTAGAATCTGTCTTTTAAGCAGGCAAGCCCGGGCGAGGCCGCCCTCCCCGCGCGCCAGCGCTCGCGAAGGTCAGTGCCCGAGACGCACGCGAGCCAGCGCGCCGGGCGCCCCTCACCTGCCCCGCGCCCCGGCAAAGCCTGCAGGAAAACACGGCTCTTACCTGCACATCACTTCGTGTGTCAGGAGAACTCGGCACATTTCCGGATTCTTATTTTGTCCCTCGTAAGCTATGGGCTGCGAAGGAGGCGGGGGCAGGGTGGGGAGATACGAGGGAGTGGAGGGACAAAGAAAAGGGGACTTAGGAGCGAGCACAAAATCGGGTTTCCTCTCTCTGCCCGCTACTTCCTCGGGAGCGCCCGCTGGCAGCACAGAACCTGAGCTGTGGCCTGGTTAACTCGAGCGAAATAGTAAGAGAAAAGTTTGCCCTGGTGAGGACATATTTCTTGCAAAAGGGAATGCTTGGGGGGGACTGAATCTCCCAATAATTGTTTCCTCTCTTCATCCCTTTGCTCACCTACTCCCATCTCCAGCGTCTCCCCAGCCAGAAAGACAGGACAATTGGGGAGTGAGAGGGAACATTTATTTTTCCAGAGCAGACAAAGTGGGGGTTTCTGCGGAGGGGCTGTGAAGACTGACCCAGGAAATCGCGGAGGGTCGGGGGAGGTCAGGGACAGGCCAGAGGGGGGAGGGGGCAGGACGGAGGGCCCACCCCCCACCCCCGCGAGAGGAGGAACCGAGTGGACAGCCGGGCTCACCTGCTTGGTGACCGAGTCGATGAGCCTTACGTACAGGTCCTGCTCCGTGCGGACACCTGCCGGGGAGGCAGGAGGGCGCGAGGTGAGGGCCGTGGAACCCCGCCCGGGCATCCCAAACCTGTCCCGCCGTGGGGCCCGGGCCCGAGCGCAGGCGGAGCCGTCCTGGGGGCAGACACCACCCGCCCGCCCCCCCTCCCCGGCCCTGAGCGAGCCTCCCGCAGCCCTGCTCTCCCCAGGCCTGGAGCCCGCCTGCCAGTGACCGCGACAAGGTCAACAGCCTTCCTTGAAAAGAGGAACAAGCGGGCGCCGCGGGCACGCAGGGCGCTCACCGTTGCTGTAGAGGAGCTGTAACTTGTAGTGGGTGCCATTGTTGGTCTTCTCGTTGCCTTGTTCCTGAAAAGACAGAGTCCCTTTCTTTCCAGCCCCCGAAAATGAGAGAAAGGAGAGAGGGCGGGCTTCCCTAACCCACTTCCCACTGCCTTTCTCCCTGTCACCGGGCAGCTTTGAACAGCCCCCTGCCCAGGTCCGGGTCAAAGGGCAGGAGCATCTGCCGCTGGCCAAGCTCCAAAACTTTCCAAGGCTCGCGGTCACTTGACCCTCTCCAACCGTCTGTCCCTCCCCCTTAAAAATGTCCTCAGAAGCGCGACCCCGGAGCTGGGGCCACTGGGCACTATGTCCAGGCTGCCTTTAAACAGGCCCCACGCAACCTATCGGGTTCTGCCTGTCCTGCAGAAAGGTGAAGGGACCTGTCACTTGGAAGAGCAGCATTTGGCCCTATCCCACCAGGACCGCAGCCTTGGAGCCACTAGCTCAGGGACTCAGGTCCGGGTTCAAGAAGAACCTTGGGAAGAGCCGGCTCCAGAGCTTGAATGGTACAGCTGAAGAGACGGAGGCCCAGAGAGAGCAGGAGACTTTCCTTTCCTCCCACATCAGCTTCATTTGAGATCAAATCCAGCGCCCGTACCGGGGCCTGGGCCGGGGCAGGCACTGCCTTGGGAACCAGAGTGGAAGGGAAGGCTGGGGGCGGAGGGGCAAAGCTGGGCTGTGGGTTTCCACCTTGTACCTATCTAACCCACCCTGCCGCGCTGGCAGGTGCAAAATAATAATAATAATAATAAAAATAACCCGGAGTAGGGCAGTGGCGGCTTTGAGTATACGTTTACACTATGCTCTAGTTGGGAGGACTTTGCTCCGCGGTCAGTCCGTGCCCAGGCTCTGCTAATGATCCAGAAGCCGGGTGCGCAGAGCCACAGGCGCCGCTGCAGCGGGAGGTGCGGGCGGAGAGTGCCGGCGGGAGAAGCTGCGGGGAAATCGACTGATTTAAGGGCTAGGGGTGAGAAGTCTCGATTTATCATCCCTGCTGATGTGAGCGGAAAAGTGTCGGGAGTGACAGATGGGATCTTTAGTGCTTTGCAAGGAGGTAGTTATTAGGCCGCGAGGGGAAGAGGGGGACCTCCGCTTACTTTGTCGTTCTCCACAAAGTCTACGAAAGCGGTGCGCTCTATCTCCACCGGCTGCCCCTGCCTGTCGTAGAGCGCCAGGACGAAGTGAAAGAAGTTGGATTTCCTCAAGTTGGAAGGAGGCTGCTTCTCAAAGTGGGCCCGGGACAGGGCTACTCCGCTGTGCACGAAGAGACACGGGGGAGACCAGACACGGGGAAGGAGAGAAAGACACGAAGTTACCAACGCGCCCACGCAACATCGCAGAGGGTCAAGGGTCCATGTCCCGGTCCAGGCTTCTGGCCCCCTTGGGCGCTTTTTTCTATTAGGATTAAGAAGCGAGGACTCTTTGGAGGAGTCACAGTGGCCACGGGGGTCGGGTAGCAGGGCCCACGACTCTGGACTTTGCCACCGCCAGCCGTTCCAGCCTCCGGGCATCTCACGCCCAGTAGCTCAATGTCCGGCCTTTAGTGGAGACCAAGGAATCGCGACCGCAGACCGAAGCCCGGAGGGTCCCCCTGAGATGGCGGCCCAAGTCTTGTCGTTGTGCCGCCCCAATCTTCTTCCTCTTCCCGCCGCCGACCGGGTCAGGATTCGGAGCTGGGCCCGAGGGGTAGGGGACTAAGCGCCTCGTTATTTTTGAACAAGTGACCCTTTTCCTTCATCTTCATTGGAGTGACCCGTCCTGGCACTATTGCCCACAACGCACCATCCCCCAAGCTATCTCGGAGAGGCGGTGGAAGAGAACCCCCTGGGGGCGGATGGGAAGCCCAGAGGCCAAGTCTCGGTCCTACAGGGAGAGGCCTCACCTCCTGCTTCCCTCGCTCTTCCGAAAAGTTGCGCCTGGGACAGTGGCAGGGCAGAATCCCCTTCGACCAGTACTAGGGATCGAGGACCACCGCGGACGACATAATACTGAGGACCTCGCCCCTAGAACTGCTGAGCTTGGAGAAGCCGAAAAGTAGAGGCAGAGCGCGTCCTCGCCTGGGGCCGAGATTCTCCCCGCTCTAGCCACATCTCTGGGCGGCGCCGGCCAAACCCGCTGACCGCGAAAGCCGTGTTGGAGGACCCGGCAGGCGCCCTGAAGCGTGTTGAGTATGTGCACACACCTCCCTGCCGACCTGTCGGGGCCGGGAACAAACTGGCCGCCAGATCACATTTAACGGGAGACTCGGGGTCCAGGCGAGCAAGCAGATGGACGGAGCTGCCCCGGGGCGCTGGGGTCGCGGGGCGTCTTGCCCCAGGGCGCGAGCACTTTCCCTCTTTTGAAGGGTGTAAAATTTTGACTAGACTCCCCCAGCGGACAGCCTGTTCCAACTTTAACAATTGCTTGATCTGGGAAAGGAGGAAAGTAGGGGAGGTGTCTTGCAGGAGCTCGGCTAGGGAACCGCGCCGTGGAGACCGGTCTGCGGCGCTGCCTGGTCTCCCTCAGCCTGCAGCCCAACAAGTCCCCAGACGGCCGCGGAAAGCCGCCGCCACGGCGTGCCGTCTGCTGAAGGACACTGGCGCCCCCCTGGGCTCGGGCAGGAGGGAGGGAGCCGCCGCCTGCCCCAGCCTCCTGAGCGATGCGACTTTTGCTTCCTCTCCTCCAAGGGTGGCGGCCCGGTTCGCTCTACCCGGGACACCTAGAGTCCTGGCCTGGAAAGGAGTAATTTCTCCGCGTGATGTCGGGACTGCGAGGGGGTGGCCAGGAGAGTGCACAGAGAGGCGTCAGTGGTGGGTAGAAGTCTTGGGGGTGAGGGGGCTGTCTCTCGCAGACAAGGTCGTGGAGATCACAAACCTCAGCTCAATCGTGGCGGTGAGGGAGGGGAAGCAGAACGTCTTCATGGGGTGGCAGCCTAGACGAGGCGTTTACTACGTCAGCAGGAGAATGCTCATAAACAAAGTCAACTTCAGGGACCAGCAAAACTAGAGGCTTGTGATCCCTGCGTTTGCGGTGCGTCTCCTCTCTTCCGTGACTCTTTCTCCTGTTACTCCTTCGTCTTTTCTCTTTAGTCTCTTCTCTCCTCTCACGCCCGCCTCTGTGCATCTAGCCCACTGTTTTCTCCCTGCGCCCGTACCCTCCAGCCTGCCCCCCTCCCAGGGCACCCGGCCGCTCTGCCTTCCCAGGCAGGCGCTCCGGCCTCTCCTGCTCCTCTAGCCGCCATCTGGCCTTGGGCTCTCGGCCTCCAAGAATCGGCCGGCAAGATGCGGGAGGAGAGGCTCTCGTAAGCAGCGGGGCGAACCCCGGGAGTCGCCGGGAAGCCGGCTCCCCTCCAGCGGCCGCCGCTGCCGGCTCCGGTCCTCACGCTCTGCTCCTGGCTGGGCCCGCCTCGCAGAACTAGGGGCTGAGCTGAGAGGCATCAGATACTACTTTGTTATTTTTTCCACCCAAAGAGTAGTCTGTGGGGAAGGAGTGGGGGATCCAGGCAGTTCAGAAACTCGAGTGTTGGCTGCGGGGTAAGTGGTCCCCTAACTGCAGCGACCTGCCTGCCGGAGGGCGAGCCCTAGCGCGCGGGGCCAGGGCGACAGATGCGGGGGAGAGAGAGCGAGCGCGAACAAGAGCAGCGAGGGGGGTGACACACACACAGAGAGAAAGACAGTGAGAGCGAGGGAGCGAACGAGCGAGAGATTGCGAGCATAATAATTGTGCGGCCGTCTCGTTACCTCTGCGCAGCGACGTTGGCGTCCACCACGCCGACATTCCGGACCCAGGACCTGACCGAATCCATCTCGGCGCCCAGCGATTTCTCTTTCAGAGCTGGTCCTCTTCCTAAAGTATCTTGGATCCCAAACATTTAAAAAGTCTGATCTACTGTCGCTTTAGAAATGAGTTACAACGCTGTCCTCACTGTTCCCAACGTTGTCACCAAACCGTCTCCTTCCAAAGCAATCCAGGAAAAGGGATCAAGTGCCGAAGTTTGAGTCTCTCTTGTGAAAAAAAAATTTAAAAAGATAACCCGTCCTTTGCTTCCACGCGTGAGGTGCGGACTGATGTAGTTAAAGTTTGGGTTATATCCTCCTCAAGTTCAGATCTGCCGCCTCAGGCCCTCCGCCCTAGGTCTCTCGCATCCTTCCAGCGGCAGCGCTGCCTCCAGAAAGTGATCACAATTTTGAAGCATCACCTGTTCTGGGAGAAACAGGAGGAGATTGATGGCTGCCTAATCTCTCCCCTTCCTCCTGGTCCCCCACCCCCCCCTCCCTGCTCCTCCCCACCGCTCCAATTTAGAAAAAAAGAAAAAAAATCCCCAACAGGATCAGTTGTGAAAGGAAGGGGAAGACCCGGAGCCGAGAGGAGGCGGTGGCTGCGAGCGCTGCGGAGCCGGGCTACAGCCGCTCGCCTGCCCCATGAATGGGTTACTACAGCCGGGGCCGCGGAAGGCGGAGCCGCGGCCCGATAAGGAGCCTCATTTGCATGGACGCTCGGGATTGGCCGGCGCTGGGCAGGCCCGGCCGACGTCCTCTGGCGGCGCGCGCCCCGCTCGGCGTTGCCTGGAGTCCGGGAGGTGAAAGGGGACAGAAAGCTGCGGGCCCCGGGTCCTAGCCCGAACCCTACGTGCGTGCGTGAGATGAGGGCCCGCAAATCCTGCACTGAAGCGGGGTAGCCCGGCCCTGCCGGCTGGTACGCGCCGGCTCAGTCTGGTTGCGGGAGCGGGAGGCTTCCATGGATCCCGCCTCTAAATGCAGATTTTTGTAGCCTGCGGGAGGCGTATTCATTCCCGGGGCTTGGGTTCTGTGTGCAGGTTTGTGAAGAAGCGGAGTGTGACCGCATGTACTTATGTTTGGTGCAAACGTTCCCGAGAGCAGCCCAGTTTCCCCGGACGGCTCTCCCAAGTCTCCTGGAGTTACTTGGTGACACTCAGATTTTGTGTGCGGTTTACAAGTTGAGAGACAAGGATATATGAATGAAGGCGGGGGTGGGGACGAACAAGGCTCAAGTGCTGTTCAAATAAACAGAGTGTCGGGGGAAACGGTCAAAGAGCTAAGGAAAATACCCCCGGGCGGACGCGAGCGGGAGTTGCACCCGTGCAGATGAGAGGTTGCTGACAGATCGTGGCAGGCTGAGTGCTAGAGCTGCCCTGCCTTGTCCCGGGAGCCTCCTCCTGTCCCCCGTTCCCCCGCCCAGTTCCCGGAGCCCGGGGGAGCCAGCAGAGGAGCTGCTGGGAGGCAGCGGGGGAGTCGCGGAAACTTTGCCCAAGGCGCGCGGTCGCCGCGGTGCTGGCCTGCGGGCTGATGGCCGGGAGACGGCTGCAGCTCCGCCAAACAGCTGAAACTCTAGGCGGCTTTTTAACTACGCCGGGCAGCTCGCAGTGCCTATTAAAACTCCTCCTGGCTGGGTGTTATTTTCTTGCTTCTCCTTTTGTATTCTGATCTGCGCATAGATCTGCTACTGAAATCTAGAACACCAGCGCGAAAACAGATTTGAAGACAATGAATGCAAATCTGTGCTCAAAGACCATCTGCCGTGGAGGAGACAAATCAGCTGTTCCGCAGTTCGAGCGACTGTGCCCGAGCCTCCCGGCCTCATTACCGAGAGGGCCTTGGCGAAAGCCTGGATTTCATTCAGGAGACTTTCCCCCCACACTTAGGACTCAAATTTGAGTGTGAATTGACTCCCGATCAGATCCCATAGGTGTGTAGGTGAGCGCTCACAAATGAACTGCGAGAGTTTGCCGCTAGAGGACACAGCGCCTTGCAACTCGTTTGCCTGGGCGGACAGGAAGCTCGCACTTTCAGAAATGCCGCTCTCCTGAGAAAGGGACGGATCCGCGCCTCCACTCTGCCCCTGGGGCAAACCACGACCTGACTGCGGGGACGGATAGCGCTCAGGAAGCGCAGGTCTTTACTGCGGAGATTCTCTTGAAAACCGATGGGGAGGAGGAGAGGGTGCCCTGACCCTCTTAACACAAACCCGGATCCTGGGATTGGGGAGGTTGATGGTGGGGGTAGAGGGCGTAGAGACCGTGAAGTCCCCGCCTCTGGGTTGTGTAGACTGTGGCACCCCGACTCCAGGGCTCTGGATTGGCCTCATTGGACAAGAGGGGCAGAGGGAGCCGTAAGGGCAACTGGGCATAAGAATATGGAACGGGACTGTTGGAAAAGCCAAGTAAGACAGGAGTTGTCCAAAGAAGGAAGAAGGAGGGTGGGAGAAAAATTGGTAGGACGAAACTTACTACCTTGTTTCAGCTAGGCAATTCTCTATTGTGTGCAGATTTTACGGGTAATTTCAGTCCCTAGAAAAACTAACCACCCGGAGTCTTCTACCCCGGCCCCACTCGCTTTGTAAGTCTCTCTGAACCTCAAGTAACCACCCACCCCCATCCTCATCCTCGGGCTGTGCCCAGCGGAGCCAATGGGCTCCTTGGCGGAGAGTGTTGAACAGCCCGTGAATCCCTCAAGACGTGTTGAGGAGCCCGGCGATTTTTTTTCAGGGGGCCTCTGACCTGCAGTATCTCGTACCAGGAGAGGTACGGAGCGCAGCCCCGAGGGGCCGCGAGGCAGCCATGGGCCCGGGCCTGGCCCGGACCGTCTTCCCCTCGGGCCCGTGTTGGCTGGGGTTAAAGGGCAGACCCGGGGTCGAGGACACTGGCTCTCCTCTCCCGCAACAGCTGCTACCCAAATTTATGCCCCTCAGGAAGCGAATGAATTGGTTCTTTCTCCCGGGTCCCTGCTGCCCGCCCCAGACCAGACCCACCGCACCCCACCTCCCAGAGACGAGTTCAGGGGCCGTGGTGCTCTGCCGGGTGGCAGTTTAAAGCACCGTGGCCCCGGAACTATGACCTGGGTGTAGCGGGGAGCCGCACCGCCCCTCGCGGGCTCGGCTACCGCACTGGGCGATCGGGGCGAACGGCCGCCAAGATGCCGCGGGCCCTGTGGGCTTCGAGCCGCGGACGCCGAAGTTCCCTCCAGGCTGGGACGGAGTTGCTGGCTAGCGCCGGGAGGGGGGTGGAGGGGGCCAGGAATGAGGGAGCAGCCTTGGGCCCGGCAAGGCGGCGCTTCGGCCTTCGCGGAGCAGGGAGCGTCTCTGCCCCCCGAGTTGGGCTTAATTAGCTTCGTGTGGGTATTCGGGAGGGGTGGGCGCAGAGTCGGCCACCCGCGCCGAGGAGGAACGCGGGTTAGTGATGGGGTGAGCGGCGGTGGCCGCGCCTGGAGGGGCTCTCGCCTCTCTCTCGCCTCCGGCGACCCCCGAACAAACCTTTTCGAACACGCCACACAAAACCCGCCCTGAGCCGCACGGGGGCCCGACAGGCGCAGCTGCGGCCCGGGGAAAAGCCCGGCCCGGCGGGGGAGAGGCGCCCGCGCGCGCCTCCCGGGCTCCGGCCCGCCAGCTTCGTTCCGCCCCTGGCCGGGGTCGAGAAAATCCGAGATGAACATTATTAAAATGCTTCCCGACCATCTAGTTACATAAAACCGAGGCGGGGGTGGTGGTATTCCGTCTTTTACCCTGTCCCCTCCTTTGTTCGCTCTTCCCAATGAACCCCCGGGTATTTCCCCCCGTTCATGTTTCACATCTGCATCTCGGTGCGCTATGTTCAATTTCCTCCCGATTGGCTGTAAGGCCCATTTCCCCAGTCTCTCGGTCCAGTCTCCTGGGCGCCGCGTCTCTCCTCCGGGTCAGAGGTTCGAGCTTTTTCTTAGAAAATTGCTCTCTGGGCCTAGTTCTCGTCCAGCATGGCCCTGAGGTGAAATCGGAGGTGTGAGAACGCTTCCCTCCCACAGCCCGACCTCCACCCCCAGCCCCAGACACACACGCGGCGCCTGGGTCTAAGCAACCCGACGGACAGAGCCTGAGTAGTACCCAGGGAATGAGATCCACAGGGACAGTCAGTCTGGGTTTGATAAATGAAATAAGTAGCAGTCTCTTAGGACGTGAATTTTCAAATTTGTTTGCTTTAGTTGGCACCTTTGATTTTTATTTGTCCGGGTAGAAATAGTTTTGTCACCATCTCAGAACCCTGACGAATATTTAGCTCACAATGCTTCGTGAAATAATTTTTTTAAATATCCAACTCTCCTCCCTCCCACTTCAAATTTCAACTTTGCATCAGTTAAATATCCAAATCCACTAACTCCATTCCAAATGTCTTACTGAAATTGGACTTGAATGCTCCATAAATGAGAATTCCCGGGGAGGGGGGTGGGGCGGAGAAACTACGGTATTCACAAATGTACTACAAATATTTCACGAGGACTCCACCATCCATACCGAACAGAGCCCTTTTAGGACAATTTGGTAAGAATTTAGATTCTCTTCCTGATTTGCTTTTACATACTGAAGGGGATTTTACATACTGAAGAGCTGCAGAAATCCTGAGGCGTCGAAAAACACTTTCTAGACACACGATGTGCCACCCAGGCCATTCAAAATGGACGGAGGGAGCCAGAGTTGGTTCTATCCTAACAACTGACAGCTCCAGAAAATCCCTTCCTCCTCTCTCTCCTCTTTTTCTTCCTCTTCTTTTCTCTCCCGCTCCCTCTCCCCCCTCAGAAATACCCTTCCCTCCCATTTCCTTGTTCCGGGAGCGCAGAGCGAACGAGGGAGCCGAGGCAGAGATGCGGAAAGGTCAAGAGAACAAATGTTAGGAGCAGCAGCCGCGTTTGGGCGTTCGGAGCGCGGACATCGGAGCAGAGCCCGCGGTGTGTGTGTGTGTGTGTGTTGGGGGACAGGTGATCCGTGGAGAGAGCAGTGCCTGGGGCGGCCTCCACGCGCACCTGGGGGCCTGATTTCCTGGGTGCGCTGGGTGGCGAGCTCGTCAAGCCCCGAGTTTGGGCTGTGCTGGGGTAAACCGGCCGGTTGCAATCCCTTCCAGGAACCTGCGCACCAAGGCGGTGGCATCTCCGTCACCGCGGTATGAAGGCGCAGCGAGCTAGGGGCGAATTGACCCTCACTAAGAGGCCCAATCGAGCAAGTCTCCGCGCAGAATAGGGCTGAGAGGAAGGCACAAACGAACGGAGGCGGGACGTTTACCCAGCACTGCCTGGGCGCCAGGCGGTGCACGCACTTTCTCACCCTTAAACTTGACAGCCACACTTGAAGCGGGACCTATTTGCCCCCATTTTACAGTTGAATGAAATGAGGATGGGAGATGACAAGTAGCATCTCAGCTGATAAGTAGGGAACAAAGACCCCTGCCCGTGTCCCACTTCCAAGGCAACACAATGGCGAGCAATTTAAGGCCTTTAAACAGAAAAAGTTGTGTGACTCCTCCCCGCCGTGTTTCGGTTTCTCGGCTCAGTTGAGGGGAAGATAACCGAGGAGCTCCTCCGAAGGGCCCCCCTCTTTTCCTAGTGGTCCCCGCCCCCCAGCCAGCCGGCAAGGGAAAGCCCTCGAGACCCGCCAGCTCCCTCCCCGCTCGCTGCGGAGGTGTGAACGATGTGTTGATTATTCATACCTTTGCCGAGCGTACACTCCGCCGCGGCCGGCGGCGCCACATTTCGCACGTACACGCACGTACGCACTTGTACACGCGCGCTCCGCGGCCCCGCGCTCTGTGCGCAGGGGCATTGCGCCCCCCACCCCAAGGACCCCCTCCTTGGCTAGGGGAGGGGTGACAAAAGGGTCCCACCCTCCCTTGCACAGGTGGCCTCTTCCTCCAAGCCCCAGAAACACAGTCTTGGCTTCCAGATCCAACTTTCTTCTCCAGAACACACTTGTCTTCCCAACTCCCCCTCCTGGATTATGTGGGGGGAGGCGGGAGTGGGTACAGCTACAGATATGGCACCAGCTAGAATATCATCCCACTGGGCACCAGGCTACCTCCTCCTCCAGCACACAGACTCCACCGTCACCTCCACGAACACCACACACCTTGGCGACAAGGGAGAAAATCGGGAAAAGGCACTTGAGTAAAAGGCATGCTTTCACGTTGTCTTTAACGGTGTAAACTGGACTTCTAGCTCTGGGATCTCCTCAAACACGGCCCAAGGCCTAGAAATTCCATTTCTGGCTGATGGGAACCCACCTTCGCACCTCCAGGGAGCCGGACAAGCTTTTCAGGGTGGGAGGGTCCAGGGTCAGGAAACCTCAGAACCGGCTGGGAAAACAGCTAGCTCGCCGGGCTGGGTAGCTCCGTCCCACCCTCGAAGGGGCGACAGAATTTCCACTTACTCTGGCTTCTCGGAGGAGACCAGGCAGGGGTCGCGGTGCTTGAGGTGTCCCCCGCGGGAACAGTCTCGAGGGCCCGGAAGCGCTTGGAACAGTATTTTGGGCAATGCCGGACGCGCCCTATAGGGGGCGCTGGACTAAAGGCCGTAAAACACTCACAACTGCCGCACTTTCTGCAGCTCTGACCCGGGGCAAGTTGAAGCGCACCAGTGGTTCCTACAGGGCGAGGCAGCGTGAAGGAGAAACTCTTCCGGCTTTGGTGTCCTCAGACCCAGGTTAGAGCCACGCATTTACTGAGAGGTCTTGGGCATTTGATCTGACTTGTCGGAGCCTCAGTTTCCTAATGGGTAAAATGGGGGTGTTATTCCTTTAAGCCTCAGTTTCCTGATTGGTAAAATGGGGATATTTATTCCCCCAGACCTTCACTTGCCTTATGGACAAGAAGACAGCTTCGGTGAAAATATCCGGCACGTAGTAGGTGTTCGGTAAACACCGGTTTCCCTTGGCCATCTGCATCTGTAAAATGAGCAGGATGATGTTGGCTTACTCTACGTCACTAGGTCCTGTGAGTCCCCTGTGGGGATGGTTTCCTCCCACCACCCCACCCCACGCCACCCCGCCACCCCGCCTGTGAGCTCCTTGAGCAGGAATTCTGACTTGCTTGTCTTAGCTCCTTGGCCTGCAAGGGCTGGTTCCCGCAGTGCGCGCTCAGTATTTTTTTTTTTAACATGGAATTTCTCCAGGCAAGTGCTTTGGAACCTATTTGGTGCCCACAGAGGTCATGGAAGGCACCCGATGGAGGTGCTTTCCCGGGGAGGGGCTGGGACTTCCTAGGAGTCTGCGATGGGGGCCCAGCGCTGCGTTTTCCCGCCGCACTGGACTGATCGCGCCCAGAACGCGAGCGCGGTTGGCTCTGGGGCCGCTGCAGGTGTGCAGGCGTGCTGGGATCGCGGAAACCCCCAGAGAATTGAAGAAAAATCGCGAGGCGTTCTGGAAAGGTCCTTCCGTTGGTGCGGCAAACACCAGTTGATTGGTGGGTCACAGGGGAACCGGGAGCCCCTCCCCGCGCTGCGCCCTCCGCGGGGGACGCGGCCCTCCAGGCGCTACGTGCGGTCTCCGTGTCCGCGGAGCTAAACTCCCGCAGCAGCGCTTTCCGGAATCGGCGTTCAGCGAAGCTGGGCAGGGAAACCAAGGGGCGAAAGAAACCAGACTCAGTGAGCCTGGAGGTGGCAGAAAAGGAGGCTGGGGGCCCAGGGGAAGAGAGAGGTTCCAAAATTTTATATTCCATAGGACTAAAGTCTCCTAGAAGCTCCTTTTGAATTGCAACTTTTAGGCAAAAGCAATGCATGTTTAATGCAGAAAAATATGTATGGAAACAAACAAAACAACAACAAAAGAAATAACCACCTCTAATGACACTAACAAAAAACGGTTGTTAATATTTGGGTGGGTTTTCTCTCAACCTTTCTTGCTTATTTCTATATGCTGATTTGTAACTTTTCTGCTCACATAACATAGCATATTTTTTCCATACCACTGAATAGTTTCCTACAGTAACATTTAATATTGGCATTCTATTTCATTATCCAGAAAAGATACACTATAAATTGTTTAACTAATTGCTATTGTTTAAGTTATTTCTAATTTTTCACCATTATAAATAACACTGTAATGAACATCTTTGTAGCTGTTGCTTTTCACAGACTATAATTCCTTCCTTGAGATAAAAGTCTTAGAAGTAAAATTGCAAAATCAAGGGCTATGCAGTTTTCTTAAGCCTTGTTACAGATTGATAAATTGTCCGCTAGAAAGACAATATTTACTCTCTCCCTGCCCCCACCCTCAATTTTCCTCAGTCTTGGAAGTTATTTTCTTGTTTTAAAATTTTGTCAATTTGTTGGATTGGAAATGTCTTTTGATATTTAAAAAAAATTTTTTTTATTTATTTATTTTTGGCTGTGTTGGGTCTTCATTGCTGCACGCGGGCTTTCTCTAGTTGCAGCGAGCGGGGCCTACTCTTCACTGGGGTGTGCAGGATTCTCATTGCGGTGACTTCTCTTGTTGCGGAACACAGGCTTCAGTAGTTGTGGCGTGTGAGCTCAGTAGTTTTGGCTTGCAGGCTCTAGACCGCAGCCTCAATAGTTGTGGTGCATGGGCTTAGTTGCTCCGCAGCATGTGGGATCTTCCCAGACCAACGCTCGAACCAGTGTCCACTGCATTGGCAGGCTGATTCTTAACCACTGCACCACCAGGGAAGCCCTGATATTTTTATTTGAAATTTATTTGTATTTTATGAATTTCCAGTAAGGAGAAATTGTTTTTCATTCTTTTTTTTTTTTGGCCATTGTACATTTCGGGGGAGTTGCAAGTTCTCATTTTATTAGGATATTACATTTTAATTTATCATATATGTTGCAAATATTTTCCCCAATCTTTGTTTACCCTTCATTTTATTTATGGTAATTTTTTGGTGGCAGATATAGATGTATTTAAAAATTTTAAATCTCTAAGTAACAAAATAACAGTGGCTTAAATGATAAAGACACAATTATCTGACATATCAAGAAGTCTGGGGGTAGATGGCCCCAAGTTAGGGGTACCACTCACTAATGCCATTAACTACCTGGTTCTTTTGCTCTTCATCCCTTTGTCCTTTGCATGTTGAGTTTGTTTTGTTTTGTTTTTTACATCTTGATTGGATTATAATTGCTTTACGATGTTGTGTTAGTTTCTGCTGTACAACAAAGTGAATCCGCTATACGTATACCTATATCCCCTCCCTCTTGAGCCTCCCTCTCACCCTCCGCATCCCACCCCTCTAGGTGGTCACAAAGCACCGAGCTGATCTCCCTGTGTTATACAGCAGCTTCCCACTAGCTATCTATTTTACACATGGTAGTGTATATATGTCAACGCTACTCTCTCAATTCGTCCCACCCTCCCCATCCACCCCTGTGTCCACAAGGCCATTCTCTACGTCTGCGTCTCTATCCCTGCCCTGCCTCTAGGTTCATCAGTGTCTCATGGTGGTGAGATTGTTGATGTAGCTGCAGACACCATAGCACAAATTCAAGGCAGGAAGCAAGAGGAACAGAGGTACCAGAAGATTCTGTCCCTTTGTATAGCTAAGTAAAAGCTTTTCCTGAAACATCCCTTATGTCTCCTTTGCTATAATTAAGTTAACAGATATCCATAGTCAGATAGGTAGCTGAGAAAGCAGGTACCCACTTTTCCATCCTCTTTGTGATAGGCCTCAGAGCTGGGGATTGAAAATGGCAGTGGGATTAGGCAATCAATCGAGCCCACCATAAGAAAGTGTCTTTAAATCGTATGTAGTTAAATCCACCCATCTTTTCCATTATAATATCCTCCTTTTGTGTCATTCTCAGGTAATCCTTCCCCATTCTAAAATAATTTAAATATTAACTTATATTTTCTTATGATTTCTTTTTCCATTAAAATTTTTTTCCCTCAATAAGTAGATTTGTTTGTTGTGGTCTTGGTTCCACTTTCAACAGTAAGCACCAAAGTCTTAGAAGACTAATTTACATAGAAGTTTAGTTATAGATACATTTAAATATTTAATTCACTCATTATTTTATTCAAAACATCTTTGCTATTTATATATCAACTACATGCCATCTGGAATTTATTTTCGTTATGTTATGAGGTGGAAATCAAAATTCTGTCACCAAATTGTTAGTTGTACCAATAGCACTTATTACATAATCTATCATTTCCCCTAAAATGTGAAATGTCACTATATTATTTTGTCACTATATTTTTTAATAAACATTGAGATTTTTAAACTGAAACTGGAAATGTATGATATATTTAGAAACTAGGAAAACCACATGCTCCTCAGTTTATTGTTTTCCTTTATGTCCTACAGTGCAACTTTATAATATTCTTCATATAGGTCTAGCAAAAAATTTGTTCAAATTATTCCTAGGTAATTTTTGAATATAAATATTTATATATTTGTAATTCCTAACTGATTAGTGTTGAAATCTAAGGAAGTTGTTTATTTATTATGCAATCAGTCATCTTACTTACTCCTTATAAGTTGTTTAGTTTTTTAACTGATTCAGTAGACTTTCCAAATAGACAATTATATCACCTATTCATGGTCTCTTTCCTTCTGGTAAATATACCTGATTTATTTTACTTGTCTTGTTGCATTGGCTAAGTCCTCAAATACAATGGCAAATGGTAGAAGTATTGGAGAGAAACCTTGTCTTGTACCTGACTATTACAGATATTTTTGTAATATGTCATTATTAAATTAAGTATTGTGTCATATATTATAAAATAAGTATTTCTTTTAGGTTGCTAAGAGTTTCGATCACAAATATATGTTGAACTATATCAAATACCTTTTTAGCACTTTTTAGGACTATCATAAAACTTTTCTCTTCTTTCTATTATTGTGACTACTTATATTAATACATTTACTAATGTTGGCTTGTCCTTGTATTTCTATAATAAACCCAACAGTCTCAATCATTTATTCATTCATTACAAATTTATCAAACACTCGCCTTGCTGGAGGCACCATGGTAAGGAGTGCCAAGTCCATGCCCTTGTGGAATTTATATTCCAATAGGGAAGATAGCAGTTGAAGTGCAATTTTTTCCTTGTTAATTTTATCTTTGCCTGTGTGTGATGTATTTGATTGCTTGACACCCATCATTTATTCCCACTTCCTATGCCTTCCTGTCTGGAGGTTAACTGCTTTGGGGTTCTGTGAGACATTCTTAAGGCCCTGCTTAGAGTCTGCCTCTCCAAATCCTCCAGTGATTTTGCAAGCTCCAAAATGTCCTGTATTAAGTCCCCTTCTGCTTATGATGTTTGGAACAGTTTAAAGTTCTTGCACCAAACTCTGACTAGCATGTCAGGTTTTGTAAAGGTTTTACAAGCTATGTAAAAATAATCTCTGTTCTTTCTTATGTTCAGTATTAGGTTAAATAGCATAGAATCTATGTATTTCTAAACTAACAGTACTTGCCCATAAGGCATGGAGCTTTTGATAAGTTATATAATTTATTTGATGGTTATTAATTTATTCAAGTTTCTATCTCTCAGTGAATATACTTGGGTAATTTTAATTTTCATAGAAAATAAAAAATCATTTGTATTTTAAAATGTATAACCATAGAACTGTACCTAGTTTTCTGATAATTTTCATTTTCTATATCTGAAATAATTTCTTTTCTCATTTCCACTTGCATATTTGAATTTTGTATTCTGGTTTGTTTTTATTCCTCATGACTATCCCAGCTTACATCAACGGCACACCAAAAACTTGGTATTATCTAATTTTCTAATTTTGGCTGATCTGATGGACATAAAGTTACATCTCATTGTTGTTTTAATATGCATTTCTTTGATTGCTGGTGGTGGTGAGCATCTCCTCAGATACTTTTTAACCACCTGGGCCCCCTCCAGTTGCTCAATTTCCCACTGGATTCTCAGCCTTGGTGATTGTTGTTGCTAATACTTCTTGCTGCTGCTACTGTTAATGTTGGTGATTTGCAGGAGTGCCTTGTCTGTTGAGATGTTAATCCATCGTCAGTTTTAGATGTTACAGATATTATCTCTGAATCTGTCCTTTGTCATTATTGTCACTATTGTCCTTTTTTGAATAGAAATGCTTCATTTTTATAGAGTCCAATCTATCCATTTTGTGCTTTGGGGTCTTATTTAAGGTCTTTCTCTACCTTGAGATCACAAAGAAATACCACTACACTTTTGATTAGAGTTTTAGCTTTCCTATTCATGTGCTTTAATCTCTCTTTTTTTAAAAAAATAAAACATGTATTATATACATAATAGTTTGTTCTCCATACCTTTTTGTATGTAAACATAATAGTTTACTTTAAAATAATGAGCTTATAATATACATATTGTTTTGCTCTGTACCTTTAACAAATCTTTTATTATTGCACAATATATTTTTGTATGCATTATCTTTTTTTTTAAATAGATCTTCATTGGAGTATGATTGCTTCACAATACTGTGTTAGTTTCTGTTGTACACCAAAGTGAGTCAGCCATATGCATACATATGTCCCCATATCCCCTCCCTCTTAAGCCTCCCTCCCATCCTCCCTATCCCACCCGTCTAGGTCATCGCAAAGCACCGAGCTGATCTCCCTGTGCTATGCTGCTGCTTCCCACTACCTAACTGTTTTACATTCGGTAGTGTATATATGTCCATGCTACTCTCACTTCACCCCAGCTTCCCCCTCCCACCCCGTGTCCTCAAGTCCATTCTCTATGTCTACATCTTTATTCCTGCCCTGCCACTAGGTTCATCAGTACCATTTTTTTTTTTTAGATTCCATATACATGCGTTAGTATACAATATTTGTTTTTCTCTTTCTGACTTACCTCACTCTGTCTGAGAATCTCTAGGTCCATCCACCTCACTACAAATAACTCAATTTCGTTTCTTCTTATGGCTGAGTAATATTCCATTGTATATACATGCCACATCTTCTTTATCCATTCATCTGTCAATGGACATTTAGGTTGGTTCCAAGTCTTGGCTATTGTAAATAATGCTGCCATGAACAACGTGGTACATGTCTCTTTTTGAATTATGGTTTTCTCAGGGTATATGCCCAGTAGTGGGATTGCTGGGTCATACGGTATTTCTATTTTTAGATTTTTAAGGAAGCTCCATACTGTTCTCCATAGTGGCTGTATCAATTTACATTCCCACCAACAGTGCAAGAGGGTTCCCTTTTCTCCACACCCTCTCCAGCATTTGTTGTTTGTAGATTTTCTGATGATGCCCATTCTAACTGGTGTGAGGTGATACCTCACTGTAGTTTTGATTTGCATTTCTCTAATAATGAGTGATGTTGAGCAGCTTTTCATGTGCCTCTTGGCCATCTGTATGTCTTCCTTGGTTAAATGTCTATTTAGGTGTTCCGCCCATTTTTTAACTGGATCGTTTGTTTTTTTGATATTGAGCTGCATGAGCTGTTTGTATATTTTGAAGATTCATCCTTTGTCTGTTGTTTCATTTGCAAATATTTTCTCCCATTCTGAGGGTTGTCTTTGTGTCTTATTTATGGTTTCCTTTGCTGTGCAAAAGCTTTTAAGTCCCATTTGTTTATTTTTGTTTTTATTTCCATTACTCTAGGAGGTGGGTCAAAAAAGATCTTGTTGTGGTTTATGTCTAAGAGTGTTTTTCCTATGTTTTCCTCTAAGAGTTTTATAGTGTCTGGTTTTACATTTAGGTCTTTAATCCATTTGGAGTTTATTTTGTGTATGGTGTTAGGGAGTGTTCTAATTCCATTCTTCTACATGTAGCTGTCCAGTTTTCCCAGCACCACTTATTGAAGAGGCTGTCTTTTCTCCATTGTATGTTCTTGCCTCCTTTGTAGTAAATTAGTGACCATATGTGCCTGGGTTTATCTCTGGGCATTCTCTCCTGTACCATTGATCTATATTTATGTTTTTGTGCCAGTACCATATTGTCTTGATTGCTGTAGCTTTGTGGTATAGTTTAAAGTTGGGGAGCATGATTCCTCCAACTTCGTTTTTCTTTCTCAAGATTGCTTTGGCTATTCGGGGTCTTCTGTGTTTCCATACGAATTGTAAAAATTTTTGTTCTAATTCTGTGAAGAATGCCATTGGTAGTTTGATAGGGATTGCATTGAATCTGTAGATTGCTTTGGGGTAGTATAGTCATTTTCACAATATTGATTCTTCCAATCCAAGAACATGATATATTTCTCCATCTGTTTATGTCATCTTTGATTTCTTTCATCAGTGTTTCATAGTTTTCTGAGTATAAGTCTTCTGCCTCCTTAGGCAGGTTTATTCCTAGGTATCTTATTCTTTTTGTTGCAATGGTAAATGGGGTTGTTTCCTTAATTTCTCTTTCTGATATTTTGTTGTTGGTATATACGAATGCCAGAGACTTCTGTGCATTAATTTTGTATCCTGCAACCTTACCAAATTCATTGATTAGTTCTAGTAGTTTTCTGGCATCTTTAGGATTTTCTATGTATAGTATCATGTCATCTGCAAACAGTGACAGTTTTACTTCTTCGTTCCAATTTGTATTCCTTTTATTTCTTTTTCTTCTCTGATTGCTGTGGCTAGGATTTCCAAAACTATGTTGAATAAGAGTGGTGAGAGTGGACATCCTTGTCTTGCTCCTGATCTTAGAGGAAATGCTTTCAGTTTTTCACCATTGAGTATGATGCTTGCTGTGGGTTTGTCATATATGGCTTTTATTATGTTGAGGAAGGTTCCTCTATGCCCATTTTCTGGACAGTTTTTATCATAAATTGATGTTGAATTTTGTCAAAAGCTTTTTCTGCATCTATTGAGATGATCATATCGTTTTTATTCCTTAATTGGTTAATGTGGTGTATCACATTGATTAATTTGCATATATTGAAGAACCCTTGCATCCCTGGGATAAATCCCACTTGATCATGGTGTATGATCCTTTTAATGTGTTGTTGGATTCTGTTTGCTAGTATTTTGTTGAGGATTTTTGCATCTGTGTTCATCAGTGATATTGGTCTGTAATTTTCTTTTTTTGTGATATCTTTTTCTGGTTTTGGTATCAGGGTGATGGTCACTTCATAGAATGAATTTGGGAGTGTTTCTCCCTCTGCAATTTTTTGGAAGAGTTTGAGAAGGATCGATGTTAGCTATTCTCTAAATGTTTGATAGAATTCACCTGTGAAGCCATCTGGTCCTGGACTTCTGTTTGTTGGAAGATTTTTAATTATAGTTTCAATTTCATTACTTGTGATAGGTCTGTTTATATTTTCTAATTCTTCCTGGTTCAGTCTTGGAAAATCGTACCTTTCCAAGAATTTGTCCATTTCTTCGTGATTGTCCATTTTATTGGCATATAGTTGTTTGTAGTAGTCTCATAATCATTTGTATTTCTGTGGTGTCAGTTGTGATTTCTCCTTTTTCATTTCTAATTTTATTGATGTGCGTCCTCTCCCTTTTTTTCTTGATGAGTCTGGCTAAGGGTTTATCAATTTTGTTCATCTTCTCAAAGAACCAGCTTTTAGTTTTATTGATCTTTGCTATTGTCTTCTTCATTTCTATTTCATTTATATCTGCTCTGATCTTTATGATTTCTTTCCTTCTACTGACTTTGGGTTTTCTTTGTTCTTCTTTCTCTAGTTGTTTTAAGTGTAGGGTTAGATTGTTTATTTGAGATTTTTCTTGTTTCGTGAGGTGAGATTGAATTGCTATAAACTTCCCTCTTAGAACTGTTTTTGTTGCATCCCATAGGTTTTGGGTTGTCGTGTTTTCATTGTCATTTGTTTCAATGTATTTTTTTATTTCTTCTTTGATTTCTTCAGTGATCTCTTGGTTATTTAGTAACGCACTGTTTAGCCTCGATGTATTTGTGTTTTTTACAGTTTTTTTCCTGTAATTGATTTCCAGTCTCATAGCGTTGTGGTCAGAAAAGATGTTTGATACGACTTCAATTTTCTTAAATTTTCCAAGGCTTGATTTGTGACCCAAGATGTGATCTATCCTGGAGATTGTTCCATGTGCACTTGAGAAGAAAATATATTCTGCCACTTTTGGGTGGAATGTTCTATAAATATCAATTAAATCTATCTGGTCTATTGTGTCATTTAAAGCTTGTGTTTCCTTATTTATTTTCTGTTTGGATGATCTGTCCATTGTGCAAGTGGGGTGTTAAAGTCCCCTACTATTATTGTGTTACTGTTGATATCTCCTTTCATGGTCGTTAGCAATTTGTCTTATGTATCGAGGTGCTCCTATGTTGCATGCATAAACATTTATAATTGTTATGTCTTCTTCTTGGATTGATCTCTTGATCATTATGTAGTGTCCCTCCTTATCTCTTGTAACAGTCTTTATTTTAAAGTCTATTTTATCTGATATGAGTATTGCTACTCCAGCTTCTTTTGAATCCCATTTGCATGGAATATCTTTTTCCAGCCCTTCACTTTCAGTCTGTATGTGTCCCTAGGTCTGAAGTGGGTCTCTTGTAGACAACATATATATGCGTCTTGTTTTTGTATCCATTCAGCCAGTCTGCATCTTTTGGTTGGGGCATTTAATCCATTTACATTCAAAGTTATTATCAATATGTATGTTCCTACTACCATTTTCTTAATTGTTTTGGGTTTGTTTTTGTGAATCTTTTTCTTCTCTTGTGTTTCCCGCCTAGAGAAGTTTCTTTAGCATTTGTTGAAAAGCTGGTTTGGTGGTGCTGAATTCTCTTAGCTTTTGCTTGTCTGAAAAGCTTTTGATTTCTCCATCAAATCTGAATGAGATACTTGTTGGGTAGAGTAATCTTGGTTGCAGGTTTTTCTCTTTCATCACTTTAAGTATATCCTGCCACTCCCTTCTTGTCTGCAGAGTTTCTGCTGAAAAATCAGCTGATAACCTTATGAGGATTCCTTTGTATGCTATTTTTTGTTTTTCCCTTGCTGCTTTTAATATTTTTTCTTTGAATTTAATTTTTGTTAGTTTGATTAATATGTGTCTTGGTGTGTTTTTCCTAGGGTTTATCCTGTATGGGACTCTCTGTGCTTCCTGGATTTGGGTGACTATTTCCTTTCCCATGTTATAGAAGTTTTTGACTATAATCTCTTCAAATATTTTCTCAGACCCTTTCTTTTTTTCTTCCTCTTCTGGGACCCCTCTAATTCAAATTTGGTGCATTTAGTGTTGTCCCAGAGGTCTCTGAGATTGTCTTCAATTCTTTTCATTCTTTTTTCTTTATTCTGCTCCTTGGCAGTTATTTCCACCATTTTGTCTTCCAGCTCACTTATTCGTTCTTCTGCCTCAGTTATTCTGTTATTGATTCCTTCTAGTGTATTTTTCATTTCAGTTATTGTGTTGTTCATCTCTGTTTGTTTGTTCTTTAGTTCTTCTAGATCTTTGTTAAACATTTCTTGTATTTTCTCAATCCATGCCTCCATTCTATAATCTCTCTTGAGTTTAACTTGCAACGTGGTCTAGATTTTGTTTTCTCCCTTAAGTGAGCCACAAAAATGTGATGGTTACACTGTAACATGGTAAGAAAGAAAATTTTCCCAAATCAGGTTGGGACAGAACTTCTTTTATGAATGTGATGTAATTACAATTCCTTCTGGGAAATAATTAGCATTCTTGAGCAACTTTTGGATAGCCTTTACTGAGATCATGAGCACCTTCTGAGAAGCTGTGGGTCTTGAGAGGAATCTGATAATATTAACTGGCACCGCTGTATTATACCACTGTCCATTTTCCCTTGTGGCAAATTTGGTATACAACTTTGACATGGGCTTGTAATAATTTTTTTCAGAAAAGTTGCTTTAACGACAGTCGGTACAGTGTTCGCTTTGGCAGCACATATACTAAAATTGCAATGATACAGAGAAAATTAGCATGGCCCCTGCACAAGGAGAACAGTTGATACAGTCTTCAGCTCTTCATTTAGATACATTTCCCAGTTGACCAAAGTATTTCTTTGAGTAATTTTTCTGGAAATGATATGTGGATATTATCATTTTTACAGCGATATCACTGCCTCCATTACAGTTCTGTTTGATAATAATACCCAAGCGTTGTTTAGAATCATTTCACACAATGTTGACATTAACTGTTAGCTTCCAGTACATTCTCTACTCTCATTGTGGTGATAGTCATTTAAAAGTGTCATTTTTCCAGTGATTCTACACTGGTTCATCAGATTTCTCTCTCTCTCTTCTTTCCCTCTCTCTTTAACTACAAATTCTCTTTAAATGTCTAAAGACTTTACATAGCCAGTGATTGCTCTTCTGACAAAGGGATGTCAATTTAAGGATCCTGGGCAAGCCGCTTCACATTTCTGAGCTTCAGTTTTCCCATCTGTAAGATGTCATAATGATACATTTTAGCTGTTTTTGTTATGCTTTCAGATAATAGGAGTCGAGATGGTGTCTTGTATGGACTCTGTTCAGCTCCTCCAGGACTCAGTGAAGAAAGAAGAGAAACTTTTAGAATGATTGTACCTTTTACTTTTCTCAATTTAAGCTCCAGTGGTCTATGGAGAATAGGAAGGCAGCTATAGCTGGAGGCCGCTGTACTAAAGAGCCTCATTCTTATGTCTGAGAGTTTTGTTTTCATGTTTGCTATGACGAACCATGTTAACTGGGGCAGCGACCTTTAATTTAGGGGCCCCTCTGCCCTCCTGAGGTGCCCACACCATGTTTAGGATACAGCCCCAAACAGATGACTGTTATGAGTGCTGAAGAGGTCCCCTCCCCTGAGAATCTTGCTATGCCCAGTGCATGGCTCTGGGGCACAGATAGAATTGGGAGGTCCCCCATGTCACCTCCAGTCCCTGCTGCTCTGATTTAGGGCACACTGGTGGGGTGACTTCCACCGGTCCCCAGGTAATTTTTCATCTGAAGAAAATGAGTGAAAGGAATGCAGAGGAAACACCTGTCGAGGCAGACCCTTCCCTCAATCCGGTCTCACCTGTAATATGTCTGGAGAAATTCCTTGAAGTTTATTATATGAGAATGGCACCTTTCTCTGGTTTCCAGCTATAATGTGTCTTTTTATTGCAATATTCTTTTGGCAATTTCAGTAGGAATTTGGAGGCTGGGCTTAGAGGACTGGAATCTCTTACTCAGGTCTGTATTCCCAGCACCTAGTAAAATATAATAAGTGTAAAGAATGTGTGTATGATGAAGAAGAGGTGAATTCAGTGAATTCTGATCATATAATGTAGAGTCTAAATAGGACCCTTTTGAGAATTAAAGGGGACACTGACCAGATGAGTCACCAGATTACCAGGAGTAAAATAGGACTCTTCCCAGCAAACAGGGATATATGGTCACTCTACACATAGGAGAAATGGGGAAGAAAGAGGAGAAAGAAAGAGGAAAAAGAGAAGGGTGGAAGAATGAGAGAGAAAATAATGCGCTGGGAAACCAACTTTGAGATGGAGACTGGGATGTAGGAAAGTGATTGAAGAATGCTCTTGTCAACAGTGAACGAGGTGGAGTGAGAGAAGTAAGGTTGGGCAGAGGGAGAAGTTAACCTTGATGAGCCACAGGGAACTTTGAAGCTGGGATGGCCCTTCAGAGATATCCCAGATCAAGACAAGGAACCTGTGCCTTTTTACTCCAGCATCGTCTGGTCAAGGGATATATGCTGACCATGGGAAGGTGGTATGACCTTGGGAGAGGCAGCTTTCTTCCATAAAGGTCAATTCCCTCCCAGGGATGTAGCTGTGGATCTTCACCAGCCAACATGCCCAGTAGCTGGAGTGTGCTAGGGCCTAAAGCAGGGTCTGCGTAGCTCACCACAGTGGCCACTGCTGTCTACCCCTGGTGCTACTCAATCGCCTCCTTCAGGGAGTAAGTTCACCCCCATCTGGGAAGCTCAGAGGGGATTCAGTCAAACAAGCTGCAGCTGGACCCACAGCCACAGCTGATACTCATCATCTTCCTCTACTACCCAATTCTAGGTTCCTCTTGCTCTCAAATAGCACTTCCGCTGGTCAGGGTGACTTAGAACCTCATCCAGGAGAAGTTTGAGTCTCCAATGACCGTACCTCTCTCAGGCTATGGCTGTTGGATGTTTCTGTTTGCCATCAGAACTGGGTACCAAGAGATTCCCCCATTGGATCACTTGTGAGCCAAACACATCCCTCCCTGCTCCCCTTGTGTAACAGCAGCCCCCCTTCTCCCAGAGATCAGGGTCAATTACCGCAGGCAGGATGGTGACCCCTTTATTCGGCTACTGGTCTCTTAGCACAAGGAGCCCCAAATGGCCAAGCAATAGCCACAGCTTAAAGTTTAAAGTTCTGTGCTGAAAGTATTCCCTTTCTGGAAACCAGGACCTCTAGGCCCTTACAGTGTCAAGGAAAAGAAGCCTAAGTTCCCTAAGTGGGTCACCGAGAATGAAGAAAACGGGGCTACTTCTACTTCCCTCCCGTGATTCTTAGCCTTCTGTGTTCTGTCTACTGGGAACACAGTACCACATAATAGCATCCGTTAAGGGAGTATGCTAAATCCTGGAAAATGGTACCCCATCTTCATAAGATATCATCTGGAAGCTGGCACATCAATTATTCTATCAGGGCAGCAGTTTCTGGGTGGTGGAATATATGATTGGACCAATGGGTCCCCTGCTTATGTGCCCACTGCGCCCCCTCCCTCGTTAGAAAGTGGGTCCCCTGGTCTGATGGGATGTTTTGCAGGATCCCATGTTGGTGGAGCAATACTGTGTAAACAGAGCTGTGTTGGCTTCAGCACTACAAGCAGGAAAGGCAAACCCACATCCCAATTATGTGTCCCTCTTAGTCAAGATGAATCACAGGTCACTTTACACCAAGTGGTGGGTGTCTATCCAGAGGCTCAGCATTGGTCTATTGCTGGCAGGCTGGACATTGGGCTGTGGCAGTGGTCAATCTTTGTGAGTGGACCCTCATGTGGTTGGGCCCCTGCATTTCTGCCACCATGGCTGTGCTGTTCGTGTGCTCCTTGTCTCAGCATTGTAGTGTCAGAGGTTGGCTGATGACAACTGACTGAGTCATTATGTTTGCTTGGTTGTTAAGTACCTCTTTCCTGGTAGATGCTGTCTGGTGTGTGTTAGCATGTAACAGAGATCTTCACTCTTCATTCCCACTCCAGTGGGTCCAACGACCCAGGACAGAGCTCCGTACATTACCAGGCTCCCTTATGCCCCCTCTCTAACAGGGTGGGGGCATGATGACACTTTGGGTGCCCAGGTATCAATGTCAACTTGGAATATGTGTCCAACAGTCCTCCCTAATGTCTGAGTTGTCACCTTTCCCCAGGGAACAACTACTGAAATCAATGGCCCTAGATCCCTTTTGAGAAGGACATTGGCAATGATTACAGACTTGCCACGGTGTTGTAGGGCCCATTCTTCTGAGTTCCCTTCCTCTACTTCATTCAGTGGGTTCCAGGTCTGAAAACTGCTCAGGTCTGGAAACGGGACATGGGATCATGACCTTTATCCGGATGGCTGCCCTCAGCCTCCTGACCACCCTTCCTTGCTTCCTATTTATTCTACAGACTGAGTGATACCCCTGTTGGCTTCTCATCTGTCTTGTCCCTCTGGTTGCCTGTTGAGGGATGTGGGGGCTGAGCAAGAAAAAGATATGACCGCAAGGGGACAGTAGCATCCAATGAGCTTGCTTTGGGCTGTGCTTGGATAGGCAGGGGGGTGCCCCTCACAGCAGGAGACCTTCCAGAGCCGGGGGACACCATCCAGAGGGGAGGAAAGCAAGAGAACTCACAGGGGAGAAGGGAACCAGAGGGGGCTTAGGTGTCTGGGAGATGTCACTCAGTAGCACGGCAGGGAGTCTCTGGGTCAGGAGAGCTCCAAAGGGCAGCTGTGGCCCCCAGTGTTGTATAGCCCCAGGATTCGTCTTGTCTATGGCTAGCAGATGTGGGGTACATATGTTTTGCAGGGTATGCCAAGCAGTCTCTAAGTAGCTAAAAATCTATTGGGGCTATATTTAAAGCAATTGGATGCTTTAAATTTAAAATTTTGAGCTTGACTCTCGTTGGCTTTTGAGCTAATGGTCTCAGCATGTTATGAAGAAGTGAACAACTTAGTGGCAATATGCAGGGGTCCTCTTTGGCTCATTGACATAACTCCATGTTCTCTTTGTTATCTCTATCGCTCCCCCGGGTCAGGTCCCCTGGCTGCCACTGTGATTTTGCTTCCATGTACCTCTGATGGCTAAGTGCCCCATTTGGCCTCTACTACTGAAGGATCTTTTCCTCCCCATTGTTACGGAAGCCCAGTCACCTAACAGCAACTCCTGCCATTTGCCCTGACCAGTAGAAAGTCTCAGTGATGCTGGCACCCCTCTCACCAGTTCAGCCAGCTCATTTCTCATTGCTTTGATGAACAGCATGCCTTCCAGGTCCTTCCAAGTCCTCCCAGGGCACATGGTGGGCTGGTGAGTTTTCCAGCCTTACATGGCATGCCCTCTTCACTGAAGCTTTTCATTCTGTCTTCCACAACTGCCCCAAACCATCCTAAGTGTGTTAGTGGTATCTCCCATGATCCCAGAGTCCCAGGGTCCCTGGGTCCTTGCCAAGGTACTAAATACTGCTGTGTGCCTTCAAATCCACAAACTCTACCCTACTTTGTGTCCCACCCAGCTTGATCCAGGGTCCTCAGAATCCATCCTCATATAAGCTCTCCTGGCTCTTGCTAGCACATGGTACCTGGGTCCTGCAGCTCCTTCGGGGCATGGTCCTTTTCCTCTCTTAGCGGGCCCAGCACTTCCCTGACCGGGTTATGTCGGGACCTGACCTTACCTATTGGCCTGATGGCTAGGAGTGGAGGTGGGGTTAGGTTCTGAGACGGGTGTATGCTGCCTGGAAGGACTGAGACCTGTGCATTGTCTTCAAGCAGATGGAAGGTGCCAGCCTTTAACAGGAAGGAGTGGCTGCTTCTCTAGGCTCAGGATGTTCAAGGGCCTCTGGGAATTCAGACGTTCAAGTGTAGATGACACCATCCAATCTCTCAGGGTCCCATTCTTCCTGATCAGGACCCTTGACATCTGGAGCTATGGAACTCATAATTCAGTGCCAGGCTGGTCCTTGGCCTTTTCTGTCTTTGATCTACAGAATATGAGTGTCTCTTTACATGCTGCCAGGGAGGCCTCTGGATTCCACACTGTGAGGCATCCATTGCACCCAGCAATAGTGATCCAATTTTGTAAAACTTATAATTACTACTACCCTGGTTGTTATTGGACTGAATGTCTGTGTCCCTCCCCCCTAAATTTATACGTTAAAGCCCCAACCCCTTCCCCTCCCCGCCTCCACCGTGAGGGTATTTGAGGATGAGGCCTTTGGGAAATACTTGGGTTTAGATGAGGTCATGAGGGTGGAGCCCCCATGATGGGATTAGTGCCCTTGTAAGAAGGGACCCAGGAGCGCTCTCGCCTGCCGTGTTGAGGACACAGCAAAAGGCAGCCGTCTGCACACCAGGAACAGGGCCTCACCAAGAAACGAATTTGCCAGCACCTTGATCTTGGACATTCCAGCCTCCAGAGCTGTGAGAAATAAATGTCTGCTGTTTAAGTCACCCACTCTATGGTACTGTGTGACAGCAGCCTGAGCAGAATAAGACACTGGCTCATCTCAAAGGCCTGAGTTATTTCACCCACCAGTAACATTTTCTCCCATCATTTTCTTATATTTCGCTACCAGTAAAAGTTTTAGCAAGTGCACAACTGCAACATGACAGTGCCTCTCCAGACTCACCTGCCACCAGTGCTGTGGCCCTCACTGCCAGCCTGCCAGCTGGTGCTCTATCTCCAAAATCCCATTTTCAAGGACTGCTTCCTGGGACCGCTCCCACTGCCAACTGTTACGGGTTGGGTTCTCAGAGAAACAGACCATGAGACTCTAAGATTCGTGAGCAAGAGTTCTATTGGGGAGTGCTCTCAAAACCAAAGCCTGTGAAGGAGCAAAGACAGTAGAACTGGTTGGGAGGGAGAAACTGATCTGTCTCAAGGAGCCCTGAAGCTTGGAGAACCAGGTCCTCAGCCCTGCAGAGTGGAGTCTGCCACACACGCCACATCCCTCTGCTGTCCCGGCAGGAGCTCTGAGTCAGTGGCGTTTGGGGGCAGTGGTTCTATGAAGGTGAGACCCACTGTGAGCCCTTCATCTGGGAGGATGGCAAAGACACCCTGCTCCGCCTCAGCGACTTCCCTTTCCATCTTCTCCCAATTTTTTCCCATGCAAAGTGCATAGCCCCATTCAAGGAACAGAGCGAACCCCTTCTTAGGTTTCTATTTGTTAAATGGCTAAGCAGAATGGGTGATAGTACAAAGCCCAGAAAACTGAGAACAAACTCAAGTTGTGTTTGTGTTGCATCTTCTAATGTTTTCAGAGTGACTTCTCATCTATTATTCCCATATTTGACTTTACAACATCCCTATAAGTAACAGGAAGGAGGACTATTCCCTTTCAGCAAATGAAAAACTGGGTCATAATGAGTATGGGTATGTCAAAGCCAAGCAACTAGCAGAACAAGGCTTAGAAAGTTGGACTTTTTTTAGGAGCAGGAATTCTATAGACCAACAATGGGTCAGAAACGTATTAGGAAACAGTGGCTGCCAGGATTTATGTTAAAATGTCTATCCTTTCCTGACAGATGTCAGATAGGAAGGTAAGAGGACAATTGGTGGTTTTCCTAAACCGGTTATTCACTAAAGGTATATTTGGTGTTTAAAAGATATACCCAAGTATACTTGGGATTGGGAGTTTGGGATTAGCAGATGCAAACTATTGTGTATGGGATGGATAAACAACAAGGTCCTGCTGTAGAGCACAGGGAACTGTATTCAATATCCTGTGATAAACTATAATGGAAAAAAAAAAAAAGATATACCCAATTCAGTTTTTTATTTCTCAACATCTATAAGCCTTTAAAAGCCTTACATGTAGGATCTCTGTCTATAACAAATATTGCTCACACCATGATGTTAGTTACGTGGTTAACTGCACTGAATCAGTTTTGTCCTTGCAACTCCTCTTTGTAAATAAAAGGAAAATGTGGTCATTGGGAGTTCACAGAGTATACCAATCTATTTTGAGCCTTTTCCAAAGGTAACGAAGAAAGCCAACATTTCCTCAAAGTGCCCCAGCTGACTTGACTAAATAATCACCAACAGCCAAAAGAAATACTCTTTTCGTCCAGAAAGGATCAGAGAGAAGATTCCCCTGATGGCAGCCACGCCAATAAACCCTGGCCCACAATTTTACGTCCTAGATGAAATCGAGAAGTGGCATGGATGTAGTAGTTTAACCACAATTGAAACACTACACAGTACTAGTCCTATGTTTTTCACCAACATGTCCTTGTAGCCACAGTAATGGCTCCAGCAGACTCCTGAAATTCACCGGCCAACCACACTGCGTTCAGAACCTTCAGCAAACCCGTTCTCCCCTATGGTTTGAGTAACAGGTACCCAGTTATAGGTGTGGGTAATGGGGTGGCTGTGGCCATGGTTTCAGGCTGCTGCCGCTCGAGGTTTATTTAACAAGTATGAAAGAATCAGAAGGTCCTCCGGAGTGATTTAAATGAAAAGTTCGAGGGGGCGGCGGGGGGGATCAGATGGAGGCAGTCGAAAGATACAAACTTCCAGTTATAAGATAAATAAGTACTAAGGATGTAATGTGCAGCATGATAAATATAATTATCACTGTTGTACGTTATACATTAAAGCTGTTAAGAGGGTAAATCCGAAGAGTCCTCATCACAAGAAAAAAAAAGTGTCTGTTTCTTTAATTTGGTACCTGTATGAGATGATGGACGTTCACTAAACTTATGACAATAATCACTTTCACAATGTACGTAAATCAGAACATTATACCTTAAACTTATTCAGTGCTGTATGTCAATTATATCTCAAAACTGGGAGAAAAAAATGTAATACAAAAATAATAATTTAAAAATTAATTGATTAAAAGTTTGATGATTACACTTGATAATAATAAAGATCACAGTGGCAGTCAGGATGGTAAGAATAACACACTCTCGAAGACATGTGGATTTAACCCGTGTTGCACCTGTTAGCTCTCTTTCCCTTCATTATTTCTTATAACACCCCAACCCTTCCAGCCATCTGAAAATGCCCAAGGGTCTGGGCAAGAGCCTGCAGAGAGGTCAAGGCAAACCATCAAGGTCCATATCCCATTAGAAATGGT
Organism: Balaenoptera borealis; assembly: GCF_965194805.1. Lineage (NCBI taxonomy): Eukaryota > Metazoa > Chordata > Mammalia > Artiodactyla > Balaenopteridae > Balaenoptera > Balaenoptera borealis. The sequence goes on along the minus strand of NC_138865.1, from coordinate 12,488,260 downwards.
ATCTTCCCATACCAAAGAGAGCAGAGCTCAGCATTTTTAATATTTTATAGCTATTATGGATTAAGACTCTGTTTTAAAAAACCTAATATCTTATTTTAAGTTTTAAAAGTTTAAGTTTATTTTAATCTATTTTTAAAAACTTAAAATCTTCCCTACCTGATCCACAGGTGGGAGAAGAAGCAGAAGCAAGAGGGTGAGCATTTGCATTAAGGGGTAACGAGTAGTTTAGCTGTGTGGTCCAACATGGGAGCCACCAGCCACATGTGGAAGTGTTACTAGCATGGCTGAGAAACTGGCTTTTCAATGATATTTCATTTTAATTAATTTACATTTAAGTAGCCACTTGTGGTGGGAGAGCACGGAGTTAGAAGAAGAAAAATAACAGGACCAGCAAAACAGTTCCTATTTCTCAGCAATTTTGGATGTTGAGTTTCTCATTTGAGTCCCATAACGTTGCACATTGGGCAGGATGTGCAGGTAATATTATCTGCATTTTAAGCAGACATTAAAAAGATAAATGGACTCATTTAGAGTCATCAGGTAGTTCATAATAGAAGCATGCCTCCGACTCACAATTTTAGATAACTAGCTCAGAGCTTTATCCTTGGTATCTGTATAAGAATGATGACAATACTACATTAGCGACGTAACTAATATTATGGACTGCTCGCTCTGTGCCAGGAAGCTCTTAACATGTGATGCCTGGTGTTTCCGAACAGTTACACAATGTGGCACTCAAAGAAAATGACTGTGCAGATATGGCACTCGGGGGGGTACGCCGGGATAAGCTATACCCCTCCAGCAGGCCATCTGAAACAATCCATTACACTCAATTTACATTTTATAATTAAGATAAAAGATAAAATGCAAAGTAGAAGGCCAGAAATTAAGTGTTGATTTTGTATCCAACTTCTAAATGTGTCATGAGAAACTTGAGCCTGTTTCCTTGACCGTATCTTTTTAACATCTATGCTTGAAATGGCTATGCACAATTCCTGACCCAAACTTTTTAAAGGTGATCTCTTGAATTCTTGATGTTCACCATTGAAGAGAAATTTTGTTCACACAGATGCGTCACAAAAATGTTGAACCCTTTTCACAACCATTCAAAAATGTACAACAGTTGAAATTATATTTAAAGAATCTATAGTTCATTGACATATAGAACATTGACATACTTTGAACCCAGTCAAACGTTTTCAGTAGCAAATATTTCAAAATCATGATGAAATTTGACTCTGTAGGAGGTATGTGCGTTGTGAGAGCAATCACTCTGCTTAGATGGCGCTGAATAGGGACACATCAGCCACGGGGATCCAGAAGCATCTCACTTTGGTAAAGACTGGGATTCTGACCCTCACGTGAAGCTGGGCACACCAGGAGTACCTGTGGCCCCTGCCAAGCCACCTCCCCACCATCTCATTGGAACACCGCCACGGCCCTGAGGGCCCCCTGCCAGTGGTGGGTAGAGGAACATTCAGTGGATGTCCGCTGCCATCGACTTGGATCTCAGGGGGTTCGGATCATGAGACTATCCTCGGCACATTGCAGCGGAGCAGGTGCCGATGTCACTTATGCTCGGTGTCACTCATCATGCTCAATACCTACAGGCAGGACCAGCTTTGAGACCAGGCAGCCAGTGCCACCACCCAGGGCCACGTGCTTGAAGGACTGCACACTTGATTTAATGCTCTGCTATCACCATCTAGAAATTCTTAATTTTTTTTTTTTTGGTGGAGATGCCAGGGCCCTAATAATTTTTTAACAGGAGACCCTTCATTTTCTTTGCACGCTGGGACACATCATTATATTGCCAGCCCTCTGGCACTGCTCATGACCTAATGGGAGACCCTCTGCTCCCCTGGGGGGCTTCAGCATCTCACAGCAAACTGCACACTGGCACAGTACACAGGTTGGAAAGCTTGGCAATATCTCATTTAATTCTTATAGCAATCCTAAGAGGCCATTACTATGAGCATCCCCATTTTATTTTATTTTATTTTATTTTTTGGCCATGCTGTGCAGCTTGTGGGATCATAGTTCCCTGATCAGGGATTGAACCTGGGCCTTCAGCAGTGAAAGCACGGAGTCCTAACCACTGGACCCCCAGGGAATTCCTTAAACATCCCTATTTTATTTATTTTTTTCTTGTTTTATTCTCTCTTTTTTTTTTTTTTGGCTGGGTTGGGTCTTCATTGCTATGCATGGGCTTTTCTCTAGTTGTGGTCAGCGGGAGCTACCCTTCGTTGCGGTGTGCAGGCTTCTCAGTGTGGTGGCTTCTCTTGTTGCAGAGCACGGGCTCTAGGTGTGTGGGCTTCAGTAGTTGCAGCATGCAGGCTCAGTAGTTGTGGTGCACGGGATTAGTGGGAGCCACGGCATATGCGATCTTCCTGGACCAGGGATCAAACCCATGCCCCCTGCATTAGCAGGTGGATTCTTAACCACTGCGCCACCAGGGAAGTCCCGGCATCCCCATTTTAAAGATGAGAAAATTAAGACAGAATGGCTAAGTAACCTCTCAAAGGCCAAGCAGCTCTAGGGAACCGCTAGATTCACATACAACTGTCTGGCTCAGGGGTTGAATTCCTAAGTCTGCCAACTTTTAGTCCTGAGCTTCATCCATGGAATCTCAATTATTAATACTCAAAAAAGCAGCAAGGAGAACAGTGTAAGAAAAGATTCAGAGGGCTATTCTGACAAATATATTTTTAAAAACCACCTTGATACTGTGGAACTCAAAAGACCATCCCAGTTGTCATAAATACAAAATACAAAATTGGGTCTGATGCATTCATGGCATCTCTGAGATTTTTTTTAATACATTTATTTATTTATTTTATATTTTATTTTTGGCTCTGTTGGGTCTTCATTGCTGCGCGCGGGCTTTCTCTAGTTGCGGCGAGCGGGGGCTACTCTTTGTTGCGGTGCTCGGGCTTCTCACTGCGGTGGCTTCTCTTGTTGTGGAGCATGGGCTCTAGGCACGCAGGCTTCAGTAGTTGTGGCACGCAGGCTCAGTAGTTGTGGCTCGCGGGCTCTAGAGCACAGACTCAGTAGCTGTGGCGCACAGGCTTAGTTGCTCCACAGCATGTGGGATCTTCCCGGACCAGGGCTCGAACCCGTGTCCCCTGCACTGGCAGGCAGATTCTCAACCACTGTGCTACCAGGGAAGCCCGCATCTCTGAGATTTTAAGCATAAAAAAACTGAGTGACTTGGACAATTTTTGGCTTATGAGCATGAAAAGGCTGGCTCAGTAACCTTCCAGGGAAATGACCACAGGGCTCTGACCCACATATGGCAGCCCCCCTTCACCTCTACCCCAGGGCACACATGCTATCGCCCACTGCCAGCCCTCAACACTGGCAACACGTCTGCTGGACACGAGCATGGTAGCTCGTTTGACTTGGACACAACCTTGTTAAGGCATAAGGCGTGTGGACGTGTACATGCCCTCCAGCCATGCCCAAGTGCACATGCACATATATGGCTATGTGTTAACACCTGTATGCATGTGCGTAATGTATATGCACACCTGTACACATAAACTCATCCATGTATATATACACACATGTGTGCACACATACACAGGCACATGCACGCACTCCTGTGCACATCCATATATGCTCACATGCATGTGAGCGCACATGTGTGTACACATGTGCTGGAAGCTGTGCATATAGGCATACACACATCCATGTACATGCATGTGCAATACAATGCAACATGCACATACATCTACACATACATGCATGTACACACAGACACATGGGCACATGTACACAATACACATGTGCATGTGTCCGTGCACACACCAGTACACAGAGACACACGTACACACATACACAGTACACCCACGCACGTATATATACACATGCACACACTTACACGTGCACACACAGTTCTGGGGCAGGCCAGCCCTCCGGGGCAGCTGCGCTCCTCTCCATCTAAACAGTGCATAACACAGCACTCTTTCTCTGACCATTGTTCTCTGTACAAAAACAAACTCCCAGCCAAGTTTGACTTTATTTTGTGACTTGCGTGCAACTTCCATCTGAGCGCTGTTGGAAAGACTCTCGAACTTGACAAAGTGTAAGAAGCTGATGTCACTTCTGTGAGTTGCTGCAGATGGTCTGAGCAGGTCGGCGGCGAGGGCCAGACCTCAGAGGCCAGAGCCGCCTGGCCCCTCCACGCGGGGCCTCTGGGCCAGCTGACGTCAGAGGACTCCGATCTCTGTTGTGTCGCCCATAGAGCCAACCTCCGCTCTGCAAGCAGCCCCTGCCTTCCCTGGGCTGCATCCACAGCCTCCAGACCCTCTCCTTCCCGGACCCCTAAACCTTGGAGAAAGAAAGAGTTTCATGACAAGTTTTATTAGCGATGCCTCTTGTGCAAACTCTCTGGGTTAGGTCAATGCTATTAACCCCGTTTTACAGAGAGGGAAACAGACCCAGAGAGGGCAAATGCTTCACTCAAGGTCACACAGCATGTTGGGGCAGAAGTAGGACCATCAGCCCCAGACTGTTTATTGGGCTAAGACACAAGGATTTGTGATGCAGGATTCTAGGGAGTTCAAGCTGAAGGTCCTGGAACTCAGACCTCAGGACCTCCAGAGATGGACGCAGGGGCAGCATCCAAAATCTTCATTGCTGTGTGACACCGCCTCACCACCCACCCCCAGCTCCCACCTTCCCTTTGTTCCGCTAGCTGGGTAATGTATTCCAGTCTCCTAAATGTAGCTAGGTTACAGCTTCTAAAGAACTTCAATAGCTACAGGACCTTCTGGCGCCATCAGCTAGATTCCAAAGGCAGAGCAGAAAGCAACTGGATTATAGTCTGTCTTGATTTTTCTTCTAACTGATGCTGAAACGCTCACATCTCGCTGCTGCATCACTTGCCCTCACAGCGAGGGGTGGGGGCAGTGGCATAGGCTGCCCTCCGCCTCTCCTTCAACCCCCCAGCACTTTAGCATGAGGCTGGACATAAACAAGAGCCCGGTACCCACTTGTAAAAAGGAAATGAAAGAGGAAGGCAAGGCGGAGATGACAGACGTGCAAACTGGGAAAACACGAAAACCAAAGGCCACAAACCTCAGCGCAGAAAGTAGGTCCCCTGGGCCAAAGCGTGTGTTTATGCCTGGCTCTCCCAAGGAGCTTTACAGAGGGCAAATCAGCCCACGTGCTGGTAACGGTGCGTCCTGGGACGGAGCCCAGACGCTTGGTGTGCGCTGCTGAGCTTGTGAATTCCGGCTGCCAGAGGCTCGCAGGTTTGATAGATCCAACCTGGCCCTGCTGGTGTTGGAGGTTCCCGAGAATATACAGACCCCGGACGCCCCAGCTCCTCGATGTGGATGGAAAGGTCATCGGCAGGGAGCCCTCCATGTCTTCCTACGTGAAACTCTGTCCTCATCTTCCTGGGCTTTCTTCCCAAAGATCCCCCCTTCAGCAAATCTTTACCCACTCTTTTTTTTTTATTGAAGTGTAGTTGATTTACAATGTTGTGTTAGTTTCAGGTGTACAGCAAAGTGATTCAGTCATATATATATGTATATTCTTTTTCAGATTCTTTTCCCTTATAGGTCATCACAAAATATTGAGTAGAGTTCTCTGTGCTATACAGTAGGTCCTTGTTGGTTATCTATTTTATATCTAGTCGTGTGTATATGTTAATCCCAAACTCCTAATTTACTCCCCCCTCTTCCCCCTTTGGTAACCATAAATTTGTTTTCTACGTCTGTGGATCTATTTCTATTTTGTCCATAAGTTCATTTGTATCACTTTTTTTAGATTCCACATATAAGCAATATCATATGATATTTGTCTTTCTCTGTCTGGCTTACTTCACTTAGTATGATAATCTCTAGGTCCATCCATGTTGCTGCAAATGGCATTATTTCATTCTTTTTTATGGCTGAGTAATACTCCATTGTATATATGTACCACATCTTCTTTATCCATTCATCTGTCGATGGACATTTAGGTTCTTTCATGTCTTGGCTATTGTAAACCGTGCTGCTATGAACGTTGGGGTGCATGTATCCTTTGGAATTATAGTTTTCTCTGGATGTATGCCCAGGAGTGGGATTGCTGGATCATATGGCAACTCTATTTTTAGATTTTTAAGGGACCGCCATACTTTTCTGCATAGTGGCTGCACCAATTTACATTCCCAACAACAGTGTAAGAGGGTTCCCTTTTCTCCACAAAATCTTTACCCGCTCTTGTGAGTGACACCCACCAGCCTCAGGCAAGTTGGGGCGGGAGGAGCACAGGGCACGTTTGTCATCCGCTTTAGTTCCCCAGCGCTCTGTCCCCTTCCCTGTCAGGCCCTTCCCTCTGTGTTAGTTGGCTCAGCCTGCCGAAACGAAATATCATAGGCTGCAGTGGCTTAAACCACAGACATTTATTGTCTCACGGTTCTGGAGGCTGGAAGTCTAAGATTAAGGTGTTGACAGGGTTGGTTTCACTGGAGGTCTCTCTCCTTGGTTTGTATATGGCCGCCTTCTGTGTCCTCACATGGTCGTCCCCCTGTGCACATGTACCTGGTGTCTCTCTGTATCCAAGTTTTCTCTTCTCATAAGGACACTGGTCAGACTGGATTGGGGCCCATCCCAACAGCCTCATTAAACTTAATCATCTCTCTAAAGGTCCTGTCTGCAAAAACAATCACACTCTGAGGTTCTGGGGGTTAGAGCTTCAACCTAGGAACTGGGGGGGGGGACACAATTCAGCCCATAACACCTTCTTCGGAGTCTGAATGGGAGACAGTCTGATTTCCCCAGTGGAAGCTGCAGAGGTCCTCCTCCCTCCATTCCTGGGCTCCCTTGCTGCTGGGCCGGGCATGGGACTTGGCCAATGGATGCTCAGCCCCTGGACTCTGGGTCTGGAGCAGGTGAGGCAGGCGCCGGGGACACAGGGGGACCCTCTTCCTTTGGTGTTGGTGGCAGCACGGCAAGAGCAGCCAGACCATGTTCCTGGAGCGGAAGAGGGGGTGTGGCTGGCAACAGAGGCCACTTCAGCGAGTCTGTGCTCCTGGCCCAGAACACAGCACGAAGCGCACAGCGGTACCCGGCCCTCAGCTCTGCGATGGAGGTTTCCAGTTTCCACAGCATGGTTTTGGGCATGGATCCTGACTGCTTAGCCTCAAACTCTGGTCCTCCAGTCGTCCCTGTGATTCTGTGAGCTCCTGATATGCTTTCTAGTAAGTTCCCTTTCTGCTTAAAGCAGTCAGAGCCAGATTCTGTTGCTTGTGATTGAGAATCTGAACTCCTACGGAGGAGAAACTTTTCACTTTTGAGTGAGATCTCCACTGACTTTAAATAAGATAGGGAATAAAATCAACTTTCATGTAATTCGGGAACAAAAAAAGACTTTCAACAGAACTATTCATTGAACTGCATAAACAATAAAAGTTTTACCTCCAGACCAATCTCATAAAACACTCTCCCTCAAGAACTTATGATGGCTCCCTTGTGCCCACGGTTTCAAGTTAAGCTCCTTTGTCTGGCTTTTAAGAACCTCCATAATTACAGCCTGTCTGGCCCCTCTCGTGCCCTTCTGCTGCGGTCTTCTACGGTCAGAATAGCCTCCTGCTTGGTGGTGAAGCACACAGGTTTTCTCGTCAGACTGCTTTTGTTTGAATCCAGCCCAGCCACCTTCTGGGAATGTGAAGTTGGATGCTTGAAATCTCTCAGCCTCAGTTTCCTTGTATGTACAACGGAGATGGTGATGGTCCGTGGAAGGCATTTTGATTGACTTCTTACCATCTCTATCCCAGGAGATGAGTCTGACTCAGCAGGTCTCAGGTATAGTTACAGGACCACCAGCAAGAGAATCACCTGGGAATTTGTTAGGAATGCCATCCCAGACGTGCAGCATCAGGCATTCTGGGGGTGGAGCCCAGCATTCTGTTTTAAGAAGCCATCCCGGGGATTCTGATGTAGTGTGAGGACCACTGCTCTAAGCTAGTACTGGTTCCATCACCACTGCCAGCGACTAATTAAGAAGAGACAAGACTAATACCAACAAGACTCATGGAAAAAGTTGCTGTGGCTTCTAGAAAAGAAGCTTCTTGGCTCCTAGGAGGAAGCCATGGCTCCCCTCCTCCCTCTTCCCCAGGACTGTAGAGGAAATAAGATGCAGTCGGGAGGGAGGTTGAAGCTGATGCATGGTGAGGGCAGTCCTGGGAGGCGCACTGAGAAATGAGAAATGAAGCCAGAGCTGTGATGAAACCCTGCCCACAACCCACCCTACTTCCAAATATCCAGTTACATGAGCCAGGAAAATGCCTTATTTTTCAGCTGATTTGAGTCAGCTTTCTGTGACTTGCAGCCAAAAGAATCCTAACGATTTACCTTCTAAGATTGCTATGAGGTGAGATTATACACAACGTCTGATACCCTGGAAACGCTCAGGACATGTCTATCGTCATTATCGTTAGTATTATTATCACTATGATTATTAAATACATTCCAGATGCATTGAAACAAACTGTATCTTGACCAATTCTATTTTTCCGGCCGGGAACACACACCATCACGCGCTTTAGTTTTCTAAATCCCACCTTCCTATTTCAAGGCCCATCGCAAATGGAATCTCTTCTGACGCACTTGAGATTTAGAGTTTTTTCATCCTCTCCACTGAATTCCTGTTGTGTCCGTTTCCATGTCTTCGTCTTCCCTGGTTTGGTATATGACTGTGATATAATTGTGTCCACAGGGGCTGTTTATACAGTTGGACAGTTGAATACGACACAGCTTTCCCTGCCATGGGTGGGCGGCGGTGGGGGTTGCGGGGGTAGGCAGGCCTGGGTGTCAAACCTTTGCTTTCTCTTCCCAACGACAACGTAAGCTCCTTGCAAGCAGAGCCCAAGTGTTTTGTTTCTCTGCAAGACCCAGCATGATGCTGAGTGCTTGGGCAAGGGGAACTGATATTCATTAGAGCACCCATCAGATACCACTCGAATGCTTTACCTGTATTATCACATTAAGTTCTTATAACAGTTCTACAGAGTAGTTACAACTGTATTTCTCAGGCCCACCAGCATGGCAGGAAAAATAGTTGCAAAAGGAATCTTTAAAGACTGTATTCTCTGTGTTCAACCTTACTGGGAATTCCAGACCATCTGAGACCCAAATTGTTCTGAGAGTCCCCCAAAAGTGTGGCTCACCTGCGTTCTGTAGACCATCCTCTTGGCTCACCCCTGCATCTGCCATCTTCCCCCTGTCATTCCCCCCCCAACTTCACCCCCACGATCACGCTGTTCCTGCCACGGCCAAGGTCCGAGGGTCAGACGTGCTGGCGTCCTGCGCCCCTTTGCCATGTCGGTGCCTGGGATGGAGAATACCATCCAGTGATGCTGCGGATATACATGCTGCAGATGGTCCAGCACAGACACGCGGCCTCTCACCTCCTCTCCTCCGTGAACGTGCCGTCTTCCTTCTTGTAGCTTCTAAAGCATCTCTCATACCGTGAACTCACTCACGCCTTCTTTTTTTTTTTTTTAAAGTTTTTTTTTTTGTTTTTATTTATTTATTTATGACTGTGTTGGGTCTTCGTTTCTGTGTGAGGGCTTTCTCTAGTTGCGGCGAGCGGGGGCCACTCTTCATCACGGTGCACGGGCCTCTCACTGTCGCGGCCTCTCTTGTTGCGGAGCACAGGCTCCAGACACGCAGGCTCAATAGTTGTGGCTCACGGGCCTAGTTGCTCCACGGCATGTGGGATCTTCCCAGACCAGGGCTCGAACCCGTGTCCCCTGCATTGGCAGGCGGATTCTCAACCACTGCGCCACCAGGGAAGCCCACGCCTTCTTTTTTGATGACTCCCAACCCAGGGAAGCCCAGGCCGATTCATTTCATCTGCTTTCCTGCTGCCAAGTACAGTTGAAGAAAAGCCAGCACCCCGGTGCCTGCCTTTGCTGCCACTGACACTGGTAGTTCTTTAACTCATTTCCTGCCGACTGTTGAACTCTTCCACTCTTCTCTGCTCACATACCATCACGCAGATGGCAACATTAGGGGAAGCTGGGTGAGGGGTATATGGAAACTCTCTACTGTCTTTGCAGCTTTTCTGTAAATCTCAAATGAATGCAAAATTAAAAGTTTATTTTAAAGAAACAGGGTGCAGACATAAATAAATCAGTAACACACTAAGTATTATTTTATTTTATGACAATGACACATGTTTCTGATTAATGGTCTTTTTCTTTGGAGGAGACCCTTCTGGAGTCTAAGGGAATTCCCTCCTCCAATATCTGGGCAGTATCATGTGAACAAGATCATCTTGTTTGTGTGTTTTTTATTCTGATGATGATATAAATTCTTGGGGAAATGATAGAGTAGGTCAGAACAAACAGGATAGGGGGGTTTGATCATGGCTAGGGTGTGTTTCTGCAACCTGCTATCAACCTCAGATAAAGAACATTCTGGTTCCTTAAAGCCTGGCTAAACTTTTTAAGAGGCCCAAGGTGCTCATGACCAAGGAGTGTCTGATAGAGAATGATGGCTAGCAACATATTTTAGTGACTCCGCCCCTCCACCACTGCATGTGCCTTCTGATTTAAAACTTTCTATTCTACATTTTAAAAATTCAGTTCTGGGGGACAAGTCTAACTGACAAAGAGACTTTTCTCTACAAAGTAAGTAAATAAGTATAGAGTGAGTTCCTTTGATGTATTTAAAAGTTCATTCTCGGGTGCATTTAGCATGTTTCTTGGTGCTCTATTGTGTGCCAGGCACCGTCCCGCGGAATTTACATCCTGGTTGGGGAGTCAGATTAGAAATGTCGAAATAAACAAGAAAGGTTATTTCTGGTTATATGAGTCTGCTAAGGCTGCTGAAACAAAATACCACAGACTGTGTGGATTAAGCAACAGAAATTTATTTTCTCACAGTTCTGGAGGCTGGAAGTCCAATATCAAGGTATTGGCAGGTTTGGCTTCTCCTGAGGCCTCTCTTCTTGGCTTGCAGACGGCCACCTTCTTGCTCTGTCCTTACATGGCCTTTCCTCTGTGCACACACATCCCTGGTGTCTCTTCCTCTTTTTATAAGGACATCAGTCCATTGGTCCTATTGGATTAGGGGCAACCCCTCTCGTATGATCTCATTTAACCTTAAGTACTACTGCAAAGGCCCTATCTCCAAATACAGTCACATTGAAGGGTTGGGGCTTCAACATACGAATTGGAGTGGGGTGGGGGGGACAGTCAGCCCAAAACACTGGTGCTGATAAGCACTATGAAAAAAAATGAATATAAGAATGAGAGGGGGACTTCCCTGGTGGTCCAGTGGTTAGGACTCCACGCTTCCACTGCAGGGGGCATGGGTTCGATCCCTGGTTGGGGAACTAAGATCCCACATGCCGTGTGGTACAGCCAAAAAATGAATAAATAAATATAAATTTAAAAAAAATAAAGAATGAGAGTGAGGTCATAGGGCCACGGTTTAGATGGGGTGGCGAAGGAAGTCCTCTCCTAGGAGCACTGAGACCTGACAGACAAGACATCTGTTCCCAGAGGTGCACCACTTACAAACTAGTCTGGCTTTAGACATTCATAAAAATGGATGGTGAAAGGAGTTTTACGGTTCAGCTGCTCCAAACCCCTCATTTCTAGACAATGGAAGTCTAGAAAAGATAAACAGCATTTACAATTGTTTTTCACTTATAGCCTCTCACTCCATCCTTATACCAGCCTGTACTGGAAGACTTTGTTTTAATCCTTTATTATGGAACAGTTTCAACATACACAAGAGTAGGCCCAACAGCATAATGAACCCTCGTTCTTCTTCAAAACTTTGCTAGTCTTTCATCTCTTCCCCTTTCTTTCCCCCAGAATATTTTAAAATAAATTCCACGTCTGGATTCACCAGTATATATTTCAGCCTGCATTACCAGCGAATAAAGGAATTCTTTGTTGTCACTGTTGGTTTTTTTATAACTAGTAAGGTAAGTGTTGTCACCCTCAGTGAGGGCACTGAGACCCCATGCTCTGGTAAATGTCACACCTCTGGAAGATCCAGGTCCCCAAACTGAGTCTTCCAACTCCAAATCCAGGCTCTTCTAGTACACAACTAACGTACTGCCAATAGTGGGAATCACTGCCAATAATTTAAGAATCATTTCCCTAAGTGTGTAATGCAATTAATGAGTTTACACACATCTTTTTAGGAACACAGTTAAGTAAATGAGGGAACATCACTATTTCTTTTTTGCTCCCCGTTTAAAAAAAAAAAAAGGCTGAGTGTGGGGTGGCAGAGAGAAGGTAATTCTAGTAGAAACTGCATTATCTAGGTAAAGAATCAATAGGCCTTGTGTTAATGTGCCTCCAGGATATTGCCATTAATATCGAACTCGGACTCCTTCCCCAAATCTGGGGCCGATTTGCCTGGACTGGGGCGCCATCTAGTGGACTTTCCCCACATTCTCTTCAGTACTGAGTCTAGCCCCGCACTGAACACCAGATGGCCTGCTCAGTCTCTCAAAGTTTCCCTAGGCCTTTGGGGTAAAAACTGATTTTAACAGGAAAAACCTATTCCGGTATTTCTTCTCTTTATTTCGAAGATGCAGCTGCATATCATAGACTACTTGGCTTGCCTTTCCTCAAAACTTCGATTATGAGTTCTGATTCCTGGATTTTCTATTTGTTTCTTTTTCATAGGAGGTCCCCATGGTTCCTGATACAGCGGTCCCAGACAAGCCTGGGAGGGTGTGTGTGTGTGTGTACGTGTGTGTGTGTGTGTGTGTGTGTGTGTACAGATTAGTGATGCAGCGTGATGGGCTGCAGCATTGTGATGCGGTCGACTTTTCAAGCCAGGCCTGATGTGTTCCGCGCTTGATCTTTTCCAGAGGCTCAAGCATCCACTACAGCAGCTGGGTCACTGCGGGGACTGTTCTCACGGAGGTGTGTGACCTCGGAGGGAAGTTTCCTGGACACATCCAGCCTACGGTGGCAGTTAATACAGCATACTGTTAAGTCACTCGGAACACAGGAGAATAGGTGATGCTTCCAGGTGGTCAATCAATTTGGCGCATTTTATTAGCACTTGTCCTCCCTCTGGGCTTCTTTTTGTACCCATAACCTCTGAAGCACTTGGGAAGGGAGAAGCACTTTCTCAAGGTCCTCAAGCAACCAAGTGATATTTATTTCCCTCTTTAAAAAATATACCCACTGTCTCCCTGAAATCTAGGTCTTAAGGAATGATTTCATGAATAAAATAAGGATTTTTTTTTTTTTTGGCAAAATCCTATTCACAAGAGTATATCTTGGTAAGGACAATGTTTCTTAATTGGAAGGGGGCAGTTATAGAATCTTCTCAGAGTTTGATAAAAAAAAAAAAAATGAATTGTCTCTATAAAAATATGCTCCAATATACAACATTGTGATTCACTGCCTCCCAAAAGGGCTTAAAAACTACAAACTAGAGAAAGGGAGTATGTAGTGCTGTGGTTCATGGTCTTTTCAGCATCCAGAATTTCTTTTCAATTCAACATTATTCAATCAATCACTGGAGGGCTTGCCAGGTGCCAGGCACTGGGCTGGATGCTGAGTATACAAAAATAAATAGACACGATCCATGACTTTAAGAAATGTCGTAACATTTTCTCATTTTATTATTTTCCTCCATAGACCTCACGCTTTGAAAGCATCTATTCATACAACTCCAATTATTGGTTATTTTCTATTTGTCTTTCCATGAGACAGCCAATGTCACTGCCATGAGGAATCCAAGGCCTTGCATAGAACCTGGTACACAGCAGGTGCTCCGTAAATGTTTGCTCAGTTATACTGAATTGAGTTGATAAAATTCGAATCAAAAGTGAAAACACGGAGCTCCCCGGTGGTCTAGTGGTTGGGATTCCGGGCTTTCACTGCCGCGGTCCAGCTTCAATCCCTGGCCGCAAACTGAGATCCTGCAAACTGTGCAGTGCGGCCAAAAGAAAATCTGAAAACATAGTTCATGTTTGAGTTTTATCACGGGTAAACTATTTTTCTAAAGGATAAACTGATTTCTCATAGGGCTTTTGAAATACTGAAACTAACCTCTGAATGCTCTGTTTAATCTGAGAACAGCAGTCGCCAAGAGCCACAGACTAGAAACCCAGAATCTGCCGTCCTTGGAAAAACTCTTCACGTTTTAAGAATTTCAGTTATTCAGTAGACGTCACTAAGATGTTTGGTTAGCAAAAGGAATGTAAATATAAATTCTTTTCTCATATCATGAACCAAAACCAATGCTAGAAGAATTAAAGAGTTAAAGGTTTTAAAATGAGAGGGGTGGGGGGAGAAGGGAGGGAGACAGGGAGGAAAGAAAAAAGATATAAATGAATACAGATCTTCCTCAACTTACGAGGGGCTTATGTCCTGATAAACCCATTGTCAGTTGAAAATATCATAGGTCAAAAATGCATTTAATACCCCTAACCTACCAAACATCACAGCTTAGCCCAGCCTACCTTAAACCCACTCAGAACACTTACCTTAGCCTACAGTTGGGCAAAATGATCTAACCCAAGGCCTATTTTATAATAAAGTGCTGACTATCTCATGTAATGTATTGAATTTTATACTGAAAGTGCAAAACATAATGTTTGTCTGGGTACAGGATGGTTGTAAGTGTATCAGTTGCTGACCCTCTGATCACGAGGCTGACTGGGAGCCCAGCATCAGAAGAGAGTACTGGTAAAGCAACTATACGCCACTAAAAATTAATTTTTAAAAATTTAAAAATTAAAAAGAAAAAAAGAGAGTGCTGTACTGTATGTCACTAGCCTGAAAAAAAGATCAAAATTCAAAATTTGAAGTTCGGTTTCTACTGAATACATATCACTTTTGCACCATCGTAAAGGCGAAAACTCCTAAGTTGAACCATCGTAAGTCGGGAACTGTCTGTATCTGATTTCTGAGTGGGAAGGGACGTTCTGCATAAAAATAAGCTAAAAAATTCCAGTAAGAAAACTCAACATTCGACTTTTCAAAAACCCTAAAAGGCAAGTAGCAAACTGGGAAACAAATTTACAACAAATATGGCAAAGGCTGAATGATATCAATCAAAGAATCAAAGCATATTATGAGTAGAACAGACAATCAGGCAAAGATGTCTAAATGGGGCAGACACGGAGCCGTCACTCACCCAGCATGGATGTCACCTCTTCTGTGCCCTCCTGTACCAGAGACCAGAACGCTGAAAACTACATTTCCCTGACTGCCTTGCTGGAGGGTGTTCATTTCAGATATACATACAGACATCAAACGAGACCAGGGAGCTCTCTTAGACTCTAAAAATCTCCCTTTCCTAAAGCCATATTGGTTTGGGCACAATTCAGGATGGCATTTTGCAACACTGTGAAGCCTTGATTTGTTGATGTGCTTCTCTTTCAGAGTAATCCTTTCCTAAGCACCTAGCACTACTACTTGCAAGGGGTATACCCAGCCATTGAGTGCAATGTGTCCCCGGGTTTCTGGCTAGGAGATCCGGTAAAGAAAAGTATGATGTTGGATACTCTGACCCAAGGCAGTCCTGAAACATGGCGTCTGCTTGGCCCATTTGCCTGAGTCTCTGCCTCAATTCCCAGTTCCCATGCCTTTCACCTCTTTTGCCCCCAGGGCCCGTGTCCTGCACTAAACCTAGCCTGGTTGGCTGTGTTCCCATTGCCTCTGTTAGCTCTCAAATTCCCCTGGGTGTCAAAGCTCACTGTCTATTTCTTGTCTTCCCCAGCCCTTGGGGGTGGGGAGGTGGCAGTTAATATCATGAATGCACATGTATTTCTCTAGCTGAAGCCACATGGTTGCCTGATATCTAGAATCCCTAGCTGTCATACACCACCCACTGGATTGGACATCCAAGTTTTGATTCTTAGTGGAATCAAGCCTGAGCTACCCACGCATCTGGGACATTGTACCTTATACTGCATGTTTGTGTTTGGTGGAAGGGTCTCTACAATTCGGTCGAGGCTCCTACCCAAGCAATAACCTGTACCTGAGGAAACGGAGCATCGTCAATGCCAGCTCACTTCCACCCCTGCTGTCTTGCTACCGTGTTCCAGCATCTTTGTTCTGGATCTCACTGAACTTATGATAGCACAAGGGTTATATCCAAATAAATGGTTTTCCTTAAAACAATCAAGAAGTCTAGATTCTTTCCAATATCGTAGTCACTTCTGAGGATTAAAAAAATCCTCAGAATAATAAATAAGTGCAGTTGATAGAGCTGTGAGTATTTTTTCAGATAGATGGCACTCTTAATGACAATTCCGCCCAGTGCATTGGCTAGAGAGCGCCACCTAGTGGGGAAACAAGCTGCCTATTATGGAGGTGCCAGAAAATAAAACGGAGAGAGAATAAAATGATACCTATTATTGACATTAGAGATATATGGAATCCCACAAGGACAAATCACTCTACTAAAAACAGGAAAGAAAGAAAAGCTCTTGAAGATACTAAATGATTCCAGCAAAACTATTTTGGTACCTTTTCAGAATAAATATATAAATTTATTTTCAGGTAGATAACTATGTACCTTTTTAGGATATTATATAATTGAACTTTATACTCCCTGTTTTTAGGCAAATATGCAAATAACAAGTTAAAGTTTACAATAGCTTTTTACTGAAGGAAATTATGTCCAATATATGTCAGAGAATCAAAAGAGTTTAGACTCAATCTCCTACTTTCTGTAGCTTCCATACAGTAAATGTTAATGTTCATATTGATGGAAGTAAAGCAGTGGTTCTCAAGTAGTGCACATAAAAGTCACGTTTCTAAACATGACGGTGTGCTTTAAAATCCAAATTTCTGGTCTCTAAATGCCAGCGACTCAGACTCACTGGTCTGGATTAGGGCCCAGAAATCTGCATTTTTAACAAGCACACTAGTGATTCTAAAGCACGTGGTCTCTTAGGCTTGGAGACATGATTTAAGACACTGTAAGATGCCATGGTTCCTTCTGAATCATTAAAGAACAATGAAATTATGTGCATTCAAATGTTATTTTAATGTTTCAAAAGCTAGTAACCCCATGTGAGTCACAATCAGCGTACGCAATCTGCATACCTGATAATACAAAACAATTCAATGCCTGAGCACGTTGGGTAGCAGGTAACTCACTCCTGAGTGTCAGAAACAGGGTTCTAGGTTCAATATTCCCACTGGGAAACAGGGACATAGGAAGACTTGCTACTTGCCCAATGTCCACCTGTCAACCAACCCCAGACCACATTTCAGAACAAGTGTTATTTCTCCCTAGAGTCTGCCTCTCCCCACAGCTGGAGCCACTGCCCTCCTCTGCAGGTTCAGCTCTGAAACCTCCCCAGTGAAGCTCCACTACCCTCGGAGGAGTCCCCTAGGCAATGACGGCGAGAGCAGTGAGTTCTCCTGACTTCTTAAAATATCTCCCTAAGGCTTTCGTAATAAAACTGGATTCTCTCCAAAACAAAATGACCAATTCAGAGAGTACCAGCTCGTGCCTTTTCAGCCCAATTCTATCAGATTTTCTTCAAATATACATAGATAGGTATCCTCCAGCCCTTCGCCCTCAGCTATTTAGAGCAGCGATTCTCAACCTTGACTGCCATTAGAATCATTACCGATGCTTTAAAAAATTCCAATGCCTGGGGCTTCCCTGGTGGCGCAGTGGTTGAGAATCTGCCTGCCAATGCAGGGGACACGGGTTCGAGCCCTGGTCTGGGAAGATCCCACATGCCGCAGAGCAACTGCGCCTGTGAGCCACAATTACTGAGCCTGCGCGTCTGGAGCCTGTGCTCCGCAACAAGAGAGGCCGCGATAGTGAGAGGCCCGCGCATCGCGATGAAGAGTGGCCCCCGCTTGCCACAACTAGAGAAAGCCCTCTCACAGAAACGAAGACCCAACACAGCCATAAATTAAAAAAAAAAAAAAAAAAAATTCCAATGCCTGCCCATCAGCATATACAAAACTTAACTCAAAATGGATCAAAGGGGCTTCCCTGGTGGCGCAGTGGTTGGGAGTCTGCCTGCCGGTGCAGGGGACACGGGATCGAGCCCTGGTCTGGGAGGATCCCACATGCCGCGGAGCGACTGGGCCCGTGAGCCACAATTACTGAGCCTGCACGTCTGGAGCCTGTGCTCCGCAACAAGAGAGGCCGCGATAGTGAGAGTCCTGCGCACCGCGATGAAGAGTGGCCCCCGCTCGCCGCAACT
Organism: Balaenoptera borealis; assembly: GCF_965194805.1. Lineage (NCBI taxonomy): Eukaryota > Metazoa > Chordata > Mammalia > Artiodactyla > Balaenopteridae > Balaenoptera > Balaenoptera borealis. Next base: position 12,470,098 of record NC_138865.1, on the reverse strand, counting down.
GGAGAAAGCCCTCGCACAGAAACGGGGACCCAACACAGCCATAAATAAATAAATAAATAATTAAAATATATCATTAAAAAAAGAGTAAAATAATATTTAAAAAAAAAAAAATGGATCAAAGACCTAAATGTAAGCGGGGGGGGGGCGGGGGGGCCCAAAGGGGGGGGGCCCAAGAAGAAAACAGGGGTAAATCATCAAGACTTTGGATTTGGCAATGAATTCTTAGATATGGCACCAAAAGCAAAAGCAATGAAAAAAAAAGTAGGTAAATGGGACTTTATCAAAATTTTAAAATTTTGTACATCAAAGAAAGTGAAAAGACCACCTATGGAATGGGAGAAAATGTTTGCTAAATCATATATCTGAGAAGGGTCTAGTATCTAGGATATATAAAGAACTCTTACAACTCAACAAAAACAACAACAACAATAAAACAGGCCATTCAATTTAAAAAATGGACATAGGACTTGAATGAACATTTCCCCAAAGAGGATACACAAATGGCCAACAAGAACATGAAAAGATGTTCACCAGTGTTAACCATTAGGGCTAATGCAAATCAAAAGCACAAGGAGAAACCAATTTATACCCACTAAGATGCTATAATTTAAAAGGGGGTGGAAATAACAACTTTCGGTAAAGATGTAGAGAAAGTGGAACATTGCTGTTAAGATTGTAATATAGTACAGCTGCTATAGAAAAGCAGTTTGGCAGGTCCTCAAAAAGTTAAAGGTAAATTTACTATATGACCTAGCAATTTCACTCCTAGGTATATGACCAAAATATTTGAAAACAGATACTAGAAAAAGAATTTGTACACAAATGTTCATAGCAGCATCATTCACAATAGCCAAAAAGTGGCAACAACCCAAATGCCCATCAACTTGGACCTAGAGACTGTCATACAGAGTGAAGTAAGTCAGAAAGAGAAAAACAAATGTCGTATATTAACGCATATATGTGGAATCTGAAAAAATTGGTACAGACGATCTTATTTACAAAGCAGAAATAGAGACACAGATGTAGAGAACAAAGGTATGGATACTATGGGGGGAAGGCAGGGGGTGGGAAGAAGTGGGAGATTGGGATTGACATATATACACTATTGATACTATGTATAAGATAGATAACTAATGAGAGCCTACTGTATAGCACAGGGAACTCTACTCAGTGCTCTGCGGTCACCTAAATGGGCAGGAAATCCAAAAAAGAGGGGATATATGTATATTTATAGCTGATTCACTTTGCTGTACAGTAGAAACTAACACAACATCATAAAGCAACTATACTCTAATAAAAAAATTTTTTAAATGCCCATCAACTGATGAATGGATAAACAAAATGTGGTATATTCATACAATGGAGTATTATTCAGCCATAAAAAGGAATGAAGTATTGATACCTGCTACAACACAGATGAATCTCAAAAACATTATGCTACATGAAAGATGACAGACACAAAATGTCACATATTGAATGATTCCTTTTATATGAAATATCCAAAATAGGTAAATCCATAGAAACTGAAAGCAGATTGGTGGTTTCCAGGGGCTGGGAAAGCGGGGTGGGGAAAATAGGGAGTGAATGCTTGATGGGTACGGGGATTCCTTTTGAGATGACAAAAATATTCTGGAACTAAATAGAGGTAATGGTTGCATAATGAATGTACTAAACACCACTGAACTGTTCACTTTAAAATGGTGAATACATCACTCCAGACCTATTAAATCTGGATGTCTGGGGTGGGACCTAGGCATCGTATACAATGAAGCTCTCCAGGTGACTTCAAGCAATAAGAGTCACTGACTAATATAAGTCTCACCCTTCCCAGAGCCCCAGTGGGATCTGGAATTGTAGCCTTGAAATGTCCAGGCAGCATCCTTTTTTGAGCACGCTATGGCCCTTTGTCTTGGCTCTCTGGGGTTCACCAAGCCCCCTTCAAGGGGCTGGTGTCCAGGAGGAATCTTGCCGACATCCCCATCAGCCATAGCCTGCTTTGTTCTATCCAGTGGTCTTTTCCACCAAATCCTAACGTGGAGTCCAGGCTTGGGTGGTCATGGTCCTGGTACACTTTCCAATGTTCTGGAAGGAATTCTTACAATGACCAGGCTTTGCAGTGGTTTCTTCACACTGTCTTCTGCCATTTCACCATTGATGTGATTGCACAGAGTCTAAACGTTTTCCTTTCAGGAATTCCAACCATATGTGTCAAGGGGAGAGGCAAAGGTCCAGCTGAAAATGCCAAGTACTCCCTTGCAGCGAGGCGTGGGCACGTGACCCGAGTTGGCCAATAGGAGGAGCCCATTCCAGACTTCGAAACGAGCGAGAGATGCAGAGAAGCAAGGGCAGCAGGGGCGCCTCCTGGGGGCAGTTGCTGGGCGCTCGGGGGTCGTTGTCCAGGGCAGGAGGGTCAGCAGCCCAATCTCTGGGATCTTTGTGCGCAACAACACCAGTGTCCAACCCGTCTAGCACGCGGTTTGCGGCTGGTTTCTGCCTGCATAGCCTCTGCTATTTTAATATGTTCAATTAATTCTTAAATTAGAGATGATTTCTTAGATTAGTAGTATTATATCCTTTTCCTTTGCGTTCAGACATTCCTCCGTTCATCTCCCTAACACCCTTCCCCTTACCTGGCTAACTTTGACCTACACTGATTGCTTGGACTTGATCTTGGTGGTGTGGGGTGTAGAGAAATCCCTTCCCAACCTCTTTGTAGCTCAGCTCCCGCCAGCTCCGTGTCCCCCTTGCTGTGGCTGTCCCCTTGACCTCGGCAGGGCTCACAGCCGTGGCAGATGAGGGCTCCACCCCTTGCTGGGGGCGACAGTGGGGTGGGGACGCTTGTCTTAATTGAACACCAGAGCTTTGCAGTGCTCTGTGGAAACTGTCGCTGGCCGTACATCCAGATCGACCCATCCCTCTGCCAGTTCTGTAACCATTCATTCATTCAGCGGATACTTTTGAGTGCCTACTGTGTGCCAAATCATTGGAGAAAATGGTGAACAAGACAGTCCCAGCTTGCATGCTGCTTAGATTTCAGGGGGGAAAGAGAAATAGGCAAATTAATTTCAAATGGTGACAAGAGCTATGAGGACAATCAAAGAAGGTAAAGGGTAGGTGGGCAGCAGGAGAGGGTGGAGTGGGCATTGTGCTTCCCTGACTGTCCACATGGTCAGGGAATGAATGGCATTTGAGCTGAGGTCGGAGTCATGAAAAGCCAAGCAGGTGGCCATTTGGGGAAGAGCTTTGTGGACTGGGGCAAACTAAAGAAGGCCACACATCCTTTGCCTCTGTTCCCATTGAGAGGTGGAATCTGTGGATCCAGCTGAATCCTCTGGATCTGGCTGAGCTCCGTAACTGCCTGGACCAATAGAAGCTGGCAGGATTGATGCTGGGCCAGTTTCCAGGCCATAAGAGACTGGCAACTTCCATTTCCTGTCTCTTGGGACCCTTGCTTGCGAACCCTGAGCCACCAAGTGAGAAGTCTGGCTGCTGACACTAACTAAACAGAGAGAGGTCTTCCAGGTCCATCCTTGTTGTAGCAGAACTTCCTTCCTTTATAAGGCTGAATAATGTTCCATTGTATGTATATACCATGCGTTCTTTATCCTTTTTTCGGTCACTGGACATCTGGGTTTCTTGTTTACTCTCAAATCACACGCCCACTTACTCTCACCTCTGGAAGGTCCCCAAGTCTGCATCACCTGATGATGACAGAGGTGGGAACACAGTGCCTGCCCAGGGTCAGGGCACGGCGGGGAGAGTGGGCTGGGAGTCACCCTTTGCAGGGTCACTTTTGGGACTTGGGAGTAGTGTCAGAGGTGCTGGCTGGGCACATCATCTGGGGTTCTGCTTTCCCTGGGAGGTTGTGGCCTCAATCAGCGGGTCCACTCTTCTACTAGTGGTCAAGGTCAAAAACCAGAGCCACTGGTGGAAGCTCTGCAGCCTCCATTAGGACCGAAGTTTGAGATGGAAGCTTATCTTCCCTGCCCCCTCCCCCCAGGTGACTTGACAGGCTTTCCTGAGGCAGAATCTGGTTAAGTCGGCTCTGGTGATGCTAGAACTCCTCATCCATCTTTATAGACTGTTTCTTCTACGGATAACTAAGCTCCTTTGTTACATTTCTTTAATAATTTTTATTTCATCATAAACACTGAAAAGATTCAAAAAGGCAAAGGGAAGAAAAAAAGTATCCATAATTTCACCACCAGGAAACAATTTCCCATCAGGTCCTTGCCTCTCCCTTCTTTTTTTTTTTTTAATAAATTTATTTATTTATTTATTTATTTATTTATTTATTTATTTATATTTTTGGCTGTGTTGGGTCTTCGTTGCTGCGCTCGGGCTTTCTCTAGTTGCAGCGAGCGGGGGCTACTCTTTGTTGCGATGTGAGAGCTTCTCATTGCAGTGGCTTCTCTTGTTGCGGAGCATGGGCTCTAGGCGCATGGGCTTCAGTAGTTGTGGCACGCGGGCTCAGTAGTTGTGGCTCATGGGCTCTAGAGCGCAGATCTATTAGCACGGGCTAATATCAGCTGGATATTAGCATGACGTACATGGCTCCTGACCCAATTTCTATTATCTTGGAAGTCATCATCTACTCTGTCTTTGCTGGACTTAAATGGAATCCTTTCCCACCTCCACTGCCTATTACTTTGATTTAATTATCCATTGAAATACCTGAAAGGATATAATCCTGGAGACCTGCCTCCAGGACTTCCTGTTCCTGACTTTGCCGATGGTATTTCCTTGAGGGGACTGACTGACTGTTCTTTCTAGGTTGCACCAGGATGCAAGGCATGTTCTTCCCCAACATCATCTCTCTGTCTCTCTGTCTCTGTCTCCTCTGTCTCTGTGTGTCTGTCTCTCTCTTTTCCCGTTCGTCTCTGGGAGTGGCAGTCACGGTATGGATGTGCTCTGAACTGTAGTGATACCCGGTGACGATCAAGGGATTGGAACGGCCCTCTTGCTGCAGGAACAGGCTACTTCCAGGAACAGCCTTAGAGAGATGGCTTCACCATTCCCTGGTTGGTTCGCGTCTTGAGTTTTTGATCCAGGATGAGGACTAAAGAGGCACGTGCCCTAATTCCAAGCTGGCAGCAGGCCGAGCAGCCTGTTCATTAATTTTCCTGCAACATGATTCCCTCGGCCCTGATCTTAGTGGACCCTCCTTCCAAATTCAGACATTGGGTTGATTGTCAGTATGAATTGACGATGATTGGCAAGTTTGGGTCTTTTTCTGTGTCTATGTAGATACAGATATCTTTATCTGAACTTGCACTAATCAGAAAATATGCTACTTTTTGAAAAAATAGTCACCCAAAATCCAGTATCAAAATCTGAACTCTACTGCAAGAAATTGGCGTGCCTGGACCAGTAAGCATACCCAGTAACCCTGAGCCCAGGTTACAGGGTATAGAGAGCTATCACCTTCCCCACCCTGTCCTAGGGATGAAGCCCTACATGATTTCCATGTTAGGGTCCCCAGGGCACCTGGGGGCACTAACAATCTGGGTCCAGTGTAGACAAACACTTTAATGCTGTTGACTTGTTATTTCATTATAGACTCACATTGCTGTACATGTCCACTGCATGGTGTAGAGGGAAAACATAATTGTAACTGATATGGCTCAGAGATATTGTAAATATATGTTCCACAAAGAGACCTAATAATGAATTCATTAACTGTTACGTAATTGAGGCTTTAAAATGCTTTATTTTTTTTTCCAAAATTCTTAGTGGGTTTTTACGCTTAAGAGTATCATGGTGGGGTTTTTTTGTGGTTTTTTTTTTTCTTTTCAGAAAAAAAGTAGTTGAAGTTTTCGGTGACCAGGGAAGCATTATTATTTTTCCCACTTAAAAAAATAAGGCTACCACTCTCTAAAAAATTGTCATTCAACACATTTTCAGGAAAGAGTGAGTTTTAGATATCAAGGGATGACTGTATTTCAGCGGGAAGTTAGAACTGGGTCAGCGCTCCTAGCCAGTGTCATTTTCCTGTCCCTTCTTGATCTGCTCTGCTCCCCTCTCCCTTCCTGGTGGTTGCAGGTGGATGGGCCCCAGTTGTTGTCTCTGTAATATCTTGGAACTCTGGAGCTATATTATTGTCAACCTTGTCTCTAATGACTGACCCCAGCAGCCAGTGTTACTTCTGGGGGAGGCGTCTACAGGCCAAGCATGAGTAATAACTAATGGTGGTCGGCAGATTGCAGGGAGGAACTGATGCAAAGCAAAGATTGGATCAGTGCCTGTAGGAAAGGACAGACTCCCCTACCCTCCCCCGCACCTCTTCTTCCCTCCCTCTCTCCCTCTCCCATCTCTCTCTCTCCCTCTCTTACACACACACACACACACACACACACACACACACACACACACACAGGCACACACACGTACTGTTCATGCTACAAACAGCAGCATAAGGAGTTAAATAACATTAAAGAAACGAATCCATTTTCCTCTTTTCACATCCTCCAGACCTGGCAGCTGGTAAAGATTGCTCTCACGGACATCATGTGTCAGTGATAACTCAAATGATCTCATTATTTCCTCATCAAAATAGCATTTTCTAACATCACTATTGGCAGAAACCGACTTTAAAGAAAAAAGAAAAAACGAATCCAACAACATCTGATTTATTTCTTTTAATCAAATACCCTGGCTTAGACCAAAGTGATAACAGATTTTTGCATCCCCTCCCCACCCCAAAAAAACAACCATCTTATTTTTGAAAAATTAGGGATGTAGTAAAGTGCATTTGTTTGTATATTAAGTATTTGCAATTATTTATTAACCCAGGGATTGGCAAACTACAGGCCAAATCTAGCCCACTGACTGTTTTTGTACAACCTGTAGGCTAAAAATAGTTTTTATATTTTTAGATGGCTGGGAGAAAGAAACTAAAAGAAGACGGATATTTTGTGACATGTGCAAATTATATAAAATTCAGATTTTGAAAAATCTTCAGATTTTGATGTCTATAAATAACATTTTATTGGATCTCAGCCATGCTCATGCATTACATATTGTCTATGGCTGTCAACTCAGCTACCTTCTACATCCTCTGCTAGGAGCACACAGGACCATCTAGACCCTTCTCCACCACACAGGAGCCTAGAAATCCTTGCAGTGTGGACCTTTCTCTATCCTCTCTGTCTAGACCTTTCACTCAGCCCTTTCTGACTCACCACGTGGATGGCATCATGTTAGAGGTAGCAGTTCTCTGGGACTTGACATTTCCCCCATCTCTACCCGGAAAGTGAGGAACAAAGCCACTGCTCTGAGATTTCCCAAGCTACCTGGACATGTAGAACGTGGTCCCCCTTCAGGGGAAGAAGCCAGGACACAAGTGTCTGATTATTTTCTCTCCTGACTTCCTGTCTGGTCGGCATCTCCCTTATGAAATAACCTGAGTTCTCTACCTAAGGCGTATGTGTCAAAATGCCAGCTCTAACCCCCCAAACATAAAGAGAGCTTTTAAAATTCAGAAAATAAACATTTTCTCTCTCCATAAAGCCTGGCTTTCAAAACTATAATTTCAATATGGAATCAACAAAGTCAGCTTTTGAAAGTCAAAGTTCATCAATGGCCTTTTTATTCCAGGCACTACCCACCCTCACCTGTCCTGCAGTTTACAGCTTAACATCCATGGTGGAAGGCCGTGGGGAGACATGATTTACAGGGGTATGAAAAACATGTCAGTTTAATATTTCAAAATATTACTCCTATTACCTTTGCTAAGTTAAAATCTTTTGTAAACATTTTTAGTCTTTTAAAAAAAATTATATCATACCCTAGCAGAACACTTTGAACTCAGCTGTTATATTAGTTTGCTCAGGCTGCCATAACAAAATTCCCCAGTCTGGATGGCTTAAAGAACACACATTTCTTTTCTCACGATTCTGGAGGCTGGAAGTCTAAGATGTGAGCAGGGTTGGGTTTTCCTGGGTCCTCTCTCCTTGGCTTGCGGATGGCTACCTTCTCCCTGTGCCCTCACATGGTCTTCCCTCTGTGTGCACTTAGGCTGTCTCAACCTCCTCTTCTTATAAAAGCACCAGTCCTATTGGATTAGGGCCCAACCTAATGACTTCATTTTAACTTAATCACATATTTAAATGCCCCGTCGGGACTTCGCTGGTGGCACAGTGGTTAAGAATCCGCCTGCCAATGCAGGGGACACGGGTTCGAGCCCTTGTCCGGGAAGATCCTACATGCCGGGGAGCAACTAAGCCCGTGCGCCACAGCTACTGAAGCCCGCATGCCTAGAGCCCGTGCTCCGCAACAAGAGAAACCACCGAAATGAGAAGCCCGTGCGGCTCAACGAAGAGTAGCCCCTGCTCGCCACAACTAGAGAAAGCCCTCATGCAGCAACAAAGACCCAACACAGGCAAAAATAAATAAATAAATAAATTTATAAAAATAAAAAAATAAAGGCCCCATCTCTAAACACAGTCACATTGGGGGTCAAGGCTTCAACTTATGAATGGGGGGGGGGGCACAATTCCACCTGTAATAGTTGTCAAGGCAGTATCAAATGAAGATTTTATATTGTTACTGCTGGTATGTTTCCTACAAAAGGATTACAGGAATACAAACTTCAGCCGACAAATGTGGGTTGATCACATGAATTTTCACTCACATGACAGGTTCTGGATGTCATATAAGCTCAGGGTTCTCCCGGCAACAGTGACACAATTCATTCTGGAGCAATGCTTTTCAACCCTGACTGTACATCAGAATCACCTAGAGAGCTTTAAAAGCAATGATTTGTAGCAGGTAAAAAAGCCACTATCTTGACAACTGCCACCAAAGTTCCTCTTAGGGAAGGGAACCTTTCTGTTCAGGAGAGCATGTTGAATACAAAGGATGAGAAGGGGACAGCCTCTGAGAGCTGAGGTTAGAAGATGGAGCAAAGAAACAGGTCATTGCTTTGCATAAGCAATAAGCTGGAATTGGAGGCACAGGGGAAAGAACAAAAGAGAAGGGAGGAGGAGGGAAAAGAGAAAGGTGAGATGACAGGAGAGGAGAGTGGAGCCTGAGGACAAAGCTGGCCAAAGGAGGAAAATCCCAGGGGTAAGTGGATGTATTCTGCTAGGGCTGCCATAACACAGGCCACACGCTGCATGGCTTAAACAACAGAAATTTATTTCTCACTCTTCTGGAGACTAGAAGTCCAAGACCAAGGTGTCGGGAGGGTTGGTTCCTTCTGAAGGCTGTGAGGGAGAATCTGTTCCAGGCCCCTCTCCTTGGCTGGTAGATGTCCATCACCATGTTCGCATGATATTCTCCCTGTATGCCTGCCTGTGTCCAAATTTCCTCTTAAGGATACCAGTCATATCAGATTAGGGCTCACCCTGATGACCTTATTTTAAATGATTACCTCTGTAAAGACTGTATAAAATCACATTCGAAAGGGGTTAGGACTCGAGAATATCTTTTGGTGGGGACCACAATTCAACCCATAATAGTGGGCCAAAGAGGACACAGTGATGTCAAATATTCAAGGCAGAGTTATTTGTGTTCTGGGGGTAAACCTCTATTTCCTCAGAGTAAAAACACAGGGGATTTAGACATCTGGCAGCCAAAAGCATCCTGCCCATGGCCGTCCTCCATGGCCAGCCAGAAGGTGAGGGACGGTGACCAGAGGCAGAGTGAAGCTTCCCACAGTTTAGCCGATAGCCGCCCAAGAAGCGGCTGTGGTGAGGCCCCAAACATTTTCCCCAAATAGATAATCTCAGAAGGAGGACAGATTGCCATCAGACCTACTTATAGACACACAGTCAGGCCCCACCAGACCTACAGAATCAAAATCCAAGGACTCCAAGAGTCTCTAACCCAACCCCCAAGACAAGTCTGATGCCATGTTTTAGAACCACTGCAGTCACCTAAAGCAGAAAAGGGTCCAGGTCACGTCTGTTCTCTCTGGAATTGTTTAGCCCTAATCTTAGTTAAATTCTTCACTCTTCTTACCTCCCAAGATACAGAATCTCCCAGGAGTGACTGATAATATAGTTGACCCCATTTTCAAAATGGCCCCCTGACTCTCCAAAATTATGGTTGAATTATTTGGGGGAGAGGGTTCCTGTCTTCTGAAATCACACCAGTTTTTTTCTGATTGAGTATTTTCTCATAAAGTCTTTCCAGAGGATTTAAGTAGGTTTTAGACACAACTCTTCCACGCTGACGATTTTCACAATGTTTCATGTGACTGAGAGGTAACCAAGATCTGCGTAACTCACTTTGCTGCAGTCACTGATTTTTTTTTAAGGAGGTAGTGCTTGAAAAGAAGTGGGTAAAGCAATACTATAGTGTCAAGATTAACAAAGCTGGACCGTAGTGGTCAGAAAAGATTTTAATCAGTAATATACTATCGTAGTGGGGAAAAAAAGTGCAGCGGGAACTGAACTCAACTTCGATTCAAACAGAGGTGAGCTGGGTGTTTTAATGGGAGAGTGAGGGGATAGGGAGGGGGTGAGAGGGGGTTCAGTAGAGTCAGGGACGTGAAAAATTATTGGGTTGGCCAAAAAGTTTGTTCGGGTTTTTCTGTAAGATGTTAAGGTGAAAATCCGAATGGACTTTTTGGCCAACCCAATACTAAAAGTAGGAGGGGGTTGGTCCCTGTGAAACCCATCTGGGTTTCTAACTGGGACTGGTTCAAGTTAAGCCCCTCCCCTCCCACAGAGGCTGGGAGACAGCGCGCTGTCTTCAGATGGCGGCTGGAACAAACAGTAAATTCTTTTAGCAGCCTTGAGTGTTCTCAGGCAGGCACTTTAAGGGGGGGGGGGGAGGCTAGGGTCATCCTAGGAATGCAGCTTGGAGCTGTTAGAAACTGAGTTAGTGTTTGTTCATATCTTTATAGGCCAAGGTGGAGGGCTCAGAGGAACCTGGCTGGGGTGTGGTCAAGGAGAGAACTTGGTCAGTCTGCAGCCCTGAGAACTTGCTCAAAGTTTCATGCCTGCCACCATCAGACCCAACAAGACTCTTTTTTTTAACTGACCAAATTGGCAGACAAGTTCTAAAGGGTAATAGGACTTGGTCTTAACCTGTTTGGGTTTTCGGGTTTACATTAAAGAACAAGGCACAGTCAGTCAGGTGAACCATGTGCATGGCCGCAGCCATAGGCCGTGGGATGTGACCAGCAGACTCCTGTTGTGCTGATAGCACAGGTTCATGGTCACCATGAATCAGAAGCAGCCTTGACAACAACTGGACATGCTCCCCAAGCCAGGACATTGGCTTGATTATTATAATTAAAGTGTGAGATAAAAATCTGTCTGTTCTACCGTATGATTCCCTGGCTATAACATTCTCAAAATGAAAAAAATCATAGGGATGGAAAAGAGATTGGCTGCCAAAGGTTAGGGACGGTGTGGAGGGTATGAGTATAAAAAGGTGGCATGAGAGGTACTTCCTCTTATCTCATCCCTTTACAGAGGTGATGGACGAGTCCTATATCTTGATTGTGGTACTGTTTACAGGCATCTCCATATGTGATGAAATGGCACAGAACTATACACACACATTGTCCCAATGGTAACTTCCTGATTTCCATATTGTACTATACTGATGTCAGATGTCACCACTGGAGTCACAAAAAGACAAATACTGTACGACTCCACCTGCGTAAGGTACCTAAAGTCGACAAATTCGTAGAGACAGAAAGCACAATGGTGGTTGCCAGGGAGGGGAAGTGGGTAGCTGTTGTTTAAAGGTTACAGAGTTTTGTTTTGCAGGATGAAAAGAATTCTAGAGTTCGGTTGCAAAACTATGGGAATGTACTGAACACTACTGAACTGTACACTTAAAGTGACTAATGTGGTAAATTTTATATTATGTATATTTACCACAATAAAAAAAATTTTTCATATTTAACTTAAAAAAGGTAACTATTGGAGGAACCTGGGTGAAGTGTTCCTGGTTCCTCTCACTACCATCTTTGCCACCTACTGTGAATCTATAATTATTTTAATTTTATTTGTTTATTTATGTATTATGTACATACATATGTATTTTTGCCACACTACGTGGCTTGTGGGATCTTAGTTCCCTGACGAGGGATTGAACCCACACCCTTGGCAGTGAAAGTGCAGAGTCCTAACTACTGGATCGCCAGGAAATTCCCTATAATTATTTTAAAATAAAAAAAATCAGTGTATCAATCCATGTGTACCCCCCCTTCACAGTAGTTAACTATTACATTGTACAATATATCAACTCTATCAGCTAAATGGAGGTAGGGCTAATTTCTTGTGGATGCATCACAACTTAGTTTACTCTTAATCAGGTATTCTTCAGGAGTTTTAACTAGGCTCTTACATGGTTTGAGAGCTGTTCTACTTTAAAACATTTTAGCATGGAAAGTGTGAGGTGTATTTGTGTTCATTGGTTTTATTCTACATCCTAGGTGAGTAAACATTTGAAGTACCCTAGTCGTGAATATGCCCTCTAGGTGTTGTTAGTGACCATACACAAGAAACAGAAGCCCATACACCCAGGGCAGCTACTACAACTATTTTCTGTTAATTGCACTCAACACCAGACGGTTTATTTTCTAGCATAATGATGTTAAAAATAATCGATAAAGTGTGCAGTATTCAAGATATATGGGTTGGTTAAATATATTGAACAGGCACCTTCACTTTTGTATTAACAGAATATAAGAATTTGGCCAGCCTAGAAGGCTATACCCTTCAGAGTGGTACCCTGGGCTTAGAACTCTGGGACAGGGCATTAGCAGAGGATTCTGTCTCTTCATCCAACTAGAACATTGGTTGAAACATGTCATTCAAATAGCCTTCCATTTGCCTCCAGTAAACTCCATTAAGGTGCTTGCTGTGAGGGAGGAAAGGACAGAGAGCTGGAACTTGGTTAAATTTATGAATTATATACATTATATGACTCCATCTGTGCTCCTTGCTAATAAACATTGAAATATGTTGCAGAATTCGGTCGGATACATCTTTTCCTGGGAGCATACCACTTGACAGCAAGGTTGAAGGGAGAACTTTGGTAGCCCTAACTTACCTATAACTTTTTTTTTTTAGAATTTATTGATGTCTCTCTGTAAGTGCATCAACTGGGTGTAGAGCAGCAAGAAACACAGCATTGAAAATCAGCTATACCCCATTATAAAAATAAATTAAAAAAAAAAAAAGACAGTGAGAGAGAGAGGAATTCTTATTTTCCCCTCAATCTACTATTTATTTATTTATTTATTTATTTATTTTGTAGATTTTTTTTTTAATTTTTGAATTTTATTTTATTTTTTTAATACAGCACGTGCTTATTAGTCATCCATTTTATACACATCAGTGTATACATGTCAATCCCAATCGCCCAATTCATCATAGCACCACCACTGCCCCCCGCGGCTTTCCCCCCTTGGCGTCCATATGTTTGTTCTCCACCTCTGTGTCTCAATTTCTGCCCTGCAAACCGGTTCATCTGTACCATTTTTCTAGGTTCCACATATATGAGTTAATATACGATATTTGTTTTTCTCTTTCTGGCTTACTTCACTCTGTATGACAGTCTCTAGACTTTTGAGGATTCCAATATCTACAAAAAGACCTCGTCATTGCAGGCAACCAAATTGGCTTAGATCTGTTCACAACAGGGGCTCAGGCCTTGACATTTCTCTGCCTCAAACCATCTCTTTCATGTTTTATGACACAGAGGGGGCTTAATGGGGCGTTTCAACCAGGCACTCACTAAAGAACTTGAGTAGATTGACAGGGTGTGTGTGTGTGTGTGTGTGTGTGTGTGTGAACTGCCCTATGCTCTCTGCTCCTAGACCTCCTTTTCTTTCTTTCTCTCTTTCCTTCTTTTTTTTTTTTTTTTTTTTGCCCACGGGGATCTTAGTTCCCTGACCACGGGTCAAACCCAGGCCCTTGGCAATGAAAGCACGGAGTCCTAACCACTGGACCACCAGGGAATTCCCCAGACCTCATTTTCTGAGTCAGTGTGACCACTCCAGGGTCCACAGTTCTGAGAAAACATCCACCACACTGCATTGCCATATTTTGTTTGCTGGTCAGTCATGTGAGACTTCAGATTCCTTGAGGCCAAAGATCTTAGTCATCTGTGCTGGCATCAGCTCCATGCACAGAGCTAGAAAGCAGTTGAGCAATGGAATATTGGCATAGGGAGGAAATGTAAGGACTGCATCTTCCATGGGTCACATTATATCCTTTTCATTCGAAGTGCAACAGCAGACAAACTCCAAGGCTGTTTCACATTATATATATATAATGACTCCTTGGGACTCGGCCAAGCCCTCAGGCATATGGGCTCCTGATATTGAGCTCTTTACTTTTCTGACATTTTAAATTATGATTTTTTTCCAAAAATCTTATATATATATAATACATTATATAAGTAATAATATAATATATAATATATATATTTATAAGTATATATATTATATATATATATGTATATTTCTTAAATTTTGTCTAAGGCATTGCCTGGCAAGTCAGATGAAAACTCTTCTCTCCTGAAAACAGAAGACACACATATATATATTTATAAAAGTATAAATTTTTATAACTGATTTTAGCAACCAAATCTGAGCCCATTTAATATCTTATGAGATTACACACTCTCAAGAAAGACTTTGGGGCTGATCTAAGGAAGTGTGAATAATAAAGGGGCAGTTGGTTAGGAGACAATATCTGTAATACTTCTGGCCACTTTATTGAAACGAAATCTGATATCTGAATGCTCCCAACCAGATGCAGGTCAGTCTGAAACAAGAATATGAATACATTGTGACCCCAAATTCCCATTCATGTGTGGAAGGAAAATCAAAATGGAGTCACTATTGCTAAGAGAGCTCTCTGAAATGGAGCTGGAAGGCTGCTGAGGAAGCGTGACTTATGCGCGTCTCAATCTGGATGGAATCTGACCTTTTGGCCACTTATTGTCCTAACGAAGACATCCAGAACATCTGCCAGAAACTCAAGATGCTTACGGGGCCCTTAACCTAAAAGAGCTCATAGCATCCTGTCCCTTAAGGGCAACCACTGTATTTCCTTTCTTTTGTCAGAGTACAGTCTCATGGCTTTGCCTTTATAAGCCCCTGACTCTTTCTCTTCCTCGGAACACTTTTTTAGTTTTACCCAAATCTGTGTCTCCTGAATTGCAATTCTTTTTTTTTTTTTTTTTTCTCTTTTCAAAGTTTTGGCCTTGCCGCACAGCTTGTGGGATCCCCCACCAGGGATCGAACCCGGGCCGCGGCAGTGACAGCGCCAAATCCCAAACACTAAGCCACCAGGAAACTCCCACAGTTTGCAATTCTTAAGACCCCCAAATAAAGCGTTTTGTATTTTACAGCGTCAATACTGATTCTCGGTCAACACATGAGATGCCCAGGACTTGTGCTGGAATCAATCATTTTGTTGAATGCTGAAAATACAGCGTCACTTTTAGGTAATTGCTGAGAAATAATCTGATCTCAATTTGTTTAGGCTGCCTATGCCCGTCATTAAGGCTAAGAACAACAGTAAGTACAATGGCCAACCCTGAGGACAGGAGCAAAAATCCCTATGGTCTGCACTGGCCAGACCTCAACAGTCAGGCAGTGGTGACCAAAGACACAACCGGTTCAGTGCTTTGAGGATTTCCTATCTGAGGGGTGAGGCTGGCTGTGTGAGGTTGTAAACACAGGCCAGATTCAAGGTTGGTCAACAGCACCTCACTTCTGGGGATACGTTCCCTCATGCCTGGTCATTTGTCAGGAACTGTAGGGGATAAGTCTCTGATTCTCAGCCTCACTGGGCCCAAAGCCCCATTTTGTAATAAATATTTTATAATGACCCCGTTACCAACCTAAAATGATATTAACAGCTTATTTAAGCTACCGATACATAATTTTATAAAAAACCATAATGCTTTAACTTGGGAATAAAAAGTAATGTAAAATAAAATAAAATGTATTTCAATACATGAATGTTTGGACATAATCACACTAGAAAGCATATTAAAGTGTCAAATGCTTGCAGCCATGTTCAATGTTACAAACGCAGACAGATGCATATAAATTTTATTGATGATTCAGTTACTATGCATGGCCTCGTCTCCGGTGATGGTAATTTTCCCATGTGGTGAACAACCCTTGGCAAAGTTTTTGATGAAAAAAAGAACAGATATTGTATGAGTCCACCTATATGAGGTCCCTAGAATAGACAAATTCACAGAGACAGAAAGTAGATTAGAGGTTATTAAGGACTGGGGGCAGGGACAAGAGGGAACTATTGCTTAATGTATAGAGAGCTTCTGTTTGGGGTAATGAAAAAGGTTTGGAATTATATTGCAGTGACGTTGCACAACATTGCAAATGTACTCAATGCCACTTAATTGTGCCCTTAAAGATGGTTAAAATGGTAAAATTTTATGTTCTGTTTTTTTGTTTTGTTTTTTTTTTAATTTATCTATTTATGGCTGTGTTGGGTCTTCGTTTCTGTGAGAGGGCTTTCTCCAGTTGCGGCAAGCGGGGGCCACTGTTCATCGCAGTGCGCGGGCCTCTCACTATCGCGGCCTCTCCTGTTGTGGAGCACAGGCTCCAGACGCGCAGGCTCAGTAGTTGTGGCTCACGGGCCTAGTTGCTCCGCGGCATGTGGGATCCTCCCAGACCAGGGCTCGAACCCGTGTCCCCTGCATTAGCAGGCAGATTCTCAACCACTGTGCCACCAGGGAAGCCCCTATGTTCTGTATTTTTTACCACAATTTTTTTTAAATCTTGCAAAAAAAAAAAAAAGCGTTTTGTTTCTACATAAACTGGGTTAGATCCCAGCTCAGATAATTAATAATAAATGGTCTTTCACTTACATGACTTCTGAAAGTCATGCCACACAGTTCTTTGTTATTCAGGACTGTTCCACACTTTGCAGGGTGTCTGCCATCACTGGCAACCTCACTGAATGCCATTTTTGTTGCAATAAAAATGCTCCCACCACATCACAATAGCCCCTCTGTGGTCCCAATAGAACCAGTGAGATGCGGGGAGTGAGAGCCAGGTAGGCTGTCTGGGTTGGAGTTCAGCCAGCGCCTGCGGTCCTCGTGGGCACTAGAACGATCGCCAGGAAGCCAGTAGGAATCCAGGTGTTTGATGCACCAACCTGGAGCGTGGGGAGCGAGGGGAAGAAGATGCGTGCAAGGTCTGCTCCTGGTTCTGCGCGAGGGGTCCTCGTTGCCTGGGCAGCAGGACTTTCGCAGCTCCTTCCCAGGCCGGGGAGCGAAAGCGCCTGGAAAGAGTCGAGGTCCCGCGCGGGGTCCGGCGGGTCTGACTCAGGCATCCACGGATGACGCGGCAGTGCTGCCGACTGTGACCACGCCGCTACTATTTATTGAATAATTAGCAAGTTCGAGACTAGATTTTTCATGGCGTTTTTACAACCTCTTTATTACAGGCGAGAAAAACAAGCTCGGGCTGTGTGGCAAGAAGCTAGGGAAGTCAAGGGCCATTGAAACAAGGCTGGGGCGCTGTCGCAGAGACCAAATCTGCTCGTTCTGAGTCTCCCCGGGCAGACCACCAAGCACGGTTGCTGCCAAACTCCATCTCCCCTCCCTGCCGTTGGCTCGGACTTCGGCCACGCAGAGAGCCCCCCACTTCCCCGCCGGGCGGAGGACCACATCGCCAGAGCCCTCTTCTCCCGGATTTCTCCCACCGGGGGATCTGAGTGACGGAGGGGCGCTGAGCCCACCCCGCCTCATGCGTGATGCCATCTCAAGGGCGTAAAGACTTGGCAAGCAGCGCCTTCTCGCAAGATGCTTGGAGACCCTAGAGCCGGGATGATTGTGGTTGATTGACAGCTGCTTATGGAGCTGACTTCTTTCCCGGACTCGAGGCTGGCGTGTTTGCCTGCGGAGGCTCCGCCCCTAGATCTAGTTTGGGATCTGGGGCAGAGAAGCAGGACTGAATGTCCCTATTGTTACCCCTACCACGCCTTTACAGGGGGCCTGAAGAGCCCTCTGATGTCAGTTCCTCCCCCACGGAGGGCACGGATGTGAACCCTTAACTTCAGCCCTCTCCCTGCCTCCTCCCCCCACCCCAGCGCTTACTGGGTGGGACTCGCCTGTCAGTGAGCACGGGTGGCCACAGTTTTCTGTCTGTGCACAAGACCTTTGCGTGCAGGGCCAGTCTTCCGTGCCCTTTTAACCCTAGCCCATGCTCCATTGTAATTAATAAAATCATTAGGTGCATAGATATAATAATTAGGGCAACTGCCTTTTTTTTTTTTCTTTACACTTTCACTCACCTCATTTGATCCTCACAACAGACCTTTGTAGGAGATGTTATTGTTATTCCCATTCTACAGATGAGGAAGTGTGAGGCCCAAGTCACGTGCCTGGAATGTGGCAGAACCGGGTCTTGAATCCAGGTCCTCTCACCCCAAACCCCAGTGCCCTCAATAAGGGGTTCATGCACCTGCTGGTGAGTCCTCTGAGTGAGTCTCTAGAAAAGTCATTCTTTCTGAGAGCACAGTGTCCAAAGTTCTTTAGCAGGTCCTTTAAAAAGTAGCAAGACTTGTTCTCTCTTTCAAACTATTGAAATAGCTTCACACCCATGAACCAGTCTGAGGCTCCGGAAGACGCACAGAGCAGGAGTTATGCTCTCTGTTTCACTGAGGGAGCAGCAGAGGGGACCATCTTCATCCACGGGCCGGTGATATCGTGATTATAATAGGCAATATATATATTTGGCCTTTGACCCATTCCTGGCACAAAGCTCTTAAAACTCTTGGAATTTCCTGCGATGCAAGCCCTTAAGGTGCCTTTTGTTATGCTAATGAGGTGACTTTTGGAAATCCCTCTGTAAGGGGTGGGGGCTGGTTGCCTGTGGAACCAACCATGTGACTAGAGGGTTGGAACTTTCAGCCCTACCCTGTGATTTCCAGGGAGAGGAGAGGGGCTGGAGGTTGAGTCAGCTACCAATGACCAGTGATGCAATCAATCATGCCTATGTAATGAAGCCTCCGCAAAACCCCAAAAAGGACAGAGTTCAGAGAGCGTACAGGTTGGAGAACACGTGGAGATGCTGGGAGAATGACCTCAGAGGGGTCATGGAAGCTCCACGCCCTTTCCCCCATTTCTTGCCCTATGCATCTCCTCCATCTGGCTGTTGCTGAGTGATACGTTTTCATAATACACCAGTGATCTAGTAGGTCTACAGGTTTCCCAAGTTCTGTGAGCCGCTCTAGCAAATTAATCAAACCCAAGGAGGAAGTCACGGGAACCTCTGATATATAGCGGGACAGTCAAAGCACAGGTGACTGCCTGGACTTGTGACTGGTGTCTGAAGTCCAAGACTGGACTGGGTCCGGTCTTTTGTAAAGAGGAGGTGAACAGGCAGAAGGGGAAAGCGTCTTTTTGATGAAGGGTCTGTGAGACCCAGGGCAAAGCAGTGTCACTTCCTGGTCCAGGTGTGGGAAGGACAGCCAGGCACATTGGCAGAGCTTGCCATGTCCATGAAAATGGCCCAGATGCAGCCTTTTCATGTGGGTGGAACAGCGGTGGCAGAAGCAAAGCACCACCCTCTCATGGGCTGCAGGCTGAGGACGTCCACACACAGGCAAGAGCAGAGCAGAAGCAGGTCTGGTCCTTAGCACGTGTGAGACCCTTGCAGGGGACTCTGAGACCTGATTGGCTGGCTCCAAGCAGAGGCTTGAAGTCGTCCAGTTCTGCATGTGGGCCAGGATGCCAAAGACCATGGACATCACTGTTAATGGACCCTTGTCTATACCCCCAGGCCTGACAGGCTGGGAAAAAGTCAAGGGGTTTAGATATTTTTTCTTTTGGATTATTTTCCTAGGAGAGCTTTCTAGAGACTGGGTTAAAGGGCACCAAAGCTTTTTTCCCTGCGGGATTCCCAGAACCGGTTCCCAGGCCCAGCTACCATGTTCTTCTTTTCCGCCCTGCCCCAGTCCCAGGGACTCAGTGACTTTCATTTGCTCTTAGTGCTGCCCCTCTTCTCTACCCCATGGGGTTGCTTCTCATTCAAGACCCCCCACCCCCGCCCCCCACACACATAGCTTCCTTCTTTCTCACTGCCTCTGAAGACATCTCATTTTCTAGTATCTAACACAAGAATACAATAAGGGAACAACTGAGACATTTAAACGAGACAAAAGGATATACATATTGGAAGTCTCATTCTGATAGTCATGAATCCTCACTTATAATTCCTGATTCTTTCTTGAGATAATTACTGGATATCTATTTAAGACATCAGATGCTCTTAACCTGGGGGGTCCACGCTGAAGATTCAGGGGTCGTCTAAGTCAGCCAAGGTCTGGCCAGGAAAGTGAAACCACACCAGTTATTTTAACAGAGAGAATGTAATGTAAGGAATTGATTAATCAGAGCCTGGAGGGCTGGAAGACAAGAGGGAGACACTAGGTAGCTCAGAAATAATAACTGTAGGAAACAGCTCCCACCTGGGCTTGGGGGGAACTAGAAGCTTGGAGACGGTTTCCATGGAGCTGGGACCAAGACCCCTGAGAAGAGGTGTAATAGGTTAAATTGTGTCCCCTCAAAAAATATATATTGGAGTCCTAACCCCCAGTACCTCTGAGTGTGACCTTATTTGGAAAGTGGGTCCTTACAGAGGTAATCAAGTTAAAAGGAGGTCATTAGAATGGGTTCTAATTTAGTATGACAATATCCTTACA
Organism: Balaenoptera borealis; assembly: GCF_965194805.1. Lineage (NCBI taxonomy): Eukaryota > Metazoa > Chordata > Mammalia > Artiodactyla > Balaenopteridae > Balaenoptera > Balaenoptera borealis. The sequence continues at coordinate 12,449,435 of NC_138865.1, read as the reverse complement.
GAAAGAAGAGATGAGGACACAGAGATACGTGGAGGGAAGACAATGTGAAGACACAATGAGAAGACGGCACACACGTGACTGGAGCCATGATGTATCTATGAGCTGAGGGACACCGAGATTGCAGGCAGCACCAGAAGCCAGAGAGGCAGGAAAGCTTCTCCTCTGGAGCTGTCAGAGGGAGCTCGGCTCTGCCCACCCCTTCATCTCAGACTTCCAGCCTCCAGAACCTGAGACAATTCATCTCTGTTGTTTTAAGCCATCCAGTGTTTGGTAGTTTGTTTTGGTAGCCAAGAGGATGGTACCCAGTGGGTGGTGTCTCATGAGGACACCAGGAGGCTGATTCTGAGAGCGTGGAAACAACTGGAAACTGGAACCAACCACTGCTAGAATCACCTTCCGCTACTAGGATGGAATACTATTGTTGGCAGGACGCTGGCAGACACAGTGAGCGAAGCGGAAGACCTTCTCTCCCTTCCACCCTTCCAGCGCCCCCCTCCCTTACCGGTTTGCTCCTTAGCCAATGCCCGCGTGGTAGGGGCCAGCTCTTAGGGGAGCAACTTGGTGTGCTATGTCCCAGCAGACAGACGAGAGCTTAATACCAGCCTGGGGCGTGAGAGCTTGGGTGGGAAAAAATATATATCACAGCTTTATTCTCATCATCCTCTCTCTGAGACCTAGTATTTCCTTCCCTTATGAATATGGGCCAAAAATAAATGGATAAAACCACAGCTGTATTCAGTAGACCCTGTAGCTCTGTCACTAATACTTTCATTGCACATCAGAATTACTGCAGATATTTCAAATGATCATGTATGCCCATCATCACTACTTGAAAATTATAGTAGGTGTTAGACTTGCTGTCAGGTCTAGTAATTTAATGTGCTAATGAAGAAGCAAATATATTACTAACGATTTTGTTTTTAAATGTTTTTGTAACTTTAGTATACGACTTCCTTTTGTACTTCAATTATTATTGTATTTTATGCATTAAAAATCTTATGTGGGAGAAAATATCCAAAGACTTCACCAGACTGACAAATGGCACACACACACAAAATGTGTAAAACATTAAGAAGAAGGAGGGGGAATTCCCTGGTGGTCCAGTGGTTAGGGCTCGGTGCTTTCACTGCCGTGGGCGCAGGTCCAATCCCTGGTTGGGGAACTAAGATCCCGCAAGCCACATGTCACAGCCAAAAAAATAAAAGAAAGAGGAAGGAGGAATGAATAGGTGGAGCCCAGATGATTTTTAGGGCAGTGAAACTATTCCGTGTGATACCATAATAGTGGTTACATGACATTATATATTTCTCCAAACCTACAGAATGTACAACCCCAAGAATAAACCCTAATGTAAACTATAGACTTTGGCTGACGATGATGTGTCCGTGTAGGGTCATCAGTTATAACAGATGTACCACCTGGTGGGGACGTTGGTAATGGGGGAAGCTGTGCATATGTGAGGGCAGAAGGTATATGGGAACTCTCTGTACCTTTTTCTCAATTTTGCTGTGAACCTAACACTAAAAAATAAAGCGTATTTTTTTTAAAAGTAATGTACGTGTAACATGAACTGATTCTCTCCTCTTTATTCCAGAAAGTGGGACGCATCCAACAGTGACACAAATACTGGTTGAATGAGTAGGGGACGAGATTCTTTTTTTTTTTTAATTTATTTTTTATTGAAGTATAGTTGAATTACAATGTTATGTTAATTACTGCTGTACAGCAAAATGACTCATTTATACATGTATATACATTATTTTTCATATTCTTTTCCATTATGGTTTATCACAGGATATTAAATATAGTTCCCTGTGCTATATAGTAGGACCTTGTTGTTTATCCATCCTATATATTCCAGTTTGCATCTGCTAACCCCAAACTCCCATTCCTACCCTCTCTCACGCCCCTCCCCTTTGGCTACCACCAGTCTCTTCTCTGTCCCTGATTCTGTTTGTTTCACAGATCGGTTCATTTGTGTCATATTTTACATTCCACATATAAGTGATATCATATGGTATTTGTCTTTGTCTTGGATGGGATTCTTTTTTTTCTTTTAATGAATTTATTTATTTTATTTTTGGCTGCGTTGGGTCTTCATTGCTGCATGTGGGCTTTCTCTAGTTGTGGTGAGAGGGGCTACTCTTCGTTGCGGTGCGCGGGCTTCTCACTGCGGTGGCTTCTCTTGTTGCAGGGCACGGGCTCTAGGCGTGCGGGCTTCAGTAGTTGTGTCTCGCAGGCTCTAGAGTGCAGGCTCAGTAGTTGTGGTGCACGGGCTTAGTTGCTCCATGGCATGTGGGATCTTCCCAGACCAGGGCTCAAACCCGTGTCCCCTTCATTGGCAGGCGGATTCTTAACCACTGCGCCACCAGGGAAGCCCTTGGATGGGATTCTTATTTGAACACAAGCTTGAAAGAAGGGATGATTGGGAGCAGTGGTCTGAGTCCAGCCTTCTTGAGTGTGAGTTGGAGCACACGATTGCTTCTTTCCTGGGCCTCCATTGGTAGAGACGGAGGCTTACCTTTCCCATCCTCCCAGGACTCAGTATAGGTCACTGCACACAGGCAGGGCCAGCTCCAGGGACGTCCACAAAGGGCTCCTCGCCCACACCAACCCTGCACTTAGTCTGAAGCTCTGGTGGTGCCGTCTTAAAGTTCTAAATAATTTTGAGCAAGGGCCCTTCCATTTTCATCTGGCACCAAGCCCCAGAAATTGTGAAGCCGGTCCTGCTCCCAGGAAATGTGCAGGCTGGGCTCTAGAGTTCCAAATATTTAGGGTATGACAGAGACTGTACTTTCAACCCTCATGTGAATTAATAATTCACTTCTGCTCTTTAATAAAAGTCAAGCCTTCCCTATCGGCTTCTCCCAATAATTCAAATAATAGTTTATTTTTCTACCCAAGGAAAGAAGAAATAGGTGAAGGAACTGGGCTTTTATACTGTTCAAATATTCTTGGTCTCTTGACATCTTTGAGGACTCCTAATTGAGAAATGGATAAAGTGTTTTTAAAAACAACATTTGACCTCACTCCCAGATGTATGGCAGATCAGAAATTTGAGACTTCTATACAACCCACAAGTTGTGCGGGGTTTGCTTGGCTTTTATTTTTAAATTTTTTTATTTTTTGCCAAGCCATGCGGCATGTGGGGTCTGAGTTCCCCGACCAGGGATGGAACCTGTGGCCCCCGCAGTGGAAGGGCAGAGTCCTAACCACTGGACCGCAAGGGAATTTCCTGCTTGGCTTTTATTACTTTTTTTTTTTTTTTTTTTTACATTTCTGATTGGAGGTGCTATCAAAATTTCAGAAACAAAACCTTCCAGATATTGATGGTTCTGTCCCTGAGTGTGTGGTTCAAAGTCCTCAAATTTGCACTGTTCTTGGGAAGACCAGCCCTCAAGCCTGCAGCAGCCTGGGAAGCTCAGTGCTTTCTTCCTGCATCTGGACTGGGGCGAAAGAACAGTGGAGAGATATCCAGAGCCAAGGTTGTAGCAATTAACCCTACCAATCAGAATTTTAAAAGCTTTAGAAAAAACAGCCTTTGCATCATTTCATTGGTTACTGCAACACATAACGTGTTGCCAGCTGAGGGATAAAATAGCCAAGGAGCAGCGCTTTCCTCCTTCTACGTCAGGGACTGTCTATCTATAACTCAGCTGTCAGACGTGGAAGTTGGGTGGAGTCATTCAGGAAATCCACGGGGCACTGAGGGCTCCTCAGGCTGCATTCTGAGGCTGTGAGTTTTTTCTAACTTCCTGGATTCGAATGCTCCTCACTTATTACTCAAAAGGACATTTGGGGGAACATACAGAGTGCATAAGCCCACAAGCTCTGCAACTAAATTCTCTAGCTATCCTAGCGGTGTGATCCTGATTTAAGCACACTGCTTTCGTCCTCTTGTTGGCACAAGGTGGGTAACAAAGACACTTCCCTCTCCAGGGTTGCTGTAAGGATTAAGTGAACTAACCAATGTAGAACACTTAGAACAGGGCCGGCATGCAGTAAGTGCTCTAGAGATGGTAGCTTGAAAATAAGCCTGCGGTTTACCCGCATCTCTCTAGGTGCCCAGGAAATACAAGCTATGCTCTCTCTCTTCTAGGAATGTGGTATTTAAATTGTGATTCTTGGGTCCTCGCGGGTTCCTGTGAAGGGTATCCATATCCACGGTGGCTGTGGGAGGTGACGGTGGAGGGTGGTGAGCAGGTAGCCCTTTACCCCACTTAAGACAGGAATCTTTACTTATCTAACGTCAATAGACAGAGTCCCCGACTTAACGATTTTTCGCGCTTACGATGGTGCAAAAGCAATACGCACTCAGTAGAAACCATACTTAAGATTTTGAATTTTGATCTCTTCCTGGGCTAGGGATGTGTGGCACCATCATTTTCTTTTCTTTCTTTTTTTTTTAAACATCTTTATTGGAGTATAATTGCTTTACAATGGTGTGTTAGTTTCTGTTTTATCACGAAGGGAATCAGCTATATGTATACACATATCCCCATATCCCCTCCCTCTTGGGTCTCCCTCCCACATTTCCTATCCCACTCCTCTAGATGGACACAAAGCACCCAGCTGATCTCCCTGTGCTATGTGGCTGCTTCCCACTAGCTATCTATTTTACGTTTGGTAGAGTATATATGTCCATGCCACTCTCTCACTTCATCCCAGCTTACCCTTCCCCCTCCTTGTATCCTCAAGTCCATTCTCTACATTTGCGTCTTTATTCCCGTCCTGCCCCTAGGTTCTTCAGAACCTTTTTTTTTTTTTAGATTCCATATATATGTGTTAGCATACGGTATTTGTTTTTCTCTTTCTGACTTACTTCCTCTGTATGACAGACTCTAGGTCCATCCACCTCACTACAAATAACTCAGTTTCGTTCCTTTTTATGGCTGCGTAATATTCCAGTGTGTACATGTGGCACCATACTTTTCTGTGATGCTGGGCAGCCTGCAAGCCACAGCTTTTAGTCAGCCATGCGATCATGAGGGGAAACAACGGACACGCTTACAACCATCCTATTTTTCACTTTCAGTGCAGTATTCAATAAATTACATGAGATAGCCAACACTTTATTATAAAATAGGCTTTGTGTTAGGTGATTTTGCCCAACTGTAGGCTAAGGTAAGTGTTCTGAGCATGTTTAAGGTAGGCTGGGCTAAGCTAGGATGTCTAGTAAGTTAGGTGTATTAAATGCATTTTTGACCTACTATATTTTCAACTTACCATGTGTTTATCAGGATGTAACCATGTTGTAAGTCAAGGAAGAGATGTATGTTGAGTTCTGAGGTAAGATTTCATTTGAAGAAAACATCCCAAGCAAGGCTCTAAAGAGTTTGAAAACCACTGCTCCTGGAAACTGCTATCTAAATGGAGACCCAGGGATGCACCCAGGAAACAAGTAAGCAGTTCTGCACAACAATGTGATTTAGGTTCCCTATTAGTCAGGGTCACAGGAGGAACAAGTGACCCACACTCCAATGGATTATTAGAGGAGAGTATAATGAGGGCACTCGTGGTATATGGAAGCCAGAGAGAGGTGATCCATTACCTGGAGCCAGTACCACTCAGAGACCTGAAGAGGGAAGGAGAAGAAATATCTGGATTCCAGAGAAGGTACATGCATGGAGTGGGTGCCTGACAGCAGCTATCACCTTTGTAAAGGGATGCAACCAATCTGTGGGAACCTGTGAGGGAGGGAGCCAGGAGAAAGGATACTCTGACCACACTCTCTTCTCATCCTTCAATCCCCTGCAGGGGCCTCCCAATTGCCAAACCCAACCAGAAGCCAAAGGGCAAGGGAGTCTATCCGTATACTGATATAGCCCCAGTAGTGTGCTGGTCAATAAACATTTAACAACAAACTCTGAACTGTGTGTGTGTGTGTGTGTGTGTGTGTGTGTGTGTGTATCTGTGCTTATTGGTAGTGTTTGATGATCTCCATGGTGTAAATACTCCTGCCATGGTCACCAGACATGGAGCTAGGAACAGATGCACATAATCAGCTCTTGAGGCTCCAGCATGCCACTGAAGGAGACCACATGGGTCAACTGACTCCCCACCCCCGGCCATAGTGGGGGGTAGAGAGTGGATCTAAAAGGGAGATGGGGATTGACATGTATACACTGATATGTATAAAATGGATAACTAATAAGAACCTGCTGTATACAAAAATAAATAAAATAAAATTCAAAAATTCAAAAAAAAAGAAACTATACGATACAAAATAAATAAATAAAATAAAAATAAAAGGGCAAACAAAAGACATCCTGGGCTAGCGTTGCTGTCCATGTTGCAGATGCCAACATCAGGCCAAGGGTTCTGACATTTGGGAGCAAGGGTACCAGTGCCTGCTTCTTCACCATCAACGTGACTGCCATTTGCAATGCTAATAAAGAGTGGTTAAGTCCAATAAGCATTCAGCAGGTCAGGAATGTAGGTGACAGAGGGAATGAGACAGGAAGAGAGAGAGAGAGGTGTGAATTCCATTCTAGGCTGGGGAATGTCTGCATTCCTCACAGATAACCATGTTGTATTATAAAGACACGCAGGTGGGGTAGGAAGTTGTACTTCTCCAGCTTCAATTAACTTCATCTGATAGCTCAACGGCATCCTATGACTGGCTGGGGCTGGGTCCTGTGGAGGGAGGAGGGGTGACACACTAGAAATGGGAATCCCAGGGGTGGAGCCATAATACACCATCTGGCATGAGCTCCAAGTCTTAGAGGTCATAGTATCATCCTGTTGTTTGCTGGCATGGGAGTGGCTGCAGAGCCATTAAACGGACTGTTCTGAAGCTGTGTGGGCCCGTCCTGGCTGAGCCATTGCTGGAGGGAGTGGGATTCTGTGATGCTTAGGACCAGCTGTCTGGGTCCCAGTGCTATTCCTCTGTATGAGGAAGGCGTAGCCCCAATTCTCCGGGTAACAACGTGAAATAGGAGATCAGCTACCACCTACCACAAACGGTCTGTCCTGCCACCCCCATTATCCATTGCAATGGCTCACGTTCTCCTTCCAAGAGAGCAGCATCACAAACTTAGCAGGTAAAACTGCAGGTATTGAGGCTGGCCTAAACAGAGAGCCAGGTCCAAAAGATGACCCTGTGACAAAAGAAATGGCACAAAATCAAATCTTCCCTTCATGTCCCGCACCCACCTCTATATCAACTGTCTTTATTTCCCTCTCAGAATAAGGTACTGCTAAACCAGTAATGTAAATTTATGTTGACAGGATCCTACCATGAGATTTGAGAGGAGCATTCTAATAGCATCCATTCTGATTGTTTACGGGAAACTAAGGGCACTGGGCAGACCTCTCGCCTTTAATGGGCCATTGAAGAGACTACAAGCATCACGCTATCTATGAAAATATCCTGAGACATAAAAGATGGAGAGCACAGTACCCAGAGATGCAGAGGAAGAGCAGACTCTGGGGCACTATATAATACAGAGACAGGAGAAAATGCTAGAAAACAGACTGTAAAACAAGATTTTAGCAAAAATGAAGAGGAATTGAGATGTCAGTGGATCTGGCTGAAAGGCAGAGAAATAGAAAAGGAAATTGATGGGGCGGTAAAAATGAAAAGTTAAATATTCAATTTAAAAGATTAAATCTGCATTAGAATCAGGAAAGAGCAGGCAAAAAGTGAAGAAAACATAATCCAAATATAAATAATGTTTGCCTAAGAGAGTAGGTCCTAAAAGTTAAAAAAAAAAAAAAAAAGCAGAAAATTTGTAACTCTGGTGATAGATGTTAACTACACTTATTATGGTGATCATTTCACAATATGTATAAATATAGAATCATTATGTTGTACACCTGCAACTAATATGTTGTGTGTTGATTATATCTCAATCTTAAAAAAAGAATCATTTTGCTAAGCTCTATGATAACATAAAAGAAAAGGATGACAAAATGAAAACTAGCAGATATAAAGACTAAACAAGAGAGACCCACTATATGGGCGATTATTATGTCTTATCTCTGAAAAAGAATCAGGAACTGCGGCAACAAAAGCAGAATGTTAGATATTATACAGTAAAAGAGTTTTTTTCCTTTGAAAGAAATTGCATGGTATAGTGACTAAAACCTCAGATCCTGGAGTGAAGTAGACCTAAGTGCCTATCTTAGTTCTGTTGTTGGACCCCTTACGAGTCCTTGAACCTCAGTTTCATCATCTGCAAATTGGGAGGCGTAATAGCTATCTCGTCATAGGATTGTCATAATGTCATACATACAGAGCACTTAGCAGTGTATCTGGCAAAAGTATCAACATTTCAAAGGGGCTCACTGAGTACCAAGCAAAGTTAATGACAGAAAAACCATCTATAGGTACATGTGATAGAATTGGTAAATATCAAGATGGCAGAATAAAGATTTTATAAAGCATTTGAGGAAGAGGGAAATGTAACCTAAAAGCAAAGAAAGCCCATCTACTTCAAACTTTTCTGATAAAACCACCTTAAATGATAAAAGAACATGTGCCAACTATTACAGTTTTCAGGGAATAAGGTAGTTAATCAAGATTATGGACCCAGTCAAGTCCTGTATCAAAAACAATCAAGACACATTGTCTCAGCTATTCAAGGACTCAGAAAGTGTATCTTCTCTATAGATCTTTCTTAAGTCAAGTACCAAAAGGCTTTTTACAGAAACCAAGACACACAGCAAATAAAGAACTCAACAGGGTTAATTTGTGCTGTGAAAGGATGGCTAGTGAATATTAAAACTTGTTCTGTGTTGAATAAAGCCTAATAATTATTGAAAATGTGATTATAAGATAGAATGCAAATGTCAAAAAGTAATTAATTATAACCTCAATGCAATTCCATACTATACCAACAAAGACAGGTAGGAGTGAAAGTGGATGGAAGTAAAAGCATGGTGAGTTTTTCATCTTACTTAGGAGGGAATCAGTAAGTACTGTTTCATTCTTGTCGTTGGTGATAATAGAATTATGAGTGAAGGATATTTTTAGATATATAGGAAGTAGGCACCAGTACTATATTAAAATACCATTTGTAGGGGACTTCCCTAGTAACGCAGTGGTTAAGAATCCGTCTGCCAATTCAGGGGACACAGGTTCGAGCCCTGGTCTGGGAAGATCCCACACGTCACGAAGCAACTAAGCCCGCGAACCACAACTACTGAGCCCGTGTGCCACAACTATTGAAGCCTGCATGCATAGAGCCTGTGCTCCACAACAAGAGACGCCACCGCAATGAGAAGCCCGCGCACCACAATGAAGAGTAGCCCCTGCTCGCCGCAACTAGAGAAAGGCCCCGTACAGCAACGAAGACCCAACACAGCCAAAAAGTTTAAAAAAAAAAAAAACCATTTGTATTAGAGTAGGCTAACTGATAAAACAAAGAATCCTTCAATCTGGGAATTCCCTGGTGGTCCAGTGGTTAGGACTTGGTGCTTTCACTGCTGTGGCCTGGGTTCAATCCCTGGCTGGGGAAGTAAGATCCACATGTTGGGGCCAAAAAAAGAAAATCCCTCAATCTTAGTGATATATCAGAGTAAAATGTATTTCTTGCTTATGGCTCCAGTGCAGGCAGTGGGGAGGGAGTGGGGAAGGGTTCTTCTCACCAGGCCCCACCTAGATGCAGGGAAAGTGAGTAATACCGCTTAGCTGTGTGCTCCAGAGAAGAGGAGCATGTGGGTTCTGCTTGGCGCCAGCACTCTGGTCATCAAAATAATTGTGCTTCCTTCTTCCTTCACAGAGAAGGCACACCTTGTCTAGTACCAATACTGTATTAGTCAGGCCTCAGTCAAGAAAATAGAAACTAGTATCTCAAATGAGGAATGCAATACAGGGAACTGGGTGCTTTCAGAATGGTTGGAAGATCTAAGGAAGCAGAGGTCAGGGAAAACTGGTTGAGTGTTGGGAAATTCTATGCAGAAGTTGCAGGAAGTTGCCATTCAATCAACTCAGCTCCCTGAAGCACCAAAGCAGGCACCATGCGAGATCTCACTGTGAAGCTGCTGCAGCCCTCGTGTGACACAGAAACCAGGACGCCACCATCTGCCCATGTGTCTATCCTGCTGGAGGAGTAGGACGTGCCTTCTCTTCCACCGTCTTAATCTCACACAGGTACTTCTCACTGGCAGAACTTAAACTGGAGGCCTGATGGCAAGGGATTCTGAGAAGCAAGTGTTCAGAAGGGAGTGAAGATGGTGATGAGCTGAAGCAAACCTTCTAAACCACTGAAGGAAAACCACAGAAAACATAGTACAGTCAATTCTCATTATATACAATAGTTATAGTCTATAAAGCCCCTCTGAGCACTGAATTACCAAATGCTGAGCCATTGCTCCTATGGGAAATACAGGGTTATGTTCCTTTGAGCTTCTGGACACAACATTTTCATCACTGATCAATACACAACTTTATTTTATATGTTTTCTGTTTAAAGATGCTTTACAAGCACACCTAGGAGATATTGTGTGTTCGATTCCAGACCACCGTAATAAAGCAATTATCTCAATAAGGCAAGTCACATGAATTTTTTGGTTTCTCAGTGCATATAAAAGTTATGGATACACTCTTCTGTTGTCTATTAAGTGTACAATAGCATAATCTCTAAAAAACCATGTACCCACCTTGATTGAAAAATGTTTTATTGCTAAAAAATGCTAACCATCATCCAAGCCTTCAACAATATATATTAAATACAGGCATACCTCATTTTATTGTGCTTCACTTTATTTGCACTTTGCAGATACTTCAAAAAGTTATGGTAGTAACATCAAAGATCACTGATTACAGACCCTCATAACAATTATAATTATAGTGGAAAAGTTTGAAATATTTCAAGAATTACCAAAATGTGACATAGAGACACAAAGCGAACAAACGCTGTTGGAAAAATGGTGCCAGTAGACCTGCTCCACTGTGCAAGGTTGCCACAAACCTTCACTTTGTAAAAAACATGGTATCTGCAAAGTGCAATAAAGTGAAGCATAATAAAATCAGGTATACCTATATTTAATATATACTGTTGATTCACTAACATTGAACTCACAGTCAACAGCACTATATATAGCTCATGCCTGAACAAAGCTTATCTACTGCACATATTTTCTCCAAAAGACACATCGCAGCTTTATTGTGCTTAGAAGAGCTTCAGCAATAGGCTTGGGGACCATTTGAATGATGAAATCACCAACAAAAGGCACAAAAATGCAAAAGCTTGATGGCACTAATAGACCACACAAAGGATGCTTGTTACAATCAGAGCTGAACCAAAAGGCAGAGCATTCCCTGATTGACCTCAGCAAGGAACATGTATTTCGAGCAACTGAAATTCTCCACTGCTTTAAAAGTGTCTGTATACGATCGCAAAAATGCCATGCATGTAGATTTTGAGGTTACAAATAAATTCCAGTTAATGGGTAAATTCACAAATACAGACTCCTCAAATAATGAGTATCAACTGTACATATAACAGAAGACAGAAAGTAAAGGAAATAAAGCACTAAAATAGAAAACAAAAAATAAATACACATTTAAAAAACTCAGAGTAATCCAAGGCAAATGAAAATGACAGAGGCAGCATTGGTCATCTATCTAATTGTTGGAACAGATTAGAATGTTGGGAAGCGTATAAATGGCTACTAGCTTTCTTGAGGGAGATTTCCTTGTAAATATCAAAAGCCTTAAAATGTTCAAACTCTGACCTAGCATTGCAAACTAGAAATTTTAGCCTACGTTAATAGGCCTAGATGTACACCAAAATTTAAATACAAGAATATTTATCTCAACAAAATTTATAATAGCAAAAGAAAAAGTATAAATAACCTAAATGTCCTATAATAGAAGTCTAGCTAACTAAATTATGGTACCTCTATAAAATAAAATATTATGCAGCCTTCAATCATAATGTTATGAAATGATATTAAATGCATGGGAAGATGCTCATCATAAAAGCCCACAAAAAATTAGAAATAGTGTATAGAGTTTGATTCCATTTTTATATCTAAAAGGGGAAAAAGAGAAACTTATATAATTATTTAAATAATTGTAAAGGTAAACTTCTTAACAAAATCTTAGCAAATAAAGATGGAATACAAGTATATGTAAAGAATTAAATGTTCTAATGTAAATATCATCTTTTAATATGAAACTGACTATGTCAGAGTCAAGGAAAAGACAAAGATACTACTATCATTTATGTTGTCACCAATGAAATAAGACAAAGAAAAAAAGGAATTGGGACATCATTATTGAAGGAAATAAATATCATTACTTACATGTGATTTATTTGTGGACCTAGAAAACCCAATTAATTCAATAAAGATATTTTAGAAATAGACAGTTAAGTTGGATATCTGGTAAAAATAAACACATGGGAAGCTGTTCAACATCATTGGCCACTAAGGAAACACAAACTAAAACCACAATAATATACTAATCCATACCTATTAGAATGGCTAAAACTTAAACCACACTGAAGATTGGCAAAGGTTATGGTAGAAGCCATTTGGAGGCTTCTGGAGCTCTCATTTACTGCCAGTGGGAATGTAAAATGAGGGTATCAATCAATCATTTTGAAAATTGTTTGGAAAACAGTTGGACAGTTTGCTAAAAAAGTTAAACACATCCCTCCCACAGGATGCAGCCATTCCATTTGTAGATATTTACTCAGGAGAAAAGAAATCACATGTCCACACAAAGACTTGTACATAAATATTCATAGCACCTTTATGTGCAATTGCCAAAAACTGAGAACAATAAGCAAATTTCCATCAGCAGGTAAATGGATAAACAGATTGTGGTCTAGCCACATGATAGAATACTAGATAGACATAAGAAGAAACAAACTACTGATACACAAAACAACATGGATGAATTTCCAAATATTATGCTGACCAGACAAGCAAAAAAGGGTACATACTGTAGGATTCCATTAATTAAAAATTCTAGAAAATGCAACTATAGTTCCAGAAAGCAGATGAGTGGTTGCCTTGGGCCAGTGGAAGACAGAGGGACATAAGGAAGCTTTTGGGGGTGATAATTGTAGAGGTGTTTTTATAAATGTATACATATGTCAAAACTCATCCAAGCATCATTTTTCTTTTTCTTTTGGCCGTGTGACTTGCGGGATCTTAGTTCCCCGACCAGGGATTGAACTTGGGCCCTAGGCAGTGAATGCGTGGAGTCCTAACCACTGTACCGCCAGTGAATTCCCATATATCACTTTCAATACATGCAATTTATTGTGTATCAATTATGCCTCAATAAAGCTGAGAAATATAAATAAATAAAAAAATAAATACAGTAACCCATATATACTGTTTTTACATAGTAGGAATAATCAGCTAGAGAATACGATGGGAAAATGTCTCATTCAACATTCCAACACAAAATATGAAATAACCTATAATAAATGTAACAAGCAGTGTGGTGGGCAGTGTATGAAGAAAAACTGTCTTTGTGATGGTTGGAATCTTTGAAAATCTTTGGAAAAAAGCAGATTTGAATAAGTGAGGAGACACAGTACGTCCCCGTTTTGTTGTAGCAGATGCCATGATGTACCATCCAGGTTTCCCACTTCGGGAACAAGGCACTTATTCCCTGAGCTGCTGAGAGCATTGGCTGCGGATGGCTCTTAGCTGTGCTGTTCTCCAGGAATTTCCCTCAACTGAAGAAAGCCACCTGCTCTCCCGGGGCAGTTCTCATCTAATGACTGGTCAGAGGTGAGGTAGGAAGTTTTACAAAGGCCTGGTCCACTGGCCTCAATATGGGACAACTATGAAGTTCCATCCTCGCTCCAGAGCTCCCCTGGGCTCAGTGGAGGCCTTTGTCATGACTTCATTATAGTTCAACCCCCTCCTCTGCCCAGTCCCACTTCTTTCATGGCCAATAGGTATTGAGGCTCAGAATACTCCCTAATAAACATACTGCACCTGCATCTCCTTCTTCCCAGGAAACTTGACCTACAACAAAAGGTGAGGGTATCACTTATACCCAAAGTATACAGTTAATATAATTTCTCATCAGAATAACAGGGGAATAATTTTACTAAGTGAAAATAGCTGCAAAATTTTGGAGGGAAAAAAGGAACAACAAAGTTGGACTTGAAACACCAGAAATTAAATTTTATTATAGAGCTATAATAATTTAAACAATGTATGATTGGTAAATAGTAGAAAAGAGTCCATGAAACAGAAAATACCAAGTGCAATATAAGCAACCTTCAGAATGACATTATCCTTCTATAATGCTCTCTCTATGTCCTTGACTTCTTGAAGCCTGTTTCTTCCCTAAAAATATTCAATTCCTTAGAACACTTTTTAGGTTCTATATGGACACCAGAGGTAGTACTAGCATTCTCTTAATTCTCTAATAATGTTATCAGGATATTATGTTTACCTCCTTATACCAAATCCCTTTTTTTGAAGTTCAGGCCATTTTATTAGTCTTCCTTTCACCCTTCTCATTAATAATTACCAAAGTGAGCATCATGCTTCTACATTCCTTGGGCACTTTGACCCCTGGTGGTCTTCCTCTCCACCTTAGTGCCTGCCATCACCTTAAATGAATTCAATATACACATGGGCAGCACATCTAACACCCTAACCTCTTAATCCCTTAACCTCAATGGCAATAAACTCCCAACTCCCTTTCCCATCAGCAATCTATTCCTATGGCCAGTGGTGGCCCTTGTCATCATGAGGAACGGTTCTGCCTCTAAAACCTTAAACTCCAACACTTCAGTCTACAACCACCATCTCCTTGCCTTCCTGCTTTCCACTACCTCTCTTCTTCTAAGTCTCCTCTTTTATTCCACAGAGATCCCAGGAGAGACGCTGGAACCCTGCAGTTACTTACAGTCTCTCAAGCCACCTGAAATTTCTTCCTTTCCTTTTGAACTTGAACCCACCATTTTCAGCTCCGGTCTCTTTGTCCTTCCACCACATCCACCCATCAGATCCCCAATCCTGGGCCAATGCTGTAACCTGACTACAGACCATTGCTGAAGAAAGTGGCATTTCCATGGAAACGGGCGCCATGGCTGATGATGGATGGTGTTTCCATTCTCAGCTGTACTCTCGGGGCAGCTGGAAAATGCTTTCCTTTTACTCGTCCTGCTTCTTCTCTCTCTCCAGTTTCTCTTTGTAGCTGTCTCAGGTCATTCTCCTCATTCTCCTTACCTGTCCTTATCCCTTATTAATAACTCTTTCTAGAGACACTTTATTCCTTTAGCTTCCCAGACCTCACACTCCCCAGGTTTTCCTCCTATTAATTTCTCATCACATCTCACCGTTATGAGCTCATTTTCCTCACTTGTCCCTTAATTCCCAGTGCTCCCAGCTCTCGTCACCCTTTGTGTCCTGTTGTCAACCACAGACAAGACATTACTGTTTTCTGAAAATGCCATAACCCGTTACTCTAGCCCAGACCTCCCTCCTGAGCTCCAGAATCCTATTTTTGACTTTGTACTGTACATAACCACCTGGATTTTCTAGAGTCATCTTAGACTCAGCATGTCAAAAATGAAATGATTATCATCTCCCTGTCCCAAGCCTATTTCTCCTTCTATATTTCTTCTCCGGGATACATAGAAAGGAAATTTTTGCTCCTTCTTTTTTTCATTTACCTCGTACTTTTCCACCCACCCCACTCAAAGTGGAAGAGTTGTAAAACAGGTTGATCTCAATCCAAGACATAGACTGAGCCACGTTTACTGGTGGCCTGAAATTACTATAAATTAAAATTCTGTGTATTCTTCCCCTCTCTTGCTTTTCTACCTCACTTCTGCCTACGGCTGGATGGGCAATTTGACTTGGCCAGCTTTCTCCCACATCTATATTGGGACTCCAATATTTGGATTCAGAAGAGGAGGAGAGAGACCCTCATCTACATGCTCCATCCCCAACACTGGTTCCAACAGGAACAAGTTTGCTGCTGCTGCTTCCTTGGCAACTTCAACAGTGAGGCCGAAAGGGGGTGTTTGCCTGGACCGATCTCTAACACTAATTTCTAACACTAGGTAGCAGACCTATCAAGATCCCAATCACCCTACCCAGTAGCTCAAGGTTATCCCCGATTTCCCTCATCCTCCCCTCCATCATCCAATCAATCATTACATTCTATTATGTTATAGTATTTACTTGATTGAGTCCATGGCTTTTTCTCACCATCAATGTCCTGTTTAGGCATTTATCACCCTGCAACTAGACTGTCTTTATCCTCTCTGGGGTCTCCCAAGCTTCACCCTCAACTCCTTCCAACTCATTCTCTGCAATACTGTCAGAGGAACTTACCTAAAAGACAAATTTCATCAACTTATTTCTCTGCTAAGGCATCTCCCCCTCATGATGAAGCCCAGACTTGTTGGGTGGGCCTAGAAGGCCCACCATGATCAAGCCACTCCTCTCCTCACTCCCTGCGTTCCAACCACATAACAATCTTCTCTGCCTTCGTGAGTTTGCATATACTGCTCCCTCCACCTAGAAGGCCCTCCCCACATTCACCTTATTCTTTCCAGACCTCCTTCCCCAGGTGGTATAGATTACTCCCGCCTAAAAAATCTTCATTGTCCTTTATACATACCCAAGGCCCCTGAATGGAAACTACCTCAACATCAGAGTCCCCTACTAGACTGTCAACTCCTCATGTTCAGGCAGATGTGAATGAAGTATTCATCATGACATCACCATGCCTACAGCACGGCATGTGGCACAAAACAGATATTGGACAAACATGAGTCATAGCTGCTCTACAGGATGGTTTTAAGGAGCAAACAAGATAATAGTGTGAGATGCATAAGATGGTTCCTGGTGTACAAAGAGCGCTCAAACAGTTCTGTTTCCTCCTTGTCTCTCTTTCCTCCTTACCTGTTTCCCTTTCTCCTCCCCTGCTTTTGCTCCTCTTGATTCTCATCTCCCCCCCGCCCCCGTCCTCCTCATGCTTTTGAAAACAGCAACAGGGGGAAATAAATCAAATTTACTTGGACCCAACCATCACCAGCTTCAAGGTGCTCCAACTCCCAACCTATGACTCAGCCAGGGCTCACCTCGCTGTTGCTCCACCTTAATAAATAGCTGACCTTTAGCTCACCTGACAAGGAAAGTTTGCCAGAAACAAACAGAATGTACTCATCGGGCTGTGTCCTTGAATCTTCCTAGTGAGGAACCACTGAGAGCCTAAGTGCCTCACCAACTCCATCCTCAATAAAGTCCTGACCATGACTAATACGGTCATTGAAATCTAGATGCTACTTAATATTGTACCAATGACACATATAGGGAGTTTCAAATTATTCTAGTGTTTCAGAAAAGAAAATGGGCTAGAAAGAGAGAAATCACCAGTTTACAGATTTCAGCCAGATCAAAGCCTTCGCCATGATTTTCTTTATTTTTTCTTTTTTTTTTTTTAAAAGCACCACTTTTTTTTTTTTTTTTTAATTTATTCTTGACTGTGTTGGGTCTTCGTTTCTGTGCGAGGGCTTTCTCTAGTTGTGGCAAGTGGGGGCCACTCTTCATCACGGTGCGCGGGCCTCTCACTATCGTGGCCTCTCTTGTTGCGGACCATGATTTTCTTGATGCTCATGAAAGAACATGATGTAACAGCCTAGCCCAGTAGATCCTATCTTTATATAGAAATGAGGATGACATTGAAGGCTTAACAAGGAAGATAGAAGAGGTAATAAAGATAGTTCCTGTTAGAGGTGAACTAGTAGAGCAGGGCACAAAAGAAATTAAGGAAACAGAGGGAAAGGAAGAGACCTCCTTGCTGTCCTACCCAGCTCCCTCCTATTTTCTAAACTAGAAATAAAAATGATAAGAGCTATGCAATTCTATTAATATAAGGAGTACACTCTAATCCCCATTTTACATATTTGAAAACTGAGGCTCAGAGAGATTCAGCAACATGTACAATGTCACACAGGTAGACATGAGTCACATCAAGATTCCAAGCCAGGTCCATCCAACTCCAAAGCCCATGTCATTTCTAATCCTCCAGGCTGTCTCACATAAAGAATACTAAACACATATGAAATTAATCTACCAAGGTGAATGGGGTTTATCTAACTTTATTGGTCATAATGTGGCAGAGAAATATTTTAGAACATCCAAAACCACAGTTATAGAGACTGGAAGTCCAAGATCAAGGTGTCAGCAAGGTTAGTTCCTTCTGAGGGCCATGAAGGAAGGATCTGTTTCAGACCTCTTTCCTTGGCTTGTACATGGTCATTTTCTCCCTGTGTCTTCACATCATCTTCCCTATGTACCGTGTCTGTGTCCAAATTTCCTCTTCCTGTGAGGACACCAGTCATATTGGACCTCATTTTAACTTAATTGCCTCCTTAAGGACCCTATCTCCAAATTCACTCACATTCTGAAGTCCCAGAAATTAGGATTTCAACATATGAATTTTGTTGGGGTGGGGGGGGCGGTGATGGTGTGATGAATTGGGAGATTTCAACTGACATGTATACACTAATATGTATAAAATGGATAACTAATAAGAACCTGCTGCATACAAAATTAAATTAAATTCAAAAATTCAAAAAAAATAAATTAATTAAATAAAATTTTTAAAAAATATATGAATTTTGGGAGGACACGATTCAGCCCATAACAAGTATCAAGAGGAATGATGAGGCATTACGTGAGCAATTTACTCTCGGATGGTTCAGGGGAAACAAGTTCTCTGTACAGTATTTCCAACTTTTCTGTAAACTTGTTTTTGTTTAAAACAAAGGGAAAAAATGTACCTGAAGGTTGTTCTTATATTTTTTCTGTAATATTCTAACACAAAATGAAGGCAAGAGAGTGATCATGTTTCATAAAGATCCTAATAAAAAAATGTTAATTTTACCCCTGACATGATAACCTTCAGTTATTTTGAAAACGTGCTTCAGTGGAATACTTCATGCCTTGGAGATACCGGATATGTGACATATGGTAAAACAGATCTCTTTAATGCCAAACAACACAATCACAATGGACTCGTCTGTCTCAGGTCTCTGCTGGATTTCCTTTACACAGTTAAGCTCAGGCCTTTTGCAGGATCAATGTGTTTATTCCTGAAGTGGCATCTTACATCATTTTATGGCTCCTTCCACAGGCTACCAGCTGTGTGAGCCTCCCTCAGAACCACAAAGTACATTAACTGGGAACAGAAGGAAAGGGAAGGGAAAGGGCAGTATTAAGGAGACTTTAGTTTCACTTTACTGGTTTTTGCCAAATTAGAGCATCATGCCATATGGTGTATGTATGATGGTATTGGATCTGGAAAAAGCCGGTAGAGTTAAAGGAAGAAGATGGGAGAGGAGACACATGGGAGATTGGCACATAAATAAAGCAACCGGGGAGAAATGAAGTTCACTGGGGGTACCAAGATAAGATGTAGAGCCATCAATCCCTCCACAGGCCTTGGTCCGCAGCTTCCTATACCTGCTCCCCAAACTCACACCCCTAGACAGAGACCCACTTCAGTGCTCACTTATCCACTGTGATTATGTGCTCCAACAATGTTCCCTGGTCAAAAGTACGTTCCTTATAGGCCTCTTGCTCAAGGTATAAAATTCCACTGTAAAAGAGCAATTCCAATAAGTGTGTTTTTAAAGTTTTTCTTTTCAGGATGTAGCTACACAGTCGGCCCTCCGGATCTGTGGGTTTCACAACACAGATTCAACCAAACCCATTTTGATCCGCCGTTGTTTGAATCCGCGGACACAGAACCCGCGGATACGGAGAGCTGGCTGTACTACGCCATTTTCTACAAGGGGTTGGAGCATGCTCTGATTTTGGTATCCGAGGGAGATCCTGGAACTAATCTCCCGCGGATACTGAGGGACCACTGTATACAGGAAGAGTAGTGAATTAAGACGTTCTCTCTCAGGTCTGCAGGGCAGCTGCCTGAAATCAGTCAGGTCTGACAGAAAAGCGAAGGGAAGAGGAATCCCATTTAATAAGAGTGGAGACTGGTTCAGGTGTCCATTCTTTCCCATTCTCCCTCTCAGCGACTATGCTTCTTCTACTCTTCCTCACACCAATGGTCAGGGAGACTGGTTTAGGCACCATTTCTCCAGGATCCTCTGCGTTTTCCAGGTCTTAACTTATTCTCTTCCTTCCATCTGGATTTCCATTCTGCCTACAATCCCCAATTCAGCTAAGATTTTGTCTGCCCTTTAAAATCAAACTAAAATGTCATTTGATCTAAGCCTTCTGCCATCCTCCCAGGCTACCTCTTTCCTACACTTCTCTGTTAGAACCTTATTCTGGCATTTATTTGTGTGTTTGTCAATTCTATTATCAGATTGCAAACTCCTTTAGGGGAGGCACCATGTCTTACTCTGCTTCTATTTCCAGCTCCTACTACACTGCCTGGAACATACAAGTGTTTAATAAATGTCTGCTGGATTAAATAAGATGCAGAGTTAATGAGACCTTTGATTTTCCAGGGGCTTATTTACACATTCTTTTCACACTTCCATGTAGGAAGGCATTAAACCAAAAATGCAAGGGAACAAACCTCTTTGTGCAGTAAAATAAGTTCCGAAAACGCTAATTAAAAAGCATTTCCCATTAAAAGAACAGATTTAAGAACAGTAACTCCATCCTCACATACCTAGTTAGTTAAAACGCATATGCTTTTGTGCCATGGATTTGAAAGTCATGAACTTGAAAATCAGTTCCCCTTTGCTTTGTGAGCTCTGAATTGTGTTTCCTTCCCCGTTTGATTAACATCAATGACACCCAGAACAATGGCAGGAAGGGGTCTGGAGGTGCCCGTGATGTTATCAGTGGCTGCAGGAGAACCAGCTTGGGAGCCTGAGCTGGGGCCTGGCCAGAAAAGAAAGTACCTTTCAGAGGACTGAATGTATCATTCTTATTTGTTATTTGAATACAGCTCTGAAAAGTTTGTTTCTGTATTAAAGAGATTTTCAAACCCATACAGTAGAATTTACAAATATAAATGAGTCGTCTCTCCCCTAAAGTCTGTAGGCTTATTCCCTTGACATTGCCGTTGCTGACAACGAATCTGGAATCTCTCCTTGGGAATTACCTCTGATTTGAGGCATCCAAGACTTTCTTTTGAATCTAAAATGACATTCTCAAGTTGGGTCACTCACCTCCTTTTATCAGACTTCACTCCAAATTATTTGGAGCTGGTTTCAAAAATGAAATCTGCTCTGAAATGACACAGAGTTATGACCACTGAAGATAGGTAAGGAATGTGCCTCTGACACTGACGGCCACAGCCATAGTCACCTCCGGAACAAGCATGGAGAGTGCCATGCCGGTGCTGCAAGAAAGGATGCTCATTCAGACATACCGAATTCTGGCAGGTTTATTTAAAGGGCAGGTTCCTCGCCTTCATCTGTGACGATGAGCCTATCTGTAGAAGAAGAACAATGATCTGCAGGGGCGAAAAATATTAATTATGTGAGATGATGGAGGTGTAACTAACCTTATTGTGGCGATCATTTCACAGTATATACGCATATCAAATCATCAGGTTGTACACCTTAAGTGTACCCAATGCTATCTACCTATTATAGCTCAATAAAGCTGGAAAAAAATAAAAAGATGTAGGTTATTTTTTCAAAAAAGAAGGGAGGAAGGAAGGAAATGATCTACAGGGATTAAATAAGGAGAACGTAAAGAAGAGCAGAGCATCATTTGTTCATTCACTCAACTCACATTTATTAAGCTCTGACTCTACAAAAGTGCTGCCCCAGGGGCTAAGGCTATAGATGCATGAGGCTTGGTTCTTGCTCTCTCAAAATATTCATACACGGGTTGGGTTGAGAGACACAGATAATTTCCATGTTATTTCAGTGCTTTCAGGAAAGCATGCACAGGCTGTGGAGAAAAGGGAACCCTTGTACACTGTTGGTGGGAATGTAAATTGGTGCAGCTGAAATGGAGCAGGACCCTATGGTCCTTCCCCTCCACGTCCTCCACCTGCCTTTTGTCTGTGGAAAAACTTTAGCCAAAGAATTAGTTTAATTAGAGAAGTGAGAAAACGCAGAAGTGAAGAAAGCAGTCCAACAAGACTAAATAATAATAGTGTAGTCATTCAGCAAAGTCAAGGACTTCTAGTTCCTCCTCAAGGGCTATAGATAATATTCCGAGCCACATCCTTTGAGCTGTTTTGTAGATACTGAAGCTCCCACCAGGTAGAAGAAGTTAATTACATGATGAGCAGATTGTAGCCATGACATAAGCTGCCACAATTCTGAGAACTGGCCTCAAAGAAAGGGGAACAAACCAACCCTGGAACTAAAGACTAACTGTACTTAAAACAATCAAGACGACGCTGAGCAGACCACCACATGACCAATTTCAAGATGATTGTCAGAGCTGACTGTGCTGTTTCTGCACGTAAACCCTCCCTCCATCAATAAAAGCTCTTGCCCCCTGATTGTCAGTAGGGGGAGTCGGCCTTTGGACAGGAGTCCACCCTCCCCCACCCCATTGCTGGTATCCAAAATAAAGCAAACTTTCCTTTCCACCAAACTTGCCTCTTTACTGACTTTTGAGCAGCGAGCATTTTTTGTGCCCAACATGGGGCTGCGCTCTCACAACACCTAGCTCCCCAGTGTTTCCCCGAGTAGAGCCATGGCCATGATAATGTGCCAAGATGGTTGCAAGGAGCTCACTGCTTGTGGCTTTCTGACCCTGAGACAGGGATTTGGGGGGACGTTCTTAGCAGCTGCCAAAACCATTTGTTTTGGGGATCCTCCCTGTTTCTCCCCTGCTCGGCACTGGCTGCCAGATTACCCTTTTCCTTGGTGGAATGGAAAGATGCATCTGAATGAGCTGATGAGCTCCAAGACTGAGTAAGTCCACATGTGTGCACCCGGGAAAACTTCTCTTTTGAGCACAAAGTGCTATTTGGACATTTTGCCAATTGGTTCTGGTGTGTGTCTGACATTGAGGACTGTCTGTGAGCACTGGGTGTCATTTGGGCCTTTGCCAGTTGGTTCTGACCTGTGTCTGACGTCAAGAACTATTTTGTTGAGGAAGTGTTTGTTTAGGACTCTGTATGTGTAATCCTCTTGGGGGATTTGTGACAGTTCTGTCTTCTAGTGTGTAAGTGTATATTCCACTTGTGTGTTTGGTATCTTTGTTGTCTTTTGTAAAATGGGAAATTCAGGTTCAATTCATTAGAAAAATTTTAGCTCTGAACCTATGACTAAAGAAAAAGAAAGATTTTTTTAAAATAATATGTGACAACAGTATTCTTTAAACTCTGGAAAAAATTGGTTAAGATGAAACTCTTTTGAAACTTCAAAACTGGTTCTTTTTCCATATGCAGTTAGAGAAAGCTAACTTGATAAAACACTGTTTTCAGAATTCTGACCCTGAAAGAACAAAACTATGCCTAGGAGAAAGCTTGAAGTTAACTCATATCATGTCCTTGAAATACAAACACAGCCCACTTTGCCTGAGACTTCAGCCCTGGCTCAATTAATAGAACTTTAAAAGATGTTTGGGTTCATTAAACACACATCCTGTACCACATTAAAGAAAAATTGTGCTATGAGAAAAATGTATGTTTTTAGAGGTTATGTAATATGTTCTTTCTTAAGTTTGCCAATCAGAAAATGCTGATACAACAAATAGTTCAATTACTTGTTTCTTGGTTTTGTTAAGGTCTTTTAAAGGTTAAAAATTGTAATATGTAAAAATGATAAGGGAAGCATTTCAGTTTGGATATGTGTTATCAACGAAAGAAGGTATAAAAGGCAAAAATATTTCCATTGAGGGACAAAAGAAGAATAATTTTGTCCTAAACCTAAATGTTTCTGGATGGGAAAATAAAGGTGGTGGGGGGGAGGGGACAAATTAATATGGATACAGAAAGTGATAAAAGCTTTGTAAAAAAAGGAACTTTGAGAAAAGAATTTTGTACATTGTTAAGACTGATTAAGATTAGATCAAATTTAATTAGGTAAATGAATTTTATTGTTAATAGTAAACTAATGCAAGACTGATTTTGATTTTCTCTCTGTTAAGAGAACAAAGTTTTTCTAAACAAATTAGGATTATTTAGTATGTTAAATTACATGTAAAACATTGTCAAATAATAAACATTCTTAGGTTATACTGTATGGGTAAACATCATTAATATGTGTTCTAGAAGTTATATGAAGTTTCTAAAATTTGAATGTTCTGGTATTATGTTGTCAGTCATGCTTCTAGTTATAAATTGTCTAGTGAAGTTGTCACAGAGTATAACTACTTATGATGTGTATCACTGCTGGCTTTAAGTGTACTGGTTGAAGCACATGTACAATATTTGTGTGACAAATGTGTATAACTGATCAAATGTATAGTCTATAAAATGTTTCCCGATACCTCTGTACTTGTCAGCATACCTCTGTACTTGTTTGTTATATCTGATTAGTTTTCCCCCAGCGTGAATAACTAGGCCAATATATAAATAAAAATATATAGGCCTAGCACTGAGGGACATGAATGGACCCAGAGCAGGAAGTGAGCCACTCTGACAATGTTGGAAAAATATATTAATTATCAATGTTTTCTGTGGAAAGATTTGCAATTAAAAGGGGAAAATGATGGAAGAAATTTTCACATATTGAGGTTTGGGGAAGTCATTCTGGTTTATACATGATTTAATTTGAACCTTAGGGTAACCAAAACAGTTTACAATTGCCAAAATATGGAAGCAATCTAAGTGTTCATCAACAGGTGAATGGATAAAGAAGATGAGATATATATATATATAATGGAATACTACTCAGCCATAAAAAAGAATGAAATTTTGCCATTTGCAACAACACGGATGGACTTGGAGGGTATTATGTTAATTGAAATAAGTCAGACAAAGACAAATATTGTATGATAACACTTATATGTGTAATCTAAAAAATACAACAAACTAGTGAATATAACAAAAAAGAAGTAGACTCACAGATATAGAGAACAAACTTGTAGTTACCAGTGGGGAGAGGGAAGGGAGGAGGGGCAACATAGGGGTAGGGGGTCAGGAGGTACAAATTATTATGTATAAAATAAACTACAAGGATATGTTGTACAGCACAGCAAATATAGCCAATATTGTGAATCACTATGTTGTACACCTGTAACTTATATAATATTGTACATCAACTATACTTCAATAAATAAATAAAGTAGAAAAAAAGAAGATGCTAAAAGATTATGACCAAGAATACGTATAGGAAAGTTTATTGCAAGATTATAGGTAGACTAGGATATATTTTGGCACAAATGTTTACTATTGAAATTCTGTTTACAATAATCATTAAGACTTTTAATCACCTGTCCAATAGATATTTTTAAGTTTATAAGAAAGAAGTTGCATCCTCATTCTTTAATTTCCAAGCATTGTAAGAAAAGTTCACAAAATACAATTCCGAAAATGTGATATATAAATAATCATTCCCCATTAAAAAAAAAAAAAAAAAGAAGAAGCATGCACAGAGGAGCCTTGGGACCACATAGGAGGGCCACTGACCCTGGAGGTGGCCTGTTGTGTGAGGGAATGGGCCAGGAGGAGCAGGATGGAGCATCTGGAAAAGGGGAAACTTGCTTCGTAAAGATGGGCAGTAGTTTGCTTTAAGGCAGATCACACTGCAGCATCCTCATCCCAGGTTAAAATATTCCAACATCCCAGAAAGGCCATATATAACTTACCCAAAGCCTCATAAAGCAGGAAACATGGTAATCCAAGCAAATAGCTGCATAATTAATAAAAACACAAGCCACCATTCCATTTAGTGTGAGACACTGTAAAACATCTCAAGTTTTCACCAACATAGCAACAAAGAACAAAGATACATACACAAGGATGGCTTCTCACTGGGGTCTATTGCTGTCAGGTTCGACCGCCCCTCCCCACCTCCCTTTCTCAGTCCAGCTGCTGCCTTTGTAACGTGGGCAGAATGGGTGTGGTGTCCTTTGAAGGTGAGGCCCGGTCTCTATCTTCTAATCATACTTCCTCCTGGGGAACCACCCATTAGCCCACTCTGGTTCCCAGCTTCGGCCCACCTCTTCCTCCTTCTGAAGTCACGCCCACCATCCCCGCCTCTGGTCCAGAGTCAATCCCACAACTAACCCAGGCCCAAATCTATGGAATTTAAGTCACTTCACAGTGAGTCTGACACTCATCTTGTCCTTGTTCTGGTACCTGGACTCTCAACTTATTCTCTAATCTAACCACCAACTCATAACACATTTAACCTGATACCAGTATTATACTGCCTATCTTATAAATTTTAAAAATCAAGGTTCAGAAGAAATTAAAATATGTCCAAGACCCCATGGTTAGAAAACTATGGGGCAGGGATTTGAACACATCTCTCATTCCAAATGCCCTCCTTCCCCCCCCACCATTTCCCCCGCCTCCCAAAACTCACTCGGTGACTCCTGAATAAATCGCCTCACCCCTCTCTTTCCTGTTTTCCTCCTCTGTAAAAGGAAGGGACCATGCCAACATTTCTAAAATTATTGTTTCTTCATATGCTTGTGTCCATAAGTTAGTAGTGTGGGGCAAGAAGGTGGGAAAAGATTCCACAGTGAAATACATTTGAAAAAATGGACTTGAACAGGGCTTCCCTGATGGCGCAGTGGTTAAGAATCTGTCTGCCAATGCAGGGGACACGGGTTCGAGCCCTGGTCCGGGAAGATCCCATGTGCCGCAGAGCAACTAAGCCCGTGCGCCACAACTACTGAAGCCTGCGCACCTAGAGCCCGTGCTCCACAAAAAAAGAAGCCACCGCAATGAGAAACCTGCGCACCACAATGAAGAGTAGCCCCCGCTTGCCGCAACTAGAGAAAGCCCGCACGCAGCAAGGAAGACCCGACACAGTCAATACATATATACATAAATAAATAAAATTTTTTTTAAAAATGGATTTGAACAAAGACCAGCCTATATATCTCCATTAGCATATGTATCTCAGAGCCTTTAACATGATATGATTTGGCAATCTTTGAGACAAGGATATAGTCTTACCTCTTCATTACACCATGGAACTGCATTTTCCCTGGAATACCAGTGTTTCTTGGAACCAGTGTGAGAAACACTGTCCTGGCTGCTACACAGGTGCCCCCAGTTGCTACATCCAGTGCCTGGACCCCAGAGCCTCTGATTTCTTGCTCTAATACTATACTTTTTCAAAACTGAAGTATAGTTGATTTACAATGTTGTGTCAGTTTCAGATGTACAGCAAAGTGATTCAGCTATATATATACATATATCAATTCTTTTTCAGATTCTTTTCCATTATAGGTTATTACAAGATATTGAATATAGTCCCCTGTGCTATATAGTAGGTCTTTGTTTTTTATCTATTTTATATATAGTAGTGTGTATCTATTAATCCCACTCTCCTAATTTATCCCTGCCCCCCTTTCCCCTTGGTAACCGTAAATTTGTTTTCTATGTCTGTGGGTCTATTTCTGTTTTGTAAATAAATTCATTTGTACCATTTTTTTAGATTTCACATATAAGTGATACTGTATGATATTTGTCTTTCTCTGACTTACTTCACTTGGTATGATAATCTCTATTGTATGTATGTGTGTATATATATATACCTCATATTCTTTATCCATTCATCTGTCAATGGACAGTTAGGTTGCTTCCACATCTTGGCTATTGTAAATAATATTATTCTCTAATACTATACATTTTTAAAGGTTTTTCAGGAAGATGAATCCATGATGTTTCTTCGTGGCCTACATTGATGCTGCAGAGAGAACCTATAAAGCTAGTTAATGGAATCACTCGTTCTTTAGTTAGTATAAATTAGGCTAACTTTCCATTTCCTCAGTGAGGACCAAGCAAAATCAAAGCTGGAGCTGCAAAGCATTGTTTGCACAGACCCTTCTTTTTCCCACACGGCTGTTGTGAATTCACATCGCTGTTTATTTCTGGTCATTTATTTCCCCCTAAGCACTTAGACTTGGATTCATTTTCATAAACTTAAATCTGCTATTTGGGGACTTGCTTTTGTTACTCCAAATTGATTTAGTTCACAGTGGACTACACTTGGCTGCATCTTTCTAAAAGGATAGCTGCCCATTTATCTGGACTGAGCCTAAGTGCAGTGCTACTGGGTAGAGGGGCTGGGCTGCAAGGTTTAGGGAGGCTCTTCAAAGCCCAGGATTCTGTGATTCCCTAATTTTTCATCTCGTGCCTCATGTATTTCCATCTCTTTTAGAGAACCATAGAATAGAATATTAAAGAAAGAAAGGTAGATGAAAGAAAGAAAGAAAGAATGGAAGGAAGGAAGAACAAAAGAGAGAAGGAAAGAAAGAAAGAAAGGAAGGAAGGAAGGAAGAAAGAAAGAAAGAAAAAGAAAGAAAGGAAGGAAGGAAGAAAGAAAGAAAGAAAAGAAAGAAAAAGAAAGGGAAGGAGGGAGGGAGGGAGGGCAGAAGGAAGGGAAAAGGAAGGAAAAGGGAAAGAAAGTTTAAAAAAAAAAAAAAACCTCTGATTTTCCTTCTTTCCCATTGCTTAATACTTCCTATCCCCCATTGATTAAAAAAAGATGGGGCGGGGGGTTGAAGTTGTTGAAGTTAGGGGGCCCTGGCAGCAAAATGAGAATCCTGTTTTCACGGTTAGGAGGCTAGATTCTATTCAAACTCCCCCCTAGGGGCTTCCCTGGTGGCGCAGTGGTTGAGAGTCTGCCTGCTAATGCAGGGGACATGGGTTCGAGCCCTGGTCTGGGAGGATCCCACGTGCCGCGGAGCAGCTGGGCCCGTGAGCCACAATTACTGAGCCTGCGCGTCTGGAGCCTGTGCTCCGCAACAAGAGAGGCCGCGATGGTGAGAGGCCCGCACACCGCTATGAAGAGTGGCCCCCGCTTGCCACAACTAGAGAAAGCCCTCGCACAGAAACGAAAACCCAACATAGCAATCACTCAAACTCGCCCCTAGTTTTCTACAAACTAATGGACAAGTCACAACAATTTGGTCTGTTTCCCCAACTATAAAATGGGATAATAATCTCTCTAAACCCTTTCTTCCATCCTTAGATTGCCCCCAAAGATGAATTTAATCCTATAAAATCACTTTGAACACTAAAGAGAAAGGAAGTGCACAAACAAAAGACATAATTACAGAGCTGCTTAGTAAAACAGCTATTGCCTTCTGACTACACTGAACCCAGACCAAAAATTTTATTGGCTTTTGCTGCTCTGTTTAACCACCACTTAATATATGATGCATCCTGTTTCCCACTGAAAGGACCCGGGACTCCTTGGAGAAAGGGCTGATGTCGGATCTGAAGCATCCTGTTATCACAAGACGGCAAGGAAATTAACAAAGACAATGAGAGTCATTTCAGAAGGACCACGGCATAACCTAAATAAGCTCCCATTGTCCAAAAATAGGACCGTTTGAGCTTCAAAAAGAATAAATAACTAAAAATAACTAATTATTCAAAAAGAATAATAACTGAAATGGTTGAAAATATCAACATATTTAAATTTATCAGCTTATAAAATACTATTTCCCTGTTGGTGCAGTGGGTAAGACTCCACGCTCCCAATGCAGGGGGCCCAGGTTCGATCCCTGGCCAGGGAACTAGATCCCACATGCATGCCGCAACTAAGAGTCCACATGCCGCAACTAAAGATCCCACATGCCACAAGGAAGATTCCGTGTGCCACAACGAAGACCGGGGGCAGCCAATAAATAAATAAATATTTAAAATACTTTAAAAATCTAATTCATGAGTAGTATGCTCATTTTCATAATTGTGATAGTTTCACAGGTATGTACATTTGTCAAAACCCATCAAATTAGATGCTTTGATACATGTAGTTTATGTCAATTATACCTCAATATTAATACTAATATATTAAATAATCAAATTGTTTACTGTTGGATGATGCTAAAAAGCCAACTGACGATTTTGAAAATTAGTCAATAAAGGGAGAAAATCCAGCATTTTTCTTTCCAATGCAAAATGTACTTAGAATAACCAAATAGTAGATGAAGTTTCTCCTGATAGATATATTCCCATTAATAAACAATGAAGTGATCCCTAATAAATTAATGTAGACATAAATCATCAACAACTGCTAGCATCACAAAAAAAGACAACCAGACATTATCTGCTTTTTGATGGACGGAAACACCACCACCTATAAACTTGTCAAAAAAAATCAAACCCAATTCTAATGTAGGCTCTAGGTCCAACTACCAATTTACAGGAAGAACAGAAGAAAAAAGAACATGTTAAATGATACATAAACATGTGATCAGAAAAGTCCAGACAATGGAACTCTATGAACCTATACATTTGAAAGAAACATAATCTCACCACAAGAAAAATATTTATAACCATGTGTGGCAATAGGTGTTAACTAGACTTACTGTGGTGATCATTTTGCAATATATACAAATGTCAAATCATTAAGTTGTACACCTGAAACTAATATAATGTTATAAATCAATTATATCTCGATTAAAAAGATTTGACTGGATTAATAAAACAAAAAAAAGAGACAAACCTTAAATAAAGATCACAGAGAAAGAATGAATAAATAAATAAAAGAGACATAAAAGACATATCAACCAACACAATAGGTGAGTCATTTTTAGATCTTGAGTCAAAGTCACAAAATTTGGGGAATTCCTGGTGGTGCAGTGGTTAGGACTCCACACTTCCACCACAGGGGGCAGGGGTTCGATCCCTGGTCGGAGAACTAAGATCCCCCATGGCACACGGTGCAGCCAAAAAAAAAAAAAATAGTCAAAAATTTTTTAAAGTTCATGAAGTTTATAGAACAACTAGAAATTAAAAATGGATTGAATACTTGATATTAGGAAATTATTCTTTACTGTCCATGGTGTGATACAGTTATAATGGATACAGATTGTTTGTTTGGTTTTTTTTTTTTTTGCAGAGTCCTTATCTTTCGGAGATGAAATTTTTATGAATGAAAATGTATGATACCTGAGATTTGCATCAATATAACATGGGAGAGTAGAAGTGGGTAAGATTGGCCATGAATTCATGGTTGAATAGTAGGTACATCCATGTTTATTACAGTATTCTCCTTACTTCTGTGTTTAAAATATTCTATAATAAAAAATATTTTTGAAAAAAATAATAATCTGTACATCCCTTGCCAAGTTAGCTAACTCTCCATCATACATTATCCATCAGAGAAAGGGATCCAGTAACATCAATCCCCTGGGGCTGTTCATGTCTATTAATATTTAGAAAATGCTTTGATGTTTGAAGATGAAACCATATAATTATAAGGTATTATTACTATATTAGAATTAAATAAATTACACTGTAAATTTGGAAATCCAAATATGATCACCACCTAACTTAAAGTTTGGGTCAGGTGGAGAAAGCGCTTCCTGAGAAATGCCCATAAAGGGCCAATGATCAAATGTTGATTCAAAT
Source organism: Balaenoptera borealis (assembly GCF_965194805.1). Taxonomy (NCBI): domain Eukaryota; kingdom Metazoa; phylum Chordata; class Mammalia; order Artiodactyla; family Balaenopteridae; genus Balaenoptera; species Balaenoptera borealis. The sequence continues at coordinate 12,418,054 of NC_138865.1, read as the reverse complement.
GACATTCTTTCCCATAGGCGACAACCCCCCAGGCAGAGCAAATCTGAGGCAAAATTGCTAAGAATTAAGTCCCCCCCATCTTACTGTTCAAGATACATCTTCTGCCTCTCCTATTCCCTCCTTGATGCGAGTAATGAACCCATGCCACACCTGAGCCCTCGAAATTACCCTGCCAATCAAGACTTTATTCATTCATTCATTCTATTCAACAAACATTGAGTTTCTACTCTGTGCTGGCAACGCAGATATGAACAAAGTTCACCCTGGCAGAGCTTATAGGCTATTAAGAAAGCAATCTAAATAAATCATTACAAGGCCACCACAGGAGGTATGGACAAAGTGGGAGCAGAAGAGAGGGAGTTACTAAGTCCCTGTGGGAGGATCTGGGAAAGTGTCACCAGGCCAGTGACATTTACCCTGCCTCGTAAAGGATGAGGAGCTTACAGGCAGAGTCAAAGGAGAAAGGCACTCAAGATGTGTTAGTCAGTGTTCTCCAGAGAAACAGAACCAGTAGGATGTGTAGAGATACATGGAAGAGGAAATTTATTCTAGGAATTGGCTCATGTGGTTATGGAGGCCGACAAGTCCCACGATTTGCCCTCTGCAAGCTGGAGACCCAGAAGAGCCAAGGGTGTAATTCAGGCCAAGTCCAAAAGCCCAAGAATCAGGACAGGAGAACACAGAGGTCCCAGCTCAAGCAGGGAGAGCGGATTCGCCTTTCCTCATCTTCATGTTCTATTTGGGCCCTCAGTGGATTAGGTGCTGCCCATCAACCTTGGGGAGGGCACTTGCTTTACTCAGTCTCCTGATTCAAATGTTAGTCTCCTCTGGAAACACCCTCAGAGACACGCCCAGAAATAATGTTTTACCAGCTACCAACACATCCCTTAGCCCAGTCAAACTGACACCTAAAATTAATCATCACACAAGGCAAAGGGTGTAACACAAAATCGTCAGAGGTCTGTAGAAAACTTACTTGTGGATGGAGGAGATATGAGTTTGGAAAGCTGGGTGGATCGGTTCTTGAAAAGCCCTACAGGGAATTCCCTGGTGGTCCAGTGGTTAGGACTCGGGCTTTCAGTGCCAGGGGTCTGGGTTCAATCCCCAGTCAGGGAACTAAGATTCTGCAAGCTACGCAGTGTGGCCAAAACAAAAATAAAGAAAAGAAAAAAAAAAGAAAGAAAAAGAAAAGCCCTGTACACTGTGCTAGAAACTTTATCCTGGGGACCCCTGGAAGCTTTCTAAGGAAAAAAAATGCCTTGTTCAAATCTGTGTTAGACTGAACGTTTACTTGTCTTTGGAACCTGTGAGACTGTAAATTCTTTGCCTGGGCTTGTTTTCTCTTGTAACCCCAGTTCCCAGGACAGATTTAGACCTTTTGCAAGGGTCAGACTTAAAGTCAGTCATTTCCATTTTTTTTAGACACAATAGCTACAAACAATGCTTTGGAAAGGAGCCTGAGGAAGAAAAAAATAAAAGAGGCCTCTTTCCCTTAAAATAATTCTAGCCTGGCAACAGGAGCTAGTGTGACCTTCATTCCCAGTCCAAAGTCTCTCCTCCAAAGTGTCCCTTGAAAGAAACTGAGAAGGGACTTAGAAGTCAGAGGTCACATCCCTGGCCATAAGTATTAAGGTTCCTATACAAAGGGGAAGAGAAAAATGTAGGCCCCAAGTCCCCTGAAAGGAAGGTAAAGGGAGTTCATCTTAAAAGAAGGACCTGCGTCCTCACTGTGGGACTTGGGTCAGAGGAGGCGCATGATTGGTGGAGCTCAGAGCAGTATTTCCCAAGGCGCTTCCTTCCCAGTTCATGGGAATCTAGTTTCAGTCTGTGGCCAAGGGGGGTGGTTGGATATCTGAAAACTCAGGACAACCACTGGGAATTTGGAAAGAGTTGTAAATTCTCAGAGGGCTCAGGGGCTCAACTGCCCACAGCCAGCAGGGAGAAATCCCAGTTGGAGGGGTCTCCTTTGCTTGGGTGGAGAGAGCTCTGACTCTCGGTCAGTGGGTTTTCAGGGGCCAGAGAACAGCAGAGACTTGGGGTGTAGCAGGGACTCATAAAGGGCAGCCTAGGGACCCTCAGCCTTCTAGCTGGACATTGGTGAGTTGCCCCCGGACTTGGTGGGCAACAGCTATAGAGGATGCCTGTGGATAAGGAAGCAGTTTCTAGGAGAGCTGGTGAAGTCTTAGCAAAATCAGTTGGGGGGACTTCCCTGGCAGTCCAGTGGTTAAGACTTCGTGCTCCCAATGCAGGGGGCATGGGTTTGATCCCTGGTTGGGGAACTAAGATCCCACATGCCCTGCGGCCATAAAAACAAGAATCAGTTGGGAATTCCACCTTGAGGATTGGATTTCCTGCCTCTGAATCACAGTCTCCTGATAGCAGTCCTCTGTGATGTCCCTGATTCTGGTCCCTGGCTAGAATTGGGACCACATAAATGCCAGCTCAGACCTCATTGGGTTATTGACACTTTTTAGCCCTCTGATAATACGACTTTGTCATAACTCACTCTTTCTCTAACAGACTGTTCTGCCTTTGGATTCATCCCCAGTGTCCAGCCTTGGCATCTGAAGCTCCTGGGTAAAGCCATACATGTGGCAAGTTTTGTTTTTCCAAGATAATCTACTTAGGTCCTTTGACATAACTTGATTCCTATTTTCTGCCTTTTTCATCCTCCTTCTTATTCATAGACATCTTTAAGAATGTGTGTGACCTTATGAATTTATTAGCAATTACTAGCCATGGATAATTCATTTTTTTCTATTGTTCCACCATTGACAGCCTGTCATCTACAACCACTGTAGCTTAGTTACCATTGTGTGTGTGACCAACTTGGACTTTTTCATTGAATCCATTTGTGGTCCAATTGGTCTAAACATCAATCATGATGCACAATCGGGCATGGTAATCTCTCATAAGCTAAAGTCACGCTGCACAAAGTCTACAGTATCTTTAAAAATTCCTTTGTAAATATACTGGAGTATTTATTGTATTTGTTTGTGTTTATTTTTTTAAATTTTAATTTAAAGGTCAAAAGTATTGCTCAAATATTAAGGCAATGATTTTTTTTTTCTCCTCACTTGAGGAAGAGGAGAGTGAAATAGGAGAAGCCTCCACTTGACTGCCAGCACCCCGCCCAACCTTGCCCAGATATCAGCTTTTATCAAGCCTTGGCCCCCATTACAACCAATCCCTGCCTCTCAGCCATTCAAGCCACTCTCCTGCCTTCCCTCCCCACACGCCTTGTTTACCCCTGTTTCCATACCGCCCCAGTCACCAGCCTGCTTCCTTGCAGCCCCAGTCCTGCCCCAGCTCCAGAACCCATCCTGACAGAGGCAGAAGGGGCAAAGAAAGACTTTTGTGGTTACAGTCCCTTAGCAAGAAGAATATCTCTTATTGTGTAGGTTTGTAGTGTTTCAGGGCTAAGCAAGGCCCAGCTCACACCCTCTAGTGACGGTTTTCATCTTACATCTGAGTTCTTAGCATGATGCTGTGCTCCCCACCCCCATTCCCGATTCCTGCCTAAGCCCCCAACCCTATTAGACTGGACCATGCCTTGCTTTGGCCAGGCCCCCAGCTAGGATGTGCATCCTGGAGGGAGACAGGCTGGATCCCCCTGTGCTGCCCACCTGCTTAATTTTCAAGTGCCGTCTGCTTCCTGCATCCCCCGGTGCTGCTCGGAACAGCGTGCTTGTGACCTCCTGTGCCCACTCCTAATCCACACTTCTTACTGCTGTCCTTGGACTGACATCTTCAGATTCCTTAACTAACCCTGGGCCCAGCCCTCCAACAAGTGAAGACTGCTTCCTCCCCTTGTGCACTGTTGATGGGAATGTAAAACAGTACAGCCATTACAGAAAACAGTATGGAGGTTCCTCCAAAAATTAAAAATAAGACTGCCTTATGATCCAACAATCTCACTTCTGGGTATATATTCAAAAGAAATGAAATCAGTATCTCAAAGAGATGTCTGAACTCTCATGTTCATGGCAGTATTGTTTACAATAGCCAAGACATGGAAACAACCAAAGTGTTCATCAATGGATGAATGGATCAAGAAGATGTTGTCTTGGGAATTCCTTGGCGGTCCAGTGGTTAGGACTCTGCGCTTTCACTGCCCAGGGCAAGGGTTCAATCCCTGGTTGGGAAACTAAGATCGCACAAGCTGCGTGGTGTGGCCAAAAAGAGAAAAGAAAACATGGTCTATATACACAATGGAATATTGTTCAGCCTTTAAAAACATGGAAATCCTGCCATTTGTGACAATGTGGATGAACCTGGGGGACATATGCTAAATGAAATAAGAAAGAAAAATACTGCATGAGCTGGAGGGTAGATATGAAGTGTTCTCATCTCACATACACAAAGATAACTATATGAAGTGATGGATACGTTAATTAGCTTGATTGTGGTGATTATTTCACAATGCAGAGGTATTTCAAAACATCCAGGGAATTCCCTGGTGGTTCAGTGGTTGGGAGTCCACGCCCTCACTGCCGAGGGCCTGGGTTCAATCCCTGGTCGGGGAACTATGATCCCACAAGCCACGCAGCTCAGCCAAAAAAAAAAAAAAAAATCCAGTTGTACACCTTAAATATATACAATTTTTATTTTTCAACTGTACCTCAATAAAGCTGGGGGAAAAGACTGTTTCCTCTTTCTAAACTGCCTTCCTCCTTTCTAATCTAAGCCTACCCATCTTCCCTTGACTGTCCCCACCCACGAAAATTTCTCCTTCTCTCAACTCCTCCTACACTTAAAAGAAGAACCATAGTTTAGTACATAATTATATCCTTCCTTTATTTGTTCCCTGCCTTGTGTGCATCACGTCTCACCAACTAATTTGTAAACTCATTAAGTGCAGAGACTAAGTCTTTCTACGATGCCGTGTTCTTATTAGGCTGACTCATTCATTAATTCAGCAGATATTTCAGTGACTACTGTGTCTCAGGCTTTGCTGTTCTGGATACGGAGTTGCAGGAGGCAAGGTGGCAAAAATAAACAGGATGCCTGCTCTCAAAGCAGGAAGACAGGCAATCAAATAATCACACAAATCAGTATAAAATTACATCAGAGAGCCACTACGGAAAACAATATGGCTGTTCCTCAAAATACTAATAAGCGAATTATCAGATGATCCAGCAATTGCACTTCTGGGTATTTAGTCACAAGGACTGAAAGCGGGGGTCTCAAAAAGATATTTGTACACCTGTGTTCATAGCAGCATTATTCACAATGACCAAAAGGTGGAAGCAATCCAAGTGTCCATCAACAGAGGAATGCAAAAACAAAACGTGGTCTCTCCGTACAATGCAATATTATTCAACCTCAAAAAGGAAGGAAATTCTGACACACGCTGCAACATGGATGAATTCTGAGGACATTCTACTAAGTGAAATAAGCTAGTCCCAGAAGGACAAATACTATATGATTCTACTTATATAAGGTACCTAGAGTTGTCACACACATAGAGACAAAGTAGAATGGTGGTTGCCAGGGGGTGAGGGGCAGGGGAGTGGAGATTTGCTATTTGAATGAAAGATGCGAGATGAGAAGAGTTCTGGAGATGGATGGGGGTGACGGTTGCACAACAATGTGAATGTACTAACACTACTGAACCGTGCACTTAAAACTGGTTCAGATGGTAAATTTTATGTTATGTGTATCTTGGCACAATTAAAAACAATTTTTAGAATGACAAACCAGGGGACTTCCCTGGTGGTCCAGTGGTTAGGACTCCATGCTCCCAGTGCAGGGGGCATGGGTTTGATCCTTGGTTGGGGAACCAAGATCCTGCATGCCAAATGGTGCAGCAAATAAATAAATATATATATATATATAAATAAAACAGTGGCTGTGTAAATCAACCATACTTCAAAAAAAATAAAAATAAAAATAATTTTTTAAAAAAACGACAAACCAAAAAAAAAAATTACAACCAGAGATGAGAGCAACAAAGGCAAGACAAGGCTGCTCGGAGGAAGTGAGGCCGAGCTGAGTTGGGGAGGATGAGTGACGGCTCTCAGGGCTAGCGTCTGTCCTTCCCCACCCCTGACGTTATCAGCCTGCCTAGAGCTCCGGGGTCTTCAGGAGCGATCTTCACTCAGGTTCAAGAACCAGGTACGGAAGTAGGTGAAGGAGCCTTCCATACACTATCCTGTGATAACATCCTGTGATACATGGATTGACCTTCAGGTTTTGTGTTGTTTTGTTTTCCAAGGACTAAACCAGGGCCTCTCCAGCTCTAGCATACACAAGGTTCATCAGACAAGCTTGTTAAAGACAGATTCAGAGGCCCTAGCTCCCCACATTCTGATTCGGTAAGTTTGGCATGCAACCCAGACGTATGTATGTTAAATGATGTCACCCCACCAGTGTCTCTAAAGACCACCTGGAGACCACACTTTTGTGAGACCCTGATCTGGATCTCTGTGATTTTATAAGCCTAAAACTCCGGACCTAGACCATCCTTGTTGTTTTTTTTTGTTTTTTTTTTTTAAATCTGTTCCTGGACAGCTTTTTTTTTTTTTTTTTTTTTAATTTTATTTACTTATTTTTGGCTGTGTTGGGTCTTCGTTTCTGTGCGAGGGCTTTCTCCAGTGTGGCAAGCGAGGGCCACTCTTCATCACGGTGCGCGGGCCTCTCACTATCGTGGCCTCTCTTGTTGCGGAGCACAGGCTCCAGACGCGCAGGCTCAGTAGTTGTGGCTCACGGGCCTAGTTGCTCCGCGGCATGTGGGATCTTCCCAGCCCAGGGCTCGAACCCGTGTCCCCTGCATTGGCAGGCAGATTCTCAACCACTGCGCCACCAGGGAAGCCCCCTTATTGTTAATTTGCCACTTAATCGTAGGATTAGGAAGTGAAGCATTTTACTTCAGAATGGCCTCGCCATCTAAAGAAAACAAAAAACACAGGGAAATGCATATATTCACATGATGCCTGTATCTCAAGCTACTTTACAGGCAAAATTACACTCACTCTACAACTTTCCGGGAACCAAGGAAAAATACTTACTCCTAATGCCTCAGTCTATAAATCACTAAATTAAGACAGGCAGAAGGCAGTAGTATGTCTTATCTAAAAGACAAGAAACTTATCATGAAATATGGCTCTTGATCCACCTGTTATGTATCAGAACTGGTCCAGCCAACCAGTTCTGCAGGCGCTTCATTCCCTAGGAGAAAGACTGTCAAAGCCACTTACTTAGAAGCATGTACAGGTAATGTTTACTGGCTTACTTGCCTAAGCTATTAAAATGTGTTCCCAGGAATTCTTTTTTTTTTGGCTGCTGTGTGCAGCATGCGGGATCTTAGTTCCCCGACCAGGGATCAAACCTGTGCCCCCTGTAACGGAAGCACAGAGTCCTAACCACTGGACCACCTGGGAATTCCCCCAGCAATTCTTATTAGGTCAGAGCTGGCGTATTTAGCACGCCTTCACCCTGAAACCATTAGTTTCCAATACTACTATCAAAAACCAAACTCTGCATAGGGAATAAAGTGAAGCAGAAAGATGAGTTAATTGCAAGACTTTTGACATGCTATTTGGGAAACTCGAGGCTATGGGAGTGATGAGTCCCAAGTTGCTCACAGGCTAAGGGATTTTTATGAGATAAATATGGAATTTATTTGGCTTTTTCAGCTGAACGGTTGCCGGGTGGTCTTCTTTCATATTGGGATCAGGGTAGCTAAGTCAGGGAAACAAGTAAGTCCAGAGATGGCGTGAACAGACTTGGCATTTGGAGACTGGCTGGTGTCCTCTGCTGATTTCTGAGAAGAGCTGTAAATCCTTGTAACGTTAGGTTAAGTTTCCTTCATGCACTTGTATCGATCATCTCCGTTTGGTCCCTGACATAAATGACTCCATGTTAGTTTGTTTTACACTGCTTGCAATGGTGAGCCCAGTAGACCTTTGACTGCACAGTTCTAGGGGAGAAATCCCGCTCAATCATCAAAGGAAGATTACTCTGTTCTGTGTGGTTATACCATGAAGTAAACGTCCCTGAGTCTTATTTCTTTAAAAATTGATAATGAGGTATTATTAAATACCATGTTTCTGTTATAAAGCCATGTACGCCAACCCCCAGTCATGGCAGGTAGTGGTCCATTTGCCCCTCTGTGCTGCCGAATGGCACTGTTCATTTCACTGCCGTCAGATGGGGCCGGCTGTAAAGTGGAACGAGCACTCGGAGTTTGGAAGGAAGAGGTTTCTGTTAATAATCACAGGCCAGGGCTTCCCTGGTGGCGCAGTGGTTGAGAATCTGCCTGCCAATGCAGGGCACACGGGTTCGAGCCCTGGTCTGGGAGGATCCCACATGCCGCGGAGCAACTGCGCCCGTGAGCCACAACTACTGAGCCTGCGTGTCTGGAGCCTGTGCTCCGCAACAAGAGAGGCCGCGATAGTGAGAGGCCCGCGCACCGCGATGAAGAGTGGCCCCCGCTTGCCACAACTAGAGAAAACCCTCGCACAGAAACGAAGACCCAACACAGCCAAAAATAAATAAATAAACAAATACTTAAAAAAAAATAATAGTGCTCGCTTCAGCAGCACATATACTAAAATTGGAACGATACAGAGAAGATTAGCATGGCCCCTGCGCAAGGATGACACGCAAATTCGTGAAGCGTTCCATATTTTTGTATTTCACTGAGATTACTTAAATTCATTTAAAAATTCTTTGTACACACCAAATGTTCCAGAATAAAATATGTAAAATCAAAATAATATATGCAATTTGTTTAAAGAATAAAAACAGTTTAAAAAGAAAAATAATAATAATAATAATAATAATCACAGGCCATTTCTTTGTTTTATCTGGATCTTTTACCTTGGCAGAATACCCTTACCCAGATTTATTTAATTTCTACTTTTTTGAGGCTTTGGGAGACATTCATTAGCTTGACCATTCCATTTGTTTGTGTCTTACTATTTCTTACTATTTCATGTGTTTGTGTCTTATTTCCTTGGTGAGTCAGTAAACAACCTAGGGAAGAGTCAGGATGAAACCCTAGGCCTCCTGATTCTTTCAACCACATGGTTCCACATGTAAAAGTCTCCTTACCTCTGAGGAACCAGCAACTTTTTAATAATTTAATAATACTAGGCAAGATGGTGGCCTGCAAAACATGTCCAGTAGCTCTTAGGGTCTGATAGACCTGTGTTTGAATCCTAGTGATATCAGCTGGTATGCTTTCATCCACAAATAACAGAAACCCTAAGTCAAATCCTTAGAAAATAAGTATATCTGTCTTTTCTCATGACAAGGAATCCAGTGGCAGGGTGGCTTCAGGTGGCTGGCTAATTCAGTGGCTCAAGAATATTAGCAATAATCCAAGTTCTTTCCATCTTTCTGCCCTACCTAACTCGAGGCATTGCATCCAGCCACAATGGCCAGTGGAAGAAGACTATTAATTTCTTTAAGCTTAGCTTTCTTTGTTTGTAAAATAGTCTTATCATCTGTATGTACTTTACAGAGCTGTTGTAACAATTAAACAAGATAAAATACATGATGTCCTTAGTAGAGCACTTGGCCTGTGTAGATGCTCAATATATGAAGATTGGATGCTCTGAATCCCAGAGTCTCTCAAGGGATATAATTCAAGGGAGTAAGGATGTGGGCCCTGGATTTAAAATCTACCTGGATTTTTTTTTTTTAGAGGAATTTTTTTTTTTTTTTTTTTTTTATTGCAGAAACCAAATTTTTTTTTAAAATTCTAATTGGAAAAAAATAAAAAAGAAAATAGACTGTGGTGATGGTTGCACATACCTCTGAATATACTAAAAAAAATTGAATTGTACACTTTAAATGGGAGAATTATATGTTACGTAAATTATATTTCAATAAAACTGTTTAAAAGACTAAATAAAACAAAATAAATTTTTTAAGCTTTTGAGTAAAAAAGAAAAAAAATCTACGTGGATCTAAAATCTGGCACCACTGCTTGCTAGCTGAGTGACCTCGGACAAATTTACATAACGTTTCCAAGCCTGTTTCCTCACCTGTAGCATGAACATAATAACGTTGAGCCTGGTACCCGAGCAGTGCTCAGTAAATACGAACAGTTTTTACCTTTTGACAATCAGTGGGACAGCAAAGAGGACTATAGCTTGATGAAGTAAGTTGAGCTCACTTAAGGACCCTAAAGATGCATTTGGGAGGGAGTCTTGCTAGCACAAACAAGGACCTACTGTATAGCACAGGGAACTCTTCTCAACACTCTGTAATGGCCAATATGGGAAAAGAATCTAAAAAAGAGTGGATATATGTATATGTATAACTGAGTCACTTTGTTGTACACCTGAAACTAACACAACATTGTAAAGCAACTATTCTCCAATAAGCATTTTTTAAAAAACCAAAAAACTAACAAACAAAAGTGCAGTGCCTCAGATGAGAAGGTTAGCTAGATAAGATTGCTAAAGTGAGAACTGGTTTTTAGCATGTCTTCAGCTGCCCAGGGGAAGATGAAGCCTTTGTTATGGTAATGAATCGGGAGGCCTCTGCAGGAATCCGGACTCCATCCCGAGGCCAGGCGGGTCCAGGGAGGCAAGAGCAGGGCGGGAGGCTGAGTTGCCTCCGGAGCTCTGTAGGTGGCAGTGCGCGTGCAGCCACGAGGTGGGAGGCGGGCGTGGCCACCCCGGCGCCTCTACCGGACTGAGACCGGGTCTACACCCTGCACCCGGGAAAATGGGTCCCTGCAACAATCCCGGAGGCCTTCCAGCCGCCCATCCACCAGGCAACCTGCTGTGCTGGAAACAAAATTTCTAGAGGCTAGTTTGCAATTTAATAAAAAAAAAAAAAAAAAAAAAGCAGCGTGGAAAAGCCTCCGCTGAGTTTGTAAAAACACCCTAGCTCTCCGAATGGATTCTTAGATTTGTTTTTAAATACTTTCACTGATTCCAGCCTTTGGTCCTGAGAAAACCACTCTGCCGCTGAGAGATTTAAAGGAAAGGGTATGTGGCTTTAAGGACTCAAGGTCAGGCTAATTCTTCCTCAGCTTGTTTGTCAGGCAAGCCGAAGTCACCGTTTTGCTCACCCCACCCCCGACAAGACGATTCTAGGCTTAGTGGTGACATACCCTCAGGGCACTCCACGAGTTATCTTCCAGCACCTCTGAAAAGCAATTATTTCAGAGACTCAGGGTCCCAGCTGCCTTTGAAGAAGGCAGAGTGTCCTGCTTCTAAATTAGACATCGGTCCCCCAAAACCCAGCAGTTGGTTACATTCTTATGAAAGAAGCACAAACAGTGGGGTTCCGAGTTCAAGTTGCCTCTCTACCATTTACCAGAGTAAATGCTGAGCTCTTTGGAATCACAATTTACAACATGGCCCCACCCCAAGGGTATAATGAGAGGATTAGCAGTGCCAGGCCCAGCCATTTAGGAGCTGAGGCCAAAGAAAAAAATTACTAACACGGATATCCTGTCTTTATTTTAAATCTTGATATTTTTTTCATCGTTGATTTTTTTTTGCATTAATTCTTATTTTTAAAAATATTGCATTGAAATATTATTTATCTTGACTCCTGAGTTGGGGTGGGGTCTTTGGCACCCCCTTCAATTTTGCACAAGAGGCAAGTACCTCACTCCCTCACCCTAGTCTGTGACCCTGAGGATTAGATAAAAGTAATGCATGTAAACTTGACAAGAACCCTATAGATTTTCCAAAATATTTGAGGGGATGCATAGAAAATTGGGGGCTGAGTTTGGGGGCTGAGGGCCACATGTACACGCCATGGTGAACTCCACCGGACCCTTTGGCACAAGTCTACTATTTAATACGCGTAACTTTCAGTTAAGTGTTCATTTCCCCATCTTCAGGTGAAAACACAATAGAGCGTTTAGTCTTACGCAATAGAGCGACTGTAGGAAAATGATGCACTTTGGTTCTCCCCCGGTCCCAGTTTGCGGGCCCAATAGCCATGATGCTCTGAGTCATTTGAATTCTTCCTCCTGCAGCCCCTTTTCCACACACCCACTTACAAAGGAGACAGCAGGCAGCCTGGTGGGGCTGGTGGCAGTGTGTTCCTCGGGGTGAGCGCCTGGGAGCAGCCAGAGAACCCCTGCGTGGGAGGGAGCCTTAAATGAATGAAGGCAGGTCCAGATCCCACAGAACCCCCCATTCTTCATCCAGGAGACCCTCGTGTGTAGAGTGGTTACCCTTTCCCTAGAGCTGCCCCTCCTGAACAGGGTGAGATGCCCTGGTACCACTGCTGGCAGTGAGTATGGAGGGCCAGGTACACAATGCCCAGTGATCCATTTCAGGAGAACAAGCATTTGTTTGTAGTTCAGAGGGCAGTTTTTGGTTATTTGTTATTTTATTTTATTTTACTTTAACTGAATGAGAGATTCTTTAAATTTTGTAGTGCTTTACAATTTTCAAAAGTTTCACACACATGATTTCACCTAATCCCATAATAACCCTTTTTTTTGCCCCCTACCCCTAGATTAACACTCCCCCTTCCCTCTCCCCACTGGTAACCACTAGTTTGTTCTCTATATCTGTGAGTCTGCTTCTTTTTTGTTATATTCACTAGTTTGTTGTGTTTTTTAGATTCCACATATAAGTGATATCACACAGTATTTGTCTTTCTCTGACTTATTTCACTTAGCATAATGCCCAGAGGGCAGTTTTAACAGGAGCTCTGTCCATATAAGTGGGGAAAGAGAGAGGGAGAGAATGAAACAACACGTGAGAAGAGCATGAGCGTGTAGGTGGAAGAATGATCCCATTTCTTCTTTCCTTTTGGCCCAGGATGAAACACAGCAGCGTCATCACTTGTTCCCCTCAGTTTCAGACGTCAAGACATTAATGACAGTTTCTGCGTAGGGTGGGAGAAACACAGAAGGGAAAAACAGCTATGTCTCTTCTCCAGAATGGAAGAGATGAGATGGAATGGCAGTTTGCCTCCCTTAAACCTCCAGTCTCCCTTTCCTCCTTTGTGTTAGAATTCCAGTTTTCAGCTGAGCACATTACTGCCCAGATGAAATGCTTCATTTTCCAGTCTTTCTTGCAGAGGTGCAGGCGTGTGCCTAATTTCCCACTGAAGAGATGTGGGACTTAGGAAAGTCTTTTTAAAAGGGAGAGGATGTTCTTGTCTTCTCCCCATTCTTCCATCTTGCTGCCTGGAACACTGATGTGATGACTGGAGCATCAGCAGCCACCATGGACCAAGAGGCCACCTTAGCGGTAGAGCTGGAAGGGGCATGGATCTATGATGGCTTTGTGAAGCTGTCACAGGAGTCTAGAATGGCTAACTCTATTCTTTTACATGAAAAAGAAATGTGGTTTTATCTTATCTAAGACTAAATTAGAAGAGGGGTGGTGAGGGGTGTTTACACTTTATGCAGGTGAACCTGATCCTAACTGATAAGAGAATTTATGTCAAAATAACATAATCCTATTTTGCTGGGGACTTTCTTTTCTCGATGTATAGGAAGAGGCCATGGCCAGAACAAGAAGCTGTGTGATGAACCTCACTTTTACTGCATTATTAAACTGTTACATTCATTCCAGAGGCCAGAACAAATGACTAAATGTATATTTACTCTGCATTATTAATGTGCCAGGCCTAGGAGAGACCCCACCTGGGGAAGTCTTCAGGGCGTCAACATTTGAGAAGCTCCCCCCTCCTTGCCTCCCCAGCACTGCAACAGAGAAGTGAAATAATCAGCTGTCACTGGCCCTGATTGGGGGATGGGGGGTGGGGGGAAAAGAGGCGGAGCTTAAATGACATTAATACACGCCAAGTTTTCGCGTCCTCGCCCTTTTGTACATTTTGTGCCAGTCTGGAAATAGGTGTTATTGTCCTCATTTTATACATGTGTAAACTGAAACGCACAGAGATGGATTTACTGGCCCTTACACAGTGAATACTTGGGATACTGCTCCATAAATATATGTTGAAGGGAAGAATAAAAGCCCATGCTTTTTTCACTACCTTGCTGAGTATAAAAGTAAAAGGCATATGTAAAAGGAAAAAAAAAGCTGACAGGACTTCCCTGGCCGTCCAGTAGTTAAGACTCCACGCTTCCACTGCAGGGGGCATGAGTTAGGGGAACTAAGATCCTGTATGCCACAAGGCACAGCCCAAAATAAAAAAAAGTCTGACAAGTAACATCTTTGAATGAATGAATGAGAATGATTGTGGGTGCTTCCCTGGAGCCAGAATTGGATGAGGTGGTTTACCTGCTCCAGACTCCAAACAGCTTTATCTATCAATCCACTGACTACCTTCTAGATGGACTTCCCTGGTGGTCCAGTGGTTAAGAATCCGCTTTCTAATGCCGGGGACACGTGTTCCATCCCTGGTCAGGGAACTAAGATCCCACATGCTGCAGAGCAACTAAGCCCGTGCGCTCTAGAACCCAGGCACCACAACTAGAGGGAAGCCCGTGTGCTGCAACTAAGACCCAGTGCAGCCAAATAAATAAATAAATAAATATTTAAAAAAAAAAAATAAAAATATATATATATATATATATGGCTCTATTGCCAGGTTCTTCCTGTGCTTGACCATGGGCTAACCATGGTACCAAACACTTGGGAAAGCATAAGACACATCCCTTGCCCTCAAGGCTTTGCTGGCAAGAACAAAGGCTCAACTCATGGACGCTTTGGCTTTTGGATATAATTTATCTACGAGATGTGTGACCTTAAGCAAGTCACTCAATGACTAGGTCTCAAATGCTTAATCAATAAAGAAGGATGTTATTCAACAAATATAGAGGCTCAGCATTAGGCTAAGTGTGGAGGATGCAGAGAGAAAAGATAAGACACTTGTCGTTAAGAATCTGAGTCCGGGGAGGGAATTTACAGATAAACATAGTACATACAACGGTGCGGTGAATGCATAACCCGCTATAGTGTCCCTAAAGTCCCTAATTTTTTTTTTCTGGCCACGCCCCGCGGCTTGCAAGGATCTTAGTTCCCCAGTTCCCCGGCCAGGGATCGAACCCAAGCCCCTTACATTGGGAGCGTGGAGTCTTAACCACTGGACCACCAGGGAAGTCATTGAAGTCCCTAATTTGGGGGCATGAAAGCACTCCAGCCTGGCTCAGAAGCCAGGGTGCAAGTTTCTCTTTGCCCTACCCCACCCACCAGTACTACCCTCCTGCTGGATTTCCGGTCGCCTAGGTACTTATGCATCAATCTCCTGGTGTCACAGGGCGGTGCCTTCCCAAAGTGCCCTCATTCTCTTAGCACTTAGTGGTGTCCCAACAGTGGCTCTTTTCCGGGATGCTGGCACTTCCTAGCCCATGAGAGCCCAGGAATAGGGGCCAAACACCTGGCAGAACTAGAGTCCCCTCTCCTGGTCCAGTTCCTCCAAACCATTGTGGTTTCTATGCATGGCCTAGTCAGTCCTCACTCCCTAAAGGCCTAATTTTACTTCTTTTTTCAAATGACAGGTTTGCATGGCCCATAGCAAAAGACACTAGGACAGAATCCAAACCTTCAGTAACGCGAAATGGAGAATCCAGATTTGAGAAACAGATGGTCTTACTTCCCAATAAGGGAAAGAAAATGATTTTACACAGGTTGGAGTGGAACCAGTGAAGACTTGCCACGGTAGGTAACATTCCAGCTAAACTTTGAGGCTATGAGTTATTCTCAGATAAGAAGCGATTTCTAACATTTTTTTTTTTTAGCAATTCCAGCACTATGTGCCAGTCACTGAGTTAAATACTTTACAGCTAAGCACTTTAACCCTCCCTCTAACAACCCTACAATAGAACCTAGTATTAACTGCATTTTATAGATTTGAAAACAAAGCGTCACATGACTTTCCCAAGGTTGAGTTGAGTTGAGTCCAGCTCTTTTGACTCCAGGGCCCACACTCCTAGCCACCATTGTAGATTAGATTATGAGCCTTTTATCTGTTGCTTTGAGGAGCCAACCAAATGCTCTTTCCTCTATTTTTTTTTTTTTCCTCTGTTTAGAATGCACTCCTGCCACCCCTTGGTCTAACCAGCCCCTACTTACTCCTGGGCCCCAAGTTGCATTAGTTTGCGCTGGCTGATGAAACAAAATACCATAGGCTGGGTGACTTAAACCACAGACATTTATGTTCTCACAGTTCTGGAGGCTGGAAGTTCATGATCAAGGTGCTGGCAGGATTGGCTCCTTGGCTTCCAGAAGGCCATCTTCCCACTGTGTCTTCACATGGTCTTTCCTCTGCGTGCACATCCCTGGTGTTTCTGTGTGATCAAATTTCCTTTTTTTTTTTGTTTGTTTTTTGGCCGTGTCTGTGGCTTGTGGGAACTTAGTTCCCCAACCAGGGATTGAACCTGGGCCCTCAGCAGTGAGAGCACAGAGTCTTAAAGACTGGACCACCAGGGGATTCCCAAATTTCCTCTTCTTATAAAGACACAAGTCAGATTGAATTCGGGTCCACCCTAAAGACTCGTTTTAACGTAATCACCTCTGTAAAGAGCTTGCCTCTAAATACAGTCACTTTCTGAAGTGCTGGGGGTTAGGGCTATAACATATGAATTTGGGGGGAGGGAGGGGTGAGAAATTTAGCCCATAATACGGGTTAAATGTCATTTCCCAAGATAAGTCTTCTGTAATCTCCTGGGTGAGGTTAGTTTCTCCTATAGTGCCTTATATATGTTCCCGCTAGCAATTAGAACTACTATAAATTAATTACTTAAATGATTATTTATTCAAGGTCTATCTCCCCCCAATAATCCTGGGGATTATGTTGTTTTCTCATCATAATGAGATTGCCGGAAAAAGATTTTTAGGAAACTTGACACTGGCACATTGTGCTTTGTCTTTTGCTGGTTTGGTTTGGGGGAGCGGGGGGAGTTTCTTAAGCTTTTATTTTCTTTTAAAGCAGTGCTGGAATCAGTTCATACCAGCTCACGAGAGCTGATTTTCAATCTTCAGGAATTTTTCAAGTCAGCTGTTAAGCATAGCCATTATTGCAACCACTATGGAAAACAGTATAGAGGTTCCTCAAAAACTTAAAAATAGAACTGCCATACAATCCAGCAATTCCGCTTCTGGGTATTTTTTCCAAAGAAAACAGAAACACTAATTGGAAAAGATATGTGCACTCCTATGCTCATTGCCGCATTGTTTACAATAGCCAAGACAGGGAAGCAACCTAAGTGTTCATCCATAGATGAATGGATAAAAAAGACGTGGTGTATAAATAAAATGATTTTTGACTCAGCCTAAAAAAAAGCATAGCCATTATTAAAACTTAAATTTTATAAACATATAATTCAATAAATGGTATTAAAAACAAAGAAAATACTCAAAATTCATTGCTTCCTAATTATTTTACTACATTCATTATGGACTGAATTGTGTCCCCTCTCAAAACTCCTATACTGAAATCCTAACCCCCAGCACCTGAGAATGTGACTGTATTTGGAAATAGGACCTTTAAAGAAGTAGTTAAGGTAAAATGAAGCCACGAGGGTGGGCCCTAATCCAATCTGAGTGGTGTCTTCTGCAAGGCAAGGAGAGACCTCAGAGGAAACCAGCCCTGCTGACACCTTGAACTTGGACTTCCAGCCTCCAGGGCTATGAGACAATAAATTTCTGTTGTTGGAGGCTCCCATCTGTGGTATTTTATTATGGTGGCCCCATCAAACTAACACAGCATTTTCCCACTATCTAGCGTCTTGAGGCTATTACTCCTGTCCTATCTGTCTGGTGGAAATACCCTGTGATGGTACTATTGCAAATCTCTTCCCATCTTCGTGCTCAATGGCATCACATTGGTAGCTTGAAACCCACTGAGGTGGGAATATTTATACCACAGAAACTGGCAAACATTATAAACGAGAGCTTTTCCCCCCAGATAGCCACATGGGAAACATTTATCAGGACACCACTGCTTTTAAGTTAGCAAGGAAAGAACAGTGGGAAGGAGGGACTGAATAGAGAGAAATGTGAGAATGGTTTTGACTTTTTTTCCTTTATTTATTCACTTCAACAGACTCTGCTAGTTTCCCACCCAATATTCATCTCTGTTTCTTCCTTACCAGCAATACCCTGATTTTGATTAGGATAATATCGACCTCAACTAAAAATACTCACCTTCCCATACTCCCTGGTAGCTGGGAGCTGGGTCCTCTGCCGCTGACTACCTAAAGGCATTTCTTTTTTTTGTTTTAAGATTTTTTTTAATGTGGACCATTTTTTTTTAAGTCTTTATTGAATTTGTTACAATATTGATTCTGTTTTATGTTTTTTGGTTTTCTGGCCACCAGGCACGTGGGATCTTAGCTCCCCAACCGGGGATTGAACCCGCACAATCGCCTCTGCATTGGAAGGCGAAGTCTTAACCACTGGACCACGGGGGAAGTCCCTAAAGGCATTTCGAAGTGCTTTATCTACACACTCACTACAGGAAACTGAAAACCACTGCCTTTGGGGGTAGTAGATAAGCACTAGGGAAAGAGAAAACATTCAAAAAGAACAAATGAACCATGCTCTGGATGCCCACAGATCATCCTGGCTAAGTGTCAAAATCCCAGTTTTCAAGAATTGGAAAAACTTTAAAAACCCAAAACATCTATAAGAAGGGTGAGATAGAAGTTGGAATTTGCAATATTAACCTAAGGGAGATAAATTCTTTGTGCCTCTTATACCACTATAAGGCCAAGGCAAATGTACACATTGAGTCCAAACCGAACTACAAAACCGATAGTACTTAACATCAGCAGTTAATATGCTGGATCATGTTTTGCCAAATTAACTCATACATGTTGTGTTTCATAATAAGGCCCCGTAGCCTCAGGTCTAGCTCTGTATTTAAACTGTTATATATTTCATCTTCGGTATGGGAGAGAACATCTGTTTGCATAGTATGCTGTACAAAATGGCATTAGTAATTTCAAAGCTTTGTTTCAAGAGAATCCGACCCCATGCGTACCCAAAACTCTGCCAGTGGGCAGTCTTCAATGCCACTTTAATGTGGTGTCATTTGATCTCTACAAAGCAGTTTTGTTTCCTTGAACATGAAATTAATATTGCGGCTTTATTGAAATCTGCACTAAATAAGTATCTAATCCAATTATGACTGGAATTGGTTACAGAAAATTTCTTCATGGTGCACTTATGACTTACACGTATAGCTAATAAACTCTTGCCAAGCTGGCACGGTCCTGAGTGGCACGGGTGCACACAGAACATCTGAGCGCTCTGCCAATACAGGACTGATGTCAAGCCCGTGGATTTTTGAGCGTGCAGGTGATGGTTTAAGCCTCTCCACTTTCCCTGTTTGAACTCCTAAGTCCTGATTCTATCCAAACGGTTTCAGCTTCCTGCCCTTGGGTGTCATTTATCAATTCCTTTGTTTGGGGGACAGAGATAGCAGTGTGTGGATTTTCTACTGTGTGTGTTGGGTGTTCGAGGGAGGTGTGGGCGCCCCTAACCCCCTCGTTGTCCAAAGGTCAACTGTATATTATCAACGGTTGAGATAATAGCTCTAGAGTCAGAATGCCTTGAGTTCCATCTTGACTCCACACCTTACAGCCCTTTGGTCTTTAGCAAGTGACTCAATCTCCCTGTGCCTCAATCTTCTCATCTGATAAAAGGGTACGAAGAGTACAATCCTCATGAAGTTGCTGTTAGAATTACATGAGATCATACATGGGTTTAGAAGAACGCCTGGCCCCTAGGATGTGCTCTGTGAAAACTTGCTGCTGCTCTTTTTGTTATCACTGTTTGGCCTTTACTTGACCTGAGTTCAATCTTAAACACAAATTCAAACATGGACACTTCTGATGATTGAACTCCAGTGCCACCATCTTCCTGAAGCCTTTCCTTATATATTCACTCCCGTATTGCATAGAATTAACTGCTCTCCTCTGCATCCAACTGTGCTCCATGCGATCTTCTACCACCAAAGAGGTAAACATTTATTGCCTTCCTATGTTCCTCTCCATCAGCTAAACCACAGGTTCCTACTGTCAAAGGTGAAGCCTGACTAGTCTTTGCATCCCAGTGTCTGGCACAATGTCCAGCAGAGTTGTCATGGGCAAATTCTCAAAGAGAGGAAAGTGAGAGGAAGAGGAAGAGGAGGAAGAGGAAGAGGAGGAGGAGGAAGAGGAGGAGGGAGAGGAGAACACACCCCCAGCTTTTTCAGAGAGACTTCTCTCCTTTTTTTTTTTTTTTAAAGTAGAGGGAAGGATTTTTTATTTATTTATTTTTGGCTGTGTTGGGTCTTCGTTTCTGTGCGAGGGCTTCCTCTAGTTGTGGCAAGCGGGGGCCACTCTTCATCGCGGTGCGCGGGCCTCTCACTATCGCAACCTCTCTCGTTGCGGAGCACAAGCTCCAGACGCGCAGGCTCGGTAGTTGTGGCTCACGGGCTTAGTTGCTCCGCGGCGTGTGGGATCTTCCCAGATCAGGGCTCGAACCCGTGTCCCCTGCATTGGCAGGCAGACTCTCATCCCCTGCGCCACCAGGGAAGCCCCGAGACTTCTCTTTTGAAGGGAGTCCAGACCTTATAAATGAGGCACTGCTGGTGGGCGAGTAGCTGCCTCTGGCAGGAAGGGGCGTCTGGGGGCGGAGTGGCCCCAGCAGGCGCGTGTGTCCTGGAACCAGCCACTCTAGCTCCCAAGAGCGCATTGTACACGACTCTTCCCAACTCATTCCCACTTGGGGAGCTTGAAAATCTTCCATGGCGCGGGAGCATTCATACCACTGAAACTTTCTCAAGAGCCAACTTTCCCAGCACACCACCGGCAACAAGGTTTCTCTGTGACTCCGAAAGCAATGAAATTTTACATCCCGAGGGACAGAAGACTAGGTGGGGCACAGAGGGACTCTGAAAGCAAAACCACCGTCTCTGCCAGGGCTGAGGCTGGCCCTGGGTGGGTGCCAGCGCTCTGTGCATTCCCAACATCACAGCCCTGGCCCCAGGATGCCTGTGGGGACAACATCTTCATCACCCTTATCAAAGTCATCATGGAAGCAGCCAGGGAGATTTGTGTCTCATTACTGTTGATTGCTTGTAATCTGTTTACAGTAGGCTAATAATAAAATTCATCATGTTAATGACTTACTAGTCATAACACCAAACAATTGAATGGACTATTTGCTTAATATTTTCATGAGA
The DNA here is from genome assembly GCF_965194805.1 of Balaenoptera borealis. Taxonomy (NCBI): domain Eukaryota; kingdom Metazoa; phylum Chordata; class Mammalia; order Artiodactyla; family Balaenopteridae; genus Balaenoptera; species Balaenoptera borealis. The sequence continues at coordinate 12,396,979 of NC_138865.1, read as the reverse complement.
GAATGTGCACGTGACCTTGCAGCTTGGTGCCAGTTACATTTCTATTTACATGGAGATTGGGGACAATTAGAACATTTATCTCACTTAGTCACTAGTCACCCTTTCTCCCAACTTTCCCCTCCCTCTTCCCCAAAGAAATGAAAAAACGTTTTCATTATAAACTGCTATCTGTTGGTGAAAGCAGCTATTTTAAAAAAATGATGTCACAGCAGCTAGAATGCTACATTGTTCTAGTTTCAGAAAACACTCAATGGACTCTTTAGTTCTAGCTGTTTCCACATGTTAAGTGAACACGAAGTAACCTCCCTTCCTTATCTCCTATCTTCTTTTATTTATTTTCAGAACTGTCATTTGACACCTAGGGAAACTTCTCTAAGTTTATATTTTTCCTACCCTTAAAATAATGTATGTTTTCATATATTGTATATGGACACAACCATCCCCATTCTTTATAGGACTTCAAATTTCCACCTTTATGACTCCAACTCAGAACTTTCCTGTTACATAAGCATATATTTATACATTTAAGCAGCTTTTACTTGTTCTGCAAAACCTGAATAAGTCCCAAACACTGAATTATTTTCTATAGGAAATCTTCAGGAATAGAAAGTGCATTGTTAAATTTTTTACAAAAAGAAATAGAATAACCCCTGCAACCAAAAATAGACACCAACAATGTAGCAACAAATATTTCTTATCTACCTGTATAGAACTGGAAAAATGTCTTTAGAGGTCTTCCCACATCCCCTGCTCATTCAAGACCTAGCCTGTGCTTCACGGTGTTTTCCTTTTTCTTTTTCTTTTTTCTTTCTTTCTTTCTTCTTTCTTTTTTTTTTCATGCGACATGCGGGATCTTAGTTCCCCAACCAAGGATCAAACCCGTGCCCCCTGCAGTGGAAGCGCAGAGTCTTAACCACTGGACCCGCCAGGGAAGTTCCATAGTCTTTTTCTTTAAATTGAGTTCAGCCTTTATTTGGATAATTTCAGTGCATATTCAGATAGCCTGGCCAACATCTCAGTTTCTTAGAATTCTCACCCTCAGTATTCACCCTTCTCATCCCCTTCAGACATCCATTACCATGAACCCCCAACTGTTCCACCTCTGAAGTCTGACACTCAAACATAGTACTACCCTTTCTCATCCTCCTAGTTTTCAGCGACCATATCTACGGCAGCAAAACCAATTACCCGAAAACTAGCAGCTTAAAACAACACAAATTTATTAATTTACACAGTTTCTAAGAGTCAGGAATCCAGGAGCAGCTTAGCGGGGTGGTCCTGGCTTAAAGTCTCTCTGGAGGTTGCAGTCAAGATACCCAGCAGAGCTGCAGGCATCTATCTACCTCCTCGGGAATTCACTTACTTACCAGGCAGGTTCATGTGCGTGGTTGTCAGGGGCCTCCGTTCCTCACCACGTGGCCCTCTCCGTAGGGATTCTTTTTTCTTTTTCTTTTTTTAAATAGCTCTGTGTGTGTGTGTGTGTGTGTGTGTGTGTGTGTGTGTGTGTGTGTGTGTGTTTTAATCAATTAATCAATTAATTTTTGGCCGTGTTGGGTCTTTGCTGCGCGCGGGGCTTTCTCTAGTTGCGGCGAGTGGGGGTTACTCTTCCGTGCGGTGTGAGGTCTTCTCATTGCGGTGGCTTCTCTTTGTTGCGAGCACAGGCTGTAGGCGCACGGGCTTCAGTAGTTGTGGCACACGAGCTTCAGTAGTTGTGGCTCACGGGCTTCAGTAGTTGTGGCTCGTGGGCTCTAGAGCACAGGCTCAGTAATTGTGGCTCACGGGCTTAGCTGCTCCACTGCATGTGGGATCTTCCCGGATCAGGGCTCGAACCCGTGTCCCCTACATTGGCAGGTGGATTCTTAACCACTGTGCCACCAGGGAAGTCCCTCTTTTTCTTTCTTTTTTTTTTCTTTTTGTTTCTTGTTTTTGTATTTGTTTTTCAATAGGGATTCTTTTTTTTCATTCAGTGTTTTATTACAGTCACAACTTTTACTCACACAGTATTGTATTTTTTATTACTCATGGTGGCCTTGTTATGAGTGTGTGTGTGTGTGTATATATATATGTATGTATATATATTATGCCTTTGAGAAATTGATCTTTCTTTTAAAATTTTTATTGGAGTATAGTTGATGTAGTGTTGTGTTAGTTTCAGGTGTACAGCAAAGTGAATCAGTTATACATATACATATATCCACTCTTTTTTAGATTCTTTTCCCATATAGGTCATTACAGAGTATTGAGTAGAGTTCCCTGTGCTATATAGTAAGTCCTTATTAGTTATCTATTTTATATATAGTAGTGTGTATATGTCAATCCCAATCTCCCAATTTATCCCTCCCCAACCCCACTTATCCCCTGATAACCATAAGTTTTTTTCTACATCCATGACTCTACTTCTGTTTTGTAAATAAGTTCATTTGTACCCTTCAATAGGGATTCTTGAGTGTCCTTAAGACACGGCAACTTAGTTCCCCAGACCAAGTGAGCCATGAGAGGGCAAGCAGGAAGCCACAGTGCCTTTTGTAACTTAGCACCTTCTCCTTTTTTATTTTTTTTTCTATGTGTTAGAAGAGACTCATTGGGTCCAGCCCACACTCAAGAAGAGGGAAATTAGGCTCCCCTTTTGAAAGGAGTGCCAAAGAATTTGTAGACGTATTTTAAGCTACCACGGTGATCTTCTTTTGTTATTCCCACTACACCTGTTCTCTGATTCACGGGGATTTTTAATCCCTTGACATTTATAATTTCTCTCTATCAGCCCCCAGTCCATTTTCACTCCTTCCATTTATATTCTAGACCCCATCTAATCCATCACTTCATCTAGTCTTTTGCCAATATCCTCATTCTTTTGTCCTGACATCCTTTTATTGCTCCCACCAAAAGGGGGGAAAATAGCTTTGGTTCAAACCAACCATCCACCTGACTCCATCACCCAGACAGTTGGGTGCTGCTGGTGGTCATCACCATACAGGAGCAACCTGGTGCTTCCAGACGGCCCCCGGCATCCACGGGCCCTCAGCACACCCAGCATTCCTTCTGCTTCCCAGTCACCAGAGTGGCTGTTTCGACCCTTACCCAATCCCCTCAAACCTCCTTCAACACCATGGATCACAGTCATTCTCGGTTCCTCCCTTCCCAGACCCTGCACGGTGCCCCTCGTCCTCCTCCCCGTGCATCTAAAACCTTCACACGCAGTCACAGTGGAAGAGGTGAGAGGTACGTTATCCAAAACCCAACCCTCCACGGAGGAGTCTTTTAAAAAAGGACCTGAGGGACTTCCCTGGCGGTCCAGTGGTTAAGACTACGCGCTGCCACTGCAGGGGGCGCGGGTTCGATCCCGGGTCCAGGAACTAAGATCCTGCAAGCTGTGCTATGCAGCCGGAAAAAAAAAAAAAAAATAAGAAAGAAAAGAAAAGAAAGGACCTGAACTCTGGATCAGACCTGCCCGCCTCTCAGAAACCTCCCTGCCTCTCCAAGCATCTATCTTCCCTTGTCTTCAGCTTCCCTCTACTGACTCCTTCCCTGGGGGGAGGGGGCTCAAGTCTCCTGTGTCTTATAGAAAAAGCCGCCCCTTGCAGCCCACATCCTCCTCAGGTGAACATGCCACTGCTCTTCGTACTGAGAATTCCTGAACGAGGGACAGAGGGCTCTGCCCCTCCCCACTGCTCCCTTCCCTTCCCTTCCCTTCCCTTCCCTTCCCTTCCGGTGCCCACTCAGCACCGCACTGACTCGGCTCGGCTTGTGCAGAGGTCTCTGCCAGGTGCTGACACCGTCCGCTCACCTCCTCACCTTCCTCAGGGTCCTCCCAGCACTGACACGGGTGGCCACACACCCCGAAAAAGCCTCCCCTCCTCAGCGTCCCGTATCTCCCCGTGTCCAGCCCCTGCTGCAGACACGCTCCTTGTCCGCGGGCCTGGGGATGGGCTTCCTCAGAGCTCCGCCCACCGTCCTCTTTTCTTTTTAGCCTGCACGGCTTAGTCACCTCCGTGGCTTTAAATATAATCTCCAAGCTGAGAAGTCGCAAGCCTGTATTCCCAGCTCATATTTCTCACCTGAGCTTCAGTCTTAGGACTCCAAGTGTATATCTCTGGACACACTGTCTTGGGGAGCCCGGAGGCCCTGAACACTCAACACGGAAGCAATCTGGTCAGTGAATAAAAGCACGGGCCCTGCCACAGACTGGTCCTAGTGTTAACTGTGAGCTGTGGGGCTTGGATACATTATTTAATCTCTCTGAAACTCAGTCTCTTCATGAGTAAAACGGGGGATAATCATAACCCAACTCTTCTTTCTTTTTTTTTATTTAGGTATAGTTGTTTTACAATGTTGTGTTAGCTTCTACTGTACAGCGAAGTGGAGTTCCCTGTGCTATACAGCAGGTTCTTATTAGTTATCTATTTTATGCATATTAGTGTATGTATAAATCCCAATCTCCCAATTCATCCCATCCTCCCCACCCCCCTACCCCCGCTTTCCCCCTTAGTGTCCATACGTTTGTTCTCTACATCTGTGTCTCTATTTCTGCCCCGCAAACAGGTTCCTCTGTACCTTTTTTCTAGATTCCACATATATGCGTTAATATACGAAATTTGTTTTTCTCCTTCTGACTTACTTCACTCTGTATGACAGTCTCTAGGTCCATCCACGTCTCTACAAATGACCCAGTTTCGTTTCTTTTTATGGCTGAGTAATATTCCATTGTATATATGTACCACATCATCTTTATCCATTCATCTATCGATGGGCATTTAGATTGCTTCCATGACCTGGCTATTGTAAATAGTGCTGCAGTGAACATTGGGGTACATGTGTCTTTTTGAATTATGATAACCCAACTCTACAGGTAACCATGAATAAGTCAGTTCATGTAAAGTCCTTGGCATGGTGCCTGGTATATGGTACCAGGGCTCAGGAATGGGAGCTATTATTGTGAGGAATAAATGAGACAATACATGCACAGCATATGGTTCACAGTTAAGTGCTGAAGAAATACTACCTGGTATTATTATATCCCAACCTGAATGTATCTCTCCATCCTTCTCTGTCTCACTCTGACAAGTCCGCCCCTCCTCTAGCAAGCAATTCCTCCCTCAGCCAATGGGGCCTTTATCTCCCATTTCCCTCCACTCCATATCCAAGCAACCACCAGTTCTAGCAGTTCCACTATATTACTCCCTAATTGCTCTCTAGTCAGTCCACTTCCTCCACCCTGTTCCATCCCATCAGTGTCTCTTCTCTGGATGACTGCAAAGCCTCCCACCTGGTCTCCCTGCCTCTGGTCCTGCCCCTGGCCAATCCATTCTCCACACTGCAGCCGGAGCGATCAGTCCAAGGTGTGCATCCAATCATGTAATTTCCCTGAGGGCTTTGCATTGCCCTCAGGCTAAAGTCCAAGGCTCTTAATTGGATGTACAAAGCCATTTAGAGTATGAACTTTGCTTTCCTCTCTGAAGTCAACTCCCAAGCTCACACGACTTTCAGTTTCTCTGCTTTCTCTAGCCTCTGTGTCCTGTACTTTCTTCTAAAGCCTCCTCACCTGGTGGGGCCTCTCGTGCTTGCCCTGTAGCTCTTAACGTGGATGACAGTTCTCCAGGAAGTGTATCCAACTGTCCCCAAGCTAGATTAGGTGTTTGCCCCAGTTTACTCTCCCAGAAGCATAGGCTCTTCAAAGTTACAATTATCATACTGTTATAATTGCCTTTTTATTTTCTCCCCACCTTTAGACCACACAGGTCACCAGATAATGGTTGAATGCGTTTATGGGCAACAAACGAACAGCTGTCCTTCATCCTGAATGGCCTGTGACACTGTTGATGACTCTCACCACAATGTGGGTGGCCCTTTTCCAACCTCTCCCTGACAACATATGTGCAACACACCTGACAGTACAGGTGGGAAATTGGGAGACCTGAGTGTAAGTCCTGCCTGCCATTGACTAGCTATGCAATCTTGGTAAAGCCACTTAAGCATTTTGAGTATCAGTTTCCTCATTTAAAAAACTGGGTCAATAATACCTTTCTCGGGCTTCCCTGGTGGCGCAGTGGTTGAGAATCTGCCTGCCAATGCAGGGGACACGGGTTCGAGCCCTGGTCTGGGAAGATCCCACATGCCACGGAGCAACTGGGCCCGTGAGCCACAATTACTGAGCCTGCGCGTCTGGAGCCTGTGCTCCGCAACAAGAGAGGCCGCGATGGTGAGAGGCCCGCGCACCGCGATGAAGAGTGGCCCCCACTTGCCGCAACTAGAGAGAAAGCCCTCGCACAGAAACGAAGACTCAACACAGTCATAAATAAATAAATAAATAAATAAAAGAACGTGAATTTCTAAAAAAAAAATAATAATAATAATACCTTTCTCTTGTATTGCTGGGAAGCTCAAATAATGTATATGAAAGTGCTGTGTAAACTGTAAATCGCCACATGGTACCAATTCCAACTCTTTTTTTGCCGAGGGGCAGTTCTTGGTTTGCCCTCTTTCCTGCCTGAGGCTCTCCCTTTCCCCCACCTCCCCTTCTTCTCATTCCTGCTAGAGGCACCCAAGACCTGGTGACATGTTTCTCAGAACACCCAGGGTCAGGGGGTCACCAGTCATTGAGGGCAAGTGTAGAACTGGTGAACCAGGCACAGCCGGAGCTGACACCAGCTCCTTGGATCATGTTGCCTCCTCACTTCTTTACTGAGGGCCTCACTTTCCTTTACTGGGCGCCTCACTTTCCCACACCCTTTAGATACTGGGGGAGTTGCACATTGAATTCCTGGAGTGGCATATTGTTTCCCAACTATAAATACACTGTATCATTATCCTTCAGACACTCCTACAGGTCCTTCCCCTTCTCGGAGTTAAATCCTCCAACAACTAATGAAGAATTTAAGATGAAAAAGTTAGGAATTTGGGGATTCCTATTAAGGTGAATGCAACAGCTTGCAATAAAAGAAACTAAGTGCTTTTCAACATTTAATATGTGCCAGGAGTGTTACATATTTTCATTTCATTTATGCTTTACAACAACTGTGGAGGTGCTATTATTGTCCAGAGAAATTAAGTAACTTGCCCAAGAATATGTGGTAGGTAAGTTGCGAATTCAAATCCAGTTCAGACTCCATATCCCAAGCTTCCTACAATAGAAAAAGTGCTTAGTTCGTTTACTGTCAAGTTTCTCCTTACCAGTAATGCAGAATTGTTTTTTCCTCCTTCCATTGCATGTCCTAAACCCATCCCAACCCTACATAACCTGAATAAATTATAGAAATATTCTACTTAAACTGTAGGTTGACTAAGGGCTAGGGGAACTCATGCCAAGAAGCTGGAATCTTGAGAATGGTAAATATAAGCTACTAGCTCTCAGTAGCCACAGCGACTCCCCGTAAGTACATCATTCTTAGAAATAGCGATATAGTGGCTAAAAAGCAAGCTGGTGGCCAGTAGGGAGAAGATGGGGGTAGAGAGGAAGATGAAGAGGAAGGGTTTTTCGGTGTGGCCCAAAGCTGAGACGGTGGTCATGACTTCCCTGGCGGTCCAGTGGTTAAGACTGCATGCTTCCACTGCAAGGGGCACGGGTTCAATCCCTAGTTGGGGAACTAAGATCACACAAGCTGCTCAGCACAGCCAAAAACAAAAAACAAAGCTGAGATGGTGGTCAGCAACGCATTCATCCACTGCTGCATAACTCACAATTCAGCTAACCAAATGGAGCGTCTAACACCATAAATACAATAGAAATTAAGAAAAGGGAGTTCAGTATAAGACAGGATAACCACAAATGCCTTCAGCTGACCAAGCATTATGGCAGATGTTTTGATTCTTCATCCTGTCTGGAGTGAAGTGCCTTGTTATGTAGCTTTGCAGGAACTCCCAGCAAGAGATAGAATCTGTTTCCCCACCTCTTGAATCTGGACTAGTGTCATGACCTGATTTGACCAAAAGAACAAAATGGGAGTGACTGTGTACCAGTTCTGAGCCAAGGCTTCAAGAGACTCACTCTCTCACAGACATAGAAGACAAACTTATGCTTACCAAAGGGGAAAGGTAGGGTGGAGGGAAAGATTAGGAGTTGGGGATTAACATATACACACTACTATATATTAAATAGTTAATAAACAAGGACCTACTCTGTAACACAGGGAACTCTACTCAGTATTCTGTAATAACCTATATGGGAAAAGAATCTGAAAAAGAATAGATATATGCATATGTATAACTGAATCACTTTGCTGTACACCTGAAACTAACACATTGTAAATCAACTATACTCCAGTATAAAATTAAAATTTAAAAAAAAGAGAGAGAGAGACAGAGAGAGACTCACTCTCTTGGAACCCTCTTGCTGCCATGTGAATAAGCCTGTGCTAGCCTGCTGGGTGAGGAAAAGCACATTGCCCAGTTGCCCACATCAGCCCAGCCAATGGCCAGAATACCCCGCCGCTGACCAAAGATGCATAACAGAGTCCAAGTGAGGACTCCTGGAGCCTGGAGTCCCAGGTTCATCTGGGCCCAGCATAAACTGCTGATAAGCAAATTGGGAAGTAAATAACTTGGTGATTATTTTAAGCCTCTAGCTTTCGATGTGGTTCTTATGTAGATTTGAGCACTTCCGAGCTCAGTTTGAATTTTTCCTCATCTGTAAAATTGGAATCATAATTTTTTCCCACAAGCATGTGGAACCACTAAGCAGATAGGATGTCTTCAATACCTGTTGCATCAGAATAAACATAAAAACCTAAAAAAAAAATTAGAAAAAAAAACATAAAAACCTAGGGACTGCCCTGGCGGTCCAGTGGTTAAGACTCCCTGCTTCCACTGCAGGGGGCGCTGGTTCCATCCCTGGTCAGGGAACTAGGATCCTGCGAGCCATGTGGCCCAGCCAAAAAAAAAACCCTAAAAGATAGTAATCTTAAAATAAGTAAATAAATAAATAAAAATAAAACCCCCAAAACAAAAAGATTCATCTATTCGAGGGTATCCCTCATCATCTATGCCTCCCATCTAGAGAAATGCAGCCCTCCCGCTTTCACGCCTGGCATGGGCTCAGATGTTCTGCTGGGGTTGTATGTGAACCAAATTCAGCAACCCCAATTACTAGATCTAATCAGTTCAGCAACAGGCGGATTCTGCAGGATTGAACCGTTCAGTGTGCAAGCCCAAGTGAGTTTTAAGAATGACAGATTGATTTTTGCTTCCTGAAAACAAATTTAAATTGATGAGACCTTAATGAATTATTTTTCCCTTTCCTGGGGGGGGGGTTCCCATAATGCTTTAATCACACTGTGAATAAGAACAGTTTGCCAAGCTGTCTAATACTGAGAAGGCACTGGATTTCCCTTGCTGAAGAATTGTGCGCTTGTTCACTGAGAGCAGTTTCAGGGTCTAATGGAAACTGTCTGTTTCCACTTTAATTGTCAAGGACTCTCTCTCCAGCTTCTCAGAAGTCAACCAACCAACAGGGATTTATTTAGTCTGAGTTATCTGTATCATCCTAGGTGCTTGGTGGGGAGTGAGAGTGTAGAATCCACCTTCTCTCATTCATTCGTTCATTCAACAAATATGTATTGAGGGCTTCCCTGGTGGCGCAGTGGTTGAGAATCTGCCTGCCAACGCAGGGGACATGGGTTCGAGCCCTGGTCTGGGAAGATCCCACATGCCGCGGAGCGACTAAGCCCGTGAGCCACAACTACTGAGCCTGCGCATCTGGAGCCTGTGCTCCGCAACAAGAGAGGCCGCGATAGTGAGAGGCCCGCGCACCGCGATGAAGAGTGGCCCCCGCTCGCCGCAACTGGAGAAAGCCCACACACAGAAACGAAGACCCAACACAGCCAAAAATAAATAAATAAATAAATAATTAAAAATATATATATATATGTATTGAGCACCACCTCTGTTCAAAGCACCATTCAAAGGATTTGGGGTACATTATTAAACAAAAGCGAAAAAAATCCCTACCCTCCAGGGGCATTCTATTTGGAAGAGACAGAAAAGACAATAAATCTAATGAATGAGTAAATTATATAAAATATATAAGAAAGTTTTAAGTGCTATGGAAAAACTAGAATGGAGTAAGGGAGTTCAGAATGTGGCACGGACTATGAATATCAGTTTCAAATAGGGTACTTGGGCATCTTGTCAAGCTCAGTTGATTAAACTGTGCCGCCCACATCAGGACACTGGTAGCAGCTGAGATGGAGCAACCAGTTATGGGTCCAAGAGGTGAGGGAGGCCAAGAAAATCTGAAGAGGCACAAAATGTATCTCTAATACACCATTGATATGCTGGAGCCAACTGGTACCAGCTCACTAGGGCCAGTTATGCACATTTCTTCCCAATTTGGTGTTGTCATGTTGGTAGCTTGCAATCGGTCATGATGAGAGTATTTACACCCGGAAGCTGGCAAACCCTACAAATAAGGGCTTTAAAAGAAAAAAAATTAGAACTGGTTGTGAAGCATTTTTTAGCATACCACCAAGTAGACACCAACATCCAACCACATCCTAGGAGGAGTGCAGATGTTTGCCCTTTAACAGTAAGCATAGAGGGCAATTAAGTATAACACTTACAGGGAGAGATCACTATGGCTGATTTTCAGGGAAAAGCCTTTTGGAAGAAGGTCTCTTGAAGGAGGAGCTAGGTAGAATTTGCATAATGGAGAGGAAAGAGAGGACAGCGTGGTTAAAAGAGGAAGATTGCCTGGAGAATTGGGCTGACAAGCACACACCAAACTGACACTGAATTCAGCTTCTAACAAGGTGGGATGGGATGCTGTCCAAAATTGAACTAAAATTATCTCGTCTTTCACGCTCCCACCAAAATCATTCCTAGCTCTCTGAAAGCTTTGCAAACCTTGATGAACAGGGTCCACATGTATCTTTAGGAATAGAATGTGGGCTCAGCATCTGTTTGACTGGCGCTCTCTGAATTTTTCTCCATGGAAACACAAGCCAGTACATAGAAACTAGAAAGCTGAATGTCTGGGTTCTTTTCCCATCTCTCTAACTTCCTTGCTTGGTAACATCAGGCAAGTTAGCTCACTGCTCAATTTCCCCACTTTAAATTGATCAATTCACATTCTTCCCTCATTGGTAGATAAAGATGTACAACACTATCTTTGGGAAATAGTCTAAGCTCTTTTAAGAAAGACATAAAGAGTGACATGCTTATGAGATGTGAAATCATTTTCTTTTTATTCCAAATATGAATAGAAACATCCTCGAAAAGCTCAAAAGGGAGAAAAATCTCTATTAAATGTTTCCGTTGCTAGGAAAGCATTTTTCTCTCAAAGTACTCCTCCTCCAGACCATAAATTTACAAAAGGAATTCCCACACCAGGCTGTGGTTAAACTGGCCTCCAATGGCTTGTTCAGAATATCAGGCTATGCGGTAGTAGAAATAATATGGTGTGAAGGGGGTGTCCTGCTCAGGTGCCTTGGTTCAGCATGACATTCACTCTCTCTTAAATTCTCTCATCAACTCAGCACCATTCTTCTTCTGTGACACCCAGCCCTAGATGAGTCCAGCAATTTGCTTTCTTTCAACTTACACGGGAGAAAAGATGGTGGGGAAAAGATCACACCACTTGGCAGATTGATTGCCCTTTAAATCCTTTTTCTTCCTTCCTTTCTTTTTCTCTTTCTTTCTTCCTTCCTTCCTTCCTTTCTTTCTTTCATTTTTGGCTGCATTGGGTCTTCGTTGCTGCACGTGGGCTTTTCTCTAGTTGCGGCGAGCGGGGGCTACTCTTTGTTGTGGTGCGCAGGCTTCTCATTGTGGTGGCTTCGCTTGTTGCGGAGCATGGGCTCTAAATGCGCGGGCATCAGTAGTTGTGGCTCACGGGCTCTAGAGCACAGGCTCAGTAGTTGTGGCTCACAGGCTTAGTTGCTCCGTGGCATGTGGGATCTTCCCGGACCAGGGCTCGAACCCATGTCCCCTGCATTGGCAGGCGGATTCTTAACCACTGTGCGACTAGGGAAGCCCGTGCCCTTTAAATTCTTGATCAGCAACATGAAACGGGCATTCAAGACCCACTCGACCAGGTTACTATGCTTTTCTAATGTGATTTTGATCCTCCTCACCACAAAAACTACATCTTCTCCACATCTCCCTTCACCCTCAGCTATTAACTGTCTTAGTCAATCTGGGCTGCTACAACAAAAATACCATAGACTGGGTGGCTTAAATAGCAAATACCTATTTCTCACAGTTCTGAAGGCTAAGAAGTCCACAATCAAGGTGTTGGCAGATTCCATGTCTGGTGAGGACCCTCTTCCTGGTTTGTATATGGCTGGCTTCTGGCTGTGTCCTAACACAGAGGAAAGAGAGAGGAAGCAAGCTCTCTGCTGTCTCATCTTATAAGGGCACAAATTCTATCATGTGGGCTCCATCCTCATGACTTAATCACCTCCTCAAAGCCCCATTACCTAATACCATCACACTGGGGCTTAAACTTCAACCTATGAATTTGGAGGGGACACAAACATTCCGTAAATAGCACTAACCTTGCCTTACTCCTAATTTATAACATAGAAGTCACCAGACAAAACTTACCTCACTTTCCCACTGCTAAATCCCCAGACCTACCTGCCACTACATCCATTTCTTTTCACTTTTCTTGCAAATAAGAGTCCGTTCTCCTAGAACCCAATTCCTCCAGGTAAATCTATTCCATCTCCTCAAACCACTGGACTCCAGACCATTGTTTATCGTCTCTTTCCTTAATCTTCAATCTCTTCTCTTGACTTAATTATTCCTGTGAAGATTCTAGGATGCACTAGTAACTGCTATGCTTCATTTTTTTAACTTTTTATTTTGAAAATAATGTGTGTGAGTGAACATGTATGCATGTGTGTGTATGGAGGGAGAAACAGAGGAGTAGAGAGAGAGAGAAAGCACGTGTGCAAAATGTTAAAAGTTGTTACAGGGCTTCCCTGGTGGCACAGTGGTTGGGAGTCTGCCTGCCAATGCAGGGGACACAGGTTCGAGCCCTGGTCTGGGAAGATCCCACATGCCGCGGAGCAACTAGGCCCGTGAGCCACAACTACTGAGCCTGCGCGTCTGGAGCCTGTGCTCCGCAACAAGAGAGGCCGCGATAGTGAGAGGCCCGCACACCGCGATGAAGAGTGGCCCCCGCTTGCCGCAACTAGAGAAAGCCCTAGCACAGAAACGAAGACCCAACATAGCAATCAATTAATCAATCAATCAATCAATCAATCTTTAAAAAAAAAAAAAGTTGTTACATCTGTCAAGCAAAATGATCAAGTCATTTATAGGGGAGAGAAATCAGGCTGGTCTCAGAGTTCTCTACAGCAATATTCAGTGCCAGAAGATTGTGGTACAATACTTAAAGATCTCCAAGGGAAAAAATGTGTTACCCAAGTATTTTATATCCAGCCAAATTATCTTTCAACTCTAAAGATTACAGATAGTCTTGAACATGAAAGAATTCAGGGTGTATCCATTATATGAACCTTTCCTTGAGGAAACTACCAGAGGATAAATGTCAGCCAACCAAGAGATAATTGGGAAAATTATGAAAAAAATAAAAATTGACAGCAAGCTTTGAATACATTTACTGTAGACTAAAACTAATTCTACACATTAGAGTGATTTAAAAGGATGTGACAGTTATGTGTCCTGACAATATATAAATAAAGTAATTAACAACTACTGGGAAAGGAAGAGAGAAAGTAGAATATGAGAGGTAGAATATGTTTATTGATTGCTACATCTGTAATAACTGGAAGACAAAAAACATTCCTCCAAGTGGACAAACCAAGTAATAACTTAAGCATTTTTAAGATTTTTTTTTTTAAATTTTGAATCCAGGTAAAGCGTATATTGGAGTTCTGTGCCGTTCTTACAACTTTTCTCAAAGTCTGAGATTATTTCAAATGCTACTTCTTCAGAGAGGGCTTCCAAACTACCAAATCTCGTGTAGTTACCTAATATTAATTTCTCTCCTAGTAACCTGTCCTTTATAGAATTTACTATATCTTGGAATTCTGTATGTACAACAGCCATCTCAGCTGTGTTTAATCCATGACTCAGACATGATTAAATGTTTCTGAAGACTGATGGGAGTGGACCCAGGGCCAGAGCTAAGATGAGACAAGGGAGACACTCTCCTTGGGCACAGAATTTACAGGGGCACCAAAACCTCAGAAATCAAGATAAATAATGTTTTCATATAATATATTAAAAAGACAAAAAACAATGCAAAAAAAAGTGATGAACAAAGATCACAATTTTTTTTTCTTTGGCTGCACCACAAGGCATGTGAGATCTTAGTTCCCCCACCAGGGATCGAGCCTGTGGCCCCTGCAGTGGAAGCGTGGCGTCTTAACCACTGGACCACCAGGGAAGTCCCACAATTTTAAATAAAGATCCAAACCTTTACTTTCATGACACTGCCTCACTCACCTTACCCTAATCCTGATGTTTCCAATAAAACTTTATTTATAAAACCAGGCAGCTGACTTATGGGCCATAATTTGCCGTTATTATTATTTTTTTTTAATATGAATCTCAAGTTCTGAAGATTTTGATGACCCCTTAAAATTTGCCTCACCCTAGTCCCAGCCCCGGGGGCACCCCTCTACCACGATCGTGAAGGTCTGCTAGGGAGCCTCCAGGATATGAGTGAGGGTGCACATTTGTTTGAAGGTGGTGAGCTAGCCTTGGAGAGGAGGCTCAGCTCTGAGCTCAGCAGAGAGTCTGTCACTCGGATTGTTGCTTCACCTGGTTGATTGCACCCTTCCTTTGTGGTTCCTCAGCACCGAGGTACAATTTGCAAGCTGCACATGCATGTATTACATTTCAGTGAAACTATTTATAGGCTGTGCACTCCTTGAAGGCCAGACTGCCTCATGATCCTTAAGTCTAGTGCCTGAGGTATTGTCGATGCCTGGGGTGCCTGGGGATTCAGAACCTCACATTTTTATTCTTGTGATATGTGGTCAACCAGTGGGCTGAATGGACTCAGTTCCACTGACTACCCCTCAGTCTGCAGAGCTGTTTGGTGGTTGTTCTGGTTTGGAGGGGGGTAAGAGGAGATGAAATGAATGAATCTGCAAAATGTTCAAAGGCCCTTCTGGAGCACTGGAGCAAGCAAATGGATTCAGACACCAATTCTTTTCTTTTCAATTATTTATTTATTTATTTATCATTTTGGCTGTGCTGGGTCTTAGTTGCGGCACTTGGGATCTTTAGTTGCAGCATGCAGGCTTCTTAGTTGCAGCATGCATGCAGGGTCTAGTTCCCCGACCAGGGATCGAACCCAGGCCCCCTGCACGGGGAGCACAGAGTCTTACCCACTGGACCACCAGGGAAGTCCCCCAATTCTTTTCTTTTTGAAGTTCAACATTATTTTTTGTTTATAAATTTATTTATTTATTTATTTTGGGCTGCATTGGGTCTTCGTTGCTGCACGTGGGCTTTCTCTAGTTGCGGCGAGCGGAGGCTACTCTTTGTTGTGGTGCGCGGGCTTCTCACTGCGGTGGCTTCTCTTGTTGTGGGGCATGGGCTCTAGGCATGCGGGCTTCAGTAGTTGTGGCTCGCAGGCTCTAGAGCACAGGCTCAGTAGTTGTGGTGCACAGCCTTAGTTGCTCCGTGGCATGTGGGATCTTCCCGGAGTAGGGCTCAAACCCGTGCCCCCTGCATTGGCAGGCGGATTCTTAACCACCGTGCCACCAGGGAAGTCCTGAAGTTCAACATTATTAGAAACTCTCTGATGAAGTGGATGCTGGCAGGAAAATCCCCAGAGGTACACTGCCATAGGGAGAAGAATCTCAGCTAGTGGCCTGGACCTATGTTCCTGGGGAGAGCTGGTTCCTAGAAGGGTGGCGATGCTCTGAAATGCTTCCAGAACCAACCTCCTTGGCATCAGGGTTATAATGCCTGACCATGTAAGTGTGAGTTAAGAGAGCGCTAAACTTAGAGTCCAAAGTTGAAGCACCACTACCACTCATGAGGGGGTCTCAACAAGCAACACGTCATCAACATAATGGGCGAGCATCCATAGTTGTGAATGGGGCCAATTTTTAGAGCAATAGGGAGATTGTGGAAGAAGCAACATCAGCCATATGCTGATTCAACTACTGTTCTCTGCCTGGCAGAACAAGGGCTAGCCTAGCATTTGGGGCTGAATGGGTGTCTGAGGCTCTTAGACAAATCAGAGATGCCTCAAGAGGGAGAAGCTGTATTTCCTGCTAAGTTGGGCATGTGGGATCTTGAATGATTAATCAGAAAAGTAGAAAAGATGTGATCACATTTGCACACCCAAGTTGCTGACCCAGGTCATAACAGCTTTAGTAGATATTCCATGGAAGTTTGACGAATGAATGCATGTTGTAGTCTCTTCTGCCCCATTGTCTGTGTCCACCTTTTACCCTAGAGAATACCAGTTATTCGAGGAGAAGGGGCTGGGTAAGGAGGAGGAAGGAGAAGTTCTCTTGGAACCATGATGACTCAATCCACCAGCTACTAACATCCATTCGATGAAAAAATTTCCTCTTTTTCAGTAGGGCCTATGTATTTACATACCATCTTTCCTCAAATCAGCAAATATTTATTGTGCACTTATGCAAAGTGCACCTTTGCTCCAAAAAAAATTGCCTATTAAAGAGTTTGGAATTCATTCTCAGTCAAGCTTATTACTATGCAGGATGAATCATAGATCTGCATCTCTCTGTGGTATCAAGTAAAGAGGTTACAGTAGAATACAGCCCACACATTTGAATATCCAGATTTTCTTCTTTGTTTAGACCCACAAAGGTTCTTTCACACCAATAATATTCCTGGGACCAAAAAGATGTAAGGATCTAAGAGGGGTAGATCCAGGTTTTATGGAGTCTCAAGCTTATACAATTTAGGGGATTCAGAACCTCACATTTTAATACATGTGATAGAGAAAAAGTATAGAAATAAAATTAGATATGAAAATAAATATTTAATCCAAATAAAATAAATCACAGCAAATAGCAGTTTTTTAAAACTGATACACCTAAGAAAGTGAACCAAAAAATCCAAAAAAGGTAATACAATATTTTTATCAATTTGCTGCCTACTAGCCCTCTAGAACACATTTTTCCTACATTTTTTACTGCATTATCTTTGATCACATCTTTACCTGACAATGATCTTGTAATATAGTTTACAGACAAAATAGAGAGATAAATTCCTCTTTTTTCTTAGCATGGTTCTTTGAATGTTTTTATTATTGATAATTCTAATTTCTAGAGCTCTTATTAAATTTTAAAAGTCCTTTATGAAAAAAGTAAAAACATAAAAATAAAATAAAAGTCCTTTATGAAATTTCTTTCATATAAGCAATAGAATTTGGAATAATTTTCCAGACTTAAATTTGACTCTGCCCTTCAAGGCTTGTTTCTCCTCCACCCTTCTTATGCTTTGGGCCTGGGTGTGGTGGGACGCACTTATATCATAAGCCCTCTGGCCCCAGACCTGCACGTCACCACACCTGGATGGCCAGCAGTAACTTAAGTAGACATGAAAGTGGTTGTGAGCCAGAGAAATATATCCCACTCAACCCAGATTTAATCCCATTAAATCTGAACATCAATTTCCCTTTAACCGGATCCCAAAAATACCCATGGCCATTCCAACATCAACAACATGAGGGAACATTGACAGAGGGCAAGACCAAAGGAATGGACAGCAGTCATAATCAACTATGGTGAATATGTCTCAATATGTCTCAATTTTGAAAATTTTACTAAAGCATACGACCACATGAATGCATTGGGAGGGCGCACCACCCTGTCTTAGAAGGGAGCAGTGCGAGTAAGAGGCCCTGAAGCTTAAGCTCCTTTAGTTTGACTGTCAATCCTCCTCTGTGGTTCTGTACCATCAGCTCCTACTCTATCTCCAGGTCTAGGTGCTCTTTTGTGTTTTCATGACCTTAGAGACTCTTGCTGCCAAGTGGACCCATAGTCAATTTCCCCACCAACCTCATCTTTCCTATGTCTCTGGTCCACTTTCTGCAAAGCTCCTGCTTTATCTCTGCTGTCTGCCTTACTCTTTTTTTTTTTTAATTAATTTATTAATTTATTACTTTACTTTTTGGCTGCTTTGCGTATTCGTTGCTGCGTGTGGGCTTTCTCTAGTTGTGGCGAGCAGGGGCTACTCTTCGTTGCAGTGCTCAGGGCTTCTAATTGCAGTGGCTTCTCTTGTTGCAGAGCACGGGTTCTAGGCGCATGGGCTTCAGTAGTTGTGGCATGCAGGCTTGGTAGTTGTGGCTCGTGGCCTCTAGAGTGCAGGTTCAGTAGTTGTGGCTCAAGGGCTTAGTCACTCCGAGGCATGCGGGATCTTCCTGGACCAAGGATGGAACCTGTGTCCTCTGCATTGACAGGTGGATTCTTAACCACTGCGCCACCAGGGAAGTCCCATCTGCCTTACTCTTGACAGTTCTTTCTTCCCTGTTCTCACCATTAACCCTAGCATGGTGGTAGATCCACTTTCTTACAAAAAGGTCTGTCTGTCCAGGATGATCACAGCCCAACCGCTGGACTCTGAAGACCAGTGGACCCCCCCCACTCTCCCCTCAGTTGTACTTAACGTGCTGGATTATGACCCAGTTGCCTCCTCTTAGAAATGCTTTGAACTATTGTTTATAGACCCATTATCTCAAAGGTTTCCTAATCACAACACTCAACATACTAATTAATGACAATCAACTTACATCTTCTCAAATTTTCTGCAATACACAAACTATTGACCATCCCTTCTTAAAACTCTTCCTTTGGTTTCCATACTGCCTGCATCCTCACCTACCTCCCTATTTCCTTTCCCTAATAATTCCTTAAATGTAGGCCTTCTTGGTCCTATTCTTCCAAACAACCTCCCTTAGCTTTAACCACAACTCCTAAATCTACATTTGTGGCTGGGATATTTCTCCCAATCTCCTGACTGTATTTTCCAGCTGGTTTATAGGCATCTCACATGCATGTCTCACCTGGTTTCGAACTCCACATACCAAAGCTGAACTCCTGATCTTCACCCATCAAATGCTCTTCCTTGTGTGTGCCCCCCTGTTTCCATTGAGGGCCTAACCACTCACCCTGGTCTAGACAGCTCTAATTTTCCCCCTCCATCCTTTAGCAAATCTGTTAGATCCAATCATGTCAAGTCCAACAACATCTCTCAAACCTGTCCCTGTCCGTCCAGTTTCCAAGGCCATCACCTCAGTCCAAGCCATCAGTTCCTTGCATGCAGACTTTCACAGTGGTCCCCTAATTGATTTCCTTTCCTCCCAGGGTTCCTCAGTCTAATTTTTCCTGCATACTGTTGATGTTCATTATTCTACAATATAGATTAGTTCATGTCATTTTTCTGTGCAAAAAAACCTTTTATACTTAACAAAGAAAGTATACTTAAAATCTCCATAATATGCCCCAACTTAACCTCCTGCCTTATGTCCCACGTAAACCCCCATGCACATGAATATCCAGCCACCTGGGCTTCCCTGGTAATGCAGTGGTTAAGAATCCACCTGCCAATGCAGGGGACACGGGTTCGAGCCCTGGTCCGGGAAGATACCACATGCCGTGGAGCAACTAAGCCTGTGCACCACAACTACTGAAGCCTGCGCACCTAGAGCCCATTCTCTGCAACAAGAGAAGCCACCGCAATGAGAAGCCCGTGCACTGCAACGAAGAGTAGCCCCCGCTCACCGCAACTAGAGAAAGTCCGCGCACAGCAATGAAGACCCAACACAGCCAAAAATAAAAATAAATAAAATTAAAAAAAAAAAAGAAAAGATCCAGCCACCTAACCACGCTGGCCCTCCCCATGCCTTGCCCACCGTGTCCCATCAGCTCCAGGCTCGCCCTCCCCTCCCGAACTACCTTTTCATCCTTCAAACCAACCAATCTTTTTTTCCTTCCAGTTTTACTGAGATATACTCGACACATAGCACTGTATAAATTTAAAGAGTACGGCATAATGATTTGACTTACATACATCATGAAGTGATGACCACAGTAAGATTAATGAAAATCTACCAACTCATACAGACCCAAAATAAAAGAAAAAATATATTTTTCTGTTGTGAGGGTCTACTCTCTTAACAACTTTTGTATATAACAGAGAGCAGTGTTAATGATATTCATCATGTTGTACGTTACATCCCTAGTACTTCTTTATCTTATAACTGGAAGTTTGCACCTTTTGACCACCTTTTTCCAATTACCCCTCCCTCTATTGCCCTCAAACCAACCAATCTTCTTAACTCCAGAAATCCTCCTCTCCTCAAGGCTACAGCATTTGTCTGGAATAATGTGAATTTGGGTGACTGTCCTATGCATCATATACATTTAAATGGAGACCTCTCATCCCCATGAAGCAGTGAGTTTTCCAAGACCAAGTCGTGGGTCCTCCTCCTACTTGTTTTTCTCCATCCCTGGCACTGTGCCTCTGCTCAGTGATCTCATGGTCATTGTGGAGGCTGCGGTTTAGAATCCCTGGGGACAGTGTGACCCACTGTGCCGTCGACAAACTGCTCAGGAGAAAGGGCCCTGAGTTTGCCATCAAAGAGACTCACATTCAAAACCAAACTACACCATTCTTTAATGGTACGACTTGGGGGCAAATTCCTTGACGTACTTCTGACCTCAGTTTCCTTATCAGCAAAATCGGAATAAGCGTAATTTTGCAAAGCTTAAATGACATGACAGGCACAGGAGTGTTTGGACCTGGAAGCTTCTCAAATATTGATTGGACTTCATCATGCTGTCACTGCCAGGCCCACCTCGACTTCTGGGTTTTCAGCTTTTTAACCTGGGAAACGTATCACAGTCCAAAAAATTACTTCGGAATGAAAAAAACACTTCAAAAATCTTCAAAAATCACAGTGAGGGATTAAAACTAGTAGCTAACACAGTAAGGTAATAATAAGTGTTATAAAACCCTTATTATAGTGCTTGCCACGTAACATCGTAACAATTTATTGTCTGTCTCTCCCATGAGGTTCTCAAGGGAAAGGACTGAGACCTTTTGTCCCTAGCACCCAGCACAGCGCTTGGCATGGAGAAAGCTTTCAATACAGTATATGTTTATTGCCTATCTGAAGAACAATTTCACAATCTTTTACAAATTAAATTACACATATCTTTGACCTGAATATTTCACTTCTAGGAATTTATCTTACAAATAGGCTTGCACAAGTACAAACAGAGAAGTCCAAGAAAATGTGGTTTGTGGTATTGTTCGTAGTAGCAAACCAAAAAAACAAACAAAAGATACCTCAAACATCCAAAATTAGAGGTCCAGTTAAATAAATAAATACATGCACACCAAGAAACACTACGTAACATTAAAAACTGTGAAGTAGACCTCTAGGTACTGGTGTGAAAAGGTGTCTAATATACATTGTTAAATGAAAACAGCGATATACACACACACATATACATACACACGTAGGCCTGTATATGCAAGAACAACTTCTTGAAGGATATACAGGAAACTGTTTATAGTGGTAACCTCTGCAGAGTGGGACCAAAGAATCAGGAGAAAGAGGAAGAATTTCCATGCTCACCGTTTACCCTCCAATACAATTTGAACTTTTACCATGAGCAGGAACTAAGTTTAGATTTTTTTTTTTTTTTGGCCACACCGCACAGCTTGAGAGATCTTAGTTCCTGACCAGGGATTGAACCAGGCCCCAGCAGTGAAAGCACTGAGTCCTAACCACTGGACTGCCAGGAAATTCCCGAAATTTTTAAATAATAAAGTAAACAAATAAATATTTGTTGAACGATTCTGTGAGGTTGTCTGGGTAAAATTTGTCTGATTATTAATTTCCATCAGCCAGATAAAGAAAGTGATATGTGGAAGCTCCTTTCTTTTCCCTTGATGTGAGTTCAAAGACCATGGGAACAATTTCTGGAACATTCAGCTGCACAGCAGGCATCTCCAGTGGTTTATCAATGTCACTAAGAGCTCCAGATGCATTTATAATCCCACCCGTAAGAGTCAATTGTGGCTTGTTCTCCATGATCAATTACCAGCCCCATCTTCCTCCCTGTTAGCAAGAAAGCACATCCTCCCCAGGACAAAAGGGAAAATGGAGAAAAGCAGCTTTGCCAATTGCCTCTACAGACTTCTTGCTCTTTCCCTGGAAGCCATGTGGCTGCCTTAACAGTTGTCCCAAAGCTGGCACTGCCTAAAGGAGAGGGATCTATAGCAGCAAGTGGTGGTGATTAATTTTAAGCTGTCATGGAAAATGTTTTTGCACTTTAATGTCAGAGAACTGTATTATTATTATAGGTCTGATGCTCCCTTGCCAAGGTGATGTGTTTGCTCTCAGGCTACAAAATGAACACAGAAAGCTTTCTGGTTGGCTCCCAGGAGCATCTTTTGGAGAAAGGACAAATGGGAAGCTGCCAAGCCAGCCAGGTCCCCCCGGAACCCTCCCCCACCTGCCTGCCTCCCTGCCCCAGCTGGAGCAGCCCTAGCTGCTCCCCTCTGCCCTTACGGTTATCCACAAGGGTCTCAGTTTGTCCTCTTGGGCCATTAGGAAATCCCAAATAGTGGTGGACACCCCAGATAAGAAACGGATACAGGAGGTCAAGATTCACTCTGAAGAAACGAAGGTGCTGACAGTGTAGAAGCAGGTGGAGGAGAGCATGGGGGCCAAAATCAACCAGTACACAAACATCTAAAGGTCCCCCCGACCTGGGTCTGAGTCAGAGACAAAAACTGTTTCTCGGGACTTCCTTGGTGGCGCAGGGGTTAAGAATCCGCCTGCCAATGCAGGGGACATGGGTTCTATCCCTGGTCCGGGAAGATCCCACATGCCACAGAGCAACTAAGCCCGGTGCGCCACAACTACTGAGCCTGCGCTCTAGAGCCCACGAGCCACAGCTACTGAGTCCACGCACCGCAACTACTGAAGCCCACGTGCCTAGAGCCCATGCTCCGCAACAAGAGAAGCCACCGCAATGAGACGTCCATGCACCGCAACGAAGAGTAGCCCCCGCTTGCTGCAACGAGAGAAAGCCCACGCACAGCAACAAAGATCCAACGCAGCTAAAAATTAATTAATTAATTAATTTTTTAAAAAACCTGTTTCTCTCCCTTACCTACCTCCATGCCCACTATCACTCCTCACTCCCCAAATGCCCAGGGGAAGGGCGGAGGGAGAAGGGGGGCACAAAAACTGACTAGCTTTTGCATTTCAATAAAATATTTATTTCTTGCATAATCTGCCAGCAAATTAGATCAAAGAGCTGTCAGTTTATAAAATCATGCCATTTATGAAGGGAACAAACTTAAAATATACTCAGTTTAAAATAACAGTCACCAAGAGGCAAGATTGATTTTGGTAGCTAGAACAGATCTAGGAACTAGAAGAGAGTACAAAAGACAGAGACTCAGAACATTTCCTCTATAGCACTGTATCAAACACCTTTTTCAAAACTTAAGTAAGAAAATCATAGTAATAATAGTAAACTTGTATTTATTGAGATCTTACCTTGTGCCAGGCCAGACACTTTACAAAGTTTTTATTTATAATCCTACTGCATGGGAAATATATTTATTCTCATTTTTCAGACGAGAAATCTGAGAATCAGGGAACTTGCTAAGAATACACTACAAGGAAGCAGTGAGGACCACCCGGTTCACCAGCCCAGACTACTTCCTGGGATGTGCTACCAAGAGAGATACACGTCATGGCTAAACAGCCTACATTCTAAGTGAGCCTTGGATTCAAATGTTTCTTTTAATTGCACACTTATTCAAGGCATGGCAGAACCTAATTTGAGCTTAAAAAATATATGGTCCTCTACTGTATAGCACAGGGAACTCTGCTCAATATTATGTAACAACCTAATGGGAAAAGAATTTGAAAAAGAATGATACATGTATAACTGGATCACTTTGCTGTACACCTGAAACTAACACAACATTGTTAATCAACTATACTCCAATATAAAATAAAAAGTTTTTAAAAATAAAAATAAATTTAAAAAAATATGTTCCTTGAAGCTATTCAAATACTGGCTACAATAAACCAACAGGAGAAGCTGAACTTGTGCCCTGAGTCAAAAGCATCGCTATGTTTCATGTTAGAGTTTGATGGAAAGAGACTGAGAGCCAACCTTGCATATATTACCTGCTACAGTATCCATAGCTCTTTTCTTGTCCAGGGGCTTAAGCTCCCTCATAAGGTGGTAAGAGAATAAGAAGATGCTTTGTGCACCACCTCTGGACCAGCTCTCTCCTCTGGGCTCCAGATCATAACCAATGCCATTTGGATGCCCCAATTCATCTTGTCCAGAACTGAACTCATCCTTTCCCCCCAAACTACCTCCTGGTTTCCTATCTGCATGAATAGCCTTTCCAGCCTCCCAAGGGCCCGAGGCAGTAACTGGGGTGAGATCCCTAACTTCCCATCCCCCACTTCTGACACTCCCCAAGTCATGTCAGTTTTGTTCCTTAAAGTCTCAGACCTGTCCATTCCATTCTGTCTATTCTATGTCTCTCCCACTACTGCAACCGCCCGCTAACCAGACTCACACTTTTCACCTTGCCCTGTCCTAACCATCCACTGCATCTATTCCAGAGCAAAAGTTCTAGAGTAAATCTAGGGAGTTCCCTGGCGGTCCAGTGGTTTGGACTTGGTGCTTTCACTGCCGGGGCCCGGGTTCAACCCCTGGTCAGGGACCTAAGATCCTCAAAGCTGCATGGTGTGGCCTAAAAAAAAAAAAAGTAAATCTAATCGTGACACTTTTCTTCTTAAAACCAAATGACCTCCCTATTGCCCCTCTCCCAGATATTTTTTAACAGCTTCATTGAGATATAATTCGCATATCATACCCATGTATAGCACACAGTTCCATGGTTTTACTACACTAGCAGAGTTGTACAGCCATCACCAGGATCCATTTTAGAACATTTTCGTCACGCAAAAAGAACCTCCAGACCCATTAGCAGTCAGTTCCCATTTTTCCTCAACCCCTGGCAATTAATAATCCACTTTCTGCCTCGTTGAATTTGTCTATTATTCTGACATTTTACATAAATGAAATCATACAAGATATGGTCCTTTATGACTGCCTTCTTTCACTTAGCATAATGTTTTCAAGGTTCATCCATGTTGTAGCAGGTATCAGAACTTCTTTCCTCTTTTATGGCTGAATAATATTCCATCCTATGGATAGACCACGTTTTGTTTACCTGTTCATCAGCTGATAGGCACTTGGGTAGTTTCCACTTTGGGCTATTATGAATAATGCTGCTATGAACATTCACATGCAGGTCTTTGTATGGATGTATGCTTTTGTTTCTCTTGGCTAGACCTGAGTGGAACTGCTGGGTCATATGGTAAGTTTATGTTTAACTTCTTAAGAAACTGCCAAACCGTTTTCCTGTTTTCTAAAGTAGCTGCACCACCCCCAGATACTGTAAAGCCAAGTTGTTTAACGCGGTTTATAAAGCCCTTCCTAACCTGGTTGCAGCCTACCTTTTCCCCTTCATCTCCATTGACACCCCAACTCAAACTGTATACTGTATACAGTTCAAACTGTATGCTCGACTTAGCCTTCCCTAAAAAATATATATCCTCTCTCTCCTTTGGGCTTCTGTAAACACTGTTTCCCACGCTTGGACTACTCTCCAGGCCAATGCCCACGGGTCCTCGGGCCTCAGTTTCTGTGACCCTTCCTTCCAGGGCCCCCAACAAGACTAGTGTTACTCCCTTGTGTGTGTGACTTGAATTGACTGCTCTGGCAGCTCTTGTCACACTGCATTATCATTGCCTTTGCCATGAGCATTGCCATTGCTGGTCTCGATCCTCTTTTTTTTTTTTTTTTAGATTCCATATATATGTGTTAGCATACGGTATTTGTTTTTCTCTTTCTGATTTGCTTCACTCTGTATGACAGACTCTAGGTCCATCCACCTCACTACAAATAATTCAATTTCATTTCTTTTTTATGGCTGAGTAATATTCCATTGTATATATGTGCCACATCTTAAAAATACGGAATGCTTCACGAATTTGCGTGTCATCCTTGTGCAGGGGCCGTGCTAATCTTCTCTGTATCGTTCCAATTTTAGTATATGTGCTGCTGAAGCGAGCACTCGATCCTCTTTTTTTATTTTTTGTTTTTTTGGCCACGTGGCATGTGGGATCTTGGTTGCCCCACCAGGGATCGAACCAGTGCCCCCTGCATTGGCAGCACCGAGTCCTAATCATGGGACCGCCAGGGAAGTCCCACTGGTCTAGATCATTTACTAACAAGTAAGCTCACTGAGGGTAAGGATTATACTTTTCTTCCCCAGCCTGGACTTGGTGTCTTGGAGGTCAATAAGTATTTGATAAACGTATAAATTCCCTGGTCATCACTCTTCTTCCCTGGGAGATTAAAGCTGTGGTGCCAGGATCCAGAGCTCCTTTCTCCCAAAGGAAATCATTCGCAAACCATCTTGGAAATGCACAATCTGATTTTCAAAATAAAACATTTGTAGTTCCTTCCTAATTCTGTTTTGCTCAGGCTAATAATAAAATGAGTTGGCATTTCTTGGGTATATATCAACTGACAGTAGAGGGAGCCCAGCCAAGAACGTGTTAGGTGACGGGTAGGAGTCTGTATGCGATTAAAAATAGACCGTGTGTAATAATGAAGAATTGAAAATTACTCAAATGACCAACAATTAGGAAATAGTTAAATAAATTCTGAGATTAGACAGATAGATAATTAGATGAATAATACTGACATTAAAATTGTAAATAGGGAATGGTCTGTTCGAAACAATCCTAAAACTAAAACCAGAACCCCAACTAGAATCAACACATTGATTACAACTATGCAATATTGTGTATGTACAATGACAATGACAAGAAATGTCACATCATAGAACCAAGTGAATAGTAGGTGTTTTATAATGAAACTTAGAATTTTGTTTTTTCGATGGTTTTTAGCTTTTGCTGCAAAAGTCTATAACAAATAATTGTGATGCATTGTATCCTAAGTGTGTATCATAAATTGAAACTATTGAGCTTTTCTAAGGTACCTAAGGCACGGTTTATAATTTGTTGGATATATATGATGCATTGCATCCCCTAAGTAAAAAATATATGTGTGCATATGTATGTATGTGTATATACAGATACCTATATTTGGCTTTCACATGCTCTCAGAGAAGGTAAAATATTTTCACTTTGTCATTGCCCTTCGCCTCCGTACTTCTGGGAGTCAGATAAACAAGCACTACGGTATTATCTCCTCTTTACCAGGTTAACTTTAAACACAATATGAAACTGAGATTTATGAGGCCATTTGCTCAAAGTGACAAGCTAGCAAGGATCAGAACCAAGACCAGAAGCCAGGTGCCTTGGCACAAACACAAATTCTTGACTCCGCACAAAAACCTGAGCCAGGATGACCAGGATGAGAGCAGCATGGGCTCGCTTCACTCACTCAGGGTCCTCAGTGTTCCTCCCTGAAGGACCTTGCACAGAATCTTACACAAGGAGATGCTCGGATAGCATTTGTTCAAGGGACTGATGCATCAGCGGATCCATCGATGGGCAGGAATTTAACAGGTAGACACTGATCAGCAAAAATTCTTCGGTACACTTGGTGGTATCAGTCTTCACCAGATCTTCACTACTATTTAATATCTTTCCTCTACACATATTCTATCCATTCATTTATTCGTTCAGCAATTGATTATTAGGCAACTACTATGTGTAGGAAACTGTGTCACTAGTTTACAGAATTATAGAAATAAGGTATTAGTCTTACCTTCAGGATACTTATCATCTACTAGGAGAATGAGATTTGCATTTTAAAAATCTCTATAATTCTTGGCAGAATATGAGATGAAGGGAGGATAGACAGTGTTCAGAGAGTCCAGAGGAGAGAGAAAAGGTATTTAGCTGAAAGAATAAAGGCAAGGGCTTCCCTGGTGGCGCAGTGGTTGAGAATCCGCCTGCCAATGCAGGGGACACGGGTTCGAGCCCTGGTCTGGGAAGATCCCACATGCCGCGGAGCAGCTAGGCCCGTGAGCCACAACTACTGAGCCTGCGCGTCTGGAGCCTGTGCTCCGCAACAAGAGAGGCCGCGATAGTGAGAGGCCCACGCACCGCGATGAAGAGTGGCCCCCGCTTGCCACAATTAGAGAAAGCCCTCGCACAGAAACGAAGACCCAACACAGCCATAAATAATAAATAAATAAATAAAAATTTAAAAAAAAAAAAAAAGAATAAAGGCAAGCTTCACGGAAATGAGGCATTTCGGCAGGGCCTTGAATGACAGGAACAATTTCACAAGAAGAGCTGGGGGAGGACATTTCAGGAGAAGCAAAGCATTTTAACAAAGGCACAAGGTGAAAATTTTCACAAAGGTGAGGATCTAAGAAACACTCAGTTTCCTTAGAGAAACACATTTTAGCTAAAACGTGTTCTTTTTTTTTCCCCCAGTCGCTTTTTCCAGTCTCTTTGCCTAAAGGGAGCTGGACGGTGCTTTAGCCAAAACTCTCCTCTGACTTGGGCAGGTGCTAGAACTCGGGCCCCAGTTCTGTAGAAATGTACTGTGAGGGCTGGTCTGTGAATGTCCTCTCTTTTATGAACAAGGTAGAAGGTATTATTAGCCTTGTTTTAGAGCGAGTGTGAAACAAAGGTGCAGAGAGACTGGGAACTTTCTCAAGGTCACAGGATGAGTCAGCTGGAAAGAAACCCTAGAACAAGGGCTGCCCCTCTCCAAAGGAGCCCGCAGAGGCACGTCGGCACCAGGGGACAACGTGTTCCCACCCAGAACCCCCGGCATCTGCAGTGCCTTTTCCTAGGAGTTCAGCACACACGGCAGACGTGATTTCGTTCTCTCAGCACCCACTGAAGTCGGGTGAAGGCGTCTTTATGTTCTTTTCTCAAGTAGACAAACTAAAAGTCCCCAAGGTATCCTAAGTAGTTCATCTGCGAGCAAGTAATATGTCAAAGGCACATTGATGATTGACTCAAGAGCAGTGTGCTTTTTGACTCTTGTCTTGGGACCAAAGGCCAGCTAGAGAGGTGGTGGTTTGAAGGTTGAAACGTGGCATTTTAAGACCTGAGTTCTGATCCCAGCTCTGTCCCTCACCTGCTGTTTGATTTTGGGCAATCACTCAACCTCACTGAACCTCAGTTTCCTCATCCATAAAATGGAAACAATCTATCTTTGCAGGGGCTTCCCTGGTGGTGCAGTGTTTAAGAATCCGCCTGCCAATGCAGGGGACACCGGTTCGAGTCCTGGTACAGGAGGATCCCACATGCCGTGGAGCAACTAAGCCCGTGCGCCACAACTACTGAGCCCGCATGCCACAACTACTGAAGCCCGTGCCCCTAGAGCCCGTGCTTGGCAACAAGAGAAGCCACCTCAATGAGAAGCCCACACACCGCAACGAAGAGTAGCCCCCGCTCACCACAACTAGAGAAAGCCCGTGTGCAGCAACGAAGACCCAATGCAGTCAAAAATAAATAAATAAATTTATTTTTAAAAAAAATAATATATATATATATATATATATACATATATATATATATATATATATCTCTTTGTTCTCAGCATGTATTTTTTTCTTTCATCTGATGGGGTTTGCATTCTAATGCCTCCACATGTATTTTTAAATGCTAAGAAAAACAGCTGAGAGAAAACCCACAAATCCATTAAAAATGGTTACTTTGGGGGGAGGAGAATGGAACTGATCAGCTTCTGTTTGTATACCCAATGTACTTCTATTTCATTTGGAATTGCTTAAAATGACCCAGGCAAACAAATAAAGGATAAAAATAACAGCAACCTTATAAATTACTGTTTGAAAAGTACCTAGCACAGTGATTGCCAAAGACCTCCTTCTTGACAAAAGTTAGTTTTACATTTAAAAATTAATCATTATGTAATGTGGCAAAAAGGAGGCGGAATCAAGGCAGGAAATCAAGGAACAAGAAGAAAATAACACAAAGTTTCTAGTAAGAGCTAAATTCCTTGGAAGACAATGAATGGAGAAGACAGAGCACAGGCCCTGGCTTTGAAAAAGAGACCTGGTTTTGAATCCAGTCATGGCCACACACGCATTCTGAGCCGTGGGAGAAGTCTCAGCCTCTCTGGGCCTCAGTTTTCTTATCTGTAAATGGAAATAAAAATTCTCACCTCATAGATTTACGGTGAGGATTACATGAGACAAACACGTGAGGTGCTTTAGAAGGCACTGAATGTTACATGCAGTGTGGGCCACTGAAATGAAAACACCGTACATACCCACAAACCTCCTGTTTTACCTGCTTCCGGCAGGTGGAGTATTCCTGTGGGTTATTATAGGACCATATCATGAGGGAACGTCTAAACTGTTTAAGCCGCAAATTATCCTTTTAAAAATATTTTGTGCTGTATCCTTGAAAGTTGCTGTAAGGGTAAAGATTTAATGTTCTCATCATAACAGCAACAAAATGGCAATCGTGTGAGGTAAAGGATGTGTGAACTAGCCTGACTGTGGTAACCATTTCGCAATATATATGTGTATCAATATATGTGTGTATTGTACACCTTAAACTTACGCAATAGTATGTGTCAATTATATCTCAATAAAGCTGGGGAAAAAAGTTTTAACAGAACTAAATTAAAGCCAAGAAAGCACCTTGAAAACCAGCCAAAGTGGTTTCCATCTTTCTGATCTAGACGGGCTTTTCAAGACCACATACCTGGCGGTCAAATGCTGACCTCGGTGATCCCCTGGTGCTTCCTGGACATACTGTGTTTAAGCTCCTGCAGCCTTTGGTAGCAGATGTGTTTAAAGAGCCGTAAACTCAGCAACGATAGACAGAAACATACTTGCTTTCCTCCTGGCTTCTGGCTCGGAGTCAAAGAATTTTTCCTGTGTAGGAATCTGGCCTGCGTGCCCTGTTCTGTGTATCTGAGGGCTGTTTCTAGAGGAAACTCAAAATCGGGATGATTTTTGTTCCCTTCGAATCAAAGCATTTGGCTTTCTGTTTCTTCGCCTGTGAAATGAAGCAGCCTCCTTGTCACAATGGCATAAAATTGTGGCTTGTTGTGAGAGGTCAATGAGACACTCTACATGACAGTGCTTTGCAAACTGGAAACAGTAAACCATTCAGAAGAAAACACACGAGACAAGCTGAGGTCCCAAACACTACAAGCACGGGATCAATTTTCTGGTCGAAGGAGAGACTTAATGAAAACTTTCCTATAACTCCAAGGAAAAGAAGTATTTTTGCTTTTGAACTTTATGAATTTGTTTTGCCCCAAATCTCCCACTCCTTTTGTCCTTAATCTCAGTTTTTGGCTTTCAATTTTGGTTCAGTGCTTCCGCCTGTGTTTCTGTGGTTTAATCGTCTCTCCCACCTTCCTCCTCTTCTCTTTGCTTCCATGGGCATTTCCAGGCAGCACATGAGGTGGGAGGGCTGAATTTCTCAGAGAAAGCAGTAGTTGGTCCATCCAGCTCTCCTGTTAATTCCATCTCTTAATGATGCCACAAAGGACGACAACAATTTCCTAAGAACTCTTGTCTTCTGTCTTCTCTGCTTCTTCTTCTTCTTTTTTTAAAATATTTATTTATTTATTTGTTTGCGCCGGGTCTTGGTTGTGGCGGGCAGGCTCCTTAGTTGTGGCACACGAACTCTTAGTTGCGGCATGCCTGTGGGATCTAGTTCCCTGACCAGGGATTGAACCTGGGCTGCCTGCATTGGGAGCACGGAGTCTTATCCACTGTGGCACAAAGGAAGTGCCTTGTCTTCTCTTCTTTACTGAGTGCTTCCGTGTGCCAGACATTGTGCCCAGTGCTGTAACCCCACCCCAGTCTCCCTTACAGTCCTCACAACAGTCCGCTAGAGAAGACTTTTACTTATTTCACAGATAAGGAAAGTAAGGGTCTAAGTAAGAAATTAAGTGACTTGTTCAAAGTCACACAGCTGATGAATGACAGAGGTAGGATTCAACTTCAGCTACATCTGACATCAAAGCCTTTCGCCACTGGACCACACCACCTCCTAGCCTGCTAAAACTTTTGTATGACCTGGAGCAAATCCGACCCCACCACTGCCCACCCCACCTCCCCACAGTCAGCAGGGCTGTTGTCCATCAAGCCTGGGACATCCACGTCTCTCTCGAGAAGACCCTGGCTGACTCTTGCCTGCCCTTCAAGACTTACAGGAGATGCCTGTGCTGAGACAACCTCGCCAGCACCCCCAGGATGATTTCGAGACCCCCCGCTAGGTTCCCATAGCCCTAACACTATGCATTTCTTTCTTTCTTTCTTTCTGGTCCCACTGCGGGGCACATAGGATCTTAGTTCTCCGACCAGGGATGGAACCCATGCTCCCTGTGGTGGAAGTGTGGAGTCCTAACCTCTGGACCGCCAGGGAAGTCCCCAATGAATTTTTATATTTCAATTGTGGGTTTACTTGTGCTTCACCCTCACAACTTGACCAGCAACCAGAGGGCAGCGTCTGAAACTTTTTGTGCATTCCCAGTGCTTAACCAGTGCCCGGCACTGGAATGTAGTTGGCCCTCTGTACTTGTCTGTTGAATGAATAAATGGATTAATATATAATGAATACATGAACAGCAACAAAAGCTACAACAAAGAACAAGCCAAAGCTGCTCCTTACTTCTTGTACCCTCATCCATATCGACGCGACCAACCAAGTAGCATGAAATCAATTCAACAGAGATTTATTGAGCCGTAGGGCGGTGTAGCTGAGTGCTGGCACTTTGCATCAGAATATCTTAGAAGCGAGGACGCTGGGCACAGATTTCTTGTCTGTAAAAGAAGTATAATAATCATACTTTTATCACCAGATTGCCATGGGGCCAAATCGCAGAAAGGATACGAAAGCACTTTGGAAACTGAGGCGTGATATGCAAATGTGGGTGGTCGTAATTTAATTGTTATTATTATGTACAAAGCACTGTGTCAGGTCCCGAAGGAGGACTTAAAGAAGAGGAAACTACTGCCCACAGGACACCCACACATAATGAAGCACTCAAGGGACTGTGAAACTAGGCAGAAAATAATGAAAGAAGTTCAAAGACCTCGAGGGGCTCAAAGGAGGGAGAAATCAGGGGTCAGGGGTCAGGGGTCCAGACAGGCCATCATCTAAGGCTGTGGGAGCTAAGGGAGGCTTAATGACAAGGTCCCCACTCTCAAGCCATTTATGGTCATACGCATTGTCTGGTGGGACTGAAATGCGTGGTGTTTGAACGCAGAGAGCTTTTCCACTGTGTGGTCAGTGGAGGACATCAGAGACCTGGATCTTGCAGAGCGGGTGGGATTCAAGTTAGACGAGAGGGGGGAAACGAGTTCCATACAGGGAGGAGGCTGGGAACAAAGCAGGACTGAGCTTGCAGGGTCTAGGAGAGCGGAGCAGAGACCTCTGTGCTCCATCGCGTCCTCATTCCCTGACCCCGGGCACAGCATCAAAATCGTCTGAAGTGCCACACTGGGTTGGATCAATAGTCCATTCAGCACTCTATATTTGGACCGTAGCTCGAGGGGATATTTTGGGAGAGCCTCTGGTTGTCCTAGTTGGGTAATCACTAATCTTTAGCGATTAGGAAGATAAATTATATGATAACCCATTATGGAATAATCATTCATGAATTTTTATTCACCCTATCTGCATCTATAGGCAAAAATCCCCCCCCAAAAGACCATCTCAAAGGAATGTTCTAGAATATAAAGCTGTTTCCACGGGCTCTCAGATGGCTGATAGAAAAAAGAATTTTTTTTTTTTTTTTTTTATATAAGATGCAACCCTACAAAAAAAATCCCCAAAACTTTAGAGACAGAAAGCAGATCAGTGGTTGCCTAGAGCTGGGGGTGGGAATGGGGAGTGTCTGCAAATTGGCACAAGGCGACCTTTTGGAAGTGTTTGAAATTTACATTACAATTTGTGGATTTCATGATATATATATATTACATCTCATAAAATTTTTTTAAAAACCTATATAAATGCTTCCTCCCGTCCATTCCCATAAAATATTATTCTTTATAAAGGAAGATATGGCAAGGACAGACATGAGAAGAGGAGGAAACTCAAAATTGTGTCACAAGAAAAGCATTTCAAGGACCTGGGGATGTTTGGCCTGGGAAGGTGAGGGGAAAAGAGAAAATCTAGGGGCACCTGGTGGTACGTGAGAGAGAATGAGAGGTGCTTCATGGAATCCCAAGGAGACTGAACCAGCTGAAACGGATGAAGGTTGCAGCTTGCTCTGAGAAGCAGGGACCACCCAATACTGGAAGGATTCAAGCCTAGGCCGAATGCCCCGTTGTTGGATGTTGCAGGTTTTTAAACAACGGATGAGGTCATGGAGTATCAGGGCTTTAAGGCCCTTTCTCACCCTCAGAGTCTCTGATTCTATAAACTGGATGAAATGTGGGTTTTCCCCATTCATTAGGAGAACTGAATGAACATACCAGGCTTTTGCTCCTTTCCTTCCCAAAGAGCCTGACTACAAAATTGTGCAAAAAGATCCAGTAACTAAACTGGGGATCTAGACATCGGCAGCTAATATTACCTTCCTCTCCTGCAGTTTTTTATTTCTTTACAGTACCTAGAGATTGAGGGTCAGTTCTGCTGTATCTTTGGGTCTTAAAGGCCTTGATGGGACACCCAGAAGCTTCTATCCATAGAATTCTGAGCTCCCTTTCCAGCCTTCCTTCAATGTTCCCCACAGCAAACCACCTGTTCCAGGCAAACCCACCAACACACAGGCCCCCAAACACCTTTCACATGTTCCATTCTGCATCTTTCTTCAGATCATCCCCCCTGCATACAAGCCCTCCCCTGATCCCCACACTTGCCTAAGTCCTAAGCTGCCCACAAGGCCTGGGTCCGGTTGCTTCCTGCCCCTGCCCCACACGTGAGATGGTTGTGGAGGTGTGTCCTGGGAGGGCCTCACTGCCAGCCGTCCACCAGCAAAGGCTGAAACTGGTTATTGGAGGCTGAGGCTACAAGAGGCCTGGGATGAACTTGGAAGTGGAGACCAGGAATCCAAAATAGGTCAAAGTCAAGGGGATGATGTCTTTGGCACAGGATTAGGGGATCCAAACAGAACACTGATTCCGCTCTTTTATTTCCTTTCAAAGTTTTAATTTATATATACTTTATATGTAATATTAAGAAGTCAATCTTGAAACAGAATAGATTATACTATCACCATTTAAATAGTTTACTTACATAATTGTCATTTTTATTTAAGTTCTAAGGTGAATTCTGCTTTCACTCTTAATTAAAATAATGCCCTTGGGACTTCCCTGGCAGTCCAGTGGTTAAGACTGCATGCTTCCACTGCAGGGGGCACGGGTTCAATCCTTGGTCGGGGAACTAAGATCCCACATGCCGTGTGGTGGCACGGCCAAAAAAAAAACACAAAATTAACTAATTAATAAAATAAAATGATGCCCTTGTTGAAAATGTAACGGTCATTGAAATGTCATTTCGTGATTTTAGGCAAACCAGAGATGGGTACCTCAGTCCAAGGATTTTAGAAACTGACTTATTGAGCATTCTCCAAAAGGTATCCTCTTGGCCTTCGAGGGTTTCTATGTTCAAACTTAACAAGAAAAATTGAAAATGAAGAACCTATTTGTTGGAGGTTTTCAAAATTAGAAAATATTATAAAAATTCAGTTTATATTTTTCATAATCATTAATCTATGGTCTATATAAAATTTTTATCTTCTTATCTTAAGATACCACTAAATAAAGGCACACCAGGCACAAAATCCACATGCAATAAATATATAATAAGCGAAGTAAGTTGATAAATGCCATTAGTTACACCATTCCTAACAACCAAAACCACCATTGCTCCCCAGCCTTTCGTGACACGGTTGTATAGCTTGTCAGATTCAAGTTCATTACATCCTTCGAAGAAATAAATGAGTCTTTTGGAGTAGAAGACTGCATCAATTTTAGGTTCAATTCCTGGAAATTTCTCAGTAATCAATATGGGATAAACAAGATCCATAATTACCTTCTCTCATTTCCCCTCCAATACTGTTTATCCACAAAGAGGCTGGTCTTGTAGATGAGTGGATTAAACCAGCAACATCAATCTCGTCACAGAGTCAGGGAAACCCAGATAATGTGTGTTCTTGGTATAGTCAGGTTGTGGTTTTTAAATCACTGATTAACCAGTACTTGCAATCTTTAAAAAGAAAAACTTGACTCCTGGTTCCAATTTCATATGTGGCTTAATAGCTCAGGAAGCTTCCACCAAAAGAACTCATCTTTAAAGAAACAAATTTTTCTTCCAATTGTAATGATAGTACCAACAGTCAAATTGGAGCCACAGGTGGCTGGTTCCATGATCTAAGGTTGTGACACTGCCTTTATGAGTCACCATTGAGAGACCAAATGTCACAAATGACCTCAGCAGAGAGGCGAAATCTGTTGAGGTCAATATAATGTAGAGAGGGAACGTAGTAGCCTTTGGATGTTTGGAATGGCCAAACTCATGACCAGCAACAAGAAACAAATGTATGCTTTTGGTGTGTTTAAATCCAGATTTCAGCCTCATCAAAATGCAAGCCTCCTCCAATACCAGCTCCAGGCCCATAAGCACAGGTGATGGTTCCATCTCTGCCATCAAAAGAATTAGAGTCTCTATGAGCTCCTTGTGGGAAATATATGATAATATCAGCCTCATCAGGGTTCTTCTGTTTGAATTGCAGGGAGTCACATCTCTCCGTACTTGAGAAGCCTGTGGATGGCATGGTCAACACCCTTCCACACCATGGAGGGTAATTGTTGATTCCGTAGGTGACATGATGTTTTGTCCATACTGGTTTCCCCATCACTGTGCCAAACTGGTGAACACTGGGCCTCCCACATCCTGGTGTGGACATCACTGTCAGAGGAGATGCATCCAACTGCCCAGTCACATTTGGCCCCAAGAACAACTGCCACATTTCCTGGATTTTGCCCACCACGAAGTTGCTAATGATTCTCATTTGAGCATGGGAGTTGTTTCCACCAGGAGGCCATAAGAGGTGCCCAGGGACCTTTCTGCAAACAGCACATCATTTTCTTCTGGACTTGTACTATTAGACAGAGGGACAACTCCAGAAGCAGCAGCTGGAAGAACGAGAATTAAGAAAACCCGCGCGCAGCAACGAAGACCCAACGCAGCCAAAATTAAAAATATAAATAAATAAATAAATAAATTTATAAAAAAAAAAAAAGAGGAGAAACTTCATCCCAAACTTCTCTTGAATAGTTTAACCCGATGCACTTTGTTCCTTTTTAGTCTTCAGCTGGCTTTTGTTCCTGCCTCATACATATGCAGGTATTTCCACCCCCAGCATTCCTGAATGTCTCTGACACCAGATCTCAGCGAGCACTCCCTCCTCTAAATTCCTTATTATCTGTGCCTCCTATTTAATGATACCTTATATTATTACTCAACTTTTCATAAAAATGGTCTGATTTACCAACTGTATTGTCAGACCCTTGAGGGAACACAAGCCAACCTGAGTGTCCAGATTTATTATTATTGTTGTTGTTGTTTATTTGTTATTTTTTTCATTTTATAGGCTGACATCTCCCTTCCACTCTCTCCTTTGACCCTGAATCTTCAACTTTAGACCAAAAGTTTTCACAGGTGCATTCAGATGAAAATGAGGTGAGGAACAGAGAGCTACTGTTTTGCCAGAAGGAAGGAAGCCCCAGAACTCGGGACCAGTGTCCACAAATATGGCATCACAAGTATCTCAGATCAAACTTGAGTTCTAAAACTAGGACTCTATTTACGAAAGCATATTTAGAACTTCTAGGCTTTTCTGAGCTTTTTGTTGTTAAAGCAAAGAAATGCTATGATGAGGTGTCCAGCCTACGTGTAAAAGGTTCCTTCAGAATAAAAAGACTTAATTGAAAACATTTTACTGGAAGTAATTCCACACTCTGAGTAGTATAGCTGTTACTGGTCTTACCCGTTAAATGGGCAGCAGCCAAACTTTTCTCCTGCCCCTTTTGTTAATAGGAGGACCATAGACATGTTTAGAAACAGTCCCAGTACAAGTGGAGGTGACTAGGACCACCTAACACACACCGCCTGCCATGAAGTCCTAAAGAGGAGATTGCTTTATCTTTTATTCCGATTATTTGCTCTTGCTTGGGCATAGAATTGTGTTTAAAAGCTTATTGGACTTGGGCTTCCCTGGTGGCGCAGTGGTTGAGAATCTGCCTGCCAATGCAGGGGACACGGGTTCGAGCCCTGGTCTGGGAAGACCCCACATGCCGCGGAGCAACTAGGCCCGTGAGCCACAACTACTGGGCCTGCGCATCTGGAGCTTGTGCTCCGCAACAAGAGAGGCCGCGATAGTGAGGCCCGCGCACCGCGATGAAGAGTGGCCCCTGCTCGCTGCAGCTAGAGAAAGCCCTTGCACAGAAACGAAGACCCAACACAGCCAAAAATAAATAAATACATAATAAAAATAAAGTAATTCCTTTAAAAAAAAGAAAGAAAAAGCTTATTGGGCTTGGGCTTCCCTGGTGGCGCAGTGGTTAAGCATCCGCCTGCCAATGCAAGAGACACGTGTTCGAGCCCTGGTCCGGGAAGATCTCACATGCCGCGGAGCAGCTAAGCCCGTGCGCCACAACTACTGAGCCTGCGCTCTAGAGCCCGTGAGCCACAACTACTGAGCCCGCACGAGCCTAGAGCCCGTGCTCCGCAACAAGAGAAGCCACCACAATGAGAAGCCCGCGCACCGCAACGAAGAGTAGCCCCCGCTCGTCGCAACCAGAGAAAGCCCGCGCGCAGCAACGAAGACCCAATGCAGCCAAAACTAAACAAATAAAATAAATAAACTTAAAAAAAAAATATTGCGCTCAAACTCCCAATGAATTCTGGGATTCTCGTTTACATCTGGCCTCTGTCTGACCACTCCCAGTGTTGGCAGATGACTACCGGGTGAGGCCCTTCTGTCCGGTAATGCACAGCAAGGGTGGTCAGGAAACATCCCACGGGCGAGATGGATCTTCCCAATATTTGTCTGAAATTTCTGTCCCCCACACCAGTCTGCTTTCTTCATCGAGTGTAATGTCTTGAACTGCCAAGGCAGGTCCAACTCTACAAGGCACAGGACCCACGTGTGTGTTATATGACTGGATAACAAAACCCAGCAGAGACAGTGTTGGAATTTACGCTGTAGCGTATCCTCTTTTTATTTCCTTCTTCCATTATTTCAGATAAGTTAAACTCACAGAGTTATACAGTTGGTAAACTTACAAGGGACTTCCATCTACATCATGAATTCTCAACACGGGCCAAAACAATCTTACTCATTTTATATGTAAAGCACAAATGTACATACAGTTCATAAACAGATATACAGTATATCTGGTGGTATGAAAAGTTTATGGGAAAGGGCAGTTAGCAAAAATATATCTTTAAAAGGGTTCCTTAGGGGTGAGGTAGTGAAAAAAACGTTGAGAGACGCTGACAGACCAGTGTTTTCAGATCAAGAAAATCAGAATCTAGGCATGGGATCCAAGCAACACTGTTTTTTTTTTTTTTTTCCTTTTGGCCGTGCTGCGTGGCCTGTGGGATCTTAGCCCGCCAACCAGGGACTGAACCCGGGGCTCTGGCAGTGAAAGTGCCGAGTACGAACCACTGGACCGCCAGGGAATCCCCAACACTATTTTTTAAACTATTTTTAAAATTTTAATGAATTAATGAATTAATTAATTTATTGAAGTATGGTTGATTTACAATGTTGTGTTAGTTTCACGTATACAGCAAATTGATTCAGTTATACATATACATATCTATTCCTTTCCAGATTCTTTTCCCTTATAGGTTATTAAAAAAATATTGAATGTAGTTCCCTGTGCTATCCAGTAGGACCTTGTTGTTTATCTGTTTTATATACAGTAGTGTGTATATGTTAATCCCAAACTCCTAATTTATCCCTCCCTCCTAAACTATTTTTCTAATGCGGTAGAAAAATCCACAGCCAGGATTGTGAACCACTGACCCAGATCAACCCCCTCTTATTCCCTGGGGCAACTGAGAACCAAAAAAGAGAAATAACCAAACCAGACAGCTGTAAGTCCCTCTTGACAGCTATGCCAACGTTGTTTTCAACATGCTATGGTGTCTTTTTCAACTTTGATGCTACAGTTTGATTATGCTTTATTACATATTAGCCTGTTGACAGTTTGGTCCATGTTTTTTACACCAAACTTTATCCTGGCAGTTTGAGTAGTGATTTATGGTTTTTTGTAAAAACTGAAAATATACTCCATGCATATGGTTTCAAAAAATTCAAATACAAAACGTACCTTATGAAAACTGAGTGTCTCTCTCTCAACCCCTACTTCAGCCTCCCAGTCACCAACTCCCTTCCCCAGACGCATGCTCCGTGCCAGGTCTCCTGAGTGTCTGTCCGACAGATTTCTGTGCCTCCTTCTATCCCCTTTAAGTAATGCAAGCGCTTGATAATTATACAGGAAAGAATAACGCTCAAATCAGAGCGTCCAAGCATCTTTACTTCTAGCTCCATTGTATCTTTCTCAGGGTTTGGTAATGACAAGTACACATCCTTCTCCAGAAGTGAAAATAACATCATTTTGAACAGCACTACGATTATACTTTCATTTTATACCGAATCTGCCTACACCAGAAATGTCCCAGCTATAAAATAGGACCACAACAGGCTGTCTCATGGTCCTGCTATAAGGCAGCAGTTGTGGTAAGTTACCCAGCATTTCACAGAACAATCGACGTATCAAGAGAAAACAAACAAACAAAAAACTTTGCCTATCACAGATTTCCTTTCCTTTCCTTTCTTTCTTGCTTTTTGTTCTAAAAGCAAATTGCTTTAAGCACAGACTAATCAAATCCTGTAAAACAAATATATACAGTAAACTGTGAAAAGCATGGTGGTCTTTCAAATGCTTACAAGCACATAGTATCCTTTCTGGATAATTGGGATTGTTTGACTATTGATTCCTTACTTTCGTAAAGAGATTTTTTTTTTTTTAATAGAGCATCTTTGTGTCTTCCTTACCAGGACATTCCTGTCGTCCCAAAAGTGACCCGAGGCAGTGACAGGCAATCATCTCTAGACTCATTCTAGGCTGATGACTAATCTCCAAAATTCTGCTTCTTTTCTCCACCCAACCTCCAACTCTGAAGTGTTACCCCAATGAGAAAAGCCATTTTATTTCTCTGGGAAGATAAATTTTAAAAACTGTTCTCTTGAAATTTATCCCTACCCAGAACATGCTGACATAGAAGTGATAACAGTTAAATTTAGATAACTCTTTCTCAAATCAAAGAATACTCAAGTTGAGAGGAAAAACAGAGCTCATGCTAGCCCGTTATTTCATTTCACAGAGAAGGCAGTTGAAGATGAAGGAGGTTAGCTGGTTTGTCCAAGGTTATTTGGGAAAACTCACTTCTTTTTCTTAGTAAATAGTTACTAGGTGCCTACCATGTGTCCAGCATGGCCCAAGCTCTGGGGCGCAGCAACGGGTGGGTTCCATCAGGGACATGTGAATGGCAGTGCCAAGGCTAGAATTCAGGTTCTGTCCTCCTCCTGCCTCCATCGCAGTCCCCTTGGCGGGGCCCTCTGGCCTTGCCTCCTCAGAGGATCCGCATTCAGCGTGACTAAAAATAAGACAATTTCCAGGAAGATGGAGCCTCATTTTTCTCAGTCCCTTCTGG
Source organism: Balaenoptera borealis (assembly GCF_965194805.1). Lineage (NCBI taxonomy): Eukaryota > Metazoa > Chordata > Mammalia > Artiodactyla > Balaenopteridae > Balaenoptera > Balaenoptera borealis. The sequence continues at coordinate 12,355,305 of NC_138865.1, read as the reverse complement.
CAGGAATCGAAGGACATTTGGGAGGAAGCCAGGGACATGAATGTGTCCTTGTTTGTAGTGATAATGCCGTGTCCCAGAGGCCATAGGACACAGGCCTTGGGTGATTTTAGAGACAGCCCTCCCATGGTCACACACCTCCTTTGTGAATCAAGAGGGGGACAGGGCTAGAAGTGGCTATGTTGCCCACGGAACACACCAGGCTGACCTACTCAGGGATTGCAACCAAGACGCTGTCTCCCCTAGAACAGCGCTGGAGACAATTCAGTCACAAACAGAACTGCCCTGCCATCTGACTTTCAACCAACGACTCACTTGTTTCTGAAATGTCTATTTATTTTAGCTTCATGACTTAACAGGAATAGTGTGAGGAAAGATGACATGAATCACTTAGAACCTTTCAGATGGTGAAGTACCAGCCTTGACAAGAAAAATAAAACAAATCCTACAGACAGGCACAAGGCATGCATGTGAGTGCATGCATACTCACACGTGCACGCACATAGGCACACCTGCATACAGACGCACACGCGCTCAGCTAAAGCTCATCCTTACAAAAATAAAACCTGACAAGAGGAAACTTCACGGGGCACTGACTCTGGAATACCTCTGTGCATGAGTATTCATTTTGTTAGAAACATTTCAAATAAAGGAATAAACCTTAAGAACATTATGCTAAGAGAAATAAGCCAGTTACAAAAAGACAACTACTGTATGATTCATGTATATGAAGCAACTAGATTATTCAAATTCATAGAAACAGAAAGTAGAACGGTGGTTGCCAGGGGCTGGGGGCACAGGGAAATGTGGAGCTGTTTGTTTTTTAGTTTTTGTTTTTGTTTTTATTATTTTGGCTACATTGGGTCTTCGTTGCTGCGCACGGGCTTTCTCTAGTTGTGGTGAGCAGGGGCTACTCTTCCTTGCGGTGCGCGGGCTTCTCATTGCGGTGGCTTCTCTTGTTGCGGAGCACCGGCTCTAGGCGCGCGGGGGAGCTGCTTTTTTTTAATGGGTATAGAGTATCCGTTTTGCAAGGTGAAAAAGTCCTGGGGGTGTATCATACAACAATGTGAATACAGTAAGTCCCCTACATGAAGACCTTCAAGTTGCAAACTTTCAAAGATGCAAATGTGTGCTCGCATGTCCAATAACGTAAGTTAGTTCACGTGTCTGGTGTACACTGACACGTGCGTGCATCCTCTACAAGTGGTTGTGCTTTTGTGTACTTTACTGTACAGTACTGTATAGAGTATAGTAGTATAATAACTTTATTTCAAGCCCAGGATGTCCAGAAGCAAGCGTAAGAGCAGCGGTGGTGTAACTGGTACTGTACTGTACTTTTCAAGGTCCTGTACTGTACGATTAAAAATGTTTTCTTTATTTTTTGTGTTTGTTTTTTTATGTATTATTTGTGTGGGAAGTATTAGAAACCTATTACAGTACAGTACTATACAGCCAACTGTGTTCATTGGGTACCTAGGCTAACTTTGTTGGACCTATGAACGCACTCTCAGAACAGAACTCGTTCGTATATCAGGGACTTAATAATACTGAACTGTACTCAGAAATGGTTACAGTGGTAATTTTTTTTTTTTTTTTTTTTAAGCTTTTTTTTTTGTGTGTGTGTGTGTACATGGCACTACAGTTACTCTTTTATTTATTTATTTATTTATTTATGGCTGTGTTGGGTCTTTGTTTCTGTGCGAGGGCTTTCTCCAGTTGCGGCAAGCGGGGGCCACTCTTCATCGCGGTGCGCGGGCCTCTCACTGTCGCGGCCTCTCTTGTTGCGGAGCACAGGCTCCAGACGCGCAGGCTCAGTAGTTGTGGCGCACGGGCTTAGTCGCTCCGCGGCATGTGGGATCCTCCCAGACCAGGGCTCGAACCCGTGTCCCCTGCATTGGCAGGCAGATTCTCAACCACTGCGCCACCAGGGAAGCCCCTGTGGTAATTTTTATGTTATGTGTATTGCACCACAATTAAAAAAACTTTTTTCAAATGGAAAAGAAGTAATACTTCCTCTCCATGAAGAGTTTTCTACCAAATATGAGGTACTATTAATAGGTGTCAGGGAGGTAAGTTAAGTTCTTGAGGGCCTGTGAATTAAATTGACAAAAGCCAGAATTTCAAGAGAAAAGACAATGTTTATTCACATAGGTACTCAGGAGCGCATACAGAAAGTAGCTCAGCTCAATACCTTAAGTTAGGGGTTTATTTAAATAATTTAATAGGGAAAAGGGAGGAGGGAGAAAAGGGCTCTTTTGGAAAGAACAAATGGGTTTCTTTAGGAAAAACAAATAAGCTTTTAGGAGAACAAAATGGGAGATAAGATAGTTTGTAATAATGTTTGTTTATGCAAGTATGAATGGTCCTCTTCATCTTCTTTGGGGGCATGAAACTCCCTCGGAGAAGGAATTTATGGGAGTTTCATTCTAGGTCTCCTTCCTGGAGAAGAGGGGAATCATGACAGCCTCACTCCCAGAATTTTCTTTTAGTCGGATAAGGTGATGGGAGAGGGGGAGGTTGCGGGGTGGTCAGACAAAGCTTCTTGTTGCATCTGTTCATCCTCCAATGCCTTCAGCTCAAAATAATTTTTATGCCACTGTGGATTACTTCACAGATGTTCTTCCAAATGTTAAAGGCAGTGCTCTCTGTAATAGTTCCCTGAACTTTAATCAATATATATGCCAAATGAACCTCTTCCCTCCTGACAAGAAGTCCCCAATTTCATATTTATTTATACCATATATATATGTATATAATATATAAATTTGTCAGAACCTTATCTGTTTGTTCGACTTTAGCCCACCAAAAGCTGAAGCTAAAAGCTCAAAAGATCTTTTGAGATCAGTTGTCATTTGAGAGGAGCAGTGAAGTGAAAAAATTAGGAGCTGTATGTTGGTAGAAAATGTGATTTTGCACCTGGGGGGCACCCGTTGGGTGGCACAGAGGATTTCATTTTTGCTGTAGAGTCTAGAGCCCAGAAGAAATGAAGTTATAAGAGCCTGCCCTCCTTGAATGGGTGCTCACTGGTTCTCAGGACCAGAGCATGTCTGAGGTGACTTTGTACGGGATGTTTATCTATTTCAGGACGTTTTTCAGTATTGTTTTGATTCTTAGAATTCTATGGGCTTCACTACTTTACTGCAAGTATTTGGAATAAGCCTCCCTTCTCTAAGGAGTTCTCCAGGCACAGTAAGAAATGTTCAAAGCCTTGCCATTCAGAGTGTGGTCCTGGACCAGCATCATGCGGGAGCTGGTTAGAAATGCAGACTCTCAGACCCCACCCCTGACCTACTGCGTCAGAATCTGCATTGCAACAAGGGGATTCCTGTGTCCCTGAAAGGCTGGTGAGAAATGTGCAGTTCTGGGTTCCACCTCAATGAATCTCTCCTAAAGTCTGAGAGCCCCCTGGCCTAGAAGTTTCAGGTTACTTTAAAAATTTCATGTGAAAATAAGAAATTTCATATCCATGGAATGCCTATTATAACGGTGATTGCTTTCAGAGGAAAGTACTGGGAGAAACTTCCACATTATATCTTTGTTCGGCTTGAATTTTTTTTAGTATGTGCTCAGATTACCTTTACCATGTAAACATGTGTCTTTCCTAACTAATACATTCCTTAGACCACTGTAATTTACCAAGTACTTTCCTATACATGATTTCACAAATACTCTGAATATCCTTACCAAGAAGGAATACATTGAGATATTCCTATATTAGATGAAGATGTTGAAGTATAGAAATAAAAGTCATGAAGAAGCACTGAAAATTAGAGCCAAAAGGTAGGATCCAAGTGTTTAAAATATTTTTATTATGAAAAATTTCAAACATTACAAAATAAACAGAATATTATAATACAACCTCATGTACCCATCACTCCCCGCCCCCTACTCCATTAGTATGTACGTAATTTTTTAAGGTAAAATGTACATACATTGAAATGCACAAATCTTATCAGGATCCTTTTTTTTCCCCTTAATTCCAGTCTCGTTTGCCAAAAAATCTGGCTCTATTGCCTCCCAGATGTAAATGCTATTGACGGATTTCCTGCTGTTTCCTACACTGTGTTGAATCATCCTTCCCTCGATTTAGGTTCGCTTGGAGAAGAGGAATGCCTTTGTTTTCAGTCGGAAAGCATATGGGGTACCAAGTCTGGCTGCTGCATTGTTACCCATTCACAAATGAAACCCAGGCATGCCTTCTTTAAATTGTCCTCTTGGCCAAGAGTCAAAAGCCTCCCTCCAAAATGGAAGCTCAAAGCCCCTTTGTGATGTTCCACCCCCAGCCAGCCTTGCACCCCTCCCTGAGCACTCACCACTCTCAGTGGGCTCTTGGGGCCACCATGAATCCATTCAACAACGCTCATTTATTCAGCCCTACTATGTGCCGGGTGCTGCCTATACTGGACCTCATCTCCAAGAGCCCCAAACTTGTAAGACTCCCATTGCCCTTTAACAGCTGGAAAAGAAAATATAAACGTGTCTTCCATCTCGTTGCAGGAGATGAGTCAGCAGAACAGGAAATTCTCCTTGCACAAGCCCTTCTGATCCCGTGGGCTGGGTGTGTGTGGTATCGAGCGAGGGCTGGGAAGGGAACCGGCTTCTCTCCTGGAAGCACTTTGAAAGGTGAACAATGCAAGCTGGCCGGTGAGTTTACATGTGTTGACACACACCTCGCCAATTAGAATGGTCCCAACATGTTTGGGGGAAAGCTCAGCGGCTTCCAAATAAGGAACAGGGCAAATAAGGAAGCTGGTTGTTGCCAAAGTCTAGGTGGCTTCAGAATGAAAGGTTGAAGGAGTTACCTCCTGTGAAACTCAAAAGGCACCTGAGTGGCAAGCCCAGCTTTCAGGATGTTTGAGGAGACAGCCATTTAAGGCGGGGTTCAAGGAAGGCCCTTTAATGCCACAAAAGCTCTAGTGGTGCAATTATGCACATGTAGAGAATTACAGAAGGAAGAAGAGCTGTGGGCATTGGAAATGCCCGCCTGTCGAAGCCCCCTCTGGCCTGATCTCTAACAACAGAGCAAAGTCCACCGTGGGGACCCAGGCTGCAGCCTGGGTTCCACCGCTCACCAGCTGTGAGCCTGGGAATAAATCATTTAATCTCCGCGGGCCCCAGTTTTCTCCTCTGCAGAAAGAAAGTTAAACACGATAAGCTCTTCCATTTCCCAATTACTGGAGCTCCTCTGCAAACACAAATTGATTTAGCATTAACCCTACTTTTTCCTTTCCTTTCACTACTTTTCCAATGAGATCACGAGGGAGAAATAGCTGAGTGGAGCTGTTAGCGAAACCAGGACTCTTTAAAATAGCTGTTCTGTGGGAACCAGGCACTGGGTGCCGTGTGTGTGTGTGTGTGTGTGTGTGTGTGTGTGTACACATTTCTATTGGGTGGGGCTGTGGAGAAGGGGGGATGCATTCAGCCAGCTCTAAATGTTTCGGCTTTGCAGAAAAATAAATGTAGCCAAGATTGAGGAGTGAGATTTGCGTATGAGAAGGAGGTGGGGGAGGAGTAAATGTGCTGAGATTCCAGCACTGAACTGAAAAAAGGATGAGGACGCAGTTAGAAGGGTAGGCTGCCGAGGGAGCCAAGAAGTAAAAATATGCCGGGGCTTTTAAATAGGGTGTAGCCAGAGCCGGTTAAGCCCTACTCTTCCACTCCGACTGGCCTTCCCCCTCACCCCACCCGGCCCCATTCTAAATTCTTTCAAGGCTTGCTCCTTCCCCCTCCTCCCCCGCAGAGAAGTGATATAGGAGCCAGGAGGAAGTGACACATTTTCCTGCTTGACTGGAGCAGCCCCCTGCAGCAGTCTCTCAGCAGTCGTCAGCAGCCTTATCTCACCCCGGCCATCGCCGGCGCCTGGTTCCTCAAACAATGCTTTCCTCTGGCTGAACCCTGGGTGATGTCTCCAGTGCCTAGGAAAGCTGCATGCTTAGAGGTTCAGGGCACCCCGTGCATGGTTCACGTTCCTTTCCAATGCAACTTCCAAGTCAATAATCCAGCACAGAGGGTTGTGCCTAGGGCTTTGTTAGACCAGTGACGGGAACCTCGGGGAAATGCAGGACCCTTGGGAGGTGGAATGGGAGAGTCCCAAGGCTGGGAGTCCTGGAAAACCTGAATTTGCATGCCAGCTCTCTCGCTTAGGAGCTGTGTGACTTTGGGCAAGTTTCTCAGCCTCTCTGAACCTCTGTATCTTCCTCTGTCAGAGGAGGGACGATTGGTAATAATAACTGCCTTGAAGGTTCCAATGAGGCTTTCATAAGGTAGCAGGTGTGATGTGCCCTGGGAGTATAATAGATATATAAAGAAGTCCATTCCCCTTCCCCTCCCATCTTGGATTCCCTCCACCTACCAGGCCCACTCACACTACTATCTGTCTACCCCTCCATGGCACTTTTTATTAGTGCCTTACCAGCTTAGCAATTAATTTCACGCAGTTGTATTGTAGTTTAATCATACAGGCCTCAGCGACACCGAAAACTTAAATCAGCATTCCAGTCTTACATCTCATTAGTAGCTCCCAAATGACTAACTAAAGGCCATACTAACAGAATAATAAAACTGCATAAAAGCAGAGAGTGACGTTAAAAATCATCATGGGCGTGAATGGTCTCTATTCCTCCCTGTTTCCACTTGTTTTTTGTCCTGTCTCATGTGTATCTCTACGATATAGAATTCATCTTATTGTGTTGTAATGATCTGTTTCCACACTCGTCTCTCACTAGACTAAAAGCTCCTCGAAGGCAGGGACAATGCCTCTTTTATCTTCGTATTTCCAGAACTTAGCTTAAAAAAATACACGATGGGTAGGTGATAATTTAATGAATTACTTTGAAGAAACAATTGAGCTAGTAGATTTGTTCCTATTCTGTCTGCTGATGTAGCCTCTTTTTAATATCATCTATTTAGCGGGATTAAAGAGGAACTCATTTTCTTTTAAAGAAATAATACATAGTGCACACCTCTTTATGTTCAAAATAATAGATTTATGAGATTTTTTTTCCCTGAATTTCTGAACCAGGCAGCTCCTTAGAAGGCAGAGAGCATAGTTTCCAATTTAAATAAAAATAAGTTGTTCCAGGTAAACAACACAGTGTCATCCATTATTCAGACCACTGTCAGCTGGCTGCCTTCAAGGCTGGGGATGGACCTGAATAAAGTTGTACCTGGATCTTACATGCATGTGCCACAAAATGCTGAAGGTACAAGGGGGAAGCGCTTTGTTTTTCTTCTAGGGCACGCTCTTCTTTGGTGGTAGCAGGGCTGATTTATATTTCACCACTTAGGTGAAATAATTGGGTGCTCTAACTGGGTGGGATTGTTCAACTCTACTCCAATGATGGTTGAATACTCCTTTTTTTTTTTTTTTTGGCTGCACCGTAAGGCATGCGGGATCTTAGTTCCCCGACCAGGGATCAAACCCATGCCCTCGGCAATGGAAGCACAGATTTTTAACCACTGGACCGCCAGGGAAGTCCCCTGAGTATACCTTTTAGATTGATGTCCTAGGTAACCATCTGGCTGGCGGGTCCACTAGTCCTCATCACATGTGAGACAGCCTCACTATATAACAAAAAGGTCCCTCCTACATCCCCACAAATATTTTTTCTCTCTCTCCCAGGTCAGTATTTTGAACTTCATCCATTATGTAATTGCAGGTGGGGGATGAGGAGTTCAGGGGCAGAGGAAGGAAGCAGGCTTATTTTGAACTGGATCAAATTCCCTCCCACTCTGTAGTCAGGGCATCCTCTAAGAAGCCAAGTAACTGGGGGGAAGAATCCAAGGAGACCTTCTGGAGATTCGGCATCTCTCAGCAGGTGGTCAAGAGGGAGAGTCAGAAACACGTGCACATAGAAATGCAAAGCCTGGGGACTTCCCTGGCGGTCCAGTGGTTAGGACTCAGTGCTTTCACTGCTGGGGCTGGGTTTGATTTCTGTTGGGGGAACTAAGATCCCACAAGCCACGTGGTGCAGCCAAAAAAAAAAAAAAAAGCAAAGCCTGTAAGCAGATATATAAACAAACATGGCGGTGACATCCAAGTGGGGATGGGACAACACAGGTACTGTGATCATCTGTTGACTTATACCAGTGCGTTTATAGTTACTCTTCATTTTTCTTTTCCATTTGGATGAAAAATCTTGGAGTTTTTACATTGTCACCGAACAACAAAAAACCTGTGACATTTCACAACACATAAGCTATTCAGTCAACTTTTGACAATTCTATTATGTTTCTGACACTTGCAGAAACATGTTCAACTCCTCTGGGAGGGTGAGGATGTCACATGTCTGCCTTTCCATTTCCCTGTGCTTTGTTTGTGTCACTATGTGACTTCTGGGGGCAACACAGGCAGACAAGATCAGTAACATGGCTGCACAGTTTCCCCAGGATGTTCTGTTTGGTGACAGAGGAGAGCAAGTCCTCGGGGATACTGGCCTCCTAGAGGTCGTTGGTAAAGCAAGGGCATGCCATTGAGTTGCAGAAGAAGGTTCAGGATTTCACAGTGAAATTCCCAATTGCAGAGCTTTGGCTGACCAAAGAAAAGAATGCGACATGGATGAATATCATAGCATTTTCTGTCAACGTTTAGGAGCTAGAGTGACATGATGGAGGTCACGGATAGTTTGCATTTGGCCCCAGAGTCGATTTCTCTGGAAGGACCTGAAGCTCACCCTGAAGGATGTCCAAGTTCTTTCTCCTTCCAGGTCCAAAACTGTGAAGCACGTCTCCCAGCACGACCTGGAGGCGGTAGCTCCTTGGGTAATCAGGAGGACCTGTATTTAGCGTGGAATCATTTATGGAGCGCCAGCGGATGGTGGTGGTATAAAATCGCACGCTTATCATGACTGTGCTCTCAGACTTTCTGCAGAGGAATTCAGTCTAGCGACAAAGAAGAGTGGGGATGACTGCCACGTCAAACCAAAGCAGCCTGTGTGTCATCTTCAAGGTTTGGAGTAATCGGTCTGCCTTTCTTCAAAGGCATGTCTCTCATGAGCACTTAGGAGGAAGGTCATGTTCTCAGCAGCAACTGTTGAGTAGAAATTCTTGGTAAACAAATAGAAAAAGAGCGTATTTCACTGCCTTCAGTTCCCTCAACTATGGTGTTGTCATGCTAGTTGTATGATTGTCACCCTAAATCTCTAGCCTGGTAATAATGGTGATGAGGATAAAGTGCATGACTTGCTTTGCAGTAGTGAAAGCTTTTCAAAACATTTGTTACTAGTTGTCCAATCGGTCATTTCATTTCTGTGACACTTAGTTAAAGGCGGACCCTGGAGTCAGACAGCCTACGTTTGAGTCTCAATTCTGACACTTATTTGCTGAGAGATCTTGTTCAGTTACTTACACTCTTTGCTTCCATTTTCTTACCTGTAAAAGGAGGATGGTGGTTCTTACCTCCTAGGGCTGTTGTGCAGCACAAATGAGTTAATGTATGTCAAGGGCTTAGATGGGTGTCTGGCACTGCTAGTAAGTGCAAGATAAATATTTGCTGCTTCTGTTGCCATTGTTATTCCCTCCTGAAAGCAATTCATCCACTTAGCACCAACAGCAAAACTGGCCATGCTGCTGTGTCACGTGACACACCTGTGGGACAGAACAGGTGGCATTAACCCCATTTCATCAGAGTAGAGGACCTAATAAAAATACACCACAGGATATTGAATATGGTTCCCTGTGCTCTACATTAGGACCTTTTTGTTTATGCATTCTATATATAATAGTTTGCATCTACCAACCCCAAACTCCCATTCCGTCCCTCTCCCTCCCCACCTCCCCCATTCAATATCCTGTGATAAACCATATGGAAAAGAATATAAAGAAAGAATGTCTATATGTGTATAACTGAGTCACTTTGCTGTACAGCAGAAATTAATACAACATTGTAAATCAACTATACTTCAATAAAATTAAAAAAATTTTTAAATACATTACTTTATTGTGAGTGACACTTCTTTTAACCAGGACCACTGACCCCCAGCGACGATCCTTAAAGGACCAGTATTCAACCAATATAAGGATATTTGCTATCCCAAAGTAATCATCTCGTATAATCTTTTTCTTTCCAATAAATCAGAGGTTTTTAATATTTCAGGTCATGGTCTTCTTTAAAAATCTGATGAAAACTATGGGTCTTGTGCTTGGAACAATGCACATTCACATATGCAGAGAATATTTTGCATGCAGTATCATGGGGTTCACTGATCTCAAGTTAGGATTCTCCCATAGACATGGGAGGATTAGATAATGAAAGTTCTGGAATGGATCTTCTTTCCAAAATTCTTTGAGGCCCGTCTCCATGGTGACTGTTTCAAATGCCGAATTCCAAGGCCACACCTTTATAAGACGAATCTCTGGATCCAATTGTTTTTAGCATAATTTTCAACTTCTCTTCTTGCAATGGTTCTCAGTCTTGACTATATGTTAGAATCCCAAGGGGAGTTTTAAAAATCCCAAGGTGTGTCCAAATCCACGCCCCAGATCAATTAAATCAGAATTTCTGGAGGGTGGGAGCAAGGCATCAACAGTATTTAAAGCTCCTGGGTGATTTGGATGTTAAACCAAGGTTGAGAAATACTATTCTACCGCCTCCCCATAATTAAGAGCATAATTCAGTTAATCTGGGCATTCCAGCCCCTTACAAACCCCTGTGTCTTCTGTGTCTTCCTGTGTGACTCTGTGTCTTTTCTGTGTGGGGTATAACAACTTCCTCTTTAAGCTAATAATCGCCTTTCTCCTCATGTTACTTAGTATGTCATTAAAAAACGTATTCTTCAGCCACCACTTAAGAAAGACTTCATCTGACTCAGAGCTTATAATGGGGAGAAAAAGAAGCAAAAGAAAACCAAAGCTGCCCTGGATTATTCAACTCCATCCGATCTCATGAACATGCTTTACCAAAAGAGCAGAAGACAAAGAGGTGGCGGGGACCAAAAAAAAAGTTTTTTAAGCTGATTTTGAAGAGGTAGATGACTCAGTTAAATCTGCGTGAGTGAAGACGTCCAGAGACAAGGCAGAAACATCTAAGGAGCGATGTTCCTTTCATCGTAGGAGGTGAAGAGTAAGGTGAAGACTGAGTAGGTGGGGTTGAGTAGGCAAAAAACAAAAGGTTTTTTCCTATAGTCATAATTTTAGAACTCAAAGAGACCACTGAGAGACTCAAGTGCCATTTCTTTCATTTTATAGATGAGAAAGCAATCCAAGTGGGTGATGTCCCTGCCTGAGGTCTCAGCTCTTAGTGGCAGGGTCAGGCACAGGACCCAGGTCTTCTGAATTCAGTGTTTTCTCATCTTCCATGATGCCAGGCTGACTGGGGCTCCTATGGCTGAGAGAGACCAGGTGAGTAGAGAAAGCTAATGTAACTCATTAATGAGGTGGCCATACACCTTGTCAGCCAAACCTAGACACTTTTGAAAGAAAAAACAGCAACAAAAATAACAACAACAGGCAAATCTGGACTTACTTCCCTCTAAAACCCATTTACCATTATGTGTCATTTAACATTATCTGTCACTATACTGATAATTCTACCATCAATTATGCTGTGTGGAGAGTGGCTATTAGTAGTTTTTCAATGCCCTTCAACTCATCTGCCAGCTCTTCCCATTGAGAACACCAAATTGTCAATCAAAAGAAAAGTGGGCTGGTTCTAACTCTGGTTACTGCTCTTTCTCCATCTTTCATCTAGATCCTAGCATTCCAGTGGGGTGACACGTGGACTCTTGAGAGAACGGTTTCACGAACACACTTTCAGTGGTAGTAAGGTCTCAGATGTGTGTCCTGTATCTTGTACTCCACTTCCTTCCTCATGGAGTTTCCGGTTATGAACCTTTCACTCTGTAGGAAGCCTCTCTGGGTTGACTTCTCTCCTTCCCAGAGATGCAGTGTTGCTTCCCAGTTGAGCACACTGGTTCTCTTACCCACCATAGGTTTCCTTTTTGGGAAGACGATGCTTTGATTTCTGCTGCTTTTTTTGCTTGTTAAAAGACAGACCTGGGACTTCCCTAGTAGCGCAGTGGTTAAGAATCCGCCTGCCAATGCGGGGAACACGGGTTTGAGCCCTGGTCCGGGAAGATCCCACATGCCGCGGAGCAACTAAGCCCGTGTGCCACAACTACTGAACCTGCGCTCTAGAGCCCACAAGCCACAACTACTGAACCCGTGTGCCACAACTACTGAAGCCCACGTGCCTAGAACCCATTCTCTGCAACAAGAGAAGCCACTGCAATGAGAAGCCCGCGCACTGCAACGAAGAGTAGCCCCCGCTCACCGCAGCTAGAGAAAGCCCGCGTGCAGCAACAAAGACCCAACACAGCCAAAAATAAATAAATTCATTTAAAAAAAAAAGACGGACCCGCCCTCTTTCCAAATTAGGCTCTGTGTGCTTAGGGCTGGATTTTTTTTTTTTTGAATTTTATTTTATTTATTTTTTTATACAGTAGGTTCTTATTAGTTATCTATTTAATACATATTAGTGTATATATGTCAATCCCAATCTCCCAGTTCATCCCACCACCCCCCCTTCCCCCCCACCACAGGCTGGATTTTAATATCTGCCAAATCTTGGTCGGTGATATCAGTGGGACCTCCAGTCAGTTTTCCATAGGTGCGGCTCTTATGAGTTACCCTGTTACACTTCTACACTTTGGGGACCTTCCAGGAACAGAGCGCCGTCTCCTTATCTGAGAGGGATGCTGTTTCCAAATGGGCTAATTTATATCTCTCCTGCATCACCTGGGTTTCTCCCCAAGGGGTCGAATGTAGTTACCAGACTCTGAGATGTTTGGTAAGCCCTTTATGATCTCCCTGCATTGACATGGAGTGAACTCCTAGTATAAAACTCTTGAGATTGCCTTTTGGGTCTCCATTTCTCATCAAGATTGGGACCAATTGGGAACAGGACTCAGTCAAGGCTACACAATCCCTTTAAAATATTTAGATCTCAGTTATCAATACTTCAACGTCCACCCAACTGTTGCTGTCTCGTCTTCAGATTTCCTAACATCGAATCTGGTTAATTCAATGATCTTAAATGAGTGGCTTACCAAGCACTGGGGCTCTTCAGTTAGTTTGCTGTTAATGTAGATCTTGCTAAATGGAAATAGCTTAAGCCCATTTATTCTTTAGCTGTGGCACTGTCTTCCAACTTTGTTGGAGCTATTCCTACCTTATCATGTTGTCTTGATTTTGATTAGCCTCCCTCTCCTGACACAAAGCAGTATTTCCCCCTAGATGAGTTGCTTGGGGCCATGAAACCTATAGTGATAAAAGAGGCTAAATTGTGGAGGCGGGTACTTGTATTGGAGGTAAATCTTCTTGGGTTGGAAAGGACTCTGGCAGGAGACATAGGTGGGGCACTCGATAGCATCCTCATGTGACCTTCCAAAGAACCACATACTTTTCCTTCTGCAATGTGGTGGGGATTGCGAACTTTGCTGTGGTGGAGGAGGTTAGGTTCTGGAGGCGGGTGCTTCAAATAGCATTTGCAGAGTGGTACCTCACCTAATTTCCCTTGCTGAAAGCAATTTTGAAGTTCATCTTTTGTCATAGCTTTATTGCCTTCCAAATTAAGAAGTTATTAAATTAACATTTTTATTGCAAAAAGCTACCAACACACCATGTCAGAGAGGTTTTTGCAGGTCTATTAAGTGTAAGCTGGATTTGATTCATTAAGCTTTCAATTTTCTCTAAAGCCATCTTCAAGTGTTGGTGGAAGCATTCATAAGCTTTTTGGAGGTGAGAGGAGAGTCTGCTCTAAAGATGAGGGGTACACTCATACCAGACTACTATTTTGGACCCTCGTAAGTGAGTTTACATGTTTTCCCCCCCAGGGAATTTTTACTCAGCCAGTTCTAGTTAGATTGTTTTTAAAATGTGCGTGTTTGAGGATGTATCTTCTGTAAGATCTGTATCTTCTGTGCTCTGGGCCAAAGTATGGTACTGAGGAAAACACTAGAGAAACAAGCAGATAACAGATAACAGAATAACAGATGGGATAACAGAATAAACATTAAATTGAGTGGACTGAGCCAAAAACTGGCTTCCAGCTCCCAGCCTCTCCACTAACCAGCTGGGTGACCTCAAGCAAGCTACCAGCATTTAATAACAAATGCCTTAATCTCTTAGAACCCTGATGTGTCCTCATTTATCTTATGAACATCTTTGAGATAATATACATGACAAAGCGAATGTACTATCCAGTTGCAGGATATTATTGTTGATTTTGTTGTCATGAATAATAATATGAGATTTGAAACCTGAATTGTGGTAAAAACTGAAATGAGCAGGGCTTTGGCTCACTCAAAAATGCACAAGGCGAACACAGGAAGACCTGCAAAGGCATCTCTTTCCCTGTACCCTTCGGGGGCTTTCAGCGCTTGAAGCAGACTCAGTGTTGGACCAGCATTTGAATTCAGGAGTGCTATTGTTGAGGTAGGACATTGGGAAGTATGTATCAATATCAAAGGCTATTTTCTGGATGGTTAAGTGACAAACTATTTGTTGCTGAAGGGCCTAGAAGCAACTTGGACTGAACTTGGTTATGGTTGAATAGGATCCAGTAATCAATATTAGAGGACCCCCAGGTTCTTGAATGTATCAGACCCAATAGCTTATCTAAATAGTTAGTGTGAAACTGATGAATAGAAGGTCTATTCATCCTATATCAAAGATCTAGGATTGGGGGTTGAATGTTCCATGACTAAGAATGTGTGTAAGTAAGGAAATGTGCGTAAGTAAGAACTCAGAGAAGTGCTGTTTCATCAGTGTTGTCAATGAGTCCAGTGGAATAATGAAGGACAGTGCCAAATCTCCCACCAGGGGCTTAGAAGAACCATTAGCACTAGAGAATTTCTTGTGACTCAACTACAGAATGCACTGAGCTACATATGAGTAGGGAGGGGATAATGGCAAGATACAATAAACCTAGTAAAATGGATGTCCAAACTGAGGTTGAAGCACAGAAACAATAAATTAAATAAGTCCTAAAGTACGTTATCAAACATTGGGGCAGAGTTGTGGACTGACTTCTGGGGGGAAATTATGGAAGCAATATTAACTGGAAGTAGGGTTAGAAATGAATAAGTAACAGCTTCTAGCATGTCCAAATCGATCTTTACTGCAACTCAAAACCAACATTTATGTGTAAGCATTGATTTCTCTTGATGTTGTTCAGTCAATCTTCATTCGTGACCACACGTGTTCCAACATCACTATTTTGCCATCTCAGTAGAAAAAAGGTTCACATCCAATGTACAAGCATGTTTTAGTAAACATCCTAAAATTGAATTTTTTTTCGGCTGCACCAAGTGACTTGTGGGATCTTAGTTCCCCGACCAGGGATCGAACCTGGGGCCCAGCAGTGAGAGCACAGAGTCCTAACCACTGGACCGCCAGGAAACTCCCTTAAAACTGAAATTTTAAAATAAAAAGTTCAGACTTATCATGGAGATGAGGGTCATCATAACTGGAACATGTCAATGGGAGGAAACACTTTAGGGTAAAAATATGCTGATTAGGAAGGAAAGCAGAGTACAGCTGTAGGACAGAGATTTACTTATGGGGGAAAGTCACTACCCAATGCATGGGCAATGATGTGCTGGTAAATGTTTAACAACTTTTTCCAGCTTTCTGATGTGGGATGGGAGGGGCCCTGATTTCTAGCATTTGCTTATTTCTGAGGTACAAATATTCCCATCATGACCAGTTCCCACCACACAGTTACAATAGATGTAAATAACCCCAAGAACCTAGTAAATAGTAAAATGTAGTAAAATAATTAAGTGATGAGATTTGAGTATTTATTACCTTTGTTTATAACATACACGATTTAATTGTATGTTTACATAATTTAATTTCTAATAATGTCTGCCTTTTGACAACCAGCTCACAAAATTCCTAAAAAATTTAACAATCAGCTCTTAAGAGCCAGTACAAGCTCGTTCCAGCAACCACAGTGTATGAGTGAAAGAACATCTTTAGGGAAAAAAAAAAAGAGCATCTTTAGGGAAAGATTAAAAAAATAATAAAAAAAATAAAAAGGAAAGAAAAAAGAACGAATAAATGGAGTTGCAGTGAAATTTTTTTTATTTATAAGAAAATATGGAGAAATGTGGGTTTAGATTCTTCTTCATTTAAATTAATACTTCACTATCGAATGATTATACTCAAATAACGCTAGCTAATGGATCAGTCTCTTGTCCTCTACGTTTGGGGGAGTGCTTCATGTTAGATCTCATCTGCTGCAGATTCACAATGTACAGGTGACCCCTGAAAAACACAGGTTTGAACTGTGCAGCTCCACTTATAAGCAGGGTTTTTTCAATAGTAAATACTACAGTACAACACAATCTGTGATTTGTCGAATCTGTGACTGGGAATCTCGGATTGGAGGAGTTGCAAACGCGGAGGGCCAACTACAAGTTACAAGCAGATTTTCAACTGTTCAGAGGGTGGGTGCCCCTAACCCCAGTGTTGTGCTAGGGTCAACTGTATATTTAAAAAATCACACAGTAAAGAACCCATTTACACCTCGTGTTCCTCAACATTTTTGACCATAGAATCCTTTGTGGGTGTGCTGTAAGTAGCCTGCCCCTTAACATTTCCTATTAATAATTTCCATCAGACACCTTATAGCATGTTGATCAAATGTGTAGATATACTACGTCAGTGATTCTCAAACTTGACTGCACATCAGATTCATCTAGAAGATTGATTTATAAAAACTATGTATATATTTAAGGTGTACAACATGGCATTTTATACACATAGAGTGAAATGATTACTACAATCAAGCTAATTAAGGTATCCATCTCCTCACAGTTACTGGTGTGTGTGTGTGTGTGTGATGAGAGCATCTGAAATCTACTGTCTTAGCAAATTATTTTTTTGACTGCACGACGCAGCATGTGGGATCTTAGTTCCCTGACCAGGAGTTGCACCCCTGCCCTCGGCAGTGGAAGCTCAGAGTCCTAACCATTGGACAGCCAGGGAAGCCTCAGCAAATTTTCAGTATATGATAAATGTGGTATTATTAATTATTGTCATCATGCTGTACATTAGATCTCCAGAAGTCATTCATCCTACATAACTACAACTTTGTACACTTTTGATTAACATCTCCCCATTCCTCCCTCCCTCCCAGCCCCTGGCAACCACCACTCTACTCTCTGCTTCTATGAGTTTGACTTTTTTAGGTTTACATAAGTGAAATCATGAAGTATTTTCTTTCTGTGTCTTGCTTATTTCACTTAGTATAATGTCCTCCAGTTTCACCTATATTGCTTCAGATGGCAGGATCTCCCTTTTTAAGGCGGAATAATATCCCTACATATACGTCACATTTTTAAAATTCATTCTTCTGTTGACAGACTCTAAGATTTGTTTCATATCTTGGCTATTGTGAATAATGTTGCAACGAACATGAGAGCACAGATATTTCTTTGAGGTCTTACTTTCATTTCCTTTGGATATATACCCAGAAATGGGATTGGTGGATCATATGGTTGGAAGATTCTTAAGGGACATAGTAAATTAGAATCTTTGGAGTTGGAGCCTGAAAGCGCTCTCTTTATTTTTATTTATTTATTTATTTTTGGCCACGTGGCTTGTGGGATCTCAGTTCCACAACCAGGGATCAAACACGGGCCACGGCAGTGAAAGCCCAGAATCCTAACCACTAGGCCACCAGGAAACTCCCTGAAAACTCTCTCTCTCTCTCTTTTTTTTTTAAAGATTTTTTTTTAAATTTATTTTATTTTATTTTTGGCTGCTTTGGGTCTTCATTGCTGTGCGGGTTTTCTCTAGTTGCGGCAAGCGGTGGGGGGGGGGGCGCTACTCTTCCTTGCGGTGCGTGGGCGTCTCATCACGGTGGCTTCTCTTGTTGCAGAACATGGGCTCTAGGCACGTGGGCTTCAGTAGTTGTGGCTCACGGGCTCTAGAGAGCAGGCTCAGTAGTTGGGGTGCACAGGCTTAGGTGCTCCGTGGCATGTGGGATCTTCCCTGACCAGGGCTCGAACCTATGTCCCCTGCATTGGCAGGCGGATTCTTAACCACTGCACCACCAGGGAAGCCCGGTTTTTTTGTTTTTGTTTTTGTTTTTTTTTTGATGTGGACCATTTTTAGTCTTTATTGAATTTGTTACAATATTGCTTCTGTTTTATGTTTTGGATTTTTGGCCACGAGGCATGTGGGATCTTTGCTCCCCGACCAGGGATTGAACCCGCACCCCCTGCATTGGAAGGGGAAGTCTTAACTACTGGATCACCAGGGAAGTCCTGAAAGCTCTCTTTTTAAGAGGCATCCTCTGGGAATTCCCTAGCGATTCAGTGGTTAGGACTCAGCACTTCCACTGCTGGGGACCAGGGTTCAATCCCTGGTTGGGGAACTGAGATCCCACAAGCCATGTGGTGTAGCCAAAAAAGAGAGAGAGAAAAAAAAAGAGGCACCCCTGTCAAACATATGAGCTAGCAGTAATATCTTTGGGTGTGGTGGTCCACTTTTTCCTAATAATTTGTTAATGTGTAATTTATAAATTTTTGAGCATGTAGTATGACTGATAATCATGAAATCAGGGGGCTCCAGATGTAAGAATTTATCAATGCCTTAAGATAATATATTTGAAATCCTCGTTTAAAAAGCATTTTGCAGGCTTCCCCAGTGGCGCAGTGGTTAAGAATCCACCTGCCAATGCAGGGGACACGGGTTCGAGCCCTGGTCCAGGAAGATCCCACATGCCACGGAGCAACGAAGCCCGTGCGCCACAACTACTGAAGCCCGTGCTCCACAACTACTGAAGCCCGCGTGCCTAGAGCCTGTGCTCCACAAGAGAAGCCACTGCACTGAGAAGCCCGCGCACCCCAATGAAGAGTAGCCCCGGCTGGCAGCAACTAGAGAAAGCCCACGCACAGCAACGAAGACCTAACGCAGCCAAAAATAAATAAGATGAAATAAATAAATTTAAAATATAATAAAAATAAAAAACATTTTGCTACCAAATTTTAAGCTGAAAAGTATTTGGAATAATTCTGTAGAAAGAATTACAACTACATGGCTTTTTAGGTTTTCTTACAAATTATTCATAATTTCTATGAACTGATCATCAAATTACTACCAATAAAATTTCAATTATGAAGGAAACAATTAATAGAGACTAAGATAAAACCTTCTATTTGTTTATCCAAATATTTATCAAGTTCCTACTATGTTCCAGAGATTATGTATCAATCCAAAAAAATGAACCATTGGGAAAAAAGACTAAGGAGCTGTGTATGTGCTATGCATGGAAAAGGGCCCAGATCACAGTATGTGATTGTCAAATCCAATGGACTCTTGGCTAATGGAAATATGGTTTGCAGAAGAGGGCAGGTAACAGTTTCACTCAGATGGGTAATTGTCAGGCCTGCATCATTATATTTAGTTCTGGGCATCATTATATGATGGTTTGGAACAGTTAGACTATATGCAGAGGATATTGACTGAGATAATACACTGATACATAGATCAAAGCTGGATCAAGGAAGGAAGCTTTGAAGAAGCTAAGTTAATTACTGTGGAGAAGAGAAAATTTGGAAGACATGATTATATTCCAATATCTAAACCACTTTTGTGTTCATGTTGAAGAGGTCCCAGATGGGAGAACCAGACTCTGCAGAATACAGCTGCAGTGAGGTACATTTCTGTACAATACAGGGAAGAATGACTTAGTGATTATGGCCATCTAAGAATAGAATAGATTTTAGTCCTTGGTTAGTTGGAAGTTTTTAAGCAAAGGCTGAATGAACACTGGAGGGCATCTTGAATAGGAAATTCAAGTATCCATTGTGAGAACTGGGCTAGTTAGTGTGAATTTCCTTTCACCTTTGAGCCTATACATTTCTGTTATTTAAGCGTAAAACATGTACTGGTGCCATAGCTAAACTCAAATGCCACCTTGAAGATCTACAGCATGGAAATAGACATACTTCAAACAAATAGGCCTTTTGAATAATACTTTATGTTACAGAGCATTTATGATCATTTAATAAGCAACACTGAAAGTAGATTTCAGAGGTAATGTTTAATTTCATAAGGTTTGCATTTCACACCAAGGAGATTTCAGGTTGTATATTTATAGACCGTACCTCCCATGAAAGCATAAGACAAGATTTTTGGTTGCAATTTATAAACAGAAGGTAATGGCATGAATTTACTAATCTTTCCTTCATCTTTAAATATACATAATGTTAAAAGACCAAAACAGAAATGTCTCGGTTTTAGGGTAAAGCCATGGATTAAATCACATCTGTGTATACAGTTATAATGCACTACAACCTTTACTTTAATGTGGGAATCTGGAACATAGACTTTATCATCATGCTCTACTACCAGCATTAGAATGGATCTTAAAATTAAGTTTATTCTTTTCCCTAATATATACAGATTATAGAATATTTGGAGAAATGCAAGTGTCAAAGGAGAAAAAATTACTCATTGTGCCACTGCCCAGAGACATTTCTGTGAGCACCTTGTGCATTTCCTTTGTATTTTCCACTCTACATATCTGGTGTATGTTTGTTGTACTACTTTGATCATATTGTATCAGTATTTTGTATCCTTTTCCTAAAGTACAAGCAATTTCCTCTGTTTTCCCAAACGTTTGACGACATAATAATCCTCCTGGTGGGTTCACTATTGTTTTTCTTGAACACCTGCTAGTGTAGGATATTTTGGTGATTTCATAGTGAGTTCTACACCTTGAACATTGTGGGGTGAATTGTCATGATAGTCTAGACTCTGCGGAGTCTTGGGAAACTGTCTTCCAGGCCGAATTTATAGATATTAAGAAATTATGTGAAAAGCTGACATCTGCTTATAATATTCCCTGTAAAGCCCTTGAAACTGTTCCATATCCGAAAGCATGGCTCTGACGGGTTTGCTAGAGTTTTAAACCATATCATTTTCTCTTTTTAAAATTTGTTTTATTCAAGTATAGTTGATTTATAATGTGCTAATTTCTGTTATACAGCAAAGTGATTCAGCTATGCATATATGTATTCTTTTTCATATTCTTTTCCATTATGGTTTATCACAGGATATTGAATATAGTTCCTAAACGATATCATTTTCTAATCAGGAACCTCTCTCTTTTATTTTTATTTTTATTTTATTTATTTATTTTTTGGCCTCACCACATGGCATGCAGGATATTAGTTCCCCGACCAGGGATTGAACCTGTGCCCACTGCAGAGGAAGTGCAGAGTCCTAGCCACTGGACCACCAGGGAAGTCCCAGGGACCTCGCCTTTTACGTTTGAGTTGATGGTTTTTCCTAGACACCCCAAGTTCTAACTGCCTAGAGGAGAGGAGCATCTAAGTGCCACTTCTACTTATTGTGGAGAAGGTTTGTGTTCATCTTAACTCCAAGGAAAAGAACAACTTTCAAGTGATTCTCCTAGCATCATATAACATTCTTTAAAAAGCCTTCTTGCAAAAACCCACGGGTGAGTCCCGTTAGCTCTGTTCTGCTGGTGAGATTGTGGGTGTCCTTTAGTGCCTTTCAGCTCAGATTGGAAGCAAAACACCTCCAGGCCTTACAGACTCTGAAGGACGTCATCAGGAAAACCCAGAGGGAGTTTTCCTCTTGGTGTGCCTAAGCTGAACCCAGCTCTGCTAGGAACTATTACTTTGTGCATCTGACATGTGGCCAGTTGTTGAAGTTCTGGCTCAGGCTCACATGGAAAAATGCTTGCATAATAGCATGTGGTTCATGTTGGTGAGGGAATGGTGTCCAATGGGATTCTCTTAGATAATATGTATTCGGGGACAAAGGACCAGTTGGAAGTAGTGGGAAGGACTCTGCCTATAAGCAACTTAAATCTTTAACCAACTATTGCCTAACAAATGTAGATCAGCATGACCAAGATAATTTGTAAAATGTCTCCTTCTTCCAGGATTAAGAAGGGTGAGGGAAAACACTTATGATACAGTAAATGATAAGGAGCCAACATGTCAGTGGTTTTCTTTCCAAGCCAGAGAGATGTGTTCACTCATCCATCAATCCAACAAATTATGTGGCTTATGATGTGGAGGTGAATATGACATACTTCCTACCCTCACAGAACTCAGTCTAGTAACAGACACATATTTAGATAATTCTAACATGATCTAGTAAGAGAGAAGTGCATTAGATTTTTTAAAATAAATTTATTATTTTTTAATTTATTTGGTTATTTTTGGCTGTATTGGGTCTTTGCTGCCGCATGCTGGCTTTCTCTAGTTGCGGCCAGCAGGGGCTACTCTTCGTTGCGGAGCATGGGCTCTAGGTATGCGGGCTTCAGTAGTTGTGGCCCGCGGGCTCTAGAGCACAGGCTCAGTAGCTGTGGTGCACGGGCTTAGTTGCTCCGCAGCATGTGGGATCTTCCCAGACCAGGGCTCGAACCCGTGTCCCCTGCACTGGCAGGCGGATTCCTAACCACTGCACCACCAGGGAAGCCCCAGTGCTTTAGATTTTATGAGAATATTTTGAAAGGGCATCTAACACAACTTAAGGTGGGTAGGAAATGGGGAAAATATCAGGGAAGCCTTCCTGGAGGTAGTTACATCTACATTTTTTTGTTTGTTTTTAATATTTATTTATTTATTTTGGCTGCACTGGGTCTTAGTTGCGGCACGTGGGCTCTTTCATTGCGGCATGCAGGCTTCTCTCTAGTTGCGGTCCACAGGCTTCTCTCTAGTTGTGGTACTCGGGCTCTCTAGTTGTGGCGTGCAGGCTCAGTTGCCCCACGGCATGTGGGATCTTGTTCCCCGACCAAGGATCAAACCCACGTCCCCTGCATTGGAAGGTGGATTCTTAACCACTGGACTACCAGGGAAGTCCCTATGCAGGATCATTTAGTTGCGGGCGTGTGGGATCTTTTTAGTTGCGGCGTGCGGCCTCTTAGTTGTGGCATGTGGGATCTAGTTCCCTGACCAGGGATTGAACCCAGGCCCCCAGCAGTGGGAGCGCAGAGTCTTAACCGCTGGACCACGAGGGAAGTCTCTACATTGGTTTTTAAATAACCCGAAAGTGTTTTGTTGGCTGAGGAAGGAAAGAGGGATGGGCATGTGGGTGGGGGTGGGGTGAGTGGATGGTGATGTTCCAGGAAAGAGACAGTGTCTGCCAAGGTATTGAGGGGACACGGAATTAAGACTTATATTCTGGCGGTGCTTGTTTGAAATTTTTTTTAAAATAAATTTATTTATTTAATTTATTTATTTATTCTGGCTGCGTTGGGTCTTCGTTGCTGTGCACGGGCTTTCTCTAGTTGCGGCGAGCGGGGGCTACTCTCTGGTGCGGTGCGCGGGCTTCTCATTGCGGTGGCTTCTCTTTGCTGCTGAGTATGGGCTCTAGGTGCGCGGGCTTCAGTAGTTGTGGCTCATGGTCTCTAGAGCACAGGCTCAGTTGTGGCACATGGGCTTAGTTGCTCTGCAGCACATGGGATCCTCCCGGACCAGGGCTTGAACCCTAATCCCCTGCATTGGCAGGCGGATTCTTAACCACTGCGCCACCAGGGAAGTCCCTTGTTTGAAATGTTTATTGGACATCTGTAGAAATGTCACGTAGGCAAGTAGAGGTGTGTGTCTGCAGTTCCAAGGCAAGAACAGAGCTGGAGATCTAGATTTGGCAGTCACTGGTAAATACATGGTACTTACACCTGTAAATATCTGTAAATACTGAATGAAGTTGCCCAGAAGAGTGTGAAGTTAGAGAAGAAGACCCAGAGAGACAGATTGCCTTAATATTTAGAGGGTGGTCTGGGAGGAGGAGCCAGCAAAGGAAGCTGAAAGGGGTGCCTAGAAAGTTTGGGGGGAACCAATAATGTGTCAAGAAAAAAAAGGGTCTCATTAAGCATGGGGTGATCAGCAGCTTCAAATGCTTTGGGGAAGTAGAGAAAGAGAAAACCAAAGAAGTGACAATTGCATTTGGTAACTTGAAGATTGTTAATGACCTTGACAGAAACTGTTTCTGTGAAGTAGCGGGGACAGAACCGTAGTGCAGAGGATGGAAGATAGAATGTAAAATAAGGACAGGGAGATGAACAAGAGCAACTCTTGTCTTTGGGCTAATGGGTCTTCTGGCCTCTCTTCCTAACTGCCATTCAAAGGAAAGGGAGGGGGTTTGTGGTCCACCGAAATGACTGCCCAGGGTCAAAAAGAGCCAGGTCAAAAAAAAAAAAAAAAAAAAGAGCCAGGTCACTCATACCAGGGCTCCAGGGGGCACTGATCCTTGCTTATTAGGCTCATCTCAGCTTCCACAGACACGTAGTACTTTCAAGACTCTATGTAATGTTCTTAGAACAGCACACAGCACATAGTCAGTGCTACATGAACTTTTGTTAAAATTATCCCAATTTCTAGGCAAGCTCTTTGGTGCCTAAGAAGAACAAATCATTTATGTAGACCAAATTATTTTTCAGGAAGTGTGAAGACACAAATCTTAACACATGGCAAAAACTGAAGCATAAAAAAAGAAAAACGACTTGTGTATAGGGGTGCCAGTCCTCTAGTTTAATGATCTATTCTCTCTCTTTTCTGGTTAAGGTTTTTTAGAGAGTATAGGATTGAGCTATCGAACAAGGGCAAAGAACATGAAAAGGAAAACAAAGAGTAAAGGCATATCCAGAGAAATACATTTACGAAATCAACCAAAATAGAAGTCAGTACAGCACACATTGCATTAAAGTTTTGTATCTTTCAGGTAGCTGAAAGATGACAGATACAGGGTGGATTTTTAGTTTTGCTTTGTTCATTGTTTAGATGAAAAATATTAACGTAGAAACGGAGGAATAATAATACAACGGTGCAGCTGTTCCACGTGGAGGAATTTTGAAACTGAACTGCTCCACAGATCAAGAATAAGGCAGAAAGTGGAGATAATGGAGAGGAAGTGTAAATAATCGTAAACTTCTCCTTGGTCTCTGAATGCCTTATCACTCCTTTCTGCCTGAAGGTTAAATCCTGGATGTTTTCACAGTTTTCATGTGGAAACTGTGGTTCTCTATCTTACAGGAGTATTGTGGAGATTAAGTGAGATATGTAAAGTGTACAGTATATAGTGACTGCATCTTTAGTGCGTCTTTTTTTTTTAAATTTTATTTATTTATTTTTGGCTGTGTTGGGTCTTCGTTTCTGTGCGAGGGCTTTCTCTAGTTGTGGCAAGCGGGGGCCACTCTTCATCGCGGTGCGCGGGCCTCTCACTATCGTGGCCTCTCTTGTTGCGGAGCACAGGCTCCAGACGCGCAGGCTCAGTAGTTGTGGCTCACGGGCCCAGTTGCTCCGCGGCATGTGGGATCCTCCCAGACCAGGGCTTGAACCCGTGTCCCCTGCATTGGCAGGCAGATTCTCAACCACTGCGCCACCAGGGAGGCCCTTTAGTGCATCTTTGAAAGAAGTACACATCCCCTCTTGACTGATGACTGGTGTTTCCAGTTTATTTTTTTCCTTATACCCTTTAACTCCACTGAAGATGCTTTCAATACAAATCTAATAATAACTGCAGCTAACGTTTATCATGTACTCAAATTAAGTCATTTAATCTTTGAAACAATTCTATAAGGTAGGATTGTCACCCTCATCTCGTGCGTGGAGTCAGCATTTGGCATCCTGGCTTCAGAGCCCAGCTCTCAACTACTATTTCTCCACTTTTGGCCGGACAGACCTGGGCCACCCTTTCGGGCATATTCTGCTGCTAGCAAACTGAGTTTTCTTTTTTGAAACTACTCTTAACTGCCTTCCTTTGCCAAGGGCTCTCGCCTCAGTTCCAGGGCCCATGAGAAGGTAATTTAATTCACCCAGATGGCACCAGCCCAGCTACGTCCTCCTCAGATCCGCGAACTTTCACCTTGGCTGAGCAACGAGTCAGCGCCACCGTCCCTGTATTGCACTGACCGCGGGGCTGCCCCGCAGTGTCATTATTTTAAGTAGCAATACAGTACGGGTATTCTCTGCAAAGACACAGGACCCCACCAATCTCTACGAGCGACCACGTTAACTGGACCACTGAGCCGGCCCCAGAGTCCAGGCACTGGCGCGATGGTGTGGGCACCGATGCGCAGCAGGACCTCGGACTGGGGCTGGCAGGGCGGGCAGAGGGGGGAACAGCCTGAGACAGGGAGCGCGCGGGCCAGGCCGGAGGGTACGCAGCAGGCGGGGCGAGGCGGGAAGGGGCGGGGCCAGGAGCCCGCCGGGCCTCTCCCCCGCCCCTCCCCCTCCGCTCCCCGCTCCAGCCCTCGCCCCGCCCCGCCCCTCCGGCCCAGGCCTGCGGCTCCGCCCTCCTGGTGACGTCACTGGCCAGGCCAGCCGGCGCCATTTTGAAAGTGGAGTCGCCTGCCCTGCCGCTGCCGCCGCCGCCGTCGCTGTCGTAGCCGCCGCCGCCGCCGCCGCCGCCGCCGCCGCTGGAGAAAGAGCAAGAGTGGGGAAGACCAAGAGTGAAATCCACCATCCCGCCGGCTGGTTGGCCAGCCCCTCCTTCCTTCTCCCCCGACCCCCGCCCCCTCCCCCCACAGGTGCCATCCGCCTCCATCCGCCCTCTCTACCCCCCCATCCCCAGGTGAGGGGGGTGAGTTCAGGAAGCGGAGACCCCGAGGAACCCAGCAGGGTCACCATTTGCAGCGCAACATGGCAGGTAAAGGAGAAATCACCCTCTCCACTGACAAGGCACCGCTTCCTTCCTCCTCCCTCCATCACCCCCTAGCGACTGCTTGCGCCTCTCGGAGAGCCACGGGGCACCCCTGGGATTTCAGGGAATCGGTGAAGTGGGCTGGGGTGGGGGTGGGGTGGGTTCTGGGGAGGCGAGTGGTCGCTGTGGTATCGAAATGGCTTTGAACTGGAGGGCTGGAGCCTGGGCATGGGTGGGGGTGGGGTGTGTGCCGGCGAGCCGAGGGGTAAGGCGTGGGTGGGGCGGGGTAGGGGCGAGTGCCGATTCGTCCCTGCGCTTGGGAGCCCGCTGGAACCTCCGCCCCCGCCCCCCTCTGGGGGCTTTTTTGCGGCTCTTCCTGCCTTTAATTCCTGTGTTTCTCCCTGCTGCAAGCCTTCTTGGGTGTTCCTACAAATAAACATATTTTGCACTGAGAAGGAAGAGTGCTTTATAAGTTAAAATACAATGGGGACATAACGTGTATTTCTTTCCACTGTGGGTACGTATATTTTTGAGACTGTAAGCCTGAATTTTTTTTTTTTTTGTCTGGAACCATCTCCCTTTCGTTTTTTTTTACCCTTTAGGTCCAAAGAGTGCAAGGCCTCTAATACAGCGAGTTGCGTGAAAAATGTAATTTAAACTTTCCGTTTTGCATGTTAGCTTTTGTGCAGATGTCCTTTTCCCAAAAGGGTTTCATGGAGTTAGTTAAAATAGTTGTGGAGCTCAGAGATATAAATAGCCAAGAGAAGAGAGATTTAGGTAAAAGCTTGGGGCGGAGGGGGGGAGATGCAGAGAGAAAACCAGGTTGGAATATTTAGCAAGGAATGGAGGTGAAGGAAGAGAAAGGTAATTGCTTCGAGGATTATTTTTGTACATTTTGGTGTTGCTGAATATCTTCCTTCATCTAGCAGAATCAGTCCTAGATCTAGATTCAGTTTCTTTCTCCATAGATCCAGGACATTTCCCCCTCCCTGCTTGGCAGTGAAATGGAAACATTCAGGAACTAAACCAGTTTTCCGTGCTTTTATCAATATTTAGATAGATAATTAAACCTGTAAAAAAGTTAACATATTGGATTGACTTAGGGTTTGCTATGCGTAAGTTGCTTTTTGGCCTTGTTGAATGATTACGTGAAATTAAAATTGTTCTGCACAAGATGATGACAAATGAGCGAAGTTAATGCTTTGCCAGGTCCTTTGGATTCTGAGGGCTTAGGTGAAGGGAGGCAAACCAAGCTTCTTTTTGGCAATCTCTTCACCAACATTCAATTCAGTTTCTTTTCCTCTCTGGAGCCCGTGATTTGCTGGTAATGAACTGCAAAGAAATGGGTGGTGAGGTTGTGTTTGCTGTGTGTGCGCTGTGGTGATAGGGTCATATGAATCATCGCTCCTCACCCAGGCAGTAATGTTCCTGAAGTTTTCTCTTCGTTCCGTGTTTTATGGTAGCTTAACCTTATTAACTCTCCTGCAGCCTTTTGTAGCCTTAAAGGAAAACTCTTTAACTTTCGGTATTTACTTTTTTCTGGTAGGTCTTGCTTGAAGTAAGGCTTTTACTGTGTTTGAGGGGAAGGGCAAATGGAAGGGAACTTTTGAACTGATGTACAATGGTAACGATAGTACGTGGCCTTTAAATATTTCAGACCTGGAATCTCTCTCTCTCTTTTAATGCGATACCAACTATTGGAGACTAACCTTTTTCCAAATTAGTGCCGTGGGGTGGTGGTTGTATGTGTGGGCAGTACCAGGCTGTTAGTATCATGCCAACTATGGATGCCATCTCTGTGTTTATGAGAGTAAACATGAGTAGGACTCAGTTTTAATTGGTATGTTTTCTTTTTCCAGGAGCTGGAGGAGGGAATGATATTCAGTGGTGTTTTTCTCAGGTGAAAGGAGCAGTAGATGATGATGTAGCAGAAGGTAAGAAAGCATTTAATAATGCAGAATTTGGATATAGAATCTTTTCAAAATCTCTGTTGCTGAAGGATTTCCTTTCAGCTGAGTCTGTTCTAGTTTAAGACCGTTCTATGTTTGTTGTCCAAGCAGGGAAAGAACAGTTTTAAAAGTCAGCTTTCTGGAAGATAGTCTTAAATCTTTTATTACTGATGCCGTGTTTTATTGTTATTTTTTCCTGAATAAAATAAGGAGCACTAGATGATGATATATATAAAACCGTCACAAGAAAAGTCTAAGGTCCATGCGGTAAAGGTGTCCTTGCTGTGTAAATTTCACGTACAAATAAATGGTGATGCATTTTCATGGTTGTACACTGTTTTTAGAAAATTTAGTTGAAATAGGTGCCATCAGTATTTAGCTCAGAAATATTCTTGGTAACATCTTCCATTTTTAGGGGAGATTTTTAGGTTTTTTTGCACTTGCCTACAATGAGAGTGTGGTGTTGATTGGCATATTCTGTGAAGAAATGCTGGCTCAAATGATGCATTTAATTGTCTTGTAAAGATTAACATAGGTGGCTAAGAAAATAACGGTGTTATAGATATATAGCATGTCTTCTGGAGAGCTTATTGTTGTGTGTTTTGAAGCTCTATTTGATCAGTGGAAGGGCTTTAGTTTTCCACCAGATTTGTTTATTAGTGTATTTCAAAATTCTAAAGTTTTGAAACTTTAGGATTTTGCATTCATTTGAGATGGTCTTAGATGAAGGAAGTCTTGAGATGGAGGAAACATTATTTTCTATAAAGGAGTTTTATTATTTCATTGTTCAGAAATACTAAAGTTTGAATTTTAATAGTATTGTGTTTGAATTACAGTAGGAATTTTCTAATACTCAGATAAATTAAATGTGTACTTTTAATTTTCAAAAATTGGTCTAGTGAAAATTTATAAATTATCTGTCTCTACATTGTGTTGTCCTCATAATAAGATCCTATTTCTGACCTACTGTCAGTGTACTGTTTGTTTTGAGGGTTTTTCCAGGTGACGGTAGGATGATGGCCTTGTGTTGAGCCAGTTGAATGCTTGGATTTGCTTGTGTCATTGTTATTCGTTTTTGTTTTTTTTTTTAATTTTTAAATTTATTTATATTTTTAAATTTTTGTCTGCGTTGGGTCTTCATTGCTGCGCACGGGTTTTCTCTAGTTGTGGCGAGTAGGGGCTACTCTTCGTTGCGGTGCGCGGGCTTCTCATTGCGGTGGCTTCTCTTGTTGCAGAGCATAGGCTCTAGGCACGCGGGCTTCAGTAGTTTTGGCTCGCGGGCTCTAGAGCGCAGGCTCAGTAGTTGTGGCGCACGGGCTTAGTTGCACCGCAGCATGTGGGGTCTTGCCGGACCAGGTTCAAGGACCAGGGCTCGAACCCGTGTCTCCTGCATTGGCAGGCGGATTCTTCACCACTGCGCCACCAGGGAAGTCCTCAATGTCATTCTTAATTAAGTACCTGATCAGTTTGCTAAGTTGCGTGGGGAGCCAACTAGCATACGTTGTACTTCTGATACAGAGCACTCTCACATTTCTTTCTATTGAATCCTCATCTGTTTTTCAGATGAGAAACTGGAAGCTTTAAGAAGTTGAGACTCACTGATGGTCATACAAATAATGTAAATCAGGGTCTTCTGATGAAGCCTGTGGTGTTTGGCTTGTTCAGAGAAATAAATCCTAAGTTCAAGGGAGGAGTCATGTGTTACTCATTTTGTAATTCCATTACCTATTGAACAGTAGGCACTCAGATATTGGATCATTAGTTCTGTGCTGTTGTGTAATACTCGCCAAGTTATGAAAGTGCTGTATACTTGAAAAACATTCCTTTGTTGATGTCCATTTATTCCCTTTATCAAAGATCTTCTAGGGGCCTCCTAAATGCTGAGCACTAGGGCTCCAAGGTGTCTAGAATACAAACCCTGCGCGTAGTTCACTGTTAAACGGGCAAAGACCACATGCATTTTATTTAATCAGAAGAAACTGATGATTCCAAACTTAACTAACTGAACCAAATGATAGTTTGTGACATGTATGATGGATCAGTGGTAGTTTTCTTCTGCTAATACTTAGTAACTGCATTTTGCTACTGATTCATTAAATAATTTTCATCTGTGGTTGTTAAATATTACTTATACAGTACATTCCTAGTATCTTATGCTGAAGCTTGGTATGTATATTTTAATAAAAACATGATTTATTCTAGTACCTATGTCTATACAAATGCAATAAGTATAAAAAGCACCCAATTTTCAAATTATGCAGCTTTAATTTGGGTTTTTTGCATACTGTAGTTTGCACATCATAGTCTATTATGTTTATTTTACTAAGAGAAGGTTTACTTTTCTGAAATAAAGTAAGATTAATACATTTCCCCCTTGGTTTAGAGTATAGTCTCTAAATGGGTTACATCTGGCTCAACCTTTAGTTTAGCTTGCCTGTTTTCTGTTAACAGTACATCCTAAGTTCTTTTCCATCAAAGGCTCCAAATTGTCTTTCCCCTCCTACATGTATTCAGCTGTCATGGCATACTCTTTTTACTTCTGTAATGCTTTAATCTTCTTTCCATATCCACTTTTACCTTGGTTAAGGTTCTCAGTATCTCTCATCAGGATTGCTCTAACTTCCTAAATGATTCCCTGCTTCTTGTCATGTTTTGCTTCTAAGTTAATCTTAAATGCCGTCCCAGTTTTATTTTCCTCAGAAATCTTTAGTGGTCACTGTATCCACAGGCTTATGAATTACATTCAGATATTTTAGCCTAGAATGTGAGACTTCTCACTGGTATGGCCCCTACTTCTCTAAGTTTATTTGCTAGTGTGGTTTACGATCCAGCTAAATGGATACTGTTCTTCAAACAAGTCCTGTACACTCTTACTTTGGGGACTTCGTGCGGTTTATTTTGTTTTTTTTTTTTTTGCTGTTCCTACCTTGGAATGCCTGATACTCCTGCCACAGTTCTCTTATCACAATCATATTTATCCTTCAGGTCACGCCTGTAACCCTTTTACTTATCTCCCTTTTTTGGAAGTATTTTAAGAATCTTCCTTTGTAGCACTTTGTATTTATAATATTAGTACCCCAAACCTCTGCTGTTGTACTGTGAGCTGTATGTGGGACATTCTGTATATAAACTGCTATGCTTAGAAGAAAGCCTGGAACACAGTAGGTGTTCAGTATTTATTGAATGGAGGAAGAAAATTTACTATAATGAGGTTATGAAGGGGGACAAGTATGGGTGAAAGGTAGCATGACTGAGACACACTTGGCAATCATGAATTTATTTACTTGGCAGCTTTGTAAGTGGACTGATGGTATATAGCCGTGTAGTAGAAAGAAGCGAGGAGACCTTGGGTTTCTATCCTAGTGACAGACTAGTATATGTCACTTTGGGTAAGTACTCCTCTGAGTTCCAACATACTTAGCCTTAAGAAAACAGAACTGGATTAGGTGATTTCGGTTGTTCTTGTACTCTTAATCTTGTTAACTCTCAAAGATGTCTTAGAAAAGAGACAGCCCCACATTATTACCACTGGTAAGTTAAATTGTTTGAGATGTTAGACTCTCTGGGGGCCTTAATTTAAAAATAAGACAGTGGACTTAGTTACTCAAGGCTCAGAATTTTTCCTTAAATAACATTACAGAACTAAGACAGAATTTTGACATTTGATCAGATACTCTCATTGTTTTTTGGCCCAGGTAAGCCCTCAGGACAGTTACAGCCTGTGTTGGGGTACTTATTCTACGCACACGGCTCTTCAGGCACTTTAAGTAGTTTACCTTTGATGTAGCTAATTGTTTGGGAGAAGGATGAGGCACTAAAATCATTCTCATGTAGTTTTTATTTTAACCTTCATAGTAACAGTAATAACATTTTATCATATCCTGAACTTTTAGTTTTTCCTTTATTGATAGCTATTCTCCCATGAGAAGGTAGGTCAGAGCACAAAGTCCATGATTTGAATCCTGCCCAGTCACCTACTAGCTGTGTGATCTTGGGCAAGTTAACTCAACCTCTTTGTGCCTGTTTTCCACCTCTGTAAAATGAGGATGACAGTAAAACTTGTCTTAGGATGTTGTTTTGATGATTAAATGAGTTAATATTCCTAAAACAGAAACCCAGCACATAATTAGGGTTTAGCTATTGTTATTACTTGAATATTTATGATGAGTAAGGGAGAGTAGGAAAATGAGGAAACTGGGCAATTGTCTTTAAAGGCTACTAAAAACTTCTCATCAGCCAAAGTGAGGAAAATGGTATGTGTATGTTTTATACATATTCTTTGATTCCACAGATATAAAGTTCAAAAACATTTAGAATTAAACCATAGATTTAGAGACACATATGAAGCTGGTAAAACTCTATAAAGAATAGCTACAAAGTAATTAACTGTAAAAGCCAGGATAGTGGTTATCTTTAAGCAGTGATAGGCAGTTGTGATTGCCAGGGGTTCTGGGAAGGCTCATGGGATGGCAAATTGACCTGGATGGTGGTTGTACAGATGTTTGTAATAACTGGTTAACCTGAAGATTGTTGTTTTGATTTTGATTTTCTATATTTGTTAGACTTCACAATGAAAAAGGTTTTTAAAAAATCCCATACTGTACTAAAGGGTTTAGAATGAAAAATGGCAATCCCTTCCACACTCACTCCCTAATCCTCCGTAGCCCTTCTCCTAAAGGCAATTATATTGAACCCTTCTTCTAGCTGTATTTCCTTGGGCTTAATTACATTTTTTGTGAATAAAATGATATTTCTATTTCTTTCAATTTTAGACATTTTCAATTGACTTCCTTCCATGGTAGATGAAGATTAAGCTGTTGACGTTTTTGTCCCTTTGCCCCAGCGTTACATCATATGTTGTGGTTAAATTAGAAGTCAGTGCTTACATTGTTACGGGCATGCAGATGTTCCCTACTGAGCCGGTGCTGCACTGTAGCGTTGCTCATTTCTTGTGCATCCCTTCATTTTCCCTGAAGCTAATAATTGCCTGTTTTTTAATTTGCCTAGTTCTTTTGGAATTTTTTTTTAAAACTTCATTATGGAGATTTTGAACATTACAGGAAGAAGATGAAATAGTATAATGAATTCCCATCACCCAACATCAACATGTGGCCAGTGCTGTCCCATTTATAACTTGCATGACTTGACTCCTTCCCAGTTCTTTGTTATTTACTAATAGAGGTATTATTGGTTTTGTTTTTAAAATCTAGATTCAACAAACTAGAAAACCAAATTCATCATTTTAATGTGAAACAGTAAGGAATATTTCCTCATGATTTTTTGCAGTAGCAATTCTGATAATTTGTTAATTTGTTCAAATTTTACTTGTGAAAATAAAATTATTAAAAATTCAAATACACGTGGATAATCTGAAGTGTGTAATTTTGGGTGAAAGATAAGGAAAAATTAACCAATATGGTTATTTTAATTATTTTAATGCAAATTTTCACTATTTAATATTAAGTATTAAATAATAAATTTTTATTATTTTCATTAATAAATGTAAGTATAATTTTCTTCATCTCCATATTTGACATTCTTAAACTTTCTTTCATAGGATATTATTTTAGGGTATGATTTTATTACATGAAGTCAGTGAAACTTGGATCCAAATGTATTGCATCTTTTCAACACTGCTTCCTGTTTATTTTTGGACTTAGACTTGTGGACTGCTTCTTGGAAAAAAAAACTTTCATTGGGAGAGTCTAAATACTCCCCACATAAGGACATAAATAAAATTTGAGAGGCAAATAATCTTGGGGTATCACACAAAATTTGAGGGTTTTAAATCCATTCAGTATGTTTTATGCTACAATATAAATAGATTTTAAGATCATTTGTGTTCTGTGTTTCTTAGAGTAGTATGCATGTTAGATTTAGGCACTAGGGTCAATTAGTAGAAGAAAATAGTAGAACCCCATTTTTTGCAAATTTCAGAATATTGGCACATCAGCTGTATTCCAAAACGTAATGACTCATAGCAAAGGTCTTAGTTAACATTCTTACCTTGTTTCACATGTCACACTTCTTTCTCTCAGCACTAGCATTACTGCTGACAGAAGTCTGGTACTAATGCAGTACCATCACTTAAAGTAGTGTAACTTCACCCATTAAATAACATGAATGATCATATTTATCTAGTATTAGGCAGTATCCTTGTTTTCTTTTAAGATGCTAAAATTTTTTTCTTACCCCTTTATTGGTAAAAAAAAAAAAAAAATTACAAGAGATAATGGCATTTTGTCTCAGGTTACTAAAATAAACCAAAAATTACACTTAGGTAGTTTTTAGTACTCTCTTTTAGTGAACTATATTTTAAAATTTTTGAAAATTGTGGAATAAGCAGAATGATGAGAGACTGAAGCAAAGAATTAATTTTATTAAATCAGTAAAAAGATTACCATATATTACATATTTATACATCTATATTTGCCTAGTTGAGTTGCAGGAAGAAAGGTAAACTTTATTTTAAGCTTCTTATGCTGTTAAATAGGAAAATTAAAGGGTTGGAGATAGATGTTTTAGCTAATATTCTCAATTACAATCTCTTTTCCCGTAGGTGATAGTGGAAATTAAAATTGAGTAATCAAAGGTCTGCAAGTTGCTTCCTTAGTAGAAGGAAAGAGAAATAAAGTCTGGTAATATATAAATTAGATTTCTCAATTATGTGCCAGGTACTGTTTTAGGTGCTTTATCGATATTAATTTATTAATCTTTGAAATAAATAGATGCTGTTGTTTTTCCATAGAGACAGGAAACTCGGCTAGGAAGGCTAGTTTACTAACTGTATCCTTGAGCAGGTGGTAGAGCTGGGATTCTTAACTCAAACCTTTACATTTCCCTAATGTAATTTTATTTATTTAAAAACTTGAGCTACTTCTTTTAGTTTAGGTGAAGGTGTTTGAGGTTGTTGGAATGTGACTTGTTTAGAGTTTATTTGTAATGCCGAGTAGATTATTGTTTTGAAGTAATTAAATCCAACTTGGAGATTTACTGAATCTTCTGCTAATGGAATTCTTAAGCTAGGACATTCGATAAGGGACTTTTGAACCTTCTGAAGTTGTATGTAAAGTTGTTAATGTGTGTGCTTGTACATAGGTGCATTTTTCTGGTCACAGGGGGTCTGTAACCACTGTCAAAACAGCGATCATTTATTCCATTTTGTCATGTGGTCTGGCAACCCCTCAACTGTATCAGAAGGTCTCTGAAGTTGAAACTGTTTTCATAATAATACTAAGATAATATTTGCCTTTTTCACTGTGTTGACATTTGCACCAATGGTACAAAAGCAAGGGTTGGTAAATCTGCTGGCATCTTAGCGTGTATCAAGGCCTTGGCACCAAATGGTACCAATAGTCATGGTAATCTTCATTGCCATGTACCAGCAGTTTTAAAATGCCAGTTTTATGTAGTGTCTTTGATGAAACAGTAAAAATTAATTTTGTCAAGTCTCTGCTATTGAAAGTCTTGACTCTTGAGTACATGTGTGTTGAACATTCTGTGTGACAGAATGGAAAGTACACTTAAAGCACTTATGTTATAGACTAGACAGAGTACAGTGGTTGAAGGAAAAGCATGGGTGCAATTACTTGTTTCAAGCTGAAGTAGTTGCTCTTTTCATGGAACATTATTTTTACTAGAAAGAGTTTCTGACAAACTACTCAGACTTGTATATTTGGCAGACATTTTCTCAAGTGAACGGTGAATCTGTTACCTCAGTGGACAGTATTTGTTGCCCATGATAAAATCTGAGCTTTCAAGCAAAACTCAAAGTTTTGGAAAACATGTACCTCCTGAGCTTGATAACTTCTGAATACTTACAGATATTTTAGATGAGATCAGTAGTAATATTAATGATTGTGATTTTTAATACTGTGTAATGAAATGTATGAACATTTGGAAAATCTGCATAACTGAATGGCCAATGCTTGTGATGTTAAAAAGTTATGCATAAGTAAAAGTGCAAGATAGAGCATTGGATTCTAATATAACAGACAACTGATATGGTTTCAGACTCCACAAACCTTTAAGAAACTATCACGTGTTGAGTTTTGCTGTAGTATCAAAGAGATATCCGTAACTACCTGAAAAGCCTATTAAACTATTCCTCCCAGGACTTCCCTGGTGGTCCAGTGGTAAAGAATCTGCCTTACAATGCAGGGGACACAGGTTGATCCCTGGTCAGGGAACTAAGATCCCACATGCCTCAGGGCAACTAAGCCGTTGCGCCGGAACTACTGAGCTAGCGAGCCTCAACTAGAGCCTGTGTGCTGCAAACTACAGAGCCCACGCACCCTGGTGCCTGTGCGCCACAACTAGAGAAGAGAAAACCCGCACGCCACAACTAGAGAGAAGGCCGTGTGCTGCAACGGAAGATCCCTCATGCTGCAACTAAGCCCCAACACAGCCAAAAATAAATAAAATTAAATAAGTAATAAATAAAGCTTAAAAAAAATAAAAGGCAACATCTATTTAAAAAAAAAAAAGGAAACTATTCCTCCCTTCCCAACTACATACCTGAGTAAGACTGGATTTCTTCATATATTTAACCTACACAGCATAGTGTAGTATGTTGAATGCAGAAGCGATGAAGAGGATCTCAGCATTTTCTGTTAAGTCAGACATTAAAAAGATTTGCAGCAATGTAAAACAATGCCATTCTTCTCACTAATTTTTTTTGGGGGGGCAATAGTCTCTTTTTTTTCTTTTTATAACTTTTTTGTTAATGTGTAGGGCTGCTTATTTATTACATTCTTGTTTTTTGGCTGCATTGGGTCTTCGTTGCTGCACGTGGGCTTTTCTCTAGTTGCGGCGAGCGGGGGCTACTCTTCGTTGTGGTGCATGGGCTTCTCACTGCAGTGGCTTCTCTTGTTGCGGAGCACGGGCTCTAGGCATGCAGGCTTCAGTAGTTGGCGGCACGCAGGCTCTAGGGCGCCCAGGCTTCAGTAGTTGTGGCGCACGGACTTAGTTGCCCTGGGGCATGTGGGATCCTCCCGAACCAGGGATCGAACCCTTGTCCCCTGCATTGGCAGGCGGCTTCTCAACCACTGTGCCACCAGGGGAGTCCCCGCTTATTACATTTTTAAATAAGTAAGTATTTGAAAATTTAAAATAACTTTGGGGTCTTCAGATTTTAATAGTATAAGGAAATCCTGCCATCCAGAAATACCTCACAACTGTGGGCTTAGTCTGTTAATTTCATTGTTCTATTGCTTTCAAAGAATCTCATGAACTATAAGTGATCAGAAAGAATCATAAAGTGCTTTTGTGCATGTGTATTTAAAGCTTTCCTATGACTTCAGATTGTTTCAGCCTACTTACTCCCTTGCTGTTCTTTAGGTACCAAATTAAATCTGCCTTCAGTTTTTTAGGGTTTTTCTCACTATCTCTGCTGAGGTCCAGCTATCATTAATACTTAATGTAGGATTACTAAATTCCTTAAAGCCTAGTCTAGTGCCATTTCTGGGTTGGCTGCGTTGTCATTAGAAATGAGTTGGTGCCCTTGACATAGGGTTTTATTTTGAACCCGACATGTAGTGGTTTGATGTGTTATTTTTTTCTTGTAAGAAAGGCACAGAATTGGCATGGTAACTATTTTCAACTCTTAACCACTAAAGGGAGGAAAGGAGAAGGAACAGTGTTTTTCTTTAAATTCTACTTTAAAATGCAGCATAATTCTATATTTAAATAGTTGCTGAGTTTCCCATTCGAAGAATGCAGTATCAACTATTTATTGCTTAGTATTTTCAGGTTTTTTTTTGTGGCTACTTTTCTACCCTTTTAAAAAAATTGTCAAAGTATGTAGGACTTTTAAAACTAGCTTTACCAATTTTCCATTCATGTTTAAACATTTAAACATTAAAATAAACATTGAGTTTATTTTAAAAACAGCTAATTTTTTATTAATATGGACATTTTTAGTTAATGTTAGCTGTAGCTGATTAAAATGTCATCTAGATCTTTGCCTGTGGCATGTGTGGAATTCCTGGCAATTCA
Source organism: Balaenoptera borealis (assembly GCF_965194805.1). Lineage (NCBI taxonomy): Eukaryota > Metazoa > Chordata > Mammalia > Artiodactyla > Balaenopteridae > Balaenoptera > Balaenoptera borealis. The sequence goes on along the minus strand of NC_138865.1, from coordinate 12,316,732 downwards.
TCATTGAATGCTTCTGTGTGCCACTATACCAAGGGTCAGGCTCTTGTAATTTTAGTTTCTATAGGTTGACTTTCTCTCTGAATGTTCAGATATCAAGTGGAATTTTCTTTTCTGAAGTCCTTGAATGATCTCTTTTATCCAGTTCAAGGGGGTTCATGGACAGTGACCCTGTTTAAGAACCTCTGCTTTAATCTAAAAATTTGTCTATGATTATATGCCTATATGCTTAAGTTGGAGGAGTCAAGGATATTTTATATGGTAACGATAGTTTTTAGGCTATTAAAAGGGTATTCTTTCTTAGGAATCTTCTTAGTACTTACTGTTACTGATATAATATTAGAGGGATGAATCTTCTAAGATACTGGACCTGACAGCTTTAGTGTATTCCCATCTTGATTTTTTTTTTTTTTAAATTAAAAAACTGCTGTCTCTTTAACCATGGGTAAAAATATTACAGGAGTATATTGGATTTTTATCTAAGTGCTTGTTTATACTTCATTCAGAAGGAATCTAAATTCTTCTTCAGTGGTCTGTATTAAGAGAGAAACTGAAGTAGGTAAAAGGGATTGGTGGGAACATTTTTTAAATTTGAAAATCTGGAACAATGTTACTTTTTAGAAGTTGCCATTGTAGTTTCAGGTTTGCTGCCTATGAAAGTGGAAACAACCTTTTTGGTGTTTCCCCATGTCTTTTTTTTTTTTTTTCTTTCCCAGTTTACTACAAGGTGAGAGTCTTCTGGGCCTGGAGTAGATATGTTTTTAAGATAGCATAAGAGGAATTTTTAATATTTTCTGTTGGCTAATAGATTGGGAAGGCTGTATTTCAAGAAAACAAGCTGTTGTAGGCAATCAGTAACTCTTGTCAGATTCCTTATGTAGGGATGCAACATTAAAAATGGTTATAAGAATTGGTAGTGGGGAAAGGATTGCTCCTAGTCTTCTTATTTTTTTCTAGCAGCAGAACCACATCTTTAAGTGAAGTACTTTTTAGCTCCCTAATGTTTTTATGTATTTTTCATTGTAAAAAAACACAAAAACATAAAGTTTACCATCTTGACCATTTTTAAGTGTACAGTTCAGTAGTGCTAACTGTATTCACATTATTGTGAAACAGGTCTCCAGAAGAACTTCATCTTGCAAAACTGATACTGGACCCATTAAACAACAACTCCCCATTCTCTCCTCTGCCCTGATATCCACCACTGTGCTTTCTGTTTCTGTGAATTTGACTACTTCAAATACCTCATACACGTGGAATCATACAGTATTTGTCTTTTTGTGACTGGCTTATTTCATATCCTCAGGGTTCATCCATGTTGTAGCATGTGACAGGATTTCCTTCCTTTTTAAGGTTGATTTCATTTTATGTATATACCACATTTTGTTATTCCATTCATCTTTTGACAGACACTTAGTTTGTTTCCACCTCTTAGCTCTTGTGTACTTCCAGCCTTTTTATATATAGCTGGGGTTCTGTGGGGAGGAGCATCCTATAAGTACTTTCTGTAAGTGATTGGAGGTGGACAGGAGAGCCCTAAGCAGAACAGGAAAGTATCAGATTAGAGGATCTTAAAGAATACAGATCGGTACTGCTGTGATACAGATCTGTTAGCCCAGATTAGCAGTTTGAGGACAAGAACTGGGTTACTTTATTTTGTAGGCTATTTCAGGATAAGATTAGGCAAAATCTAAATTTTTGACCAAAGTTTCACCTCATTTGCAGTTTCTGGTTAAAAATAGAAAATCCCATAGGTTTTGTAAGTCACATTTCATTACTGTAAAACTAACAGTAAAGACAGTACATTGTTTTGTGTGTACTTTAATTAGGCAAAGTCTTCACCATAATAGGAAAATTTGATAACTGCATTGCATTTCTTTATAATGAAATTGTAGATAAGGAATGACCAAGGTTGCGTTTCTTAACAATAGCCTTTGAGGTAGACATTATTGTCATTTTGTACACAAGGGCACTGAAGCTCCAAGAAGTTGAGCAATGTTAATCTAAGATTATGAGTTAGTAAAACTGTTCTGTCTACTTTTTAGGCTCCCACGTTGCTTCTGTGTGGTTCAGCTTTAAAAAAATACTATTTGATTAAATCTAAATCTCGGGTTCTCATAGGGAATGGTGCTAAGGTGAGACCTTAGGTATTCATCTACAAGTCAACAAGTACTTGTTGAGTGCCCAGTATTTGGAGAATGTGAGAGAAATAGAAGACATGAGTCCATCACTTTAGGTATATTAAGGAAGGTCAGTTTTATTACAATAAGCATTCTCCATAACACGTTGTAGCCTTTGGTATTAACCAGTTCATGTCACCGGGAGATCCTTGACTAATCGTATGTAAAACTTTTATAGGTAATGCTGGGATATGAGTAGTAAATCATTTCCCCTTTTCCAAGTTGACTTAACTTTGCTTGATATTGAGATGGTGTTGTAGTACACATACTTGGTTGTTCAAAGAATCACATATATTTCAAGTCTTTTTTTTTTATGAGATGTCTATATTTATGCTTTAGAGAAACTAGTAGTATATAACATTAAGTAGTAGTGTTAATTCTGAGGTCTCATAACATGAGCATTTTCCACATTTTTGAAAGAGTTAACTGCAAATAAGCTGTTATCAGTTGGAGGGCCTTTATTCTGTGAAAGTAGATGACAGTTGTCATGGGCGTAGGTTGAAGGCATATGGAGATGTTTGTATATGTTATTTATAGCTATGATGGTAAGAATATCCAATACCAACTAGAAAGAAAACCCCACTATAACTTTGAAGTGTTGTATTTTATTTATGTAACTGATGCCTGAGGCCTCATGGAAATAAAGTGAGAGCTAATTGAAGTTATTTGGAAGTTCCTTTACTGTTAGAATTATAGTCCTTTAAGTCGGGAATGCTCAGTTCTACTCTGGGAGCATTCTGTTATTAACACATGTTAAGCATGTCTCAAGTCTTTTTAAGACATAAATATGTCTTTCAGTGGTTTCAGATGGTCATGAGTTGAATTTACTAATGAATATAACTGGAGATTTCTCCAGGCAAATGTTTGTGGTAGCTTACAAGCCCTTTTGTCCCTTTCCTTTGTATCCTGTGTTTCAAAACCTTCATTTGAAATTTGGCAGTTCCTTAAAAAGTTAAACACCGATTTGCTCTGTAACCCAGCAGTTCTACTCCTAGGTATATATCTAAGAGAAGTGAAAACCTGTGTCCACAAAAACTTGAACATGAATGTTTATAGCAACATTATTCGTAATAGCCCAAAAGTAGAAACAAACCAAATGTCTGTCAACTGGTGATGCATAAAGAAAAGGTGATGTAGCCATACGGTAGAATATTCCACAGCCACAGAAAGTAATGAAGTACTGATACATGCTGCAACGTGGGTGAACTTTGAAAACATGCTAAGTGAAGACACCAGTCACAGAATCCACATACTACATGATTCCATATATATGAAATGTCCAGAATAGGCAAATATATTGAGACAGAAAGTAAATTAGTGGTTGCTAGGACTCGTGAAGGGTGGGAGTAAGGGGAGTGGCTGCCAACAGGTACAGCGTTTCTCTAGGGGTTGATGAGAATGTTCTGGAACTAGATAGGGGTGATGGTCGCAAAATTCTGTGAATACAGTAAAAACTGCTGACTTGTACACTGAATTTGAAAAAATAATAATAGTAAATAAACTAAAAAATAAACAGGAGAGACAAGGTAGGATTCTGTTTCTTAAAAAAATTTCTAGAGCCAATTAAAAACTCCCATTTACAAAAGCAAAAACTTTTCATTTTGTAGTACTTCTCATATACAGACCACATCTACATCTGACTTTCTCCACTGTAGTAAGCAAATCTAGTTTGCATATCTTTTTTACAAACCAAACGTAAGGCAATTATTTTTGTATTTTACTAACCAGAATTTAATATAAACACACACACACAGACATCTACAATGTAAAGCCAAACAGTACAAGAGGTATACATAGAAAGCATGTCTCCCTTTTACCCCGTTCTCCCAGGTTCTGTGTCCCCGGAGATACTGTCACAAATTTCCTATATGTTATTCCAGAAGTATTTCATATTTGCATATTTTTAACTTAATGGAGCCTGTTCATCATTTTAGATTTAAAAGTAGGAAAATACATTCCAGAAATCCATGATAGGAAAGGTCTGTAGGCCCCCTTAGCTACCAATTTCTTTTAACTGGTCTGTGATTTCTGTATCTTCAGCCTGAAGAGTTGCTGAGAAGGTTGTATATGTTTGGGATGTGCATCTAGGTGTGCAATTAGTGTGCAATAAAGCTAAGTAAAATTTATAATTATTAATGTCTAAGATATCAAAGTCTTTAAAAATAACAGTTTGTGTTCATTGATACCTGGAGTCTGTGCCTTACCCCTTATTAAAGTAGCTCTTGTTACCCCTTATTAAAGTAGATCTTGAGCTTTCTGGAATTGAATCTTACTGTTCCTGGTAGAGTCTGAAGTGACCTGGTCTTTTTGGTGATTATTTAATTAAGATTATAGTAGTTATTATAGAGTAGGCTAGATCCCAAGGACCTAATTTTTTTTTCTGCTGTGTCTTTCTGACTGTTCAGTAAATACATAGGTCCTTTTGTTCACATATCCACCATCTCTAATTCTCAGATGAATTTCTTGGGAATTTGGTTAACATTGTTTAAAATGCTAAAATGTCCTGATTTGTATACTGCTCAGTTGATGAGAATACAGCTTTATCAAATTCTTGCTATGTGGTAATTTGCTAATGTTATAAATTTTTATTTTTTAAGGAAAAATAACTTTCTGAATATAAACATAAAATGTTGATATATTTAAAAAAATAAGAGCTCACAAAACTTAGCTGATTGCCTATTAGTGTAAGCACTTTGTATGCATTATCTCATTTAATCTCTGAGGATAGGTCTTATCACTTTCATTTTATAGATGAGAAAATCAAGGATTAGATAAAGTAACTTGACCAAGGTCACACAGTTGGTAAGTGGGGGAGCCAGGGGATGAACCTTGGTTTCTTCTGACTTCAAAACCATCATAAGTAAGTGAAAAAAATAAAACCACATATAATCTCACCATTTTTAAATAACGTCTATTAACATTTTGGCATAGATCTTTCCAGTGTACAGTCCTTTTTCTGCTGTGAATGTATATTTTCAAAGCTGGCATTACACGTATAGTTTTGTATTATGCCTTCTTCCCAGTTAACATTTAAGAAGATAAATGGCTGTATGTTATTTAATTGGATGTCTGGTATATTTAATTTGGACATTTCATTTGTTTATGACTTTTGCTATTATAAATTATGATGAACATCCTTGTGAGAATTTTATCATTACTTTAGGGTATATTTCTAGCGGTAGAACATAATAGTCAAAAGGTGTGATCTTTTTTTTAAGGCTAATGGTATGTATTACCAAATTGCCGTAGAAAGGTGGTGTTGGGTTTCCCTTCCTCCACCAGTGAATGTGAGTGCCCATTTCCTGACCTGATGACAATGTGTGGCACAATACTACCATTCAGAAATATCTTTTCCACTTATTTGTTTGTGCGTGTTTAAGTGTGTAGATTCTGTCCCTGTCCTTTGTCTGTTGTTCTTTGGGGGTGCTTGTCTTTCTTATTCATATGTATTAGCACCACCTCCCCCCCGCCCCACATCATATTACACCTGAGGGAGGTTGTATGGAAGCACAAAGAAGAAATAGTTTGGGTCTAGAGTAGATGGGGAAAACTTTCTAAAAGAAGTGATTTTTGTGTGTTTTTGACAGGCAAAGGAAGGCCAAAGGGTAAGGAAACAAACATTTGAGAACTACTGTGTGTTTTCTTATCTGTAAATGGGGGTAATTAATAGACTTGCCTTGTTATTCAGAGGATTAAATGTATGTGCGTGCTTAGTTTTGACACATAATAAGTGCTCAGAAAATTTAGTAGGTGCAGTCATTTAGTTACGTAATGCTAGCAGATTAACAATTAACAGAAGAATAAAAGCCTATATGAGCCCGTAAATTTAAAAAAATCTAGTTGGTTTTGAGATTTGGGGCAGGTTACAGGCACTTTGAATAAGTGTATGTTGCATTAATGAATACAACTGTAGTTTGGTTGGGTTAGGAATTTGGGAAATCCAAAGACAGAAGTGGGAAGATTAATTTCATCAGGATTGGGGTCAGGCTGGGTTCTGGCACTTTGCCTATTCACTTGACTAATTTAAAATTAATGTGTGGCAAAATAAACTCAAAATGGATTAAAGACCTAAATGTAAGATCAGACACTATAAAACTCTTAGAGGAAAACATAGGCAGAACAGTCTATGACATACATCACAGCAAGATCCTTTTTGACCCACCTCCTAGAGAAGTGGAAATAAAAACAAAAATAAACAAATGGGACCTAATGAAACTTAAAAGCTTTTGCACAGCAAAGGAAACCATAAACAAGACAAAAAGACAACCCTCAGAATGGGAGAAAATATTTGCAAACGAAGCAACTGACAAAGGATTAATCTCCAAAATATACAAGCAGCTCATGGCAACTCAATATCAAAAAAACAAACAACCCAATCCAAAAATGGGCAGAAGACCTAAATAGACATTTCTCCAAAGAAGATATACAGATGGCCAACAAACACATGAAAGGATGCTCAACATCACTAATCATTAGAGAAATGCAAATCAAAACTACAATGAGGTATCACCTCACACCGGTCAGAATGGCCATCATCAAAAAATCTACAAACAATAAATGCTGGAGAGGGTGTGGAGAAAAGGGAACCCTCTTCCACTGTTGGTGGGAATGTAAATTGATACAGCCACTATGGAGAACAGTATGGAGGTTCCTCAAAAAACTAAAAATAGAACTACCATATGACCCAGCAATCCCACTACTGGGCATATACCCTGAGAAAACCATAATTCAAAAAGAGTCATGTACCACAATGTTCATTGCAGCACTATTTCCAATAGCGAGGACACAGAAGCAACCTAAGTGTCCATCGACAGATGAATGGATAAAGATGTGGCCCATATATACAATGGAATATTACTCAGCCATAAAAAGAAGTGAAATTGAGTTAGTTGTAGTGAGGTGGATGGACCTAGAGTCTGTCATACAGAGTGAAGTAAGTCAGAAAGAGAAAAACAAATACCATATGCTAAGACATATATATGGAATCTTAAAAAAAAAAAAATTGTTCTGAAGAACCTAGGGGCAGGGCAGGAATAAAGACACAGACGTAGAGAATGGACTTGAGGACACGGGGAGGGGGAAGGGTAAGCTGGGACGAAGTGAGAGAGTGGCATGGACATATATACTCTACCAAATGTAAAATAGATAGCTAGTGGGAAGCAGCTGCATAGCACAGGGAGATCAGCTTTGTGACCACCTAGAGGGGTGGGATAGGGAGGGTGGGAGGGAGATGCAAGAGGGAGGGGATACAGGGATATATGTATACATATAGCTGATTCACTTTGTTATACAGCAGAAACTAACAATGTAAAGCAATTATACTCCAAATAAAGATGTTTAAAAAAATATGTGGGTCAACAAAATTTCAAGCTTTTTTTTTTTTTTTTTTTAATTTTTTGCCTCATCTTCCCATTTTTCTCAAGTTCCTCCAGTGTTGTGTTCTTCCCTGTGATTGTATACACTGCATCTTCTCTCAAGAATAATATAATTTGGGAGTGAGGGGGAACTTGGAACAGGCAGTAGAGCCCAAAGCATCCTTCACCATTAGTTTCATTTTCCCTGAGCAGGTAAGAGTGGAGCTTGGGACACCTGAAGATGTGATATCGGGAAAATCCCATTACAGGTATTGACCCCTAATTGCTGAGGCTCTAAAAAAGCCCTATCGCGTACCCCCCGCCCCAATCTAAGGCAACATTATAAGTACATTATTCTTTTATATTATAAGTATTTTCCCACTCTTCTTTCCTCCACTCCTCAGCTGTTTGTATGATGATCTGAATGCTTTACCAAACCTTGAGTAGGCTGACGAATATATGGCTAGCTCGTAAAAAATTCTACAGGCGTCTGAAGAGAAAGCAAGTTTTATTGTACCAGTGAGCACCCTATTTCTCTCCTCCATTCCTTATTCAGAGGTGTGCTGTTTTGTTGTCACAGGGATGTTGTTAGCCCAGTACAGGTACTTCTCAAGCTTTATGTGCTTACGAATTTCCTGGGAATCTTGTTAAAATGGAGATTATGATTCTGCATGTAGGTCTCGGGTGGAGCCTATGATTTTGCACTTCTAACCAGCTCCAGTGACCGCCATGTTGCTGCTGCTGCTCTGGTGGTCTGCGGTCCACACTTTGAGCGACAAGGCAGTTGATAGCCTTCTTCAGGGGAAGGGGAACAGGTAGGGTAGTCTCTTAATTCTTTTACTCAGCATTTCTGACAGACTGAATAGATCCATTGTGCTCTTCTCACATCAGTTAACATTTGTTCAATAAATGAATAAACACCTCCTGGGAAGCTTTGTACTAGCTGTTAAAAGAACAGCTTGCATCATAGTACTACACTTTAGCCATCCCTAATTGTTAGGTTAAATCCATGTTTGCAAGTTCAGTTTAGCGCAGGCCAAGATCTTACTATACTTATAGGCTTGCTTTTGCTAATTTGCTTTTATAAGTAGATTGTCCCCCAGTGCTGTGAAAAGGATGAGTTTAAGAAGTGAAATCTTAACTCCTTAATCGGTTGTTTCATAATCTCTAACACAGGTTTCAATAAGTATAAATGACTAACCTTTTAATTTTTATGTTTGTGATTCTTCTGTTTGCTTCATTAGCCTTGAGTGACCTTTTCAGTCTCCAATAAGGATTTCTCCCTCCCCGGTCACCTAATCTTAGTTTTGTTTTAGGCTGATTTTCATTTTATCCATATAGCTCATGTACATAATTTAACAAGTCATTAGTTTCAAAATGCTTTTGAGGAAGATTAATAGTTTTCTGTCCCTCCTCACCTATCCTGACCTTGACTCCCCTTCTTCAAACTCTTCTAGCAGTTTCTTCTGGTATTTGTTTTCCTGTTTCTAAGGAGTATGCTCATAGAGCTCTTTATCAAGTTTAGACATCCTCAGGTGTAAACAGTAGCTACGAGTTGAGCTCCGTTCTGTCCCTCTTACTGCTCCTGCTCTGTTTCCTCAGGATTGTTGTGCCATTATTATTGTTTAAACCAATGTTAGAGTGAGTTTAGACAGGCTGAATAACGCCTCCCTCCCCATCCCAAAAGAGGATACCCAATTTGTAACCCTGGGAATGAGTGAATATTATATGACAAAGGGATTTGAGATGTGATTAAATTAAGGATTTTTTTGAGACAGGGAGGTTATTTGGGCTTATCCTCCTAGGCCCTAAATGTAATCACAAGGGTACTTTGTAAGGAAAAGAGGAGGAGATAAGAAGATCTAAGGAGGAAGTAGTAGGTGTGACACCAGAAGCAAGAGGTTGAAGTGAAGCAAGGAAAGGATTACAAGCCAAGGAATGCAGGTGGCCTCCAGAAGCTTAAAAAAGGCAAGAAACCATATTCTTTCTTAGAGTCTCTAGAAGGAGCTAGCCTAGCCAATACCTTTAGTCCAGTGAAACTGATTTTGGTCTGCTGGCTTCCAGAACTGTAAGCAAATAAATTTGTGTTGTATTAAGCCACCAAATTTATGGTAATTTGTTACAGTGGTCATAGGAAACAAATACAAAAGTAAACATTATTATGTCCATATAAATACTGTTCACGCTGCCAGGTAATGAATTATGATTACATCCTTTCTGCTATAACATTGTTTTTTCTAGGGGTAATAATTACCGTGTTTTTCCATTTGTTTTTTTTGTTTTGTTTTTTTTTAATTTATTTATTTATTTTATTTATGGCTGTGTTGGGTCTTCGGTTCTCTGCGAGGGCTTTCCCTAGTTGTGGCAAGCTGGGGCCAGTCTTCATCGTGGTGCGCGGGCCTCTCACTATCGCGGCCTCTCTTGCTGCGGAGCACAGGCTCCAGACGCGCAGGCTCAGTAATTGTGGCTCACGGGCCCAGTTGGTCCGCGGCATGTGGGATCTTCCCAGACCAGGGCTCGAACCCCTGTCCCCTGCATTGGCAGGCAGATTCTCAACCACTGCGCCACCAGGGAAGCCCTTTTTTGTTTTTTTTTTGTTTTAATCTACCATCACTGTTTTCTTTCTACACCTTTCAGTAGCCTTTCAATATTGTTTTCTACATGGTCAAAAGAATCAGGTAATCAATTATTTTCTCTCCCCTCGACCCCTGGAGTTCTCCATCATGCTGTTTCAGGCTGAAGTGATTTGCTTCATTTTCTGTGAATCTATCACTGAATCACCCTCAAATCCTCTGACAGGGAGACTAGCTTTCCTGACAGTGTTTTGAAGCACATTGGATGTTCTACCAGTTTCACTTTTGCCTTGAGCTCTGTCCCTCTGATACTCTGGGCATTTTCTAAGTTTATTGCTTAGCCTTGGGATTTTCCTTTGTTCTTATCATTTTCACATCACCATCGTGGGAATTCCTTTTGCCTTTCCTGTGTTGGATCTCCTTGTTCCTGGATGCCATGTTTTTTTCTTTCTTGGTTTACTCCCTCATTTTAGTGGTGTACAGCATCTAGTATGTCATGAGAAAGATTTCATGGGTGGTAGTTTTTGAGATCTTACCTGCTTGGAAAAGATGTCTTTATTCTGCCTTCACACTTTTGGGTTTGGCTGGTTATTGGAAATCATTTTTCCTCAGAATTTGGAAGGCATTTCGTCTGTCTGCTACTGTCCAGTGTTGCATTTGAGAAGCCTGTTGCTATTCTGTAGCACACTATTCTTTTTTCCTCTCTGGACGATGTGCTATGGTGTGAGTCTTTTTCGTTGGTTGGGCTAATACTCGTTGGCCCCTTTAAACTTGCAGATTCATTTCCTTTAGTTTTTTTCTTCTCTGTTTGTTTCTGCAACCCCTAATATGTGAATCTTGGACTTTCTGCATTGATCCTCTAGTTTTTGTGGGGGGTTTTTCCCTTCTATTTTCCATCATCTTTACATTTTGTTCTTTCTGGGAGAGTTCCTCAATTTTGTTTCCAACTCTTTCACTGATTTTTACAATTTCAGTTATTATATTTTTAAAAGCTTTTTGTGGAGTATTCCTTTTTCAGCAACCTCTGTTTTGTAGACGGAGTATCTTTGAGAAGATCCATCTAATCTTGGCATTCCATTTCCTTTGAGTTCCTTTGACAGAGCAAATCAGCTGGTGGGCTCAGTGAAGGTGATGAGCCTGGGATTCTCAGCGTCTCAACAGCAGGAACACTTTCAGAGGCAGGTGTGTGTGTGGGGTGTCATAGCTTAAGCCTGACTGCTGACATCCTGAGAGCCAGGAAGGTCAGCTCATTGCTGAGTATGCATCCTTTCACTTGATCTCGTTTTCAGTTTGGTACTTCGCCTTCAGCTCCAACCGATATCGTCTCTGGCTCAGTTTCTTCAGAAACTAAATAGTTCTCTCCTTGAGAGTAGGACTTCTCTGCATCTTATGTAGATGTTTCAACCAGTAGCCTTGTTTTGAGCCCCATGTCTCACTGTTGTCCTGTGCTGGCCCCTTGCGTGGTCTGCGGTCTGCGGGGTGAATCTCCTCGTCTCTCCTTGGCAGCCCCCTCCACGTGCTTTTAGTTTTCAGTTTCCTTTATTTTGCTAAGTTACCTGCTTTCCATTTTCCAGCACATTTGTTATTGTCCTCTGCTGTTTCCCTACGTGTTCCTTTGTTCTTATTGTCTTAAACTGTTTTTATTCATTTATTGTCATTTTAGTGGGATCTAAAGGGGAGAGTTAAATGAAGTGTTTGGAATCTCCATGTTTAACAGGTAGATCAATAAATATAGTTCTGTTTCCTTCATGTGGCAGGACACTTGGTAATCACTTTCTCTGCCATGGAACAGGAGAATTCACAGAATTCGTATTTCTAATTCTTTTAATGTAAAGGTAGACTTAATTGTTTTCTCATATTTAAATTCTAACGTTGTGTACTATTAGTCTCCATATACTATAAGCCTTGGAAAATTGTGGAATCTTTCCCTCAATTAGGGCAAAAAATGAGAGAAATTAAAGTAAAAGACACTATTTTCAAACCAAATTTTAGACGTTAAGGAAACAGCCAAAAGGAGTGAGTTTTTTAAAAATTTACTATTATAATTTTTAAACTTTGAAGTGTATGTTGATACATTGAACTCTACAAGGACCAGGTCTTTATTTACTGCAATACCTTCAGCACCTGCAGCAGTGTCTGCATACGAATAGTAGAAGCTCTTGAGATATTTGTTGACTGAATGCATATGTGAAATTTGTTCACATCTTTAAAATGTCAAGAGAAAGCTTGAGCTTTATTAGATATTAATGACTTTTAAGGTTTTTTTTCTACTCCTAAAATCACTTGTAATTAGTTGAAATGTTTGTCCCAAAGTGAATAAAATAAGATTATAGTCAGTTACTGATTGCAGGGCAACTAAGTTCATAATTTTCTACTGGGAACATCACTTATTCCTGAAACCAAGACAGAATTAAGGGAGTAATAATTTTTCTCTCTTTTTATCAGGAGCTCTCATCCCGTGATGTTAGTACTATACCATTTGTATACTTAGTAACCAGGCTGCCTCTGCCTGCCTCTGAGGTCTTTTCTGTCATCTCCTCCATGTGCTCCATGAACATATACATACGTAGTCTTGTTCTTGTTGAAGGCTTTCAACTTGCCTTTTTAACCTGGAATGTACATGACCCAAATTTTTGCATGGCCTTAACTACCAGTGTAAGTTAACTCGAGTCCCCTCCCAACCCCAAAGTACACTCAGTGTTATCTGCTTTTTTTCCTCTTTTTCACCCGCATTATTATTTGAAATAATCTTATTTATTGTTTGCTTGCTTATTATAGGCCTTCTCTCAAGTTTAAAGTTTTCACGCATGAGGCAATGAACTCTACCACTTTATTCTTAGCATCTTGAATAATCTCAGGCACGTAATAGTATTTGGCGCACTCAGTGAGCATTTTGTAATTATTTGTTGAAAGGGTGTATAAATTGTGCAGCGTGTTTTCACATGTCATCCCATTTCTTTAAACGTATATAAAACTTCAGTGTTTTATTTTACTAAATGTATATACTAGTTTTTTAAAAACAAAATACAACCAGCTAAAGAAGTTAATAGCATTCATATCATTCTTCTCAGTTTTGTGAACCAGTAAGATGAGGCCCAGAAAAGTACCCTGAGTCACACAAGCTATTATAGACCAAGCTGCTGTAAAAGATCCAAATACCCAGTGGTTCCCCAAATTGGAAGCTTTTTTCTCTCATGTAAGCCACCAGTGGTAGAGAGGAGTCGGAAATGGATAAGCTGCTTTTTTTCCAGGGATCATCGAGCACCGCAGATTTCTTAGGTCTTCGTCTTTACTCTTCCGTAGTGTATTGCTCTTATCTGCATGGCCAGATCTGGTTCACATCTGTGTTCAGCCCTTGGGAGGGAGACAGAGGAGGACAAGGAGCTTCTTTTTAAGGATGTGCCATGGAAATTTTACACTCATATCCCATTGTTCAGAACTTGGTCACATGGCCTTAGAAGAGCCCAAGAAATGTAACCTCTACTTTCCTGTTCAAACTTTGTGCGTGGTTTTGCTGGGGGTGCGGGTGGAGGGCCCCCGGTGGGGAGAATCAGGGTGTTTTGTTACTAAAAGGAGAAAGGCGGAAATGGCCACTTGCAGGGTCAGTCTTAGGACTTTTTACTCAGGCCTGATGATTCCTTAGTTCAGTGTTCTTTCCTTCCTACCTCATCTGCACCTAACTAACATTAGATATCTTCTTCAAGAAATTAAAAAATTTAAAAATGCTACTGTAACTTTCATTGTCAGATAAAATGTTGGTTAATGCAGAATGGAATAGGTTCTAGAGTAGTAACAGTTAAAATCTTCAACTTTGATTGTGTCTTGTTTGAAGTGGGGTGGAGTAGGCCTGCATCTCCTTTTTAAGAGGCATGAATCCCTCTCCCCCAGTCATGGGTGCCCTATATAGATAGCTTGGTTAGAATAGGGGAGATTTTCTGGTTTAGTGATGATTTGGGAGAAACATGCCAGCTTAGATCTTGGTTTTCACACTGGTTAGATAGGAAAAGGCCAGTCTGGCTTTTTTTTTTTTTTTTTTTTCCCATTATAGGTGGCTTCATAGTTTTAGGACTAAGCTAAATGTGAAATGAGGTCAGACAGATAATATTAGATCTATACAATGAAATATGAAGAGGTCTCTGCTGGGGGCAGGAACCAGAGGGGTGGTTCCCTGAAAGGCTTTGCAGCCCATTGAAAAGAAACCCAGAGAGGAGAGAGCTTCCTTTTTTGCTACCATTGTACGAGAATGTATCTGGAGTTGCTATATTCCCTCTATCCCTTCCTTTTCCAACTTTTATTTTGAAAAATTTTAAGCCCACAAAGAAATTGAAAAATAAATATGATAACCATTCTTTATTTTACTTATATTCACCAGTTGTAAACATTTTGCCACATTTGCTTTATCTATACCTGCACTCCGGCCCCTAAATTTTTTGAAAGTAAATTGGAAACAGCATGATGCTTTACCCCTAAATAACTCAGCTTTTATCTCTTAAGAACAAGAATATTCTCTTACACAACCACAATACCATTATGATATCCAAGTAATTTAGCATTAATTCAGAAATGTTCTCTATTACACAGTCCATTTTTAAACTTCCCCAACTGACACAAAAACTGTCCTTTAAAAAAAAAAAATTTATTTTTTTCAATTCAGGATCCAATCAAAGCATTCTGTTAATTTTGAAGAGTCAAATCTTGTTATAAAATACCTCACTTTCTGGATTTCACCAATTGTTTCCTCATAATTAAATCCATGTTAAACATTTTTGACAAGACATATTACATAAGAGTACATAGAGTGTGCTTCCTGGTACATCACATCATGTAATAAATTTGTCCTGTTATTGATGATTGATCTCTTGGTCATATAGTATATACTAGATCTCTCAAAAAAGGCCCTTTTCCCTCCTTTGTAATTAATAAGTGAATCACTGATGGTCCTTGCCTGAGGCAGTTATTACATTGGTGGATGCAGAATGGTGATCTTCTAATTTCCCAACTCTTCCTTTTTAGTATCAATGTGGACTTGTAGGTTCTTTTTTGTTCCATGTATTAACAATCTATTAATGCCACCATTTCTTTTGATGCTCAAATTGTCCTAAATTTGGCCAGTGAGAGACCCATCAAGTCTCTTCCCTTTACATGTCCCAGTCAGTCTTTTAATATTCCCTATTCTTTTGACACGAGATGTTTCCAGTTGTACTTTTTCCCCTGCCATACTGGGAATTATTTTTCTAAGAAATTTTGTGTTCTTTTAGTAGAGAATGGTATTTGGAAACCATCATATGTACTAAGTGTATTCTTTACTGCTGGAATGTCTTTATTCCTAGGCCCTGTCATTTTTTTGTAGACAGAACTAGGAAATTAAAAGGCGTATTTGTTTTTGTTTTGGCCACACTGTGAGGCATGCGGGATCTTAGTTCCCCAACCAGGGATCGAACCCGTGCCCCCTGCGTTGGGAGTGCGGAGTCTTAACCACTGGACCTCCAGGGAAGTCCTGGGTTTTGTTTTTAAATCGTGAGTTCATATAGGATGAACTACAGTACATTGTTTTATCAAGAGATAAACTGCAAGAAAAAAAATAGAGGGGGAACCTATAGATTAAAAAAACTTAAAGGATGTATCAATCCATTGTAGTTTGAAAACCGCATTGGATCGTAATTCAGATAGTTAAACTTTTTTTTTTGATGCAAGACAGTTGGAAATTTGAACATATACTGGATATTTGATATTTGTAATACTGATTTTTTTCAGGTGTGATAAAGTACGATTGATTTTTTTCAGGTATGATGTTTGACTATATTAAAAGTGGTGGTCTTATCTTTTAGAGATAACTTCTGAAATATTTAAGGGTGAAATAATTTGATATCTGGGATGTGCAAAAAATAATATGGGATGACTTTATGGATGAAACAAGATTGGCCATGAGTTTGTGATTGCTGAAGCTGGGTACGTGGGAATTTGTTATACTATGCTCCTCTACCTACTTTCGTATATGACTGAAATACTCTGTCATAAGATTTTTAAAATACCAGTTTATACTGATCGACCAATTTCAATTGACTACCACAGAGTTCTTGCTTACCTCTCCCATTCTGTATTTATATCTTTTTTCTCCCACGCTAAGAACTCTAGATCCCAACCCTGTAGCTATCTTTTGTCAGAATATAAAGATGAAAAGAACCTGGATCTTTAATTAAATAATCTGGTGAATTAACTAACATTGGATTTAATTGCCCTACCTTGGAATTTCTTATGGGAGATAACTAATTTTTTTATTGTGATAAAATATACGTAAGTTTACTGTTTTAACCATTTTTCTGTGTACAGTTCAGTGGCATTAAGTACATGACACATTATGGTGCAACCTTCGCCACCATCCATCTCCAGAACTTTTTTTCATCTTACCAGACTGAAACTCCATACCTATTAAATGGTAACTCCCCAGTTCTCTCCTTTCCCAGCCCCTGGTAACTCCCGTTCTACTTTCTGTCTCTTTGAATCTGACTACTCTAGGTACCTAATAAGAGTGGAATTATACAGTGTTTGTTCTTTTGTGACTGGCTTATTTAACTTAACATGCCCCTTGTCTTTGTCTATTCAGGCTGCCGTAACAAACTACCAGAGACTGGGTGGCTTAAATAACAATTTATTTCTCACAGTTCTTAGAAGTCCAAGATGAAGGCACCAGCAGATTCTGTGTCTGGTTCACAGATTGCTGTCTTCTCACTGTGTCCTCACATGGCACAAGGGGACAGAGAGCTCTTTGGGGCCTCTTTTATAAGGGCACACTAATCCCATTCATGAAGGCCCTACCCTTATGACCTAATCACCTCCCAGAGGTCCCACCTCCTAGTGATCATCACACTGAGGGTTAGGATTTCAGCATACGAATTTTGGGGGCCGGGGGGACAGAAACGTTCCATCTATAACAGTCCTCAAAGTTGTATGTTGTATGTAGCATGTGTCAGAATTTCTTACTTTTTAAGGCCGAATAGTCCGTTGTATGTATATACCATTTTGTTTATCCAATTCATCTGTCATGCACGTTTGGGTTGTTTCTACGTTTTGGCTATTGTAAATAACGCTGCTTTGAACACTGGTGTTCAAATATCTGTTCAAGTCTGTGCTTTGAATTCATTCGAGTATATACCCAGAATTGCAATTGCTGGATCATAAGATAATTCTGTGTTTAACTTTTGAGGAATTACCGTACTGTTTTCCATAGTGGCTGCACTATTTTAATTCCCACCAGCAATGTTCTACAGGGCTTCAATTTCTCCATATCCTTACCTACACTAGTTATTTTCTGTTTTTGTTTTTGATAATAGCCATCCTCATGGATGTCAAGTGGATTTGATTTACACTGTGGTTTTGATTTACATGTCCATGATGATTAGTTATACCGAGCAAATCTTCATGTGTTTATTGGCCACTTGTATATCTTTAGAGAAATGTCTTTTCAGGTCCTTTGCCTGTCTTAAAATTGGGGATTTTTTTGTTGTTTATCTGTAGGAATTCTTAATATATGCTGGATGTTAATCCCTTATATGATTATGATTTGCACGTTTTTCTCTCATTCCATGTGTTGCCTTTTCACTCTGTTACTTGTGTCCTTTGCACCAAAGGTTTTAATTTTGGTGAAGTTCAATTTATTTTTTCTTTTTGTTGCCTGTTTTTCAGTGTCGTATTCAAGAAATCATTGCCAAATCCAGTGCCATGATGCTTTTCCCCTGTGTTTCTTCTAAGAGTTTTATAGTTTTAGGTCTTTTAAAAAATTTATTTATTTTATTTTATTTTATTTATGTATGTATGGCTGCGTTGGGTATTCCTTGCTGCGCGCAGGCTTTTTCTAGTTGTGGTGAGGGGGGACCACTCTTTGTGGCGGTGCGTGGGCTTCTCACTGTGGTGGCTTCTCTTGTTGCAGAGCACAGGCTCTAGGCCCGCAGGCTTCAGTAGTTGTGGCACGTGGGCTCAGTAGTTGTGCTTCACGGGCTCTAGAGCGCAGGCTCAGTAGTTGTGGTGCACGGGCTTCGTTGCTCCACCGCATGTGGGATCTTCCCGGACCAGGGCTCGAACCCTTGTCCCCTGCATTGGCAGGCGGATTCTTAACCACTGCGCCACCAGGGGAGTCCTAGTTTTAGGTCTTATGTTGAGGTCTTTGATCCATTTTAAGTCAGTTTTTGTAAATGGTATAAGGTACGAGTCCAACTTCATTCTTTTACACATGGATATCCAGTTTTTCCAACACCATGTGTTGAAAAGACCTTGTCAGAAAGCATTTGACCATGTGTGGAAGGGTCATGTGTGACCAGATTTGGAGTAGAATAGTGTTTATTTCTGGGCTTTCTATTCCATTGGGCTATATATGTCTGCATTTATGCCAGTCCCATACTGTTGATTTCTTAGCTTCATAGTAAGTTTTGAAATCAGGAAGTGTAAGACTTCCAACTTTGTTCTTTTTCAAGATTAGTCTGGCTTTTCAGGTCCCTTGAGATTCCACATGAATTTTAGGATGGATTTTTCTATTTCTGAAAAAAAATCATCAGGATATTGATAGGGATTACATCGAGTCTATAGAACGCTTTGGGTAATATTGAACAATATTAACAATATTAAATCTCCCAATCCATGAACATGGGATGTCTTTCCATTTATGTTTTTAATTTCTTTCAGTAACGTTTTGTAGTTTTCCTTGTGTAAGTCTTTCACCTCATTTATTAAGTTTATTCTTAAATATTTTATTCTTTTTGATACTATTGTAAAAGGAATTTCCTTTTTGTATTGCTCATTTTTAATATATAGAAATGCCACCGATTTTTGTGCATTGATTTTGTATCCTACAACTTTGCTAAGATAACAAGTAATTTTATTCCTTAAGTGAAGTGCTAAAATGTTTGAAAATCCCGTTTGACTCAGAACATATCACCTAGAAATCTGATGAGATCAGATACAGGGTTAAGCCTCAGGCACTGTGCCTTTTGTGTCTGTACCGGATGGCTGCTTGTGTAGGTTAGATCCTGTGCAGCAGTATGTGGTGGCCTTGTGTTTACTTAAGGTATTTCTTAATTCTGTTTTCCACATATTCATCAGCAGAAGACAAAGAACCTGAATTCCGATTATCCAGTACCAGAGCATCACATCAGGAAATTTGTTGATATCTGAATTTTTGTTGATTCTCTTCCTACCCACTTTCCTAGTATGCTAAGGAAATAGGGTGAATAAATTATCTTCCTGGGAATGAGGGTGGGGTATAGGAATAATGTGGTATAGGAAAATATTTTTTTACTGTTAAACCAAAAATGGATATTTTCGTTTGTGAGTGAGAATGCTGTTGGTGTTTTTTACTTCAGATTTGTCTTTAAAGTGTTATGTCCATCCCATAGTGCTGGTGCCCCCTGCTGGACACATAGTGGTAGATGCTTCTTTACAACGCTCTCTGATTAGTTCATCCTGCTGAGCAGCTGTGTGTGTGATTCCTCTAAAAATAATGTTAAAGCGTTTCTGTGCTAAGTTTTCTAATTAGTCACATCTTAAACTGAACTAAGTTTGGTGACACTACATTTTTTAGAAATCAGCAAAATTTAGTTATTTAAATTACCATAGAAGAATATATCTTGGGAACTGGTGTAGATTGAAACGTCTTTGTTTTATCCAACAACAGGATTGAATTATATGACTAAGAAAACCAACAAGTATTTCCTGTCATATTTATCAAAACAGAGTCTTTGAAGGAATGTGTAAAGTGCTTTACTTAAACAAATAGCTGTGTTGACTTCCAGTGGAGGATGGTGATCTAAGCCCATGTGTTAAAACAAACAGACAAACACACTGAAATGACCAAGAAGCATAATGGGGAGAGTTCAGTTTCCTTGGAAACCCTGGAAGAGTGCTGTAACAAAACTGAAAAGAATTTTGGCAAGAGGCGGTACAGATGAGAAACATAGTGAGGAAAGTCCTCATTAGCTGACTTGGGTTCATTTATGTGGTTGAGAATCCCTCCTGGGGTGTGACTAAAGGAACCTACCTTGAGCAGCCAGAGCTAGAATTGAAGGTGGTTCATGGGGCAGTTGGTTGGTGAGGTATTTTGTACTTTGAAGCAGGGTTAAACACTGAATGAATCAGCATGGTTCTTACCAAGGGGAATGTGACCAGTTGAGAGGGGCTGGCTACCCATGGTTGTAGGAGAGAGACTAACCATGAAGCACAATGTTAAAACTCCCTGCTCTAAAGCTTCCTTCTCTGGCCTTGTAATCCTGCTTTCTGACCACATATTGCTGAATTGATAAGCTGACTAAGGGTAATGTGTGGCAGACAGTCTCTAAGATGGCCCCCAGTGACCCCTGCCCCCCACTCATGTCCTTGTGTACTTATGTCCCTCCCCTTGAGTATGGTTGGACCTAGTGACTTGCTTCCACAAGTGTGGCAAAAGTGATGGGATGTCACTTTCAAGGTTAGGTTACAGCAAAGTTTTGGCTTCCACCAAAGCCTTTTGGGCGGCCCTGTCATTTGCTCTGAGGGAAGCCATCTCCCACTTAGTGAGCTTCCCTGTGGAGCTCATGCGGCCAGCAGCGCTTGAAGACCAGAGGCCTGCCAGCAGCCGTGTGCACGAGCTTGGTTTGCAAGCTCCCCCACTGGCCCTCATCAAGTTTGGAGATGGCAGGTGCCCTGTCTGACACATTGCTGCCTTTTGAGAGATCCTGAGTGAGATGCACCCAGCTAAGCCACACTCAGATTCCTGATCCACGGGAACTGTGAGATAATACTTGTTCACTGTCTTAAGCTGCTAAATTTGGGCTAATTTGTTAGGCAGCAGTTGAGAACTAATACAGTAAGTAACAATGTAAACATCTCCCCATCCCCAAAGATTTGAACTTGGTTCTAAGTGTTTTTTGATTGAACCCAACACAGTTCCCAATATTGCATAAACATAGACCTCTCTCTTTAAAGTTGAATACACAAAAAGACACAGATGCAGTCTAAGAGAAGGTGACAGACTTACTGCAAGAAACAAGAGAAGACATTGAAATTTAAAGAAGAACTAATTAATATTCTTAAGACTCTTGAGCATTTGAAGAAGAAGTATCAGAGAGCAGAAAAAGGAATTCTTAAGTGAAATATGTGATTCTTAACTATTGACTCTTTGGAGGCAGGAAGCAGCAGGGCTGTAGAAATACTCCTGCAAGTCAGAGGAAAAAATAAGATGAATATTACAGACAAAAATACAAGAAATACAAATAATAGATTCCATGTAGAATATAAGTTCAGAGTGAGAGGTCAGAGAGAACAGATCAGAAGGGCTCAGGGAATATATTTAACATTTACTGAGCACTTACTATGTGCCACGTGTTTGGCAAGTTGAAACTGATTTAAAAATCTCTACACAACTTCCATGTGGAAGGGTCTGTTAATACTATATTCTTTTACAGATAACTGAAGTGCATACCAAGCAAAATAAATGGGATCCACACCTAGAAATAGCCTAGTGGATTTCTAAATTTTAAGATGTGGAAATAAATAGTACAAGTATTGAGACAAGAAACAGGTTACTGGCAAAGGAAGGTATATCAAGTAGACATTGTGTTTGTCTTCTGTATGCTAGAGCTGTCCAGTTAGTGGTAGCCACTAGCCATGTGTAGCCATTAAACTTAATTAAAATAAATTTGTTCTCTCACCGCTGGCAGTTCAAGTGCTCAGTAAATAGCTACATGTGGCTAGTGGCTACCATGTTGAACAGTGCAGAATAGAACATTTCTGTGATCACAGAAGGTTTTGTTGAACCCTGCTGCGCTAAAAGACAGTGAGTGGAGTGCCATGTAGAAAACTTTGAGGAAAAAACTGTGTAAACTGAGAATCTTAAATTGGTGAAACTATCCTTCACATAAGGCAATAGAATAGCATTTTCCAGGCTTGGAATGACCCAGTGTATCACTCAAGTGCTTTTCTTGAAAAAATACTACACTCAGTATACCCAGCCCCCTGAGAAGACAGCAACTCTGGAGCATGATGAGTCAGCTTCAGTGTTTGCTTAACCCCCTGTTTCCCAGAATAATCCAAGACATATAAAAGTAAGGGAAAATCTTCATCAGTGTCAGACGTAAAGAGGATGCCCTTCATAAGCCAAATTTCAAACTGTCAGAGCAGTGATTTCAACCTAGACAGCTCAGTGCCAGAGCTGCTTCTCCTGACAACTGTAAAATAAAGCCACAGACAATAACTTTTATTTTAAGGACACCAACCCCCTGAAACCACTTTTGTCAAAATCACCCCCAAAATCTGCATGTCACCAAATCCAAGTTTAATTCTCAGCATTCCCTTGATTTCTATGCACTTTCGGACACAGTTCATCACTGCCTCCTTTTACTTATTCATTTATTTACTTATTTTATTTTTTTCTGGATGCGCCGCGTGGCATGCGGGATCTTAGTTCCCCAACCAGGGATCGAACCCCTGCCCCCTGCAGTGGCAGCGCGGAGTCCTAACCACTGGACCACCAGGGAATTCCCCATCACTGCCTCTTTTCAGAAAGACTGTCTTTGCCTGGCTTCCAGAAAAGCTCTTCTTACCTCACCAGTAGTACTGGTGCATTCTCCTTTCCTAGCTGCTTTCTCCTTTTCAGCTAATGGTGGGAGAGCCTGAAGGCTCGGTCCTCAGACCAGACCTTGTTTTCTTATCTGTACTTGCTCTCTAGGAAATCACATTTAGTCCTTAAATGCCTCTACTAATTGATGATACTCTAATTTATATCTCCTCTTCCTCCCATAAACTGTCAAATCTGTCTAGCTGCCTGGATGACGTTTCTACATGTGTGTCTGGTCGAAATCAACACCAAAGATGTGAAAATGGAATTTTTGGCTCCTTTCTTACCCCAAACCTGCTCGCTCTTGGTGTGTCTCTCCTCAGTACATGGCACTGACTTTCCTCCATTGGACATGGTTCTAAAACCTTGGAATCATCCTGTGACACCTCTTTTGAAACCTCAGCCAGTTCTGCAGTGCTGTCTTCATATTGTATTCTGAATTCATCCATTTCTCTGGCTGCCACCTGAGTTCAGACCATCATCATCTCTTACTCAGGCTACTGCAATAACTTATGAACCAGATGAGCACTTTAAAACATAAATTAAAAACTCTCCAATGGCTTCTTATCACTTAACGACAAATCCACAGTACTACCATGGCTTACAAGGCTGAATATGGTTTGGTCTCTGTTAAATGCTCCATCTTTTCTACCACGTTATTCTGCATTCGTCTTATCAAGTTTGGCAAACTCATTTCTACTTAGGTCCTCTGCTTGGAATGCTTTACTTTACAAGCTTGGATGACTAATTCCCTGTTCATTTTGGTTTCTGCCTAAGTCGTCTCCTCAGGGAGGCTTTCTTTGACTACCCTACTGTATTTGTATGGTACTTATTAGCACTACCCGGTACATTTTATATTTATCATTCATTTGTTTATCATATGCCCCCATCACTAGAATGTATGATCCATGAGGGCAGGGATTTTTTGGTCTGTCTTATGAACTCCCATATCCCTAGCACCTAGAAATGCTGGCATAACCTGGAGTGTCTTAACATGTATTAGATGCTCAGTAAAATATTTGTTAAAGGAATGACTCTCTTAAGAATTTGTTGAAGGAATGAGCAAAACAACAAAAATGTGCAGGATTTATAAAAAATAAGATCAGTTGTCAGAGGAGTGAACGTTTAGTTCAAGTAAGTGGAGAAAAACTTTAATTCTCTTTGAGTAAGATTCATGAAAGAAATTGCATCTTTGAAAATGGAATCGTGAAATTAATTTCAAATTATTTGAAAAATACGATTATAATTGTTTAAAAAGTATAGCGGAAACAATGAGTTGCAGTGTAAATACAATCGAAACAAGGTCAGAGAACTATCACCAAGAGCAAACTAACCTAGCAGAACTGAGAAGAAAAGGATAAAAAAGGGAAAGATGAGGAAAAAGAATGTTCTGAACGAAATTACTTTTTTTGTAGTAATGTATGATGTATTCCTTTTGGTTAAGAGTTTTGGTGAAATCATTCATGACATACTCTTTTGAACTTAGCCAATGGTGCTTAGCTTTTTTCTTTTACCTGAAGTTGGACCTGCCATTTAGATGCTATTAAAGAATACCTAAAGTAAGGTAAAATATCTGTCCATTGATGGTAATAAGTACATTCAGCCAGCATGAGAACCTGGACATTATTCTTGCTTTCATCTTCAGCTCTCCACAGCTTACTAATTATCAAGGCTTGCTTTATATACTTCATAAATGAATTTTAAAGTCTGTACACTTCTGTCCCCTCTTTTGCCTCCATGCTTTAGTTTCTTCATCTGTTAAATGGGTATATTAGTACCACTAGCTTCATAGATTTGTTATGAAGATTAAAGGCCTAACATACTGTAAGTGAATTTTAAATGTTGGCTACTTATAATATTGTTACTATACTAATACTGATTCCCTCAGGTCACCTTCATTGCTTACCAGGATTTCTGGAGTAACTCTCGATTTGTCTCCAGACTTCCCTCAACTTACCCTTCTCCCAATTCCCAGTCCACTTCAGCCTGAGTAATCTAAGGTGCATGTCTAATTGGATTACTCATATTTAAAACTCCCCAGTGGGCTTCCTTTTGTCATCAGAATAAAGTCGATAACATTATTTGTATTGTATCTTAAAGTTCTCTAACCTCTTTTTCTAAATATTCTGCCTCTTTGTACCCAGTTTGTAGGTGAGCTGAAGGAATTCTATCAGAAAACAAATTTGCGCTGGGTGGTCAGTGAAGTGCTTTCAGGTTCTTATAGCGTGGCCATAATAATCCTAGTTTGTAAAGATTTTAGGCAGATAGTAATAACCAGATACCCATCTGGTTATAAAAATATCTTAATAAGGCATGCGTAGATGCAGGAGCTTTGTGCAGTACTGCTTGTTTGTATAATCTCCACGAGAAACGATTTGCATTTTATTTTGATAATGCAACCTAATGAGATGATTTGTTTAGTGGACTTAATTATGAGTCCGTTAAAAGTTGGTAAACATCTAATGAAGATGGTAACTAGGCTTAGAATGGTCAATTTAGAGCTCTTCTTTCTAACATTATATATAACATTAATACACCAAGCCTTGTTTGTTAAATCACCCCTGTAGACTAAATGTATTAGCAACTGTTTATCTTTCTGTTCTTTGTTGCAGGAGGGTATTGTTCCATTCCATTTTATCCAAACATGATATCAGATTATCCAGGAACAAGTAAAAAAGAAGGGAGGCTGGTTCCAGAACACATCTCTGGAAATCACCTTATGGACCCTGACTCTCATGGCAACATTACAATGTAGGTTCCGTATGAGCATCAATAGCCAGCGGTCTTTGTTGAGCTTATCTCATAACGTGTTCCCGGTCACTGAGTCAGAGGTTGAGAAACGGTTATTATGAAGGCTGTTAGCACTTACTTTGTTCTTGGAAATCATGGTAAAATCGAGGTGATATTTTGACCAAGAGACAGAAGTACAGGATCGTATCCTCAACCAGTTGTGCTTCAGCCTGAGGCCTCTTGAGTGTATCTACAAAGAAGCAGCAAGCCCGGCAGCTGCAATACTTTGTTCCTAGTTTGGGCTTTAGCCTTAGGCTCCTGGGAGCTCAGCTGGACCATTTGGGGAACTTTTTTTACCTAGGCTAGATTGATTGACTGGAATAGTCTAGAAACAAGGGAAACTGCTTGTTTCTGCTTTGTGCAACAGAGCCCAAACCCCAGCCCACATCTTCTTTTTACCAGTTTGCCTACTGTGTGCCTTATTCAGGGATCATTTCTTTGCATTTATGGCTTGTTTAGTCCTAAAAGCAACTCTGAGGTAGGTATTTAAAGATGAGGAAATTAAGCGTTCAAGGGGCTGAGTTACTTCCTTAGGGTCATACAGACAGAAGAAATGGCAATTTGACGGTGGGGAAATGACCAGTCTGACTTCTGGTCATTTCCTGCACAAGTTCCCTGCAGATGTGGCCCCAAGAATGTGGTAGAGGTGTGCTAAGGTAATGATCCCTCAGTCCTCGGAGCGGACGCGAGCAGCCTCCCCTCACCTCCATGCCAGCGTGCCCTGGCGGGAGGGAGGTGGAGGTGCACTGGCTGCTACCGGCAGCAGGAGTGCCGCCCTCCCTGCAGCCTTTCAGGCTACAGTGATCTGCCCTAGCCCATGCAACGCAGGAGAGAGGGAGAGAGGAGTCGGGACGGGAGAGGGGCAGAAGTGGCTGGGGCCTGCTCACTGCAGGAGCCAGGTGAGCAGGGCACGTCTTCCTCACTTCTGCGGGGCAAGACATTGCTAAAGGGATGGCATACACTTAACCTTCTTTTTTGGGGTGCCGAAATAAAATGTTCTTAAATTTTGACCACAGCAAACTTGTGGGAGGAGTGTCCTGACCTTTGGGAAAAAGTAACGAGAACTTTGAGCTCCCTCTAGAGGTCAACAGTGACAAAGGAACATCATAGCGGTCTGTAGGGAAATAACTATACCTTCAGCTTGCCTACCCTTTATCAAAAAACTAGCATTTTATAGCTGCATTATCCAGCAAAGTATTTTCTATGCTAGGGAGTAATTAGTTACCTTTGAGAAGAAATTTGGGTGAATCATATTCTGCTTAGCTGTGTGGGGCAATCCTGAAGTTCAGTGTTCTCCGCATAGGGTATATACTAAATGAAGAGAGGAGAAAAGACCGTGAAAATGGTCATGTGTCTGAACAAGGATAACATGCTTTTTTTTTTTTTTTACATTTATTTTATTTTTTTAACATCTTTATTAGACGTTATTTGCTTTACAAGATAACAGGCTTCTTAATGAGAACTCTTAAGTGTTGAAACAAACTGGATCAAAATGAGAATTAATTTCTGTGCCTTTATGTGCCAGGATGGTTTGACAGCAGGCCCTTGACTATAATGGAGAGTAGTTTGCCTGCTGTGTTCTCACCCGACTTTCCCAACATCCGAAAAGAAAAAAAAGCAGTGAGTACCAGAAGATTAGAATTATGAAATCCAAGTTGTAGGCATGTGCTAAAACTTCTAAGAAGGCTAACACACACCGTTTCTTAACTTTTAGAACCTCAGCTGACCAAATGAGAATCTATTCCAGGATAGAAATCTCAGTCATGGTCAGATAATCCAAGGATGAGAGTTAGTTATGGTGCTCTAGTTATTCCTTTTGTTCTCAGTATATTTATACTTCTCTTCAGAACTGAGAGAATTCAGTTCTTAAAACTTAGTATGTAACTATAGAATGAGTTAGAAGTCATCTTTAATTTGTGGTAATATTAAGAATATCTGAAAGTTACACATTAAAAAAAATATTCCAGAAGTGCTCAAAAAAACCAGAGGGATGGGAATATGTCAGAGGGACCCAGGAGCCAGTCTGAAAGAGTTCTCAGTGGCCAAATCAGGAACAGTTTGAGCAACACAATAATTACATATTATTAGATTATAACCCAAAGTATGACATTAATGCCTGTGAGTTCCTACTGATAAATGATTGATTGGATAAACAAATGAGGGAGAAGAGACAAATTTCCTATACAGAAGAATTCCAAATAATTTAACTAGCTACTCCCCCTCAAAGGGCTGGAGCTTAACACACACACACTCCCTCTCCCTCCCTCTCCCTCTCTCTCTCTGTCCCTTTAGTGGTTTCTTCAGGAGTACATTCTAGGGGGTTGGAGTGACTGGAGGAACTTGGCAGACAGTACCTTGGCCAGGTCATCCGGGTTGTCACCAATAAGTCATACTGGTAGGATGTACCCTTGATGTGATGTGATAAGAATGGCACCTCCTCTCTGTGATCTTCCTGCCAGTAACCCATAATTGTAGTCTGGCTGTGAGGAAAACACAGTCCCAAATGGAGAGACATGCTGCAGAGTACCTGACCAGTACTCTTCAAAGCTGTCAAAGTCATCAAAAACAAGAAAAGCCTGAGAAATTGTCACAGACCATAGGAAGCTAATGTGGTATCCTGGAACTGAAAAAGAACAGTAGGGAAAAACTAGTGAAATCTGAACAAAACTGTGGAGTTTAGTTAGTAATCATATTCAAGTGTTAATCCCTTAGTTGTGACAAATGTACCATAGTAATGTAAGATGTAAACAGTAGGAGAAACTAGGTGAGTGTAGGTGGGAACGCTCTGTACTGTCTTTGTAACTCTTCTGTAAGTCCAAAATTATGATAAAATAAACTTATAGAAGACGAAAAGATCCAGCTCAGTTAACTCTTGTGTTATGTAAATTTTGTTCCATGACGCTTGAAAAATGGGGAACTTTTCTGTTATGTGTACATGTATTAAGTAGTTTCTGACTTGTGTATAAAAGCAAGGAAGATACCATCTCGTGAAGGTGTGTGAGTTAACAACAGATGACACGAGGATCTCTGGTGCTTTACTGCTGCAGCAGTGGCTGAAGTTGAGCAGAGCAACTTCATTGTCTGGGTTCCATTCCTGTTTCATCATTGATTAGCTTAAAACTAACTGGAAGTAGCTTTCATTAAATCACTATTGTTGATGAGTTCCATGTTAAGAAATAAATCTGGGATCCATTTTTGTCAGAGTGAGATCTCTAGCAGAGATCCGTGGTCACGGGTAGAGTTATGCAACTGTTGCAGATGTGTTGTTCTTTTAGGTCTTCAATTTTTTGCATATTAGAAGTTTATGCATCCTAGTAAAAGCATGTTAATTTTCTCCAGCCAGTAGTCTGTTTTCTTCCTCCCTTAGATGTGTTGAGTTTAAGTGTCTGAGTACATGTTGTGTACATGCTCTGTGAAAGACAAATCCTCTGAAGAGATCATCTATCAATGTTTCCTTGCAAATGAGGAATTTGAAGTTCATGAAGATTAATCGACTTACTCACTGTCAAATTATTACTTAATAGCAGAGCTGAGACTGTTTCCCCAGGGTTCTTGTTGCTCTTCCCTAATGGTTAATGAAGAGCCAGGGCTTGTAGGTAGGGAAAGGGTGAAAACAGAGGAGGATATCAGGGAAAATTAGAGCAAAATGTGAAAGGATATTGGCAGAATAAGCACATTTGATGTTTTCTTATATTCTCTAACATTTTAGATACTTTAAAGACATTAGTATCTTTATACATTAAAATTTTTTTTGGATTATTTCAGTAGGATGACTTAGTGACATGAAGTTCCAAGGGAATGAATGCTTTGTGGCTTCTGATATAAATTATGAAGTAGTTTTCTACAGTAATAATATATACTTCTATCTACAGTGTAGGCAGATACCAGCCTTACGAACAATTAGTATTTTCCCTCTAGTTTAGGAGATGGAAAATGGTGTCTTGTTAAAAAATTTATTTAATTTGCTTTGACTGGGTCTTTCCTTATGTTTTACTAGTATTTCCCCTTCTGTGAATTGTTCTCCTATGTCATATGAACTGTTTCTAGAAATAGAAGTATTTTTCCTAGTCCACTTGTCTTCTATTTAGTTATTGTGTAAAAATCACATTTTTCTTCTATTACATCTATAGATTTTAATCTTCTGGTGTAGTTTTACCTCTCCAGAAATCTAATATGAATTAATTCTGTTTGTTTTTTTTTTTCCCCTGATGGAGCACGTACAGAAGGGCTGAAGGAAGGGGGAGAGGAAAGAAGGTATTTCAGGCAAGGTAGACAATATATCCAAGCTAAAGAAGGAGTAGTGAGGGTGGGCAAAAGTATGTATGTGGGAGGTGTAAAAACATCAGCTTCACTGGAGAATTTGGTGAGTGCTGTGGTACTAGGAAGTAGGATGGTATACCTAAGGGAGGTCTTCATACTGTGGAGGAGATTGAATGCCAGGCAGTACTTCAAAAATCTTCTGGTAATCCTTAGAGGACCTTGAAGGTTTTAGAGCAGGAAAGCATCTTGTAACCAGTAAGTAAAACGTAAGAGACAGATTTTGGCATGTCTGAGATGAGATTCCAGTAGTTGGATTTTGTTCTTGTTTTCTTATGGTATAATTTACATACAGTGAAATTTCTCCTTTTATGTATAGTTCTTCAAGCTTTGATAAAAACCATACAGTCACTACCATAGCCAACATAAAAAGCAGGTCCGTCACTCCAGAAAGTTTCATGTTCCCTTGTAGTCAACCTCTACCCCACGCCTATCCCTGTAGTTATACCTTTTCCAGAATGTCAGATAAATGGAATCATATAGTGTGTAGCCTTTTGAATCTGGCTTCTGTCGCGTAGCGTGATACATTTTGGATTTTATCCATGTTACTGCTTCTCTTGGTACTTTGTTCCTTTTTTTCTTTTTTGCTGAGTGGTGCTTCACTGCATGGATATATACCTCGTTTTGTTTATTCATTCACCAGTTGAGGATCATTTGGTTTGTGTCCAGTTTTTGGTGATTACAAATAAAGCTGCTATAAACATTTGCATTCAGATTTTTGTGTGAATATAAGTTTTCATTTGACTTGGGTAAACATCTAGTAATGTGGTTGTTGGGTTGCATGGTGTTTGTTTTTAGCTTTATGAGAAACTGCCAAATTTTTCCCCCAGAGTGGGTTGCATTCCTACCAACTATATGTGAGGGCTCCAGTTGCTCAGTACCAGCACCAGCCATTGTCAATTTTTAAATAAAAGTTTAGTCATTTGAATGGTGTGTAGTGCAACCTCATTACTTTTTTTTAGTTTGTACAGATTCGTCTATCATTCGTGTATCTGTTACCTGGTCTCCCTGTCTAAGCTCTTGTCACCAATTCCATAATGCTCTGATCGTTTTGTTTATGTTATACCAGTAGGATCAAATATGATTTGTAACTTTTTTTTAACTCAGCGATATAATGTAGATAACATTCTTTCTCAGTACAGTAGATTTTTTTTTGTACTGAGCACGGGAAGTACATGTGGACAAACTATGGAAGGATATACTATACTTAAATTCTCTCAGAAGAGGGGTTAAGAGTAGATGACTATAGTTTTTTACAAAGTAGTTATTTGTGTGATCAAAAAAAAAGAGTAAAGTTAGTTTTAATTATAATTCCATTACTGAAATTGGTCTTACAGAAGTCATAACATATATAAATTTCAATAGATCTGATACATATTTTGCAATTTGCATGAGTTTGCTTAAAAGATTGTTCCTTAATTACTTATGGTTATCCCTTGTGGTGGGATTTCAGGTTTTTTATTCTTTCAGTTTTTATAAGTTGGTTAGTTTTATAGTGATCATTGTATCTCTTTTTTTAAAAAAGAACAATACTCTCTTAAATATTTATATACTTATGTTCCTGTAAATATTTTAAAATTTTTTTATTGCAGTACTGATTTTTATCTTTGCCCTTAGAGTTTTAAGGTTACTCAGTGGTTGATTAGAACCAGTGGTTATTAATCTTTAGCTAATTTTATTGTGATTGAGAATGTGGTCTTTATAAGTAGAATATTTTAAGGGGCTCTGTCGCTGCACCTGAGTTTTTTAAATTGCAAAGCTCTTTGGAAGAAATACGTATTTTTATATTGGTATAAAGTTCTGTGTGTGTGTGTGTGTGTATCAATTATATTTTTCAAGTGTCTGTACTTTCTTTCTCCCTTCCCTGCCTCCCTACCTATTTTTAATCTGTCAGGCGTGGAAAAGGATTTGTCCAGCTTCTATAATTATTGTCAACTCTTCTATTCCTAATAACTCTGAAGTATATGAAGTATAAAGTAAAAATCTTTGAGTATAAAGATTTATGACCATTACATCTTCACCATACCTTTTATCAAATATATACATATTAATAAACTCTAGTCCTATTGAATTCTTTTTTTACCTAATTTTACCAATGATTAAAGGCATTATTGGCACTTACTAGGCATGGGCCGAGTATGCTAGCTATTCTGCAGTTTGCAGGACAGTCTTGAACAGGAAGAAGTTGTCCCATGGTCTGCATGATTTAGAATATTCTGCCAAATGTTCGTGGTGTTGAAAAAGACTTTATTTTCTAAGCCTAAAACCCAACTCTATTTGGTACTTTTAGTATGTGTTTAATGTGTATACTGAAGTTTACTTTGTAAGTAAGGGGAAGATTATGCTTTGAAATGCTGGAATTCTTCATGATTTTGCAGTCACATCACTAACAAAAAACTAATGAAGTTTATTGAGTTGCCACTACTGTATACCTTTGTAAGTCTGCATTTATCCCTTGGTTTGATTATTCTACATATACTGTCATCATGCTTGAGCACTTACATACTGGTCTTTTTTCCAAATATTCCCCACCTTTTTTCCTGGGACTGCAGTGATACGTATGTTAGAACACTTGATATTATCCTACAAGTCAAGTCTGTCCTTTTTTCACCCCCTCTGTATCATTTTGATTCTGTTACTAGGCCTTCAAGTTCTTGACCTTTTCTACTGCAGCATCTAATCTGTTACTCCCATCCGGTGTATCTTGCATTTCAAATTGTGTACTTTTCATTTTCAGATGTTCCTTCTTTGTCTTGAGCATATGGAGCATATTTACAACAGCTATTTTAAGGCCCTTATCTTCTAAAAATGATTCTTCCATCACTTTTGTCATTTCTGGTTCTGTTTCTATTGGTTTGTTTTTCTTCTGGTTATGGGTCATATTTTCCTGCTTCCTTACATTCCTGGTGATTTTAGTTGCCAGACGTGAATTTACGTTGTTGTCGGATTCCGTCCTTGCACGTAGTTAAGTTACTTGAGATCAGTTTTTCAGTGTTTGCTTTTAAGCTTTGTCAAGACAAATTCAATACGGTGCTGATTTAGTCTCACCTAAGGTGATACCCTTCTGAGGACTCTACCTGATGCCTTATTAATTATGAGGTTTCTTTACTCTGACTGAGTGGGAGACCTCTTTATTCTGAGCCCTTGTAAGCTTTCTGATGGTTCTTTTCTAGGCCTTGTGGAGCAGCACACCACATGTCTTCAGATCAGTATTAAACCAAAGATTTTAAGTGATCTCTGTAGATCCCTTGAACTTTCTCTCTGTACTCTATCCACAAAATCTAGCTGCTTTGGCTTTCCCTAACCCCCAGTTTCTGACTCCACAACCCGGTGAGATTGCTGGTCTGTG
Organism: Balaenoptera borealis; assembly: GCF_965194805.1. NCBI lineage: Eukaryota > Metazoa > Chordata > Mammalia > Artiodactyla > Balaenopteridae > Balaenoptera > Balaenoptera borealis. The sequence goes on along the minus strand of NC_138865.1, from coordinate 12,283,592 downwards.
TTTGGATTCTTTCTGACTCACTGCACTGTCCAGGCGGTAAGTTACGGCAAATACAGGGCTCACTTACTCTTCTCTAAGAGTTCACAGTCCTAAACTCCATGTTGTCTGTTGTCTGAAAACAGTTTCATATATTTTGTTCCGTTTTCTAGTCATTCATAGCTAGAGGCTGAATATAGATTGTCTTACTCCCCCATGGCCAGAAGTGGAAGACCAATTACAGATTTTTAATTTTGACTTTTGTCTTTCACTTCAGCCTTTTGAAAGAGGAAGTGCTAAGTTACTTCACATTTTTATTGGTACTTTTTTGGGACGCCTTCGTTTATGCAGTTAGTTGTAGTGTTCTTTGTTGACCTTTGTTTTTACTGAAATGTAACAAAAAGGAAAGGAGACTGATTACCTAGTAGAGTTTTGTGGAAAATTAAATATTATTTGCAAAAAGTCAAGATTCAGCATAGCCAACTTGTTAATAAGCTCATTTTCTTCCAGGCGTGAAAGTTTCATCTGATACCCAGAAGTCCACGCTGGCAGCTGCTCTTGCAGCAAGTCTTCACAGATACTTGCTTTTTTCCCCAGAGCGGTCCCTTTTGAGATAATATTAAAAATGTAAAATTTTAAGAAATAGTGATTATTCATAGAATTTTTGTGAACCTCTTGTCGTGAGATTTATGCTATCTTGTGATGCCTAAAGTAGATAGGCCTGAATTTTTTAGAATTATTTGCTGCAGCAATGTTTATAGTATTTTATGAATTTTAACCTTTTAAATTTTCTTCTGTGTTAGTTAGCTTTAAAGGCTAATCATATTGAGGGGTACTTAGCACAGTACCCACCACTGTGTAAGTATGAGCTGCTCTTATGGGGGGGCTCTTAATACTGATGTCTCAGTGATAGCACAGTAAGTGCTCAGTAATGTTTTTGTGAGCAAGTGAATTTGCGACACGGGTTAAAGTATATGCATTGTTTTCTGGGTGGAATAAGAATAACAGGTTGGACCAGGTTAAGTTAAATTTAGGATTAAGTAAAAATGTTTGTGATCTGACATAATTTTATTGAAAAAATACTGCACATTCTTGTTTCATTAAAAAGTGTATCTATATTTAACATATATTTTATTTAATAAAAATTCTCTTAGGTCAGTAAAAAATAATTTTAAAAATAAAGACTAATCATATTGAGAAAAATAACAGAATCAGGTTTGTCAGCATTCAGTGGATGCTATGTTAACTGTTTCAAGTGAAACTTTTGGGAATCTATAATCCAGATGGGTAAAAATATGTAAGCAGCTTATTCTAGTTGATTCCTCCCCCTTTATTTTTAAAACAAAGGGAGCATCTTTATATATTTACTCAGTCTTTATGTCTTAGAATTCATTTTATAATTGTTTATTTTGCCTTACAATATTCCTTCTTTGGTTCTCTTAAACATTTACTAAATCTTTTCTTGGTTAACTGTTTATCTGTTGTGATTACATTCTGCTTATAAGCCTCTTTAGAGGGTAGAATTTAGACTGTGGATCACCCAGCCCCTTGAATATAGCAGGTGCTTAAAAAAATGCTCAGTTTTATGGTAGGGCTACAAGTAACTGTAATGGGGTCATTAGTAAATAGTATAAAGGTGATGTAGTTTGACTCTAAATGTTTTATTGAACACAGACATTTTGGCAATGAAAAAGCAGCAGTAAACTGAACACATATATTATTTCTTTATTCATCATCCAGTGATTTATAGGATTCTGTGCTGCTACCTTATCCATATGATTGTTCACACCTGCTAAATTTGAATCTTGGCTCTGACACTTGACAGAGGTGTGATAGGCAAGTTACTTAATCTCTCCGTGCTTTCGTACACTCCTATTAATTGAAAATGATGTCTATATCATAGTGGTATTATAAGGATTAAATGAGGATATATGTAAATGCTCACTTAGTATAGTGCTTGGCACATTATCGTTGTACCTGTGTGTAGACAGTGTGTGCTTTGACATTAGTTTGTTGTGTCTCTGTACCCACATAAGTCATATTTGTTCATTTAATGTTAATATCCAATTATATTAATATTCTAGAGCAGGGGTTGAGGAGCATTTTTTGTAAAGGGCCAGATAGTAAATATTTTCAGTCTGTCTCAACTGTTCAACCCTGCTGTTGTCAAGTGACAGCAGCCAAAGACAATATATAAACAAATGGGCATGGCTGGGTTCCAATAAAACGTTATTTACAAAAACAGCTGGTGGGCCATAATTTTCCAACCTGTGTACTAGAGGTTACTTTTATATTTCCTCATTATCGGATGTGTGAAATACGTTCAGCTTATTTCATAACAGGCACATCTCAGATATTGAGGGTTTGGCTCCAGATGACTGCAGTAAATAGTCACATGAATTTTTTTGGTTCCCCAACACATATAAAAGTTGTTTGCACTATACCGTAGTCTGTTAAGTGTGCGATAGCATTTATGTCTAAAAAAACAATGTACATACCTTAATGAAAAAACACTTTATTTTTAAAAAAATGCTAACTATTGTAATCTTTTTGCAATAGTAATATCAAAGATCACTGATCTCAGATCACCGTTAAAAATAAAATAATAATAATAATGAAAAAGTTTGGCATATTGAGAGAATAACCAAAATGTGACACAGAGAAATGAAGTGAGCAAATGCTGTTGGAAAAATAGCGCTGATAGACTTCGTCCTCGCAGGGCTGCCACAAACCTCCAATTTGTAAAAAAACGCAGTACCTGTGAAGAATGGTAAAGGGAAGTGCAATAAAATGAAGTATGCCTGTATGTAAATAATTCACTTATAACCGTGTTGGTACTAATTTTAATTGGTTTCTTTCAAATTATTTATTTGGACTGTAGTCCTGAAATGGAATTATAAAATCAATGAGTAACCCTATAAAGTGTCTTTCAGTGCAGGAGTTGAAGTATTTAGAGGATGTCAGAGCTAATAATAATTTGGTCACTTAATATTTAGTCATTACTGTTAATTACTACCATTTATAGATACTATCTATTAAATTTCCCTCATCTGATTTTTATGCTGAGCATGTTATACTTTTGAACCTTCGGTTGTCTGATTGTGTCCTATTCTGCTTATTAGAGTACATAAGAAATAGAGAAGGTAGGTAACAAGGGGACGGTGTGGTGTGCCTGATGAAGTGAAAACAGACCAGTAACACCACTGTTGTCATTCCCACCACCACCAATTGCTGTTCCACCCCCAAAAGAAAGTGATTATTTCACCTTCTTAGGGTGAAACCTGGGCGCTGACAGTCTAGAACGAAGAGGTTGGAAGAAATTAGAGTTCCATTTTGTATAACACATTATAAATTCCTTGGTTTTTATTAATAGTATATAGAATTTCATAACAAAGGTCAAAAACATTGTGTTTTCTTACCAAAAATCAGATTGTGCCTTTTAAATCTTGCCTTTAGTGTGTGCCTAAAATGGCTGTGTGTTGACTTCAGGCACAGTAGGACCGTTGACTGATGTTCTGATAGAGTCCTTCCTTTTTATTAACTGTATTAGAATGTTCTTTAGATGATTAACACAGTTGTTTTTTTCCATTGTGAAATAACATTTTTATTGGTTGTAGGAAAGATTCTTATTTTTCTCTTTAGAAGAGGAAGTTTTTTGTTCTTTGAAGTTTTTTGTTGCTTTATGAGAACAGACCTAGTTGATGTGTTATACCGGACCCTGCCTTGAGTCCAGTAATATGACTCTAACAGTGAGGTTAATGTCTTTGTCTTTTTAAAGTATATGATAGTGACTTTAATCTCAAGAGTAAAGTGTTCTCAAGTTTTTGAGGCTTTCATTAACAGTTTGTTTTAAAAATAGTATCCAGGAATCTAAATTTTCCTGAAATGCATTTTTATTTTCAGCCTGCTCCTTGAGGTAACAATCTGGGTGTGTGTGTGCACGGTAGTTTTATTTTACCCATAGTGCACTGTTTAAACGTTCAAAATTCTCCTAGTTCCAGCATTCTTGGCTTTGCAGTAGAAGTCAGTGTCTACTCTATAATGTTTTAGACCTAGGCTGTCCAGTATGATAGCCCCTAGACACATGGCTAAAGTTAAAAATTCAGGAGCCACATGTGGCTAGTGATTACTGTATTGAACAGCACAGATATAGGACACCTCCATGGTAACAAGAGAGTTCTGTTGAACAGTGCTCTTGTAGACTTCCTGCAGTCATCTACTCTGTAATATTTTTCAGTGGCACAGGAATCAGAACATTAGAAGAATATTTTCTAGGAGCAGAGTTACTGTTACTTTCAAAAACATAGATAGCAGTATTTGACCAACCTCATTTGGGTATCAGTGCACGTGATGTGGGAGCACTATTTTTAGAGCCATGCTTCCTCATCTTTTACACATCCTGGCACACTTGAAAACAGAAATGTTTGTATGGCATACTGAGGGAAAGAGCTTGCTCAAAACTGGAGGTTACAGGTTTGGGTGCTTGCAGTATCCAGGCAAACCCATATCCCCTTCTTGGCACACCAGGGTGTAGAAGCACATACATACAGCTCAAAGCTCAGTTTCGTAGCATACTCCATAATGGATTCCTGGATATTTTTCTTGGTCTACAAAGCAGAATTTGATCTTATTCTCCCTTTTATTCATCATTTTTATATGTCATATTCCCAGTGAGACCTTGTGAGATCTCCGCATTTTACAGCTCAGAAAAACTCTAAAAGCAGTCATACACTTGGAGATTTAATAGGTAGGTGCTTGTGTATATGGTGGCTCTCTCACACATGTGCAATGGCCAAGCATCCAGAAATCAAGGTGTTTCTTTTCTCCCCTTGCTTTTATTGTGGGGAAGGAGGAGGGAACACCATGGCATGGTACCTATTTACTTTCATCATACAAGCCAGGAAAATAATTTACCTATCTGAAATATGGCTATATTAAATATATGCAGTATAAAAATCACAGCAAGGAGGCCATGAGTCTGCCTGCCCACCCCTCCCCCAAATAAAATTCCTCTACACTACTCACTAAGCATCAGTGGCTTGGTTAGCTATTTCTAAAATTTTCTGTTTGTTCATTGGCTTTTGGCAAGATAGTCACAAACAGTAGTGTCTTAAAAATATCTAAAATGAGAAAATTGTATGCCTTTCGCTCAATATTTCTCTCCCTAAAGGATTTAAAGTGCGTTGACTTTTATGGTGTAGATCTTTGTTTCTTGTCATTTCCTGACGTTCAGCCTCTCACTGTGTAGGCCATTTGTTTCTAGGGTTCCTCAGCCTGTCTCAAGTGTACCTCTAAGAGTTTTGTACCCTTGCTGCAAAGCTGGTTTGGTACTAAACACGTATCATTTCACTTTACTCTGCAGCTCTTGTTGTAAAATAACCATTCTTGGGATAAGAAGTGACACATTGTAAGAGCAGATGTCTTATTATTCCTGTTGCGTCCTGCACTACATTATTGGTCTTTTCCTCCTCTCCTTCCTCCCCTCCACACCCCATGCATGTGCTCCCACCATGCACGTGCACACCCGTCTCCTTCCCTTCCCCATCCGATGTTCAGTGACCTCATTATAACCAGCTATGTGAGTCAGTAATGTCTTCAGTACTTGGGGGTATTGTGCCTGCTGTTTTATTCCTTGATTCTTGTTCTGTCTCTAAGAATAATACAGGTGTGGAATCCCTACCGCCACCACCCCCATCCCAGATCTCCTCAATCCTCTTATTATAATGATCTCCTTACTGACTTAATCACCTCTAGATTTCCCCCTGTCCAGTTCACCTAAGGAAGATCGACATTTCACCCCATTAGAAATGGAGCCCATCCTGCAGCATTCTGTCCTCCCTGCTTTTTACTACTGCCCAACAGAGAGTCCAGCCAGGCTGGTCATACCGTGATCACTGACATATGCCCTGTTAAGTCTTATCTGTAATAGTTCATCTGCCTAACAAGGAATTAATTTAGGTGGCTGCAACAATTTGGACCTGGGGAAAGAGGAAATAATTTAAATACTGAGCCTACTCTTCCTGTTATTCCATTGAGTGAAAAGGAGAATGAATCTGGAGTTGGTATCAGGTGTGAGCATTTCACCAAGCCAAGAGCATACACTAGAGTCGAGAGATAAGGTGTTTTTGGTGAAGCATGACTTTATATTCAAATTAACTAGTTCATTTGATGAGTTAGCCAAAGAAATCACAAACTATCAATGCTGTAGGGAAAATTGGCTGAGTTGGACTTAAAAGAACAAGAGAAAGAGTTTGCATCTCCAAAGTGGTGCCTGTCTGAGGGATTTGAATTTAAAGATAATTTTTACTATGTATGGCTTTTACCTTATTCCCTGATTTTAGAATCTAACCTTCAAATAAGGTGTAACTATTTGTTCTGATATTGTTAGCTCCTACTTACTTTCTCTCTGTAACTATACTATAATGTGCTTTAAGTGCAGGGACTATGTATGTTTTTAATCCTTTATTATATTCACTACAGAAGTAAATACAGTACAGAGCACCTAATAGAATGGCTTTTAAGTATTTATTGATGTTGGGCTTTACAGAATAGTACAGTATATTCAGTTTTACACCGTGGTGTTACATATGCATGTAGTGTAAACACTAGATTTATTCTTTCCTCCTGATACCACCGGCCACAGTGAGTTGTCTGGGCTAAAGGTTTTAACCTGGAGGTGGGATGCTGTCCAAACCTTTTAAAATTATATGCAAATTTTTGTGTGTAGTTAAATATGTATAGTTTCTTGGGAGAGCATGTGAACTTTCAGTAGGTTCTCAGAGAGTTCCAAAAAGGTAAGGTGCCTTGGACCTAGACAATGGAGGAAGCAAAGAAAGCTTTCTAAAATCAAGCTGAACTTGGAAAAATCACTAAAATGAAAATGGTAAAATGCTGTGCTGGACAGGATATTGATATGATACAATACATTGGTCAGTAAGTTTTAAAATTTAAAGTATACAGTGTTCTTTACTATATAAAGTCACATTTTAAAATTCTTACAGTTAGCTAATGTAGGCAAGAAGATGACCCTTCTCCTGTAGTAAAAGTTTGATTGTTTATGTAACATGCGTATGATGGGGTCTTTCCTAATTTGGCATAATGCTTGTGAAAATGGTGAATTGTATAGTGTAATTGCTTTATCTTAATGCCCCATTCTGTAACTTAGATTTTTTTCTTTAGGAAAATGGCTCTGGTGTCAAAAAGCAAGGAAAAAACCCTGATAATTTTATTTGAACTTGACTGTGAAGTTAGCACCGACTTTGGGTGTAACATGACTGATTCTAGTAGCCCCTGCTGCGTTTGGGAGCCGCAGGAAGAGCTGTGCATATTGAAGGTGCACAGCACAAAGCATTGCTGGTAGAAGCGTGCTCTGTTTGCAAACATTTGTTTAAGAGACCGTAATTTGAATTTATGTATTTGTAATTGTTAAATTTCCACCTGCAATTATTTTTACATTTTGAAAATTTTTCCGTTTTATTTATATCCGTCTTAATTTTATAGACCATCTTTGGGTTTGCATAAAGAAGCTTATCAAAAGTATATCAGAAAAAATTAGCACAATAATTATCGATATTAATGTTTAATGGTGCTGTCATAGAATGTTTCACAAATTGTTGATTTCTTTACATTCATGAATTTAGTGAAATATTAATAAAGCACTAGTGTTTATTATTTGTTGTGTTCCTGTTTGTTAAAATAGTGTCACTGGTTTACTCTGGGGAGTTTTTTTTTCTTCTGGGTGAACCAAAATATCCATGAAAGAACTTTAGATTTACTTTATTTCTGATGGCAGGTTGATATATAGACTTGGAATATATTAGGAGAAACATGCTAAGTTCTCATTAAGAAACTCTGTAGTGAGTTGGGAAAGAAGAACTAATGTCTTTTTTTTCATTTTTGTTTCAATTATACAGCAGATATAATTTCTACAGTAGAATTTAATCATTCTGGAGAATTACTAGCAACCGGAGATAAAGGTGGTAGAGTCGTCATCTTTCAACAGGAGCAGGAGGTAAGTATTTAAAGTTTAATATCTAAATTTCAGTTTGCTCTTGGGAATGGAGCTTATGCTGGAGAATCTCGTCAGAGGATGTTGGCAGATTTTTAAAGAAGTGTGTTTATCGAGCAGAGTATCCAATGTATAGATGGCTCTGGTTTTCTTAGCTCTGTGTGTGTGTATGTGTACGTGTGTGTGTTGTTTTAATTGTGAGAAGATTTGGTTAGAGAAAGGGGTGGGAAGTGTGGAATAAAAGATTTTAACTGGTTTTAAAAGCCTTGGCCCTCTTTTTTTTTCTTAAAATTCCATAAACTAAAATTGCTTTGACCTCTTTTCAGTGCATAGTTTGCTTTGTGTAATTGCGGGTGGGAGCGTAGTTTAAAGAAAAAGCTGCTCAATTATTTTGACATCAGTTTATACTAATACTATTACTGGGATTTAAGTATAAAGGTTTTAAATGACAGTTGCATGTATACGCATGTAACGTAATTTATAAGCTCAGTACCCCTCTTAAAGTGGAGTCGATTTGAAAATTGTTTCCTTTTCTCTTTGAAGAAAGGAATTTCTCATTGCAGAATCTGTGATTAAAGTAGGGTTTTGTTTTGTTTTGGGTACAACTTAGGCACACTTCTAAATCTGATTGACAAGATTTCTCACTAAAATTTTATGCTGAACAAAATTTGTCACAATGGATTTTCCCTTAGTCTCTCCCTCCATTTGTAGATCAAAGTTAAACCTTTATCATTTGTTTCCAAACATTCTGCCCCTGTCTATCTATAAGATATTCAAGAAGAGTTAAAAGTAATGTGGATAAAATGCAGGGTTTTACAAATAGATGTCTAAATCATAACACAGAGTTAGCTTTTAAAGGATTGTGAAATTCCTTAAATAAGCAAGAATCTAGTAATAATACTACTACTTTGCACTTCTATAGCGCCTTTGACCTGAGGATCTCAAAGTGCTATACAAACACTAATGAATTAATCCTCACAACACCCAGTGAGGTAGGTAATTTAATTTTAAAAGAAATGATTAACAGTGTCTGATTCGAAGATGCACAAACACTAAATATGTCTCCTTTTATTTATTATTATTTTTTTGGTTGGATGAAAATAAGACTCAGGCTTTTCTTGACAGAGAATGATCTTGTGGGAAGGGGGGCAAAATCAGTTTTTGTTCCTGTTTTCAAGCAGCTAAAAATGTGACCATAAGAATTTTGAAATACTTAAGAGTCGAAATGGAACCTTACAGGTCATTACCGTTTCCCTTTATTTACAAGTGAGAAAGCCAGGCTATTAAGGGATCACTTGATTTCTTCATGGCAGAGCTAACAACCAGAACCCAGAACTTCCAACATGTTATCTCTCAGTGCGCTCTAATGTCTTTCCTGTTAGGTAACCAAAATGTGAGTGTTAATTTTGTTATTCAGAAATTAGAGCTGGCTTTCCCGTAGGCATTTTCTGCCCTTACGTGTATTTTTTTTTTTTAACTGAAAATTTATGGCAGTCTACACTTTTGTTTTAAAGAAGGGTGTTTGGAGAAAAGCATTTAAAATTAAGTTTGCTTCCTAAGCACTTCCATCTTGAAGGGCTTTACATTGAGGGTTTCTGAGAGAGCCTACATTTCATATGGGGGCTTTGTGTTATTTAAAAGTGTAAGTTGTCTGTCATTCTTAACTGCATTTAAGAGTTAAAGACAAAAATTAATTATCTAGAAACTCAGATTAGTAACGTGTCTTTTGAAAATTACTTAGTGTAAATATCAGTGTATTTTTTAAGGGATAGATTAAATAACAAAGATGGTAAATTATCGGCTTTCCCTCTTGAAACTTGATCTTGTTAATATTAATCTGATGCATTTTACCTAATATATTTTCCACATTTTTAAGCCCTGTCTTATACTGGAGCTTCTAATATAATGCTGTCTTCAGGACATTCAGTGTCTATGTCGTTGATTATAAATGTATGTACCTTACATTTACATCAATACCTAACATACTTAGGTTAGATTTTATGAGTTCACAGCTATACGTCTGTAAAATAGTGTTACAGTTTAAAAACTGGAAGAGAACTTAGAGATAGTCTTTTCCTAATGTTTAGGTAAATCCTAACAGAAGTTTACATAACAAAGTTATATTGCTTAGTTTAATAGCAAAGCTCTGGGATTAGAACTTGGATCTCTAAATTTTAATCCAGCTTTTTCTAACAACCACAGCTATTATACATACATTCCAAGGTACACTGGCGCTTAACAAGTGAGCATTTCTTAGACCCTGATGATGATGCTAGCTCTCTCTGCAAAACACAATGATGTTTGAACTACAGTGTCTACAGTGTCAGGGTTCCTTGCTAAAACTCACTTGACTGGAGATTTACATATTTCCACTCACTTTTTTTATTGCCCTTAATTAAGAAGAAAAGATCATACTGTAGCAGCAGTGAACCTTGCACATCAAACTTTGACATCTTTAACCCACCTTTCTGTCTCACTTCTACCCTTCAGGTGTGGCAGGTCCCCTTCCTGTCATCCTGTCGGGCACACTTTGCTGCCTGTCCCTCTGTTTCCCAGGCAGAGAAACTGGGTGGTCAATAAACAGGGTCTTAATTCAGTTTATTTCAGCCTGAGTATATTCAGAGTATTTATTCAGAGTATATTTCAGCCTGGTGTTCCTGTAACATTTTCTGCTGTTATTTAATAGTATTTTTATAACTAACACGTTTGAATAGTTTTCTGTTTGACAGAATCTCTGTGATGGAAGCAGGGCGTGTAGGGAAATTGAGGCACAAGGGTAAATCTATTTCCATGAGGCATCATATGCATCACATGGTCAGAGTCCAAAATTTTGAGTCTAATCCAGTGTTCTTTATAGCATGTCCTGAAATAACTGACCCATCTTACTAATTTTCACAGCTTGTATATAATGGCTTTTGACAACAGAGTGGATGGTGCGATACATTCCTTCTGATAATGATAATTTGGAGGGAGATTCCATGCAGCTGTTACATTGTGGTGTTCCGTAGTTTTTAAGGGATCTTTGTTTCTATGGGTGCTCATGTTAAATGATCAGCAGTTGTTGAAGTAGTTGGTTTCCTGTTGGCTTTGGATTGCTCAGAACTTCTTCAGGTTTCTCTGAGGCTTTTTGATATACATGATAAGCTAAAGTGTTGGCGGAGGGTTGATATTTTTAAGGGACAGTTAAGGAGAAAAGTGAGCAGAGAGGTGGTTCCTTTCTGATTTCTTTCTAGATTGTTATGCAGCATTTGTTTTCTGTTTTCTATGACTGCTGGTTACTTTCTAGGATTTCTTTCTCATTTTTTTGTTCTTAATGTGGTATTCCCAAAACTCCTTAACAGAGTATAGAAGAAAGCGAAAGACTGGAATGGGACTCAAAATCAAGATGTGGTTTAACAGAATTCAGTATCGTTTATACAAAGGGCTTGGTTTAGTCTGTTGTTTAAGTGAAGGGACAGATCCTACTGTTTTAGAGTGATGTGGCACCGTTCACTTAACATAGTACTTCCTGTGTGCCAAGCAGAATAGCAGATTTAGAAACATTGGAGAGGAATGGTTGAAGGGACTAAGGCTGTAAAGCCAGGAGAAGAAGAGACTACGAAGAGTCTTGTAACTTAGGGATTCATGTGGAAGAAGAGGTTAGTTTATTTTGTGTGTGGAAATAAGTACACAAGAATTGGATGCCCATCTGTCAGGAATATTGTGGAAAGAATATGAGAAGTTCAAGAAAATACTACCACTGTGGTTTCTTCCAAATCAAAATATCTATAAAATAAGCTTCCTTTTCTAAGCTACCAGGCTTTAACTGCCTTCATTTTTCATTCAATTTTTAAATCTAAGGTTGTGCTTTCAGAGTACAAAATGTTAGAATCACCTAAAAATGCACCTAACCACCTAAAAATTTTAACCAAAATGTTAAAATGCAGATTCCTAGATTGCACTTCAAAACCACCAAATCAGAATTTCTGGAAGCCAGAGACACCATCACTTTTCATTCATTCATTCATTCATTTATTTATTTATTAATTATAAACTCCTTTGGGGACTTAACCTGATAGAAAATTAAAATTAAAATTGACTGTATTCCAATACCAGGATAATGATAAAAGCTCCAAAATACAGCTTCAAGTTTATCTTATCTAAAAATATGTTTAAACCGTTTTTCCAAGATAGATCATGCATATAGAAAAATGCATAGAATTATATGTGTACAGTTCTATGAATTTTCACAACAAATACATTTGTGTAACTATCATCTGGGTCAAGAAATGGGATATTACGGGCACTCCAGAAGCCTCTCTATCCTGTCACTACTACCCCCCTATCCCGAACTAACTGTGAACTTGTTTTGCCTGTTTTGAACTTTATATGTATATGGTGTGTTCATAGAAATTAAGGGCTAAAATTTATAGGGTTTGCAGGGCTTCTTAACCCTTTCTGTGATGTAGCTTCCTTCAGTAGCCTGGTAAAGTCTGTGGACTTTTCAAGAATGTTTTAATTGCATAAAATACATAGGATTGTGAAGGAAACTATTGAAATATATTTTTCAATTTATTAAAAACACTTATTTTTGAGCAGTATGTGCTTTTTTGTGACTAACAGCTGAAGTGTGATTTTAAAATATGTCATTTCTATAGTGACAAAGTCATGGTATTGCTAATATTGTGGCCTGCTGCTACATCCATAATTGAAAGAAATGCTGAATTTCAGCTAGAGATTAGTAAAAATAACATGTAAATTTCTACCACATCCAAGTTTATAAAATCCCATGGACCCTTGGGAGTTGAGTAGTCTGTGGGCCCCAAATTTGTAACCTCTGGTAATGCAATCTCTTTTTACCAATAAAGAAACTGGGGGGCTCAGACAGCAGGTTTACTCGTGGAAAGTCATACAGTTAACAAAGAAGTGAACCCTTGCTCTAGAACCCTTATATCCCGATTCCCTGTCCATTGCTTTTCCCATTCTGACATGGGTATAGCAACAACAGTTTATATTGCAGACCCTCTGCCAAGCTCCCTAAATCTTATTAATCTTCACAGTAAAATAACGAAGATGTTATGCACACTTACTATGTCTCAATTTATTACAGATTTATAAATGAATTGAGATTTAGCGAAGATAAATGTCTTCTCTAAGATCACACAGCTAGTCAAGTGGGTAAAAAAAAAAAGCTAATCCTGTATAAATTGGGATGAATATCCACAATGAAAAAAAATCTTACTCCTCTAAGTAATGAGCTTAAGTGGTATAAATCACACAAGAAAATCAGTTTCATTAACTTTATAGTAATGAGGAAAGTACTTGATCATCAGACTTTTTAATAGTAGCCATTAAGGTATGATGTTTTTCTCTGTAGAGGCTTAGAGAGGGAAAAGTTGGAATGAGTTTGAAAACCCTGAGAGTTTAAAGACCTGGGTTCTAGTCCTCATTTGTATTTATTCATTCATCCAGCCACCCCTCTTGTTCAGCCATCTATTATCCAGATTTCTAGTTTCAGTTTACCTCTTAATATTCCCAGTAATTAAAATTATTTGCTCTATGCCCCGCTCTTATTCTGTGTCATGGTTTAGAAATAAATTATTCTGGGTAGTTAGATAATCTGAATAATAGCACATTAACTATTTTAGATTTTATAACATTTTAAAGCGTTACAGTTAACCCTTGAACTACATGGGTTTAATCCCTATATAATTTATGGTCAGCCCTCCACATCTGCTGATTTGTGGTACTGTCATTTTTACTATTGAAAAATATCCATGTAAGAGTGGTCCTGCACAGTTCAAACCCGCGTTGTTCAAGGATCAACTGTATATTAATTGTAACTTAACACATTTTCTTTAAATTTTATTTGAATATCATAGGTAAAGAATAATACCACTTGATTTGATTTTCTAATTGATTGAACCAGGTATCCTTTTTATCTCTCCCACTATGTTGTAGTTTTGTAAACAGGAAATTATGACTGATATTCTTCTAGATTACATATTGTTTAGCATAGTACATAATAAGAGCTCAGTGAATGAGCATTAGCTTATTACTATTGGATATAATTTAATAGGATCCTGTAAAATCTTCAAGTATTTCAACTACCATCACTGTGATCAGCTTGGAAAAAGTTAGAAATTTTTTTGTTTGTTTTATGTTTACCCCATCTTGTATTTTGCTTTATTCTAGAAAATTCCCCTAGGTTGCTGAATGCATTGATAATGGTTTGTTATCTGATATGAATTGATTTTGTTTTGTACCATTTCTGTCACTGTCCCTGAATTGCTGTTTCACAAAACTCAAAAACTCTTTAAACTAACTGTAGGTGACCCTTGAATAACACAGGTTCGAACTGCGTGGGCCCACTTACACATGGATTATTTTCAATAGTAAATACTGCAGTACTACAGGATTCATGGTTGGTTGAATCCACAGCTGTGGAGCCACAATACAGAGGGCCAAGTCCGAGCTATATGTGGACTTACCACTGCTCAGAGAGACTTGGCACCCATAACCCCCATGTTGTTCAAGGGTCAACTATATTTTGAAATATAAAACAAATGGTTGTCTCTAACAAGTAATAGGATTAAAGGAGCATTAAAAAACAGTAACTAAGTTTTCGTAGTGTTCTATTTGGAAACTTAAAAAATGTCCATTTTTTTTTCTCTCATTTTTATGTGATCAGAGGAAAATACAGTTAATGTTTTCTAAAATTTTTTACGTTTTGGTCTAGGAGCAAAGTAAATATTTTCTGTGTTTTCACAGTTTCATTTAAGGCAGAGGAAGTTAGTAAAAACACAAGGCAGTTTTTTATATATTTAGAATTAATTAGCTGTTATAGAACGTCAAGTGATGTTACTTCAAAGAAGTCATTTTTAACTCTTGATTATTCTTAATATGATTATCGTGGAAAATATGAAAACTGTGTATCATTTCCACAAAGAATAAGATAAAAATCCAAAATCATCCCATCACATGAATAAAGATCAATTTATGTATCTGTGTTTATTCTGGGGCTCTATTTTGTTTTGTAGAAAAAGTATCATGTTGTATGTATCATTCTGTAACTTTTTTTTTTTTAATTTTACTTATTTATTTATTTATTTATTTTTGGCTGTGTTGGGTCTTCGTTTCTGTGCGAGGGCTTTCTCTAGTTGCAGCAAGCGGGGGCCACTCTTCACCGCGGTGCGCGGGCCTCTCACTATCGCGGCCTCTCTTGTTGCGGAGCACAGGCTCCAGACGCGCAGGCTCAGTAATTGTGGCTCACGGGCCTAGTTGCTCCGAGGCATGTGGGATCTTCCCAGACCAGGGCTCGAACCCCTGTCCCCCGCATTAGCGGGCAGATTCTCAACCACTGCGCCACCAGGG
Organism: Balaenoptera borealis; assembly: GCF_965194805.1. Taxonomy (NCBI): domain Eukaryota; kingdom Metazoa; phylum Chordata; class Mammalia; order Artiodactyla; family Balaenopteridae; genus Balaenoptera; species Balaenoptera borealis. Next base: position 12,268,255 of record NC_138865.1, on the reverse strand, counting down.
AAGCCCCTGTAACTTCTAACGTTTTCTCCGATTAATCTCAGTCTCAGTCAGGGAAGTGAAGAGACTATTGCAAACCCTGAGTGGAAAGAAATGCATGTGTCATTTGGAAGAACATAGTCTGTCTTTATAACTTAAATGACACAGTTTAACAAACATGTACCTTGTGGGATCTGCAGAATGTATTAGCAAGGAAGCATTGCACATAAATTAACATGGTTGAGAAACGTTGATCTCCATATGAATTTAATTGGCTCTATAGCATTTCATAATTTACTTGACTTAGGCTGTTTATGCATTAAGTTGTTCATACATCTTTGCATACATTGTTTTTCATTAGGTTATACTTTGAAGTGGAATTGTTGAGTACCTTTTTAAGGCTTTCAATAAGTATGGACAAATTATCCTCCAGAAAAGCTGTGTAAATTTATACTTCTCCCAGTAGTGTATGACTTTGTCCATATTCTCATCATTAAAACTGTGGTCATTATCATGTTTTTTTTATTCTTCATCAGTTTAAAGGCAAAACATTATTCCTTAATTTTGAATACTAATGATGATGAGTAGTTATACATATATTTGCTGATCATATTTTAGGTAAATGACCTTTTCATCTTTCAGAGGAGGGTGTTAACATTTTTCCTAATTATTTTTAAGGACCTTTTACACATGAAAGATAGTAACTGTTGTCTTAAGATGCACTTTTCTCCCCAGTATACTGGTTTTTAACCTTTAAATATTCCTACCTAGTCAGACAGATGTCCACCTTTCTCTGCTCTTTGCTTTCATTTTTATACTTAGCTCTTTTTCACTTCAGAATTATATAGAAATTTGCCATTGTACTTTCTTTTGGCTGCCTTTATTTACTTTTAAATATTTAATTATTCCCTCTGGAATTTATTTTTGTGTAAGAAATGAAGTTCTGATTCTCTTTCCAAATGTTTGTTTGGCTCAAACATCATTGGATTTTACTGCTGTTTTATATTCTGTTTTGGTTTGTTTGAACCTCAGGGGCATACTTGAGTTCATGACACTACTATTATAGATCATGGCGAGGCCCTTTCTTTAAGTAAACAAACACGTGCATGCACGTGTGTAGTCACACGTACATTAACTTTTATTTGCATAATGTGCTGCCATTCTCCCATGCACCTCTCCCTTCATAGATAACCATTTGAATGTGTTCTTATAATTTGTATTTTGTTATTGTGTGCTGTTATTTAATTGTGGCAAAATATCATGTAACATTCAACCTCCCAACAATTTCCATGTGTACAATACAGTTTTAACCACATATACATTGTTATGCAACAGAACCCCCCAGTTCTGCATAACTGAAACTCTACCTACTGAACAGCAACTTCCTTCTTCCTCCCTCCACTCCCCGGCAGCCACCATTCTCCTTTCTGTTTCTACGAGGTTGACTACTTTAGATACCCCGTATAAGTGGAATTATGCAGTACTTGTCATTTTTGACTGGCTTATTTCACTTGGCATAATGTCCTTAAGGTTCATCCATGTTGTAGCCTATGACAGGAGTTCCTTTTTTTTAAAGGCTGAATAATATTCCATTAAATGTGTATTATACACACACACACTCCACATTTTCTTTATTCATTTAGCAGTCGATGGACATTTAGGTTGTTTCCACTTCTTAGCTATTGTGAATAATCTCATTTGATATTCTGTTTTCAATTATTTTGGATATATACCAGATTGCTGGATCATATGGTAGTTCTTTTTTTTTTTCCCCCCATCTGTGCCTCGTGGTATGCAGGATCTTAGTTCCCTGACAGGGGATCAAACCTGTGCCCCCTGCAGTGGAAGCGTGGAGTCTTAACCACTGGAACGCTAGGGAAGTCCCCCTTTTTTAAAAAAAATTAATTAATTTATTTTTGGCTGCATTGGGTCTTTGTTGCTGCACGCGGGCTTTCTCTACTTGCGGCGAGCGGGGGCTACTCTTTGTTGCGCTGCGCAGGCGTCTCATCGCAGTGGCTTCTCTTGTTGCGGAGCACGGGCTCTAGGCGCACAGGCTTCAGTAGTTGTGGCACGTAGGCTCAGTAGTTGTGGTGCACGGGCTTAGTTGCTCCGCAGCATGTGGGATCTTCCCGGACCAGCGCTCGAACCCATGTCCCCTGCATTGGCAGGCGGATTCTTAACCACTGCGTCACCAGAGAAACCCTATTTTTTATTTTTTTGAGGAACGCCCATACAGTTTTCAAAGTGGCTGCACAGTTTGTATGCTGCATTTTTTAAAAAGCTCTATTGAAAGATACACAGAAAAGTGCACAGAACACTAGTGGATTATCACACACAGAACTTCCCATCCTTCCTTTAACCCTTCTCATTCCCCTTCCCAGTCATTCCTTTCTCTTTCCTCCCCTTGTAAGCCTGTCTTCTAACACTTAGTTTGGCTTGTAGTTATAGAACTTTTTATAAATGGAATCTACAGTAAGTATTTTATGTCTGGCCTTTTTGCTCAGTTTATGTTCGTGTAATAATTTGCTCACTTTCATTGCTATATAATGTTCTTTTGTAAAACTGTACCACAATTTGTCCATTCTGTTATAAATAGATGCAGACATTTTGGTTGTTTCAGTTCATGGATTAATAATGCTGCTGTGAACATTCTTGATCACATTTTCTGGTGCACATTGTCATGCTTGAAATTATCATGTCATGGGGGTAGGCATTTAGTTTTAGTAGACAACACAGTAAAAAGTGGTTCTGCCAATTTTATTCTCATGAACAATATATGAGAATTCTGGCTGTTCCACATCTTTGCCAATGTTCTGTATTGTCAGTAATTTTAAAATTTAAATATTTGGAGGTTATGAGGGTATCTTATGGTGGGTTTTTTTTTTTTTTTTTTTAATGAGCAAGTGTTTTTCAGGTCATCTTTTTTTTTTTTTTTTTTTTTTATTTATTTTTGGCTGTGTTGGGTCTTCGTTTCTGTGCGAGGGCTTTCTCTAGTTGCAGTGAGCGGGGGCCACTCTTCATCGCGGTCTGCGGGCCTCTCACTATCGTGGTCTCTCTTGTTGTGGAGCACAGGCTCCAGACGCTCAGGCTCCAGACGCTCAGGCTCAGTAGTTGTGGCTCACAGGCTTAGTTGCTCCGCGGCATGTGGGATCTTCCCAGACCAGGGCTCAAACCCATGTCCCCTGCATTGGCAGGCAGATTCTCAACCACTGCGCCACGAGGGAAGCCCTTATGGTGGTTTTAATTTGTACTTTCTTGATTAACGCCAAGGTTCAGCATCTTTTTTTTTTTTTTTTTTTTAATTCTTATTTATTTATTTATTTTTATTTTTGGCTGTGTTGGGTCTTCGTTTCTGTGCGAGGGCTTTCTCTAGTTTTGGCAAGCGGGGGCCACTCTTAATCGCGGTGCGCAGGCCTCTCACTATCGCGGCCTCTCCTGCTGCGGAGCACAGGCTCCAGACGCGCAGGCTCAGTAGTTGTGGCTCACGGGCCTAGTTGCTCCGCGGCATGTGGGATCTTCCCAGACCAGGGCTCGAACCCATGTCTCCTGCATTGGCAGGCAGATTCTCAACCACTGCGCCACCAGGAAAGCCCTCAGCATCTTTTTATGTGTTTATTGGCCATTGGATATCATCTTTTGTGAAGTGCCTACTAAAATCTCTTGCACTTGTTTTCTGCTGGGTTGTCTGTCATTTTTCTTATTGATTTGTGGGCTTTTTGCACTTTTTGAATATATGAACCCTTTGTCAGTTGTATTTGTTGGAAGTATCTTTCTTCCATTCTGTGACTTACCTTTTCATTTTTTCTAAATGGTATCTTTTGACAAATAGAGGTTATTAATGTTAATATAATTCAGTTTATCAATGTTTTCTCTAGACTTAACTGCTTTTTCTGTCCTGTATAAGAAATACTTCTCTACCCCAAGGTCCAGGAAGATATACATTTCTGTTATCTTTTAGATCTGTGCTCTCTAGTATGGTAGTTAGTAGATCCCTGTGGCTATTTAAATTTTAATTAATTAAAATTAAGTAAAATTTAAAGTTCACTTCCTTAGTCACAGTAGCTACATTTCAGGTGCTCAGTAACCACATGTGGCTGGTGGCTACCATATTGGACAGCACAGATACAGACTATTTGCAGAAAGCTCTCTTGGACAGTGTTGTACTAGACATATTCACATTTATATTTCTGATTCACCTGGAATCAGTTTACATGAGTGGCTTGAGGTGTAGTAGGGGTCAGGGTTTGTTTTATTATATATGAATAGCCAGTTAACCAAAAACTATTTAGTGAGAAGACCATCCTGGCTCAGCAGTGCCACTTTTGTCCAAATTCAGGCCTGTTTCTGGGCCATCTGTTCTCTTCCATTGGTATATTTGTCAGTTCTCGTGTGAGTAGCACACTGTCTTCATTGTGGCTTTAAAACTTGGTCATGATACAGCATCCTTTATGTATTTGTGGCTTCTGTTTGTGTCCATGTCGAAGTATGTGATTTTGTTTTTGTGGACTGTGTTTTTTAATGTATGTGAAGAATACTATGTCTTGTACCTCATTCTGTGCCCTACTTTATCACTAAGAGCTGTGTTTTCCAGAACCTTCTGTCTTGCTGTGTGTGCATCTAACCCATTCTTCCTAATTTCTGCACCATACTCCCTTTGCCATGTTAATTCCAGCTTCCCTTTACCATACTAGTGCCACCTTTTATTCATTCTTTTTGCTTTTATTTTTGTTCATATAGAAAATTTTTATTGAATGCCTGTTATATGCCAGATACTATTACATGTGTTGGGATGAAGCGTTTCTAAATTCATTAAGAAGATTTCACATAAATTGTGTGGTTAAGAAAATAGATTCTGGAAAGCTGTACAAGAAAAACCCAAATATGAGGCATTCTGGAATGTATCATGATTCTCTCTGATTGTAGGAGAGTTTTTAAAACAAAAATAAAATAGCCTTCTTTGACTTTGATGCGTTCTTGTTCGAGTGGCACAGTGTTGAGGACATGGGATTATGTTCCTTTTTTTTGTTTGCTCAGTGTACTTAGTGCATGCAGAGAACAGCGCTGTTGTGACCATTATAATGTAAACATCCCTCCCCATGTTTTAGGGAAAATCCCACTGTCTGCTAGGGTCCGGCTCTCTGTAGTTCGTTAAGTCGGTCATTGTTTTATGGCATCTGTTTTATGACATCTTTCATTTGTTACTGCTGCTGTCATCTCTGCTGTTATTTTTTTGTTCTTATCCATTGTCTTTAAAAATTCACTGTAATTTTAGCAGTTTCAGGAGAGAGTGCACATGCCTCATGTATCTTTAACTTGTCAGCTGTAACTTTCTCCTTGTGTGTGTGTGGGGTGTGTGTGTGTGTGTGTGTGTATACATATATATATATGTATAAATATATATATATATATGTATATATATATATATTTTTTTCCCTGTCAGAAAGAAACAGTGCTTCTTGGCAATCCATTGAGACGGCCAAACACCTCCAATGATTTTGTTTCTGAATCATGTAATAGATCATGTTTAGACCCATGTAGTTATTCTTGAGTCTTAAGGATGATGTTATTTTTCTGTTGTAGAAACTATTTTTATATGGTTGTGCTTTTCTTTTCCTTATCATCAAATACAGCATGACCCTGATAGACCTAGTTTCTGCATATACCTTGGCCCTGCTTACCTTGGCTCTTTGTTTTGCTTATCTGAATTATATGGACGTTAATTTCTACTTTTGACTAAAGTTTCACACACAAGTTACCGGAAGGCAGAGATTCTGTGTTATTAAATTTCTCTATACCTCTGGGACCTAGTGTACATAGTATTGTAGTCTCTTGCTTAAGTTAAAACACTTATTGTAGCTTTTTTTGGAGAGTAACATGACAAACGTTTAGAAACTGAGTAACTTTCAATGGAAGACTTATGGAATTTCTTCTGGTGAGATATTAGCGTGTACACATTACATGGGTTAGGTTATCAGATTTGGTGTAAGAGTATGGTAACGAGACCAAGGTTCTGAGTTTGACTTTTACCCTTTCCATATCCCCAGTGTGGATTATGTTCTATGGTATGCTTTGCATTCTCAGTATTGGCAAAGCCACTCAGTAATAATTGATACTACTGTCAGAGGACCCACACACAACTGTAACCATGAATGATCAATCCGGGTAATCAAGCTACTGGAAAAAAACAACCCAAAACATACACTTACAAGATGATGATTCAATAAAGTTTTCTTTTTATAAGGAGAAATAATAATAATGACTAACAGGTCATTCTTATTATCAAGTAATCTTAAACATTTCATTTGCTAATTCACTTTTACTTAAAATAGTTGATTATAAATAATATCTTTCTTTTAAACTATTTTTCCATTGGTTTTTTGAACTAGACATTTAATGTCTTTAGTGGAAAGGTTTTTGATTATGTGATGATGGATTAAAAGGTAAAATCCTGAACATGGTTGTAATTCTCATTTTTGCTAAGGTCGTGTTAACTGAAGAAGTTCACAGGTAGTCTCTTTATCCAATAGCTTAAATTATATTCACTCACACTGATACTAAGTGAAATAAATCGTTGGTGCGTGCTAGGCTCATAATATAAGAAAGACAATTCAAGGAGGGTACACAGTTGTTGATGGGGTGAGGCCTGCTGGGTATTGCTGAATGTGGGCTCGGTGGGTAATAGAGCCCTGTAACTGTGGTCTTGGGTGGGGGAGGTCGGGGTCAGATGTGCTGTTGCATTTATGAGAGCCCCTCTCTTAAAGAGTTTTTCAGCAGTGAAATGACCTAGAGGCAGGCATGAGAAAGGGAAAGGAAGAGGACAATACATCACGTTCAGTAACGGATAGAGAACTGATCCTTAAGACAGTGGGCAGAGAAAGAAGGTGTGCCTCAGCCAGCTGTTCCTGATGAGCTTTTCTTATTTAATCTTTACTTTTTGTTACGTATGCTTAGTAGTCCTCTGTACTATGTCATATATAATGGTAAAGTAATCAGCAGAATGATCCGTATTTTAATAACACTTTTCCTCATGAATTGGGCCTAATTATTAGGCTTTATTTAGCTTTTCCTTTTTTTTCTTTTAAGCATTTGTATTTATTCCTTGAAAGCCTTTAAATATAAAAAACAATATAATTGTATATAACATTCAGGATCTGTTGGAATTGACTATATGTTTGATTAATTTGAAATATTTCTCAACTGGTCCAAATATTTTTGTTTCCATTTTAGAACAAAATCCAGTCTCATAGCAGAGGAGAATATAATGTTTACAGCACCTTTCAGAGCCATGAACCAGAGTTTGACTACTTGAAAAGTTTAGAAATAGAAGAAAAGATCAACAAAATTAGGTGGTTACCCCAGAAAAATGCTGCTCAGTTTTTATTGTCTACCAATGGTAAGTGTAAATTTTTTCTTTTCATGTGCCCACTGTGTACACATATCCTGTAGGATGCTTTCCCCTTTTCAAAGAGGAGTAGTTGTTAAGAGATCTCCGCAAATAGACATTTGGAAATATTTTTTCCCCATATAGAATGTAAACTCTTCTATTTTGTCTTCCCTTTTTTATTGTCTTTTAGTTTTTAAATTCTATGAAAGAGATCCTCACGTGTCCACTTCTTTTAGTCCACACGGTTTGTAGTGAAAAGAATGAGCTTTACCACTGGGTTTGGGTCAGATCCTGTTTCTGCCACTTCTTGGCTTAGTCACCTTGGGCAGCTTACTAACACTGAATCAAGTTTCCCTCATCTGCAAACTGGAGATGGTAATATCTGTGTTACAGTACGGTTGTGAGGAGTAAATGTGATGACTCCTAGTGTACATAGTGAGTGCTCAGTAAATATTGATTTCCTTTCCTCTTCCTTTTTAAGTGTGCCTAACTCTCCAAAGAGTATTTCAAACTGTAAATACAAAACACTCTGTCAAAGGATGGCCCCCATTCCAGGATACTCTCTAGGAGAGCGCTCTTCCTACTTGATTCTCATCCAAGAAGGACACAAACCGGAGTTGACTCATTGCCTTCTTCCCAGCGAGCGTTATGGCTGTAAGAAGATGCTTCTTACACTGTTTTGTTTATTCAGGAAACGTTATTAAGTGAGGTTTAGAATTGTATAATCACTCTACCAGAATTTAAAGTCCTTTATGACAGGTTAAGAAGTGGGTCATTTCTTTTGTTCTTCTAAATTTTTTTCACATGAGTTGTTGTGACCTGGTTTATCCCTGTGGATTTGAGTCTAAAGAGAAGCATTAGAGTGATTGAGGGGTACGTCCAGGTGTTCTGGGTAGCCATAGTCTGTAAAAATTTAGATTAAAAGTTTTTTGAGGCTGGCACAAGGATTGGGGAAAACCTCTCATTTTCTCATCCCCTCGGTGTTAATAAAATCAGATTTTAGCACCTAGACCTCACCATTCTTTAGCACTTGCAGAATGTAAACTCAAGTGACTTCGGGGGTGACCCAGTAGACAGTATTAAGTGCTGCCCTCATCCACCTTAGGCCTTATCACCCATTGTATCCAGTTATTGGAAATGCATTCCCCAGAATAATGCCACTAGCTGACAACATAAATGTTTGCTTCCTCTTAGATGCCGATTTTTCTGATTGTCAAAGCTCTCCCTAACAAGTCCATTGAAATCTGTACCATCTACCCCCTCTCTTTTTACATAAACTGCATTCCCCTCTCTTCTTACTGAAAGAAAAATAAATAGAAATAATGATTTAAAGCTTGTAACTTAGAGCATCCTAGATGAAGGGTATATGTTTACTCATGTCACATGTTGGCTTCTAATCTTGGTTCAGTTTTAATTTACATAGGTAACTAAGTTATTTCAAATAGCACTTCAGATACTGCTCTTTGACACAAATAATATGTAATTACACCATTTACGTAGTTTCTACTTTGGAAGTAAATGTCCCAGGAAGTGTGTTTGCTCTTAGTAATTTTGGCGGTTCACTTTTTTAAATAATTAATTAATTCATTTATTTTTGGCTGCATTGGGTCTTCGTTGCTGTACATGGGCTTTCTCTAGTTGCGGCGAGCAGGGGCTACTCTTCATTGCAGTGTGCGGGCTTCTCATTGCGGTGGCTTCTCTTGTTGCAGAGCATGGGCTCTAGACACGCAGGCTCAGTAGTTGTGGCTCACGGGCTTAGTTGCTCCGTGGCATGTGGGATCTTCCTGGACCAGGGCTCGAACCCGTGTCCCCTGCACTGGCAGGCGGATTCTTAACCTCTGCGCCACCAGGGAAGTCCCAGTTCACTTCTTATAGGCTAAATCATTTTACTTTTTATAGAGGGGAATTTTTAAAGTACAAGCTGAAACAGAATAATGAAGCCCCATATTCCCAACACCCAGCTTCAACAGTTCTCAGTTCATCACTAGTTGTGTTTCTCAGGTACTTCTCCCCCTCCTTCTCAGTATTATTTGGAAGCAAATCCCATTTCAGTTCACTTATGGATTAAATCTTAAATCTCTTTCAGTTCTTATTTATATCCACACGTGTCTTCCATGCAGGTTTCCATGTGCTCCTCTGTGATTTGAGATAAGGCATCATTTAACCAGACGAGCCTTTCTAGACACTAAAACTCTACAAAAGTTCAGTGGAAGGAGAAACCACTGGAAATTGCAGTGGTTGGGTCAGGGGTTATGTAAATCTATGTAATATTTTTCTGTGTACAGAATCAACAGCGTTTCCCAAATAGGATTACTGTGTAAATTTGAAAAATCATTGATTAATAATACAAATTATTTTAAAGGACACTACACAATGCATTGTAGGTTTTTGTCTTTTTGTTGTTAATGAATACTAAGTAAAATACAAATTTTGGGGTGGGGGCTGTATTTTTTGTGCTAAAAATAGAGTCCATTGTGGAAGGCTAGAACAAGTATGGACATTTTACAAACTGCTCTACCTGGTATGGTGAGATAGGAAAAAGGATGAGAGGAATAGGACTTAAAAATCTGTATCTGAAAAGCTTTATTCTTTCAAAAGAGAGAAAGCAAATATGGAAAAATGTCAACTTCTGTTAAATCTGAGCAGTATCTTTCTGTTATTTTGTATAGTTTTCTCTCTGAGATAGAGCATAATAGTACCTTTTCCCCCCACACGTAATGGGTCTTTATAGTCACAAAAAGATTAGAAACTACTGGGGAGAGCGGTGGAAAATAGGACCAAACGTTCCAGCTTTGAATAACCAAAATTAATCTTACTTTCATCTTTGTATTGGCTTTCCACGATCATCACAAACTGTTCAGTGTTTCCCAGATTGTTTATACTTAAGTAACTTCATAGTCACCTTCTTATAACTTTATTCACTTAATGTTTCTTCAAGTGGTTTCATTCTCTTTCTCTTTAACCTTCTTTTGCCTTTCTCTGAATTCTCCTCAGTTTCTCTACATTGCAAAAACATCCGACTCTAATCTGCTGACCCTGGGTCTTTGAATATATGAATAATACAAAGTTCACTTGTAAACAGGTTGTGTTTTAACAGCTTATTACTAAGAAGCTTTTTGGATTTTATATAAAAGCTACATACCCACAAAGGAGAGTTGGTAGCATGGATTTCCCTGTTCTGACCCTCTGTGGTGAGGGGAGCACCGGGATTTGGACTTGGGGAACGCTTGTTTAGTTATCAGTGCTCACAGTGGAGGGAAACACTGGAGAGCAGTGGTTCTTAACTTTTTGGAAGCAACAGTTCTCTTTGAGGAATCTAATAATCCCCTTCACAGAAAACGAGTATATTCACATAATCTTGCATGCAGTTTTATGGAATTTGATTATTCTCATGTACCTCCAACTATGGACCAAAAACTCCAGATAAAAAGGTCACTACTGTAGAGCATAAGAATTTTGATTTTTTAAAAATTCCTGACCTGCCTTGTTCCCAGGCACCGCACTAAAATTGTGTAGTACTTCTGGATCCTTTGTTTATGCCATTAAAAGTTTTAAAAAGTCTCTTAAGTTACAAATTTTATCACTTTAAAATTTTTGTTTTGAAGTTTAATTTGTTTTAAAAATCTGTTTACCCAAGTTTTTTTCTTTCTTTTTTCTTTTTTTTTTTTAGAATTTTATTCCTATAACACTACTAGGAACCACAAACACTGATTATGTCTTATTTGAAATGTTTGATAAGTATATCATGATTTCTTTATTTGGATCTTTAGTAAGGATGAAAAATTTGAACAGGCCATAAGATAATCATGGGGGTGTGTATGTGCGGGGGGGGGTGTTCATCCTTATCATATTTAGATGATAATTTCTCCCGAAATGTAGAATTCAGGCCTTGGCTCATTTATATTACAGATTTGGGGACAGGTTAAATATTCTAAAATATATCACTCTTTACCTAAATTATATAAATATATATAAACTAAATAGCACATAGAAAACACATATAACTTAACTGCAATATAACTGAAAAACAAGATTACAGAGGGTTCAGGTGAAATACTAGGTTACAAGTTAGTGAAGTGAGCAGTTTTTCTCTGTGTGTACTTCATCTCTGCAAAGGGCACCCACAGGGGCAGCTTAGCATGCTCTTCTGCACCAGGCAGAGAGGGGTGGCCAGGCTGGAGGAGCCCCTGCTACCTCTCTGTGACAGAGTTCTACGGTGCCTTTTATGCACTGCTTTTTCCGATTGTGTTATACCCATTTGCTTAGAAGGGCCATTAAGAATGTGATACTTTTATAAGTGTAGTTTCAGGATTGTAACACAAAGTATAATATTAAATAAACGTGCTTGAGTCCATAGTGATACAAATGGTTGACTGAATAAATAAAAAGTGGGGAGAAGGAACGCTTGTTACAAATAATATGTGGACGGATATTCCTCCGTGCAGGAACTGTAACTGCGTTGTCCTTTTTTTTTTTTTTTTAAATTAATTAATTAATTTATTTTTGGCTGTGTTGGGTCTTCGTTTCTGTGCGAGGGCTTTCTCTAGTTGCGGCAAGCGGGGGCCACTCTTCATCGCGATGCACGGGCCTCTCACTATCGTGGCCTCTCGTTGCGGAGCACAGGCTCCAGACGCGCAGGCTCAGTAGTTGTGGCTCACGGGCCCAGTTGCTCCGCGGCATGTGGGATCCTCCCAGACCAGGGCTCGAACCCGTGTCCCCTGCATTGGCAGGTGGATTCTCAACCACTGCGCCACCAGGGAAGCCCCTGCGTTGTCCTTTTAAGTGTAGACTGGACTTAGTGAGTCACTTCCAAAGAACAGAGTATGGCGGGGGGGGGGGGGAGGAGAGAAACCTGGCAGTTACTGCCTTAACCAAGTGATCACATCTAACATCACCAGCGGAAAAGTCACGTTGGTACTATGTATACACTCGCTTCGTCTCTGGGCTCTTCCTAAAAACCCATGATCCCAGTCTGATCATGAGGAAAGAGCAGACATATCCAGTTCAGGGACATTCTACACAATACCTCACCACTGCTTCTCAGAACTGTCAGGATGAAGAAAACTAAGGAAAGTCTGAGAAATTGGTAAAGTCAGAGAGACTAAGGAAGCTTGACAACTAATACGGTGTTATTTGGATCCTGGAACAGGAAAAAGGCATTAGTGGAAAACCTGGTGAAATCAGAGTCAAGTCTGGAGTTTAGTTCATGGTAATGTAGAATGTTAATTTCTTAGTTTTAACAAATGTACTGAGGTTGCATATAAGATGCTGACATTAGAAAAAACTGGGTGAAGGGTATATGGAAACACTCTTTGCAACTTCTCTGTAACTCTAAACTTACTTCAAAATTAAAGCTTGTTTTTAAAAACACTATATATTCTCTTTTTTCTTTTAACATTCATTCATTCATTCATTTACGGCTGCGTTGGGTCTTTGTTGCTGCGCGTGGGCTTTTTCTCTAGTTGCGGTGCGAGGTCTTCTAATTGCAGCGGCTTCTCTTGTTGTGGAGCACGGGCTCTAGGTGCGCGGGCTTCAGTATTTGTGGCACACGGGCATAGTTGCTCCATAGCATGTGGGATCTTCCCAGACCAGGGATCGAAGGACTTGGGGACGTATGCTTTTAATTGGTAAATTATTTTCAGGCCCTGTTACTTACTTGAATTGCATCCCTAATGCAACAGAGGAAAAGAAAGATTTTAAAAACAGATCCTTCCAGACCCATGAAGAAATTTATGGAGTGTTTGATAGCATCTGCTAGGAAGTGTGGGACCAAGGGAGATAGATATTCTTTATGATATTTTTATTCTAAATAGTAGGCTATTTTAATGACTCTGTGTAAAAATTAAATATTAAGCATTATATATGTATATGTTTGTATATATGTATAGACATATATGTGTTTATATGTACATAAATATACAATTTTTTCCCTCTAGCTTTAATTATTTTTGAAGGATAAGGACCTGGCTCTGACTTGATTTTAATATCAAATGGAATTTTACGAGTGCCATTAACATAAATGTGCGATTTCTGTACTGTTTTTCTATGTATGGATGTTTTTATTCATCTGGTGGTAGGAAATTTGTTTTCTATTAAGTCAGATCAGGGATTTTATTCTTGGGATACGAAATGGTGTGTTTAAATATATCTTAAAGTGTTCTTCTTCTATCAGTTTTAATCTTTTTTTTGAGGACTTTCTTTATTTTCTCCCCAGATAAAACAATAAAATTATGGAAAATCAGTGAAAGGGACAAAAGACCAGAAGGGTATAACTTGAAAGAGGAAGATGGAAGGTATAGAGATCCTACTACAGTCACTACACTACGTGTAAGTACATTTAAAAAAAAAAAAAAAGGTTCTAATTCTGATGAATAGTGTTTTGTATTCCTGTTATATATTATAGATTCTCAGCAGAACATGAATAGGAATAATTACAGTCTGCTTCTTCCCAAGATTCGGTAACCAGATAGAACATTAATAACTCAAATTTTAAACAGACCCTGATCTACAGAGAGGTTTCACTGTGGTCAGGGGCTGAACCAGGACTCAGCACAAGCCTGTGTTTTATACTGTGCCACCATACTCTCTTTTGCTCTCATGGTTTGTCAGCTGTTAGAAGGTTAAGTTTCAAGGTTAACTTTCTTTGGAGATCAAAAAAGTAGAAATGGACTAAATCTTCTAGTTGCAATTAAAAAAATACCAAGAATTAGATGCTTTGGGCTAATTTCCTTTTTAGCCACTTTAAATTATAAACATTTATTAGCTTTGCAAGTCTGTCAAGCAAAAGATTGAAACTGGGAAAAACTGCAAATTCTCGTAGTACTGCTATCTGTAAAAGAAGGTAAATTTTCCAGATTTTTTATTTTTCTTCCCATTTTAACACTTTAAATAAGCAGTCAACATCAGTTGCTTTATAAAACTAAATCTGTGTAATATTATACTGTTTTATATTCCCCCAAAAACTGGAGTAATGAAGTGTTCTGGACCTTCAGTGCTCTTGTAAACAATAAACATTTTGTAATCACGGTTTTTCATGTGTCTTATTGACAGGTGCCAGTCTTTAGGCCCATGGATCTAATGGTGGAGGCCAGTCCACGACGAATATTTGCCAACGCTCATACATATCACATCAACTCAATTTCTATTAATAGTGATTATGAAACGTATTTATCTGCAGATGATTTGCGGATTAATCTTTGGCACCTGGAAATTACAGACAGGAGTTTTAGTATCCATTTGGTTTCTTTTTTTCGGTGTTTGGTAAAGAATGCATGTTGTGCCCATACTGGATTTATTTTCATCTCTCCTTAGTGTGTTTTGATTCTTTTTATAGTAGCTTCTTACTTTATACCATTTTTTCTTTGTGTTTAAGTGATTAAACACTGGCTGAAGTTATTTGATAAAAAGCATAATGTATCAATTTAAAAATTCGATTCTTAGAATTTTAAGGAATTCATCTGTTTGTACCTATGAAAATAGAAAATTTTTAAAATAGCTGTTTCTTGTAACAGAAACAAATATGTGGAGTATTATCCTTAAAAAATATTTTTAATTATAAAAATAAGATTGGAAAAAGAAATTCATACAAGTCATGATGCATGACAGTATAAATACTTTCCCAATCCTCATTTTCGTTGTTTGTTATCCTCCTGAAATTTTTCTGTGCATAATCAAGTGTGTGATATATGAGATATATACACACACATATACTATATACATATAAATATAGAAATGTATATATGTTTGTTTTTAAGTATTTAAGTTCTTGATAAATGTTAGTTATTATAACTAGTATTAATGTATGTCTTTCCAAATAGGTATCATTTGAAAAATTAACACTCTACTATTATTCATACTCTACCAATACATGCATCCCTGTAGTGGTGGTTGCTGAAGGGTGGAGGAGCTGTGGCAACTTCTTTGAAATAAGACAACAGCGAAGTTTGCCACGTCAGTTTTGACTCTTCCTTTCATGAATGATTTCTCTGTAGTCTGCAGTGCTGTTTGACAGCATTTCACCCACAGTAGAACTTCCCTTCAGAACTGGAGTCAGTACCCTCAAACCTTGCTGCTGCTTTATCAACTAAGTTTATGTAATGTTCTAAGCCCTTGGTTGTCCTTTCAACAGTTGACTAAATTCACCATCTTGTGGGCACAGTTCATGGCAGCCCAAAACAATCACAGTAGTGACATCAAAGATCACTGATCACAGATCACCATAATGAATGTAATAATAATGTAAAAGTTTGAAGTATTGTGATAATAACCAAAATGTGACAGAGACACAAAGTGAACAAATGCTGTTGGAAGAATGGCGCTGGTAGACTTGATAGATGCAGGGTTGCTACAAAAGTTCAATTTATAAAAAAATGCAGTATCTGTGACGCTCAATAAAAGCGAAGCACAATGAAACGAGGTATGCTTATAGTGTATAAAAGAGCCTGTTTTCCTATACCTTTAGCAGTCTAGTTAGTGAAAACTTCTCTTCTTGTTTTGATTCGCTTCTTTCATCCTGAGTAGATTTGAGCATGTTTTCATGTTTTTCAACCATTTATATTTCTTTTTGTTCTTTTCCATATTTTTCATTGGATTTACATATATTCTTATTGGAATTTCTTTGTTTTTAAAGCACCTTTTTGACATCAAGTAACTCAGCTCCATTGTTTGTGTGCTAACAGTTTCCCTTTTTTTGCCGCCTTTCAGATTTTTCCTTTTGTTTTGTTTGGAGTGTACACTAATATTTAGGAATATCTTCTTAATATTTAGGAAGATGGTGTGTCAGTCTTTTTTTTATGGCTTCTGAGGTTTGTATCATACTCAGAAAAAAAAGACCTCTACATTCTAAGGTGATTTAAAATTCGCCCGTGTTTTTGTCTCAGACTTTTTTTTTCAAGCATTAAGAGTTTTGATCCCTCTGGGATTTATACTCACGTAAGTAGTAATATGCAGTTTAGAATTAATAGTTGTGCTTAAGTCTATGAATGAATTTTAGATTTGAAAAATATAAAATTATGCTTGACCTTTTTTCTAAGTGGAAATTCCTTAATAAAATGCTGTCCAGATATTGTGGATATCAAGCCTGCCAATATGGAGGAGCTGACAGAGGTGATTACAGCAGCAGAATTCCATCCAAACAGTTGTAACACATTTGTATACAGCAGCAGTAAAGGAACTATTCGGTTATGTGACATGAGGGCATCCGCCCTCTGTGATAGGCATTCTAAACGTAAGTTAATTGCATCTTGTTTTCAAATGATAACATTTTCTGTTTGTCTTCAGACATGGTAACTACATTTACATAGGTTTGCAAGTCTTAAACCTCCTGTTCCCTTTGGTAAGCCGCCTGACTCAACATGAGGGATTATAGGTTATTCTACTGGAAGAGCACAGAAGGCTCTCTTGGGGGCATGTCTGTTGAGTCCCAGTGGATGTATTTTTAATGCAATGCTATTCTTTGGGAACTTGGGTTGGGTTCTCCAGTCCTGTATTCAAGTAGAGCAGTTCCTTTCTTCCCTGCCTCCCTTCTCTCTTTTGCTCCCTCCCGTCCTTTCTTCCTTTCTGTTTTGAGCTTCCTAGGAAGATTTCTTCTGAGATGAGGTTTCTTTGGCTTAAACAAGTTTGAAAAGTACCAGGTTAAAAAAATTAAAGGATTGCATTATTCTTATCTTCAAGTTGTTGAAGATTTTAAAAACTCATGAAGATAGGTACATGCTGCTTATCAAAATAATTTTACCAGGCCACTAAAAAAATAAAATGCGGGTATGAGTTGGAATGGTGAGGATGGTGTGTTTCTCATGGTGACAGTACAAAGTCAGTGAGGTATATGCAGGACCTCAGATTGGTGCACTGAAGTCAGACATCTTGAGTGAGTCTGGTTCTGCTGAATTAGCTGAATGACTCTGGAAGGTGCTGTGCTGCATACGTCCTTTTGCATCTTCAACTTCAGTACTAAGTCGCTCTGATTCTCTTAAACTCTCAGGGAGGGTATGTTCTTATAGCTAGAGAGATGTTTTTCGGTTCTTTATCACCCTGCCATTTTTAGCTCACTCTGAGGAAGTTGATGAATGGTGTTTTGAGTAAATGCTTTGTCCAAGCCAGAATATTTACAAATTGCCCTCAGCCCTCCTATTTTGCTTGTTTTTAGTGTTTGAAGAACCTGAAGATCCGAGTAACAGGTCCTTTTTTTCTGAAATCATCTCTTCAATTTCTGATGTAAAATTCAGCCATAGTGGTCGATATATGATGACTAGAGACTATTTGTCAGTCAAAATTTGGGACTTAAATATGGAAAACAGGCCTGTGGAAACATACCAGGTATTTGCAATTTTTTCTTTCAGTGAGTATATAACCTGTTTACTTACTTTTAAGTGTTTATAGAGAAGGATTTTGTACTATGTGTTAATCCCAGTACAGTGCAGTGTATGTTCACCATTAGGTTTTTTTCCTTCAGAGATCCATGAGTACACTGCCTTTCCTTATGTTAAATTTATATATACTTTTATAGGTTGTGTTGTCTATTCAGTTTTAAAGTGTAAAGCTACCAATTTGGTTCGGTAATAACTTTTTTTCCCTGTTATCTACATTTAAAGTGAGGATGGAATTACGGTCTCTATCAAGGTCTGGGGGAAGAGGACTGGGGAGAATGGTCAGTCCTAGTCGAGGTGTCCCGGATGGAGTCTGGATCGTGCTAGTTGAACTAGAGCTTAGCTTTGGTGTGCCCAGTCAGGTGAACTGGCATTCTCCTTCTGGCTAATAACTGTTGTCTTAACCTAAAGGAGAAGGGCTTGTGAGAACCCAGCAGACAGCTTTAGGAGCTGCCTTTCTGTTGTAGGATGTCAGCTCTGGATTCTCTTCTTGTCAGCCAAGCCGCTACCGTGGATCCCTTTCTTCTGGAGAAGAGAATGAAGATGTGCACAGCGGGGAGCAGGGTCGGGGGGCCAGTAGAAACCTGTGTTATGCCCTAAGCTGCAGTGTAGAAAACATTTAACACTGCTTTAGGAACACAGAATTTATAAATGGTACCTTCTTTACATTGTATGTTCTCAGTAAAATTAGAAGGATGCTTCTCAAACTTTTAATCCTCTTTGACAAACATGAACCACTTAAGAGTCTCCTTAATGGTATTTGAAATTTCAAAATAAATGCTACATTGAAACAACAACAAAGGGATACAATATTGCTTTGTTTTTAAATTACATTTGTGTAACTGCCAAGATTCTGATCTATCTCCTAGTGATCCCCACCACCCTCATTATCACACCACCACCCCTTTCCCATTGAGAATAATTGATCTGAACCTTACCTTCATTCTCTTACATTGTTTGGTGAGAAACCCTGTATGTGCACTCTAAAACTTGGCTGAATTATCATGATTTACCTAATTTTACCTGATTTGCAGTTTTTCTACCTATGCTGAACTAGATTAGTGATTGGGAGTAGAGTCACATCATTCTCAAATGTAGCATATGCAGATTCAGCTATTATTGAATATGTATAATTGAAATGGACACTTAAAATGACTTTAGGTTGTTTCATAGAGAATTCTAAGCATTGAGAAGGTACCTACTCTTTATTTATTTATTTATGTATTTTTGGCTGCATTGGGTCTTCGTTGCTGCACGTGGGCTTTCTCTAGTTGAGGCGAGCGGGGGCTCCTCTTTGTTGCGGTGCGTGGGCTTCTCATTGCGGTGGCTTCTCTTGTTGCAGAGCATAGGCTCTAGGTACGCAGGCTTCAGTAGTTGTGGCACATGGGCTCTAGAGTGCAGGCTCAGTAGTTGTGGTGCACAGGCTTAGTTGCTCCGCGGCATGTGGGATCTTCCCGGACCAGGGCTTGAACCCATGTCCCCTGCATTGGCAGGCGGATTCTTAACCACTGTGCCACCAGGGAAGTCCCAAGGTACCTACTCTTTTCTATCATTACTTCTTTCTAAGGTTCTCTTTAAGTAAAGAAGAATAGTGAGATAGAAACTTGTTTTTTTTCCCTTATAGATCACAACAAATACTTTGGAACTGTCCTTTGTAATTTAGTAATATTAATATAGAATTGTATCATTTCTCAGAATACTTTTTATGTAACTAATTTATTTTCTAGTTGATCCCTTTGTGAAATACTAGTGAGTAAACATAGAATTATACTTCAAAAAACAGAGCTACATTATCATTAGCTTTGGATATTGTATAGGTAATAACAAGTATATCAAATATTTCCATAATACATATCTAGAATAACCATATAATTTATCACCAAGCTAGGGCAGGGTCATGCAATGCATAACATATGCACTTAATAAGATATTGTAGGCTTCAGTTATTTATGCCCCAAAAATGGTAGTTAAAAAGGAAGTAAAGCCACAGTATTGCATGTTTTTTATCAACAATTAATGGGCTGAAAATCAAGTGTTAGCAAATTCAAATATTGCTATAATATTCTTTAATTAGTCTCTTATCTGTGCCAGTTTTAAATGTTTTCTGGCCTAAATATTTCAGTCGAGCTTGTAAAGAGTACATGTGCTGTGCCCAGAAGGGTATTTTTCTCTATTGTACGAGAGGAGAATGTGTGTTCATGGAAGGGGGACCAGATGTCCGTGAAAGGATAAAATACCTTTACTGTTTCTCAGAGAATTGAGTTTTTTGTTTGTTTGTTTTGAGAATTGAGTTTTAATGAGATTAAAAGGTATGTATACGTGTTTGTATATGCCTTAAAAAAATATAGACTTGTTAAACCATTTTCTAATTTCAAGAGCAGCAGATCTTAAGGTGTAAGCTAAGTATACATATATATTTGTTTTTTCCCCAGGTGCATGAATACCTCAGAAGTAAACTTTGTTCACTATATGAAAATGACTGCATATTCGACAAATTTGAATGTTGTTGGAATGGATCTGACAGGTAAATTGATTTTAATTTGAACTGAACCTCTTATTCAAATTGAATTTCATTAGAGGAGAGAAATTTACTATTTCACTCCTAGTATGGTTGCTACATTTACTAACGGCCAGCATGTTTTTGTTTTTTTTTTAAATTTTTTATATTTTTATTTTTTTAAGCATTATTCATTTTAATTTATTTATTTATTTATTTATTTTTGGCTGTGTTGGGTCTTCGTTTTTTTTTTTTAATTTTTTTTTTTAATTTTTTTTTTTTTTTTTTTATTCATTCATTTATGGCTGTGTTGGGTCTTCGTTTCTGTGCAAGGGCTTTCTCTAGTTGTGGCAAGTGGGGGCCACTCTTCATCACGGTGTGCGGGCCTCTCACTGTAGCGGCCTCTCTTGTTGCGGAGCACAGGCTCCAGACGCACAGGCTCAGTAATTGTGGCTCACGGGCGTAGTTGCTCCGCGGCATGTGGGATCTTCCCAGACCAGGGCCCGAACCCGTGTCCCCTGCATTGGCAGGCAGATTCTCAACCACTGCGCCACCAGGGAAGCCCTGGGTCTTCGTTTCTGTGCGAGGGCTCTCTTTAGTTGTGGCAAGCGGGGGCCACTCTTCATCGCAGTGCGCGGGCCTCTCACTATCGCAGCCACTCTTGTTGCGGAGCACAGGCTCCAGACACGCAGGCTCAGCAATTGTGGCTCACGGGCCCAGTTGCTCCGCGGCATGTGGGATCTTCCCAGACCAGGGCTCGAACCCGTGTCCTCTGCATTGGCAGGCAGACTCTCAACCACTGCGCCACCAGGGAAGCCCGCCAGCGTGTTTTTAAACTGACATAAATTACATTTCCCAACTTCATTTTCCCTAGGGTCTCCTTGAAATAAATTTAGTAATCTTACAGCAGTATTGGCAGATAAAAATTAAACATTGTTTCACTAGTAAATGTGAAAGTATACCAAAAAATTGTAGATATAATAAATTATGATATAAATTTTAAACTTTTCCCTTTTATGAACCAGATCAATCACATTTTTGACATGTCAGTGGTTAAAATGGTGAAATTTCAGTTTGGTTGTTACTTTGCTATTAAATTGTTTTTAGAAATATTTAGGCAGTAGATACTTCATTTGCAGCGTTACACACTGGTTTTTCCAGGTACTACATTAATACCTCATAGAAGAGAAGAGGTAATTACCATGTATTATTTTAACCATATTACCATGAGTAATTAAGCTTTTTATAATCCACAACTTTGCCACAGTATGATTGCTTTTTATTATGTCATCAAAATGTGTACCATTATTTCGAAGGATAAATAAGTCTTAATCATTCCATTTTTAAATGTCAGTATTTATTTATCATTTATTATGTTCCAATAGAACAGACAATAGTAAAAGAAAACATAATTCTGGAATTATTAAACTTGCTTTCAAGGTACTCACTCATTAGAGTATTTTATTCAACAATAGTTTTATCGCTGAAGCTTGATATGAGTCAGGTTTCATGGTGCTGTTGAAGATAGTAGAACTTAGATAATTTATCTTTTGTCTGATTTTTAAAATTGTTTTTATCTGATTATAATATGAGGCCCTATAGGCTGGCCACAGCACACCTGGAGTAGGAGCAAGCAGGCTTCGTCTTTGAACGCCACTGCTCACCCTGAGGCATCAAGGAGACAGGAAAGGGAAGGCGACACTGATGGAGTAGGATATAGCGCAGTGCTACTGGCCAGCTCGTCCTCGTAGTGTTTAAGCGTCGTGTTCCATTGTCAGGAAAAATTATTTCCCTTAACATAAAAAAATTTTTTTGAAAGACTCTCTCCTATATAATGACAGTACTGGCATCTAAAGCAGAAAAATTCACATTGATGCAGTACTGCCATCTAATCCACAGATCCCCATAAATAACACAAGTTCTCTCAATGATGTCCTTTCTAGCAGAGAAAAACAATCTGGTATCCAATCCAAAAGTGTATGTTTCATTTGTCACATCTCATTAGTCTCCTTTAATCTGGAAAAGTTCTTCATTCTTCCCTTGTCTTTCATGACCGTGGCTTTTTTGAAAACCACAGGCAGTTTATTTTGTAGAATTTTCCTTAATTTGAGTGTTGTCTAATATTCTCTCGTGATTAGATTCCAGTTATACATTTTTGGCAAGAATACCACAGAAATGCTGCCTAACAACACCTTTTAAAATAGCATAGATTAGGTGCCCTAATCCATTAAAAACCTCACAAATTCAGCTAACATGGGGATGCCTGTCTAAACTACACAAATTATTTTAAAAGAAATACAGTTTTATTACTTTCAGGTATATGCACCGACCTGAGTTTGGTTAAAATGTTGTGAAGTGTCCTTTGGGAGAACTGACATTAATGAATAGGTCATAATCATTTGTATTTAATATGTGACCCTGTATAATGTATAATATTTGTAAATATTCAGAGATGTTTTCAAGCATTACTTTAAACAGTTCCCGGTGTCCTATAATCTTATTTACAATAATAATTTAAACCATGTGGGAAGGATGTAGTACTTTATTAATGGTTTCAAACATGTGAAGTTTTGCTCATTCGGCTGCTTAGCAGATGTTGAGCCGTGATGGATGGCGAGTAGGACTGACAGAGAAATTGTCTTAGGCAGGGCAAGAATGTGGTGCCCCTGCAAACTGATACTATTAAAAATATTTGTCAAAAAATACTTGCTTAAAATATATTTAGTGTTATATAGGTTAAACGATTTTCTGTTAATAAAAGTTGTATATGCTACTTTCTTTATATACTGTGAAGCAGATTTCTTGTAAGCATACATAAGACGTTACTGTCTGAACCAGACAGTGTCCTGGGAACATAAATAGCTTATAACGTAAATCATAAAATAAAGCATTGGTTTCTTACAGAAAGCTGTATACCATAGTTTTGTTTTGTTTTTTGTTGTTGGTTGGTTGGTAGAAGCTGGCTGGTCTGGTTGGTTGCAGAGACTGAAGTTGCAAAAATATTCAACTAAGATAATTCAGTACTACTTATAAGCTTTACTTGAGGATGCTTTCAACTTTGGTGACAGTTCTGGTAGTCATGAAAAGGAGCCATTAATAGAAAATCAAGTTTACTAACACTGTATTCCTAGTTTATTCCAGTGATTGTCCCCTGGGTTGGTGTCAGCCGCCCCCTCCCTAAATCCACATCTGCTTGAAGTAGCTCTTTCTTTGGAGTACTAGGCAAGGTTTCACCAATGAAAACTAATGTTCATTATTTGACTGAGTGCTCTGTCTACTTTTACAGTGTTGTCATGACTGGATCTTACAATAATTTCTTCAGAATGTTTGACCGGAACACAAAGCGAGACATAACCCTAGAAGCATCACGGGAAAACAATAAACCTCGCACAGTTCTGAAGCCACGCAAAGTGTGTGCAAGTGGCAAGCGAAAGAAAGATGAAATAAGCGTTGACAGCCTAGACTTCAACAAGAAAATACTTCATACAGCCTGGCACCCCAAGGAAAATATCATTGCTGTAGCTACTACAAACAATCTGTATATATTTCAAGACAAAGTGAATTAGGGTTGGCATTCCTAGCAGAAGAGCCCACTTCCTGCTTAGTTGAGATAGTTGAATCTAGCATTCATACTTAAAAAAGAGAGAGGTCCATTGTGGCGCCCCTTTTCCAGTGTTTGACAATGTGCCATTCGACAACACATTTTTAATAGCTACATGGAGAAAGCTCTGTGGATTCCTCACTGTGGTGTTCTCCATGTCTGCTAGCCATTTAGGTAAGGGTAGGGCACTTTTAATTTAAATGACTTCTTGCACCATCTTGCCTAATGGACTAGATTGGACTGTATCAACATTGATTTACTCCACTTTTTATGCCTTCCATTGTGATGACGTCAAACACAGTGAAAGCCTTCAGTCATGCTTATGGGATTTAATTGTGTATCCTCATTACTGTATCATTTGTGGGGTACACCCCTCCCCCCTTTTTTAAATTAAATACAGCTCATTCTTACTGTGGCTTGTAGCATTCCTCCTCTTCTGGCCTCCTGGACTCTTCCCCTTCATCTCTCTTACCCTTGCCCCTCCACCCAGTCTTGGTGGTGGTATAAAAAAGGAAAGAACGAAAGCACACAAAACGAGTCAGTTTGGGGTCAGTGGTAAAGGGGGTATATGTTGCGAACAAATGTTTTAATAACAGTTGGCTGTAATCACTCCTTGCCGTGTCGGGCACTGAAAATAAGGAAAAAAAAACTACTACTGAATAAAAGTGACAAAGAATGGAGAATCTGGTTTTCTTTTTCTTTTTAATCTACCTCTTTAAGCCAATATTTTGTGTCATAGCTTTGGGTGCAGTGAAATGAAATGAGGTTCCATTGTTTTATGGGTATTTTTGTTAATTATTTTTAATAAGTGTTCTTTTACATGGAGGAGGAGAGGTATTGGTTTTGTATGAACATGTTTTGACTATATATTGATATTACTAAGGATATCATGATCTATACATGCTACTAGAGATTTTTTTTTTACTGTAGTTATAAGGGTATTGGATACATTGTATCTACACTTAGTTCATTATCTGTTAATGAAACTGTTGTAAATGGGAACCAAATTTGTAGAACTTCATTTTTAAAGACTTTACAGTGCTTAATTTCATTTTTGCATTACTAAATACTAAGTCAAAGTCTTAAACTTTTTAAACAAGTTAAAACTTTTTTTATCAGTCATAAACCGTTAACATAAAACTATCCTCAAGTGATTTACATAGATAAAATTGACACTGCTCTAAATTTTTTTTTTTTTTTTGTATTTTACTGCTATCAAATCTGAATGAAATGTACTTTGTTATAGATGTTTTTCTTTTATTTTTGGTTTTCCAAAGCTATTAATGTTAAAGACAAACTTTAAAGGTACAGTGTTCCAAAAGTGCTTAATGGATTCCAACAGCTGCCTCAAATAAAAATTTAGTAATATGTATATGACATTTTCCCTAAATGGTGATACCTTATCCAAAGATGAAGAGTACCCCTATTTTTAATAGGTAGAATGAACCTTTGTGTCAATCTTGCAGAAGCTTTAATGGAGAAAGAATGACCTTTATTTTTAAAAGATAAATGAGTAGGCATTTATATTAGAGAATGGTAGTATGTTTTGGTCGAGCAGTAATATACAGCCTTGAATTTTAGAGGACTCTTGAGTGCTTCTTACTTGTCCACTACCTTATTGTTCTCTTCTCACCAATGAAAAATGATTAAAGAATTCCACCGTTATTCCCTCTACACTTATACAGATATTATGTCTTGTAAGTTAACATTTTTAGCACACAGGAGAAATTATATGTAATAAAATTACTGTATCTTTTGGACTTAACAAATTTGAATTTGTATTTAAACACTTTGATTATATGTCTGATAATTCTTAAAATAATGGCACTTTTACTAATTTATTTGGGGATCTTGGGTACATTCATAATTTGTGTTTTTCTTCATGCTTGACTTGGAAGTGGGCTACTCCCCTGCCATGAGCAGACACTGATACTCTTTCTCTCTGATCAGGCAGTTTTCCAGAAGATCTTTTTGGGAGATTGTTTCCCTAAAGTTTGGGTGTAGATATTGAAATAACACCATCGAACAGTTCTTGGAAATTGTTCTTTCATTTAGCAGTAGCTATGATGATTCTCACCCATGACACTAAGGGTTAGTTTTATATATTTAAGAGAGAAACATTGCTTCTGTATAGGAATATAAAGGAATGCTATTATAAATTATTGTAACAATATTCTCAAGTATCAATTTTTAATTTCTTTGGTGTAGCAAACTATAAGCCCAGCCACTCATGGTCGTGGTTAATCTTTTATAGAATAAACTTAGTCTTGTCAAGTTGCTTGTATTCTCCTATTCTCTTGACACCTACAAATATATACATATTCTATCCCTCTGTCTTAACCTTTTTGAAAAGTTTTATGGTAGGAAAAAGAACTTTCATTCTGTTAATCTCTTGATCTTTATTTAGTGGCTGGGCAATAGTTATATAAATCTGTATCTGTATAAACTCATGTTTATATAACTTAACTCTTGGATATTAAGCTTTCTTCTGTGAAGCCCTGAGACTTTTTGGAACAGAAAAGTACATTCACACAGTCTTTTTCCTTTCAAATTAAGTGAGGATTACAAAAAAAAAACAAAAAACCTTCAATGTGAGAATTATTCTGTTCACAGACATTCCTAAGGAAAACTAAAAATAATAAAACTGAGGTTCTTTTAGTTTGTAACAGTATTTATACAAGTAACGTGTTTATTCTTGGAAAATGATTTGTGAAAGCTAAACAGTTACTGATAAAAGTATTTTAGTGAAATTTAAACCATTACCTTGTTGGGGAACACTGCTTCAGCATCTTCTCTCTGCCACATAAAAATTCAAGGGGAGATAGTAATGTGCACTTCTGGAAGAACAAAGCCAAGCCCAACCACTACCCCCCAAAAAAGAAAGAAAAGACAGGTATATGCTAGGTAATCAAGAATCAAGTCAATTTTACTGTAGTATTTGAGAGCACTACTATTTTAGATACTTATCTGTTGAGACGGTTGATAATTAAAGCTTTGTGTGTGTGTGAGAGAGACCATGGTTAAAAGAGGTTTTCTATACACCCCTCCTCTCCAGAAAGCCTTGGAAACTCGTTCCGCTTCATCTTGTAACTACGCATATAAGGTCAAGACATTATGTCTCATTCTTTGGTATTAATCAAAAGCTTAGAGAATTTGCAAAGTCTTGAGGTTCTCAGATGCTGGTTTTAAGTGTAATGGTAAATTGAGTTTTGTCTCCTTGACATGTTATTGCATAATGATATTGAACTTTGTGACCTACTGTGTAAGAAAGGAACGCCCAGCTTGCAGGCTTAAAGTTAATACGTATGAAACGGCCCACCTTAGCACGTACCTGTAAAAAGGAAGGCACTACAAAATTTAGTTTCCTGCAAAAGGAGGAATTTGGCAAACATAATTAAACTGGCCTAAAGGGAGAAAGCTAGTATTTATTTACCTTTTTAAAATGTTCTACACTTACATGAACAGCAGCCAGTTATTTGAGGACTTTCCCACTAGGGGACACCAGTTAAGCCTTGACCAACACAATTTTTGTATTTTTGAGAATGAATGCATAAATGAGATTCTGTTTCTATATTGAAAGAGCTTCATTATTAGAAACCAAATTGGGAACCAGATAAAGGGAAAGTCCGAAGTGTATTTATGCCCAAATAAAACCGCTATTCATGATCCTGGAGTGAGTGATGGAGGGGGAACCCAAATATCAACTATGCTGTCATGGTCATACCTTATGGGAGAAGTAGCAAAAATGAAACTGGAAGAGAATTATGAACTGCCCTTTCAGTCATAGATTACTCAGTCTGCCCCCTTCCCCTTGCAAAATCAGATCCTTATGTACCATGTTAGCTTTCTCCTTTACAAGGAGACCAGGAATTTCATGTTGCACGTTTATGCTGATTAAACTCTGGAATGTCTAAATTTCTTTTAAAAAAAGGTAACTTCTGCCTTCTGAATACATGTTCTTCAGATAGACCAAAAAAAGAAAAAATACCCCAGCAGTTAATCATGCAGAGAAAACTCCCATTCACATTTGTATGAATTTCTTTTGTTCTCTCTCTTCTGGGCATACTTTAAGCCAGATTTCCCCTCTGCATAGCCTCATAATCTGTGGCTGATCCTTTATTTATTTAACTAGTGCCTGTTATCAAGATTGATTTTTATTTTTCATTTTTGCAAGTGGAAGTATTGGAATAGTGACCATACATACCAGCCTTGGTGTGTAAGATTTTTAGGATACATTCCTAGAACTGTAATTACTGTATTTAAAGGATATGGGTGTATTTAAGATTTGGTACATATTGTCAAATTTCCGTTCCAAAAATGGAAGTTCCATCACCAATACACCCCTATCTTCACACTCTGAATAATGAACAAAAACCTCGTGTTTTATCTTGGTCAATCAGAAAAAGTCAAAAATGGTAACCCAATTTGTGTTTACATATTTCTAGTCAGATATTATTTTCTATAATCTGGATACCAGACTTTAATCACATGTGCTTTATAAATATTTTCTCCAGTATGAGGCTTGTCTTTTCACAGCTTTTTGAAGAGCAGAAATTCTTAATTTTCACAGAAGTCCACTTTTTCAACTTTTTCTTTAATGGGTTATGCTTTTGGTGTCATATCTAAGAAATCTGCCTAACTTAATGTGACAAAAATTTTTAATATTTTTAGAAGCTTAATAGTTTTCAGTTTTTATATTTACGTCTGATTTGAGTTGGTTTTTGTATTTGTTTACATATAAAAATTATATATGTACCATATATAGATTGAGGTTCATTTTTCTTTGCACCTTGTTGAAAATCAGTTGACACAGCATTAGTCTATTTCTGAACTATTCCATTAGTTTATACGTCTGAGCTTTCACCCATACTACATTGCGTGATCACTGTAGCTTTGCATAAGTAATGCAACTATGTTCTTTTTGAAAACTGTTTTGCTAATTTTAGTTCCTTTGCCTTGCTATGTACATTTTAGGATCAGCCTGTTGATAAGAACAAAACCACCTGCTTGGATTTTGATAATGATTGCATTGAATCCATAGACCAGTTCAGGGAGAGTGGACGTCTTAATATTTGTCCTCCAATCCATGAATGCAGCATGTTGCTCCATTTATATAGGTCTTTGATTTCTTTTATCAGTGTTTTTAGATTTTAGCATACAGATCTTGCACATATATTGTTAGTACTTTATGGGTTTTTTTGTGTGTGCTTTTGTAAATGGTACTTTAAAAATTTTCAATTTCCAAAATGTTCATTGCTAATATCTAGAAATACGATTGATTTTTGTATTTTGACCTTGTATCCTGACACCTTGCCAGATTCACTTATGTAGATTTTTAAAAAGTTTTCTACGTAGTCATGTCTGCAGATTATTATTATTTATAATAAATGTTTTATTTTTTTCCAGTCTTTCCAGTTTTCCTTTCCAACGCCTTTTCTTTCTTTTTCTTGTCTTGCTGCACTGGTTAGACTTTCCAGTATGATGGTGAAAGGAGTGGTGATATCAGACACATCCTTGCCTTGTCACCAATATTAGGGGGCATGCATGCAGTCTTTTACCATTAAGTGTATCAGTTGTAGATTTTTGTAGATGGTCTTTATCAGGTTGAGGAAATTCCCTTTTACTCCTAGTTTTCTGAGAGTTCTTAATCATGAATGTATGTTGGATTTTGTCAGATGTTTTTTCTGCATCTATTAAAATGATCATTCTTCATAATGTTGACATGGTGAATTACACTGATTTTTAATTGTGGAACCAGTATTTTTGCTTCAGGGTTCATGAGAGATATTGATCTATAGTTTCCTTACTTTTTAATGTCATTGGTCAGTGTGATAGTGACCTCATAAAATGTTTCTCTCCTCACCTATATTATTGAAGATTGTAGTTAGAATTCATATAATTTCTTCCTTAAATGTTGGGTAGAATTCACCAGTGATGCCACTTGGGCCTCCTTATTGAAAGGTTGTTATCGGAATTCAATTGTTTTGAAGACATAAAATTACACAAATTATCTATCACTTCTTAAATGAGCTTTGGCAGTTTGCCCTTCAAGGAAACTGTCCATTTCACCTAAGCTGTCACATTTATGAGCACAGTTATTCATAACATTCTCTTATCCTTTGTCTTAGTCTGCTCAGACTACTTTAACAAAATACCATAAACTGGGTTTTCATTTATGATTTCATAGTCAAACCAAAGAGTTATTTATGGTTAGAAAGTCCTTCTCCAACTTAAAATGAGAAAAAGTTATTTTATGTTCATTATTATGTTTGATGGTTTTATTATGAATCATTTTATTCCTTCATTGTATTTTCATTTCTATTAGTGATGTTCTAATTCTGAACTCCATTAAGGTTATAAGAGGTAAAAATTGTTATAGGTGAAGTATTCACTCCAAAATACCAAATAATGTGCCCCATTAGCATTAATTAATCTTGATCTATATACATCAATAAAGAATTACTTTATTGCTTAAAGGGACCTCAAATGTCATTAAACCAAACTCCTCATTTGAAAGATGACACAACATAAAATTGTTCTGTCAAGGGTCACATTAGCTGTGAGTCACTCTACAAAGAGAACTGTAATATATGTCCCTTTTGAGAATTGAAATGTATTATTATCTTATTATTCTCTGAATCTCTCAGCAGAGTCTGCGGAATGAAGCACCATAATTTGAAGTTTTGCAAGTGACATTTTGCTTCCTCACAGTATCTTTGAAAATGTTAATTTATTAGCCCCAATCTAGATCAAACTCTTGCTGCACACAGTTTACTTAGTAACGCCTGAAAGGATCCCCTGATCAGGTTATGTAGTTGTTACCTTAAGCGGCAAAGAACAAGGGGGTTAGGATGTGGGGTAACGCCACACCTGGAACCCTGCCAGTCTAAGAAAATACTATAAAGTTCTTTCCTCCTCTTAGCCTCCCTTCACTCTCAACTGGCAGCAAATGATGACCGATCTTGCAGAAAAGTTGATTTAGTCACTGGATGAGAAGGCCTCTCAACAGCTCATTCTTCAATTTATTCTACCATGTTTACTTACTCTCTTCCTTCTGAAACCACTAAGTTTACACCTCTTCTGCTTTAGAATTAGGGCCAAAACAAGGCAAAATTATTTGTAATTGGGTATGACATGGAACTCGTACTCAATATAATTAATAATTACAAAATAGTTTGCAGAGTACATCATGGTTTATGTAGTGCTCTTAGAAACATCCCATTTGATCCCTACTACATCCCTGAGATAGTGAGAGAGGATTACTGTCCCTATTCGACCCTTGATCAGGCTCAGAGAGGATGTGACTCGCCCAGCATCTCACCACTGGTAAGCCTGGACACGGGACCCAGTTTTTCTTACTCCAGGTCCCATGGTTTTTTGTGCTACATTACACACAATGCCTCTCTGAGGTTAAAGACATCTGTATTTTTACTTAATTTCCACTTTATAATGGTAATGATGATGATGATAATTGCACTGTACTAAGGATTTTACATAATTTTCTCAGAGTAACCTGCCTAGAGCTACACAGCTAGTAAATACTACCCAGTTGGTCATCTCCAGAGCCCACAGTCTTACCACTACTTTAGACTGCCAGTAAAGAAAAAAAAACGTCCATCCACAGTTCTACCTCTCAGAGATCATTTGTTTTGCTTTCATATATACAAAACATGGAGTGCTATTCATACTGTTCTGTAAACTATTTTCACATTATGGCCCACATTTTCCCATCACTGATAAACATTTTCATTTTTAATGACTGCATTACAAGCATATACCATTGTGTATTAAACTGACTTTATTGGCCACATCTAGATTTTTTTTCTAAATTTTTTGTTGCTAATAATGCTGCAATGACTATCCACATACAGACGCTTTGATTATTTTGTTAGGCCAATTTCCTGAAAGTGAAAGTTCTAGATCAATAGACCACGTTTAAAATTTGGATACACAGTATCCACCAGAAAGGGTGTAGACAAAGCTTTGTTAGTGTGATAAGCTTAAGATCCTAATTTATTTTTGTTTGTTTCTTTTGGCCCTGCACCGCGTGGCTTGTGGGATCTTAGTTCCCCCACCAGGGACGGAACCCAGGCCCTTAGCAGTGAAAGCTCGGATTCTTAACCACTGGACCTCCAGGGAACTCCCTTAAGATCCTAATTTAGATATCAACATTACAGGTGCCAAAGCAGTTCCCAAAACTGCGGCTCAGTACGTCCATTTCCTGACTGATTTACATCATTTGGTCCTTATTTTTCCAAAAGCAATAACACTGCAGAGTTCTCGAACTCGATGAAATTTCAGGGATCAAGGCAAAATATTTTCTGCAGATACAACTGTGGCTCTTTCTCTTGACAGGAAAGTAAAACTATAATTAGAGAGAAATCATTTCCTGGATTAATGCACAGGCAGCCAGCATTTTTTTTTTTTTTTTTTTGAGCATTTGAAAGGAAACCAATCCTTTCCTACAAGTCAAATGCTAAATAATTACACCTCATAGACTAAACTTCGTATAGCCCCGTAACTAATAGGTAGGAACTCTGATTAGTAAAAAGTTCTGAAGGAAGGGTGCCTGGCAGTGCAGCTGGTGTGTCCAGGTGGGATCTCTGTAAATCTGGGTAAAGAAGAATCTGGCCCAACCAGAGCCATTTTTCTAGACAGGGCCTTGGAGGCCAAGAAACTAGATTACAATCAGAATACACTGGCCACTTCATTCACGTGTGTGAAAATGAAAAGGGAGCATAGTAGCGGTGAGTCTGTACTTTGCAGTCAAGTGGTTCTGGGTTCGAGTACTAGCTCTATCACTGTCATCTTGTGTATGGTACTTTGCAAATGTCTCAGTTTTCTTAGTTGTAAAATAGTAATAATACCTAACTTGTAAGATTGTTGAGAGAACTAAATAGGAAATGATCTACATGAGGCACCTATAAAGCCTGGCTCACATTAAGTACACAGTAACTTTCGCTGCTATTGTAAGTGTCTGACACCACCTTCTACCTGATGTATTAGCTAACTGGGTGTGGATGAAGGCAATGTGTGTACATCCACTACGTACAGTGTAGTATCTACAAACTCTTAGGCATCTAGACCCAGCGTAACTCCTACGTAATACACAAGTGTCCCCTCGTGGTAAATAACATGTCTGATGGTGCAGACTCACCTTCAGGCCTCCCCCCAAAGTGGGGCTGGCTAGACCACATGTCCTGCCCCCCTAACTAGGAACTCACTTGCATGTGGCTTTTCTCACCATGATACATATGGGAGAGGGACATTTACCAGGGCAGTTGGGAGTAACTCAGGCTTTACTCAGTAATGCACTTTGCTGTAACTGAAACCTGCTTCCCTACATCAAGGAAACCCTAATGCAGTTTACGCAGTCCTGGAGAGCCGGCCGTTGTCTCTCGCGCCCTTCTCCTCCTCGAGTGCTCTTGTCTGTGCCCTCTGCTCCCGTTCTCAGGCCTCCTTCCTGTGCTCTGAGCGCGCCAAGTTTCTGATCATCACAAGGCTGCCCCGTTATGTCTCCGTTCAAATGTCTACTCCTCAGAGAGTTTTCTGCGGACTAAATCTAGTCCACATGCTTCAGTCAGTCTTCATCACCAACCCCTGACCTTCTATTTTCTTCTTGGTGCTTGTTACTATCTGAAGTTATTTCAATCACACACGTGATAATTACCTGTCTCACTACTGAGATAGGAAGCTACAATAAAGAGGCTTTCTTTCTTTTTTTTTTTTAAATATTTATTTATTTACTTATTTGGCCGGTCAGGGTCTTAGTTGAGACCTGCAGGCATGTGGGATCTAGTTCCCTGATCAGGGATCGAACCCGGGCCCCCTGCACTGGGAGCACAGAGTCTTAACCGCTGGACCACCAGGGAAGTCCCAAGAAGCTTTCTTAACTGCAGTGATCTGGATGCCAAAACATGCCTGGCACTTGATAGGTGCTCAAAGAATATTTTATTGAATGATTGAGTGAATACATCCTGGCTTTTTGATTAGTCCTCTATAACCTTGCTGAAGCTACTCAATGTATCTAAGCTTTAGATTCCTCATTGGTAAAATGATACTGATAATGATACTTAAACTCACAGGGTGTGATGAGGATCAACTGAAGCAATTTACGTGGCACACTTCCTGGCATTAAACAGTAGCTATTATGATGTTGGCATATTTAATGATGATGTGATATCTTGTAATGTATTTATTAAAGGAAATTTTCATTGGATATAGATTCTCGGTAGACTTTGTGCTTTCAGCACTTTTAAGAAATTCCAATACTTTCTGCCTTCCATAGTTCCCAATGAGGAGTTTGCTGTTTTCTTATCTTTGTCTGTCTGTAAGTCATGTGTCGTTTTTTAGCTATTGCTTTTAAGATTTTCTCTTTATCACTTTTTTTTTTGGCCACACAATTATGATGTGCCTTGGTATGATTTCCTTCATCGTTTTCCCGTTTAGGGAAACTACAAAAGAACTGTAGGACAACTACAAAAGGTGTAACATACACAGCTTATAACAGAAGGAGAAAAAAGCAGAAAAAGGAAAAAAAGAAATATTTGAAAAAATAATGACTAAGAGTTTTCCCCTAAATTAACATCAAATACCAAATCACTAATACAAAAAACGCAGAACACCAAGCAGGATAAAAGCAAAACAAAACAGGGACTTGCCTGGTAGTCTAGTGGTAAGAATCCGCCTTCCAATGCAGGGGCCGGGGGTTCAATCCCTGGTCAGGGAACTAAGATCCCACATGCCACGGTGCAACTAAGCCCGTGTGCTGCAACTACAAAGCCCACGCACTCTGGAACCTGCGTGCCACAACTAGAGAGAAGCTCGCAGGCCACAACAAAAGATCCCGCATGCCACAACAAAGACCCAATGCAGCCAAAAATAAACTTGAATAAAATTTAAAAAGCAAAACAAAATAAAATGACACCAAAGCATAATGTTTTCAAAGTACAGAAAATCAAAGATAAAGAAAAAAATTCTTAAGAAGCTAAAGAAAAACACACCTTATCTACAGAGGAACAAAGATAAGAATTACAAGTGACATCTCCTCTGAAATCATGAAAGCAAGAAGAGAGTAAAATATTTAAAATGTTGAGAGAAAAAAAATCTAGAATTCTGTATACTGTGAAATTATTCTTCAAAAATGAAAGAAAAATAAAGATTTTCTCAAACAAAAATTGAGGAAATTTGTTCCAGTAGACCTGCCTTGCAAGAAATGTTTTTCTTGAGAAAGAAAATGATATAGGTCAGAAACTCGGATCTACAGAAAAACAGGAAAAGCATTGGAGAAGGAATAACTGAAGGTGAAATAAAAAGGTATTTTTCTTATTCTTAACTGACTTAACAGATAACAGTTTGTTCAAAATAATAATAATAGCAACGATGTATATATGCTCACGTGTAAGTGAAATAAATGACAACAATAATACCAGGGACTTCCCTGGTCGCACAGTGGTTAAGAATCCGCCTGCCGGGGCTTCCCTGGTGGCGCAGTGGTTGAGAGTCTGCCTGCCAATGCAGGGGACACGGGTTCGAGCCCTGGTCTGGGAAGATCCCACATGTCATGGAGCGACTGGGCCCGTGTGCCACAATTACTGAGCCTGCGCGTCTGGAGCCTGTGCTCTGCAACAAGAGAGGCCACGATAGTGAGAGGCCCAGGCACCGCGATGAAGAGTGGCCCCCGCTTGCCACAACTAGAGAAAGCCCTAGCACAGAAACGAAGACCCAACACAGCCATAAATAAATAAAAATAAATAAAAAAAAAAAAAAAAAAAAGAATCCGCCTGCCAATGCAGGGGACATGGGTTTGAGCCCTGGTCCGGGTAGATCTCACGTGCCACGGAGCAACTAAGCCCGTGTGCTACATCTACTGAGCCTGCGCTCTAGAGCCCGTGCTCTGCAACAAGAGAAGCCACCGCAATGAGAAGCTCATGCACTGCAACAAAGAGCAGCCCCTGCTCGCTGTAACTAAAGAAAGCCCACGTGCAGCAACGAAGACCCGACACAGCCCTAAATAAATAAATAAATAAATAAATAAATAATACTAGAGAAGGGATGGAGGAATTAGGATTATTTTGTTATTATAAGTTGCTCACACTACCTGGGAAGCAGTACAGTGTTATTTGAAAGTAGATCTGAATTCGTTGTAAATGTATATTGTAAACTCTAGGGCAACCAGTGAAAAAAGAGGGAAAAAAGTATAAATGATATGCTAAGAAAGGAGAGAAAATGGAATCATATAAAATGTCCAATAAAATTACATAAGACAGGAAAAGAGTGGAAGACAAAAATAGGAAGAACCTGGGCAAAAAACAAAAAACAGTAACAAGCAACAGCAATAATAAAGAATGAAATCATGCCATTTGCCACAACATGGATGTATCTTGAAGGCATTATGCTAACTGAAATAAGTCAGACAGAGAAAGACAATTACCATATGATCTCTCTTTTATGTAGAATCAAATAAATAAATAAATAAATAAAACCAAGCTCATAGATACAGGGAAGAGATTGGTGGTCACCAGAGGCACAATACAGGGGTAGAAGAAATGGGTAAACTGTTTTTATTTAGTTAGTTTAAATAAACTGAATAAAAAGAAAAGAAAAAAAAGAAAATGGTGATAAATGTGGTAAATATTGATCCAACTATGTCAATAATCACTTTGAATATAAATGGCCTAAATGTGCCAATTAAAAGACAGAGATTGTCAGAGTGAATCAAAAAACACCACCCACCTACATGTTACCTACAAAAAAGTTTATTTTAAACAGAAAAACAAACATAGATTAAAAGTAAAGGAATGAAAAAAAAAAAAAAAAAGTAAAGGAATGGGGAGTTCCCTGGTGGCGCAGAGGTTAAGAATCTGCCTGCCAACGCAGGGGACGTGTGTTAGAGCCCTGGTCCGGGAAGATCCCACATGCTGTGCAGCAACTAAGCCCGTGCGCCACAACTACTGAGCCTGTGCTCTAGAGCCCGTGAGCCACAACTACTGAGCCCACTCTCCTAGAGCCCATGCTCCGCAACAAGAAAAGCCACCGCAATGAGAAACCCGTGCGCTGCAATGAAGAGTAGCCCCCGCTCGTTGCAACTAAAGAAAGCCTGTGTGCAGCAACAAAGACCCAACACAGCCAAAAACAATTAATTAATTAATTAATTAATTAATTAATTTTAAAAAAAGCTTTTTACTTTACAGCTAGAACTGCAAGGAGAAACAGATGAATCCATTATTATGGTCAGAGACTTCAACACACCTCTTTAAGAAATGGACAGATTAGACTAGCAGAAAACCATTAAAGACATAGTGGGAATCAACAGCACCATTGTTCAACTGGATATAACGGACATCTATAAACTACTTCATGCAAAACCACAGAATACACATTTTTCTCAAATTCACATGAAACATTCACCAAGCTAGATTACATTCTGGCCCTAAAACATACCTTTACAAATTTAAAAGAATAGAAGTCATATAATAACTGCTCTCAGTCCCCAGTGGAATTAAACTAGCATTCAATAACAGAAAGAAGCTGGAAAATCACAAAAGACTCAGAGATTAAACAACACACTTCTAAATAACACACAGGTCAACAAATAAATCTCAAGAGAAATATAAAAATATTTGACCTAAATGAAAATTAAAGCATAAGTAATCACAATCTGTGGAAGGCAGTGAAAGCAATGCTTTAGAGACATTTATACTATTGAATGCATGTATTAAAATAAGAAGAAAGATCTAAAATAAATAATCTAAGGTCCCATTTTAGGGAACTAGAAAAAGAAGACCAAATTAAGTCAAAACAACACAGAAGAAAATAAGTAATAAAAACTAAAAGAAAAATCAATGAAATAGAAAACAGAAAATTGATAGAAAAAAATAAAAGAAACAAAGAGCTGGTTCTTTTCAAAGATCAATAAAATCAAT
The DNA here is from genome assembly GCF_965194805.1 of Balaenoptera borealis. Classification (NCBI taxonomy): domain Eukaryota; kingdom Metazoa; phylum Chordata; class Mammalia; order Artiodactyla; family Balaenopteridae; genus Balaenoptera; species Balaenoptera borealis. The sequence continues at coordinate 12,230,508 of NC_138865.1, read as the reverse complement.
CAACCACTCAGTAGGCTAATTAAGAATAAAAGAGAAAGGACACAAATTATTAATATAAGAAATGAACAGGGGGGCTTCCCTGGTGGTGCAGTGGTTCAGAGTCTGCCTGCCAATGCAGGGGACATGGGTTCGAGCCCTGGTCTGGGAGGATCCCACATGCCGCAGAGCAACTAGGCCCGTAAGCCACAACTACTGAGCCTGCGCATCTGGAGCCTGTGCTCCGCAAGAAGAGAGGCCACGATAGTGAGAGGCCCGCGCACCGCGATGAAGAGTGGCCCCCGCACCGCGATGAAGAGTGGCCCCCGCTTGCCACAACTAGAGAAAGCCCTCGCACAGAAACGAAGACCCAACACAGCCAAAAATAAATAAATTTTTTAAAAAAATTAAAAAAAAAAAAAAGAATGTAAGCTTTCCCCACTTGGATTCTTGAGGACAGAAATTAAAAAAAAAAAAATGAACAGGGGAACATCAATACAGATCCCATGAACATTAAAAGGAAAATAAAGGAATGCTATGAATAACTCTCTACTTACAAATTTGACAATCTACACGAAACGGATGAATTTCTTGAAAGATAAGATGTGCAAAAACTCACACCAGAAGCGACAGGCCATTTAAATAGGCCTATATCTATTAACGAAATTGAATTAATAATTAAAAATCTTCCAAAACATAAAGCACTAGGCCACGATGGGTTCACTGGTGAATTATAACAACCATTTAATGAAAAAATCATATTAATTCTCTAGAATCTGTTTCAGAGGATAGAAGCAGAGAGGATTCTTCTTAATGCATTCCTTGAGGCCAGCATACCCTAATACCAAATACCAAACTTGGGGTACCAAATACCAAAACTAGACTAAGACATAAGAAAACTGCAAACCAATATCTCCCATGAACATAAACTTAAAAATCCTCAAAAGATATTAGCAAATCAAATCCAACAATGTATTAAAAAAAAGTATATACCACAACTAAGTGGGACTTATCCCAGGTATGCAAGGCCGGATCACATTAGAAAATCCATTAATGTAAACCATCACATCAATAGGCTAAAGAAGAAAAATGAATCTAGACACAGACTTTACATCCTTCACAAAAATCAGCTCAAAATAGATCACAGATCTAAATGTAGAACATAAAACTATAAAACTGGAAGATGACATAGGAAAAAAATCTAGAAGACCTTGCTTTTGGCAATGACTTTTTCATTGCAACACCAAGGGCACAATCTGTGAAAGAAATAATTGATAAGGTAAACTTCATTAAAATAAAAAACTTCAGCTCTTTGAAAGACACTGACAAGAGAAAGAAAAGACAATTTACAGACTGGAGAAGATATCTGTAAAAGACATATCTCATAAAGGACTGTTCTGCAAAATATACAAAGAAGAAAACAAACGATCTGATTTTTTTTAAATGGGCCAAAGACCTTAACAGACACCTTCCCAAAGAAAATACAGAAAGAAGTAAACTGTCACTATTTGCAGATGACAGACACTGCACGGAGAAAAACCTAAAATCTCCACCAAAAAGCTATTGGAGAACTAATAAATGAATTCACAAAGTTGCAGGATACAAGCTTAATATACAGAAATCTGTTACTTTTCTGTACAGTAATAACTATTAGAAAGAGAAAGCAAGAAAATAATCCTATTTAAATCTCATAAAAAATAAAATAAAATAACTAGGAATAAACTTAACTACGGAGGTGAAAGAGCTATACTCTGAAAACCATAAAATACTGATGAAGGAAACTGAAGATGGTACAAAGATGGAAAGATACCCTGTGTTCTTGGATTAAAATAATTAATATTTTTTAAATGTCCATACTACCCAAAGCAATCTGCAGATTTAATGCAATCCCTATCAAAATACCCATGACATTTTTCACAGACCTAGAACAACTAATCCTAAAATCTATATGGAACCACAAAAGACCCTAAATTGCCAAAACAGTCTTAAGAAAAAAAGAACAAAGCTGGAGGTATCATGCTCTCTGACTTCAGACTATACTACAAACCTACAATAATCAAAACAGCATGGTACTGGCATAAAAACAGACACATAGATGAAAGGAACAGAACAGAGAGCCCAGAAATAAACCCACATACTTATGCTCAATTAATCGACGACAAAGGAGGCAAGAATATAAAATTGAGAAAAGACAGTCTCTTCAGTAAGTGGTGCCAGGAAAACAGGACAGCTATATGTAAAAGAATGAAATTAGTGCATTTCCTCACATCGTATATAAAAAACAAAAAAAATGGAGAGGATTGGTTCAAGATGGCAGAGTAGAAGGATGTGCTCTCATTCCCTCTTGCAAGAAGACCATAATCACAACTAACTGCTGAACAATCATCGACAGGAAGAAACTGGAACTCATCAAAAAAGATACCCCACACCCAAAGACAAAGGAGAAGCCACAATGAGACGGTAGGAGGGGCGCAAACACAATAAAATCAAATCCCATAACTGCTGGGTGGGTGACACACAAACTGGAGAACACTTATACCACAGAAGTCCACCCACTGGAGTGAAGGTTATGAGCCCCACATCAGGCTTCCCAATCTGGGGGTCCGGCAACGGGAGGAGGAATTCCTAGAGAATCAGATTTTGAAGGCTAGCAGGATTTGATTGCAGGACTTTGACAGAACTGCGGGAAACAGAGACTCCACTCTTGCAGGGCACACACAAGTAGTGTGCGCACTGGGACCCAGGGGAAGGAGCAGTGATGCCACAGGAGACTGAACCAGACCTACCTACTAGTGCTGGAGGGTCTCCTGCAGAGGCAGGGGGTGGCTGTGTCTCACTGTGAGGACAAGGACACTGGCAGCAGAAGTTCTGGGAAGTACTCCTTGGCGTGACCCCTCTCAGAGACTGCCATGAGCCCCACCAAAGAGCCCAGGTAGGCTCCAATATTGGGTCGCCTCAGGCCAAACAACCAAAAAGGAGGGAACCCAGTCCCACCCATCAGCAGACAAGTGGATTAAAGTTTTACTGAGCTCTGCCCACCAAAGCAACAGCAAGCTCTACCCACCACCAGTGCCTCCCATCAGGAAACTTGCAAAAGCCTCTTAGATAGCCTCAACCACCAGAGGGCAGACAGCAGAAGCAGGAAGAACTACAATCCTGCAGCCTGTGGAACAAAAACCACATTCACAGAAAGATAGACAACATGAAAAGGCAAAGGGCTATGCACCAGATGAAGGAACACGATAAAACCCCAGAAAAACAACTAAATGAAGTGGAGATAGGAAACCTTCCAGAAAAAGAATTCAGAAGAATGATAGTGAAGATGATCCAGGACCTCAGAAAAAGAATGGAGGCAAAGATCAAGAAGATGCAAGGAATGTTTAACAAAGATCTAGAAGAATTAAAGAACAAACAGAGTTGAACAACACAATAACTGAAATGAAAAATACACTAGAAGGAATCAATAGCAGAATAACTGAGGCAGAAGAACGGATAAGCGACCTGGAAGATGGAATGGTGGAATTCACTGCTGCGGAACAGAATAAAGAAAAAAGAATGAAAAGAAATGAAGACAGCCTAAGAGACCTCTGGGACAACATTAAACGCAACAACATTCGCATTATAGGGGTCCCAGAAGGAGAAGAGAGAGAGAAAGGACCAGAGAAAATATTTGAAGAGATTATAGTCGAAAACTTCCCTAACATGGGAAAGGAAAGAGCCACCCAAGTTCAGGAAGTGCAGAGAGTCCCATACAGGATAAACCCAAGGAGAAACACGCCGAGACACATAGTAATCAAATTGGCAAAAATTAAAGACAAAGAAAAATTACTGAAAGCAGCAAGGGAAAAATGACAAATAACATACAAGGGAACTCCCATAAGGTTAACAGCTGATTTCTCAGCAGAAACTCTACAAGCCAGAGGGAGTGGCATGATATACTTAAAGTGATGAAAGGGAAGAACCTACAACCAAGATTACTCTACCCCACAAGGATCTCATTCAGATTCCACAGAGAAATCAAAAGCTTTACAGACAAGCAAAAGCTAAGAGAATTCAGCACCATCAAACCAGCTCTACAACAAATGCTAAAGGAACTCCTCTAAGTGGGAAACACAAGAGAAGAAAAGGATCTACAAAAACAAACCCAAAACAGTTAAAAAAATGGTAATAGGAACACACATATCGATAATTACCTTAAACATGAATGGATTAAATGCTCCAACCAAAAGACTCAGGCTCGCTGAATGGATACAAAAACAAGACCCATATATATGCTGTCTACAAGAGACCCACTTCAGACCTAGGGACACATTCAGACTGAAAGTGAGGGGAGGGAAAAAGATATTCTATGCAAATGGAAATCAAAAGAAAGCTGGAGTAGTAATACTCATATCAGATAAAATAGACTTTAAAATAAAGAATGTTACAAGAGACAAAGAAGGACACTACATAATGATCAAGGGATCAATCCAAGAAGAAGATATAACAATTATAAATATATATGCACCCAACACAGGAGCACCTCAATACATAAGGCAACTGCTAACAGCCATAAAAGGGGAAATCGACAGTAACACAATAATAGTGGGGGACTTTAACACCTCACTTAACCAATGGACAGATAATCCAAACAGAAAATTAATAAGGAAACACAAGATTTAAATGACACAATAGACCAGATAGATTTAATTGATATTTATAGGACATTCCATCCAAAAAGAGCAGATTACACTTTCTTCTCAAGTGCACATGAAACATTCTCCAGAATAGATCATATCGTGGGTCACAAATCAAGCCTCAGTAAATTTAAGAAGATTGAAATCATATCAAGCATCTTCTCTGACCACAATGCTATGAGATTAGAAATGAATTACAGGGAAAAAAACGTAAAAAACACAAACACATGGAGGCTAAACAATACTTGACTAAATACCCAAGAGATCACTGAAGAAATCAAAGAGGAAATCAAAAAATACCTAGAGACAAATAATAATGAAAACACGACGATCCAAAACCTATGGGATGCAGAAAAAGCAGTTCTAAGAGGGAAGTTTATAGGTATACAAGCCTACCTAAAGAAACAAGAAAAACCTCAAATAAACAATCTAACCTTACACCTAAAGGAACTAGAGAAAGAAGAACAAACAAAACCCAAAGTTAGCAGAAGGAAAGAAATCATAAAGATCAGAGCAGAAATAAATGAAATAGAAACAAAGAAAACAATAGCAAAGATCAATAAAACTAAAAGCTGGTTCTTTGAGAAGATAAACAAAATTGATAAACCATTAGCCAGACTCATCAAGAAAAAGAAGACGACTCAAATCAATAAAATTAGAAATGAAAAAGAAGCTACAACAGACACCACAGAAATACAAAGCATCCTAAGAGACTACTACAAGCAACTCTGTGCCAATAAAGTGGACAACCTGGAAGAAATGGACAAATTCTTAGAAGGTATAACCTTCCAAGACTGAACCAGGAAGAAATAGAAAATATGAACAGACCAATCACAAGTAATGAAATTGAAACTGTGATTAAAAATCTTCCAACAAACAAAAGTCCAGGACCAGATGGCTTCACAGATGAATTCCATCAAACATTTAGAGACGAGCTAACACCCATCCTTCTCAAACTCTTCCAAAAAACTGCAGAGGAAGGAACACTCCCAAACTCATTCTATGAGGCCACCATCACCCTGATACCAAAACCAGACATAGATACTACAAAAAAAGAAAATTACATACCAATATCACTGATGAATATAGATGCAAAAATCCTCAACAAAATTCTAGCAAACAGAATCCAACAACACATTAAAAGAATCATACACCATGATCAAGTGGGATTTATCCCAGGGATGCAAGGATTCTTCAATATATGCAAATCAATCAATGTGATACACCATATTAACAAACTGAAGACTAAAAATCGTATGATCATCTCAGTAGATGCAGAAAAAGCTTTTGACAAAATTCAACACCCATTTATGATAAAAACTCTCCAGAAAGTGGGCATAGAGGGAAACTACCTCAACATAATAAAGGCCATATATGACAAACCCACAGCCAACATCATTCTCAATGGTGAAAAACTGAAAGCATTTCCTCTAAGATCAGGAACAAGAGAAGGATGTCCACTCTTGCCACTATTATTCAACATAGTTTTGGAAGTCCTAGCCATGGCAGAGAAGAAAAAGAAATAAAAGGAATAATAATTGGAAAAGAAGAAGTAAAACTGTCACTGTTTGCAGATGACATGATACTATGCATAGAGAATCCTAAAGATGCCACCAGAAAAGTACTAGAACTAATCAATGAATTTGGTAAAGTTGCAGGACACAAAATTAATGCACAGAAATCTGTTGCATGCCTATACACTAATGATGAAAAATCTGAAAGAGAAATTAAGGAAACACTCCCATTTACTACTGCAACAAAAAGAATAAAACACCTAGGAATAAACCTACCTAAGCAGACAAAAGACCTGTATGCAGAAAATTATAAGACCTACCTATGCAGACAAAAGACCTGTATGCAGAAAACTATAAGACACTGTTGAAAGAAATTAAAGATGATATCAACAGATGTAGAGATATCCCATGTTCTTGGATTGGAAGAATCAATATTGTGAAAATGACTGTACTACCCAAAGCAATCTACAGATTCAGTGCAATCCCTATCAAATTACCAATGGCATTTTTTACAGAACTAAAACAAAAATCTTAAAATTTGTATGGAGACACGAAAGACCCCGAATAGCCAAAGCAGTCTTGAGGGAAAAAAACGGAGCTGGAGGAATCAGATTCCCTAACTTCAGACTATACTACAAAGCTACAGTAATCAAGACAATATGGTACTGGCACAAAAACAGAAATATAGATCAATGGAACAGGATAGAAAGCCCACAGATAAACCCACGCACCTATGGTCAACTAATCTATGACAAAGGAGGCAAGGATATACAATGCAGAAAAGACAGTCTCTTCAATAAGTGGTGCTGGGAAAACTGGACAGCTACATGTAAAAGAATGAAATTAGAACACTCCCTAACACCATACACAAAAATAAACTCAAAATGGATTGGAGACCTAAATGTAAGACTGGACTCTATAAAACTCTTAGAGGGAAACATAGGAAGAACACTCTTTGACATAAATCACAGCAAGATCTTTTTTGATCCACCTCCTAGAGTAATGGAAATAAAAACAAAAATAAACAAATGGGACCTAATGAAACTTAAAAGCTTTTGCAAAGCAAAGGAAACTACAAACAAGACGAAAAGACAACCCTCAGAATGGGAAAAAATATTCGCAAATGAATCAACAGACAAAGGATTAATCTCCAAAATATATAAACAGCTCATGCAGCTCAATATTAAAAAAACAGGGCTTCCCTGGTGGTGCAGTGGTTGGGAGTCCGCCTGCCGATGCGGGGGACACGGGTTCGAGCCCTGGTCTGGGAGGATCCCACATGCCACGGAGCGGCTGGGCCCGTGAGCCACAATTACTGAGCCTGCGCGTCTGGAGCCTGTGCTCCGCAATGAGAGAGGCCGCGATGGTGAGAGGCCCACGCACCGCAATGAAGAGTGGCCCCCGCTCGCCGCAGCTAGAGGAAGCCCTGGCACAGAAACGAGGACCCAACACAGCCAAAAATAAATACATTAATTAATTAATTAAAAAAACAAAAAACAAAAAACAAACAACCCAATCAAAAAATGGGCAGAAGACCTAAATAGACATTTCTCCAAAGAGGACATACAGATGGCAAAGAAGCACATGAAAAGCTGCTCAACGTCACTAATTATTAGAGAAATGCAAATCAAAACTACAATGAGGTATCACCTCACACCAGTTAGAATGGGCATCATCAGACAATCTACAAACAACAAATGCTGGAAAGGGTGTGCAGAAAAGGGTACCCTCCTGCACTGTTGGTAGGAATGTAAATTGATACAGCCACTATGGAGAACAGCGTGGAGGTTCCTTAAAAAACTAAAAATAGAATTACCATATGACCCAGCAATCCCACTACTGGGCATATACCCAGAGAAAACTGTAATTCAAAAAGACACATGCACCCCAATGTTCATTGCAGCACTATTTACAATAGCCAGGACATGGAAGCAACCTAAATGCCCATCGACAGACGAATGGATAAAGAAGACATGGTGGAACTTCCCTGGTGGTCCAGTGGCTAAGACTCCACGCTCTCAATGCAGGGGGCCCGGGTTCAGTCCCTGGTCAGGGAACTAGATCCCACATACCGCAACTAAGAGTTCACATGCTGCAACTAAAGATCCCGCATGCTGCAACTAAGACCCAGTACAGCCAAATAAATAAATAAATAAATATATTAAAAAAAAAAAAAAGAAGAAGACATGGTACATATATACAATGGACTATTACTCAGTCATAAAAAGGAATGAAATTGGGTCATTTGTAGAAACGTGGATGAATCTAGAGACTGTCATACGGAGTGAAGTAAGTCAGAAAGAGAAAACAAATATCGCATATTAACGCATATATGTGGAACCTAGAAAAATGGTACAGATGAACCAGTTTGCAGGGCAGAAATTGAGACACAGAAGTAGAGAACAAATGTATGGACACCAAGGGGGGAAAGCGGCAGGGGGGTGGGGGTCGTGTGATGAATTGGGAGATTGGGATTGACATGTATACACTGATGTGTATAAAATGGATGACTAATAAGAACCTGCTGTATAAAAAAATAAAATTCAAAAAAAACCCAAAAAAATGGATTAAAGACCTAGATGTAAGACTAGAAATCATACAACTCCTAGAAGAAAACATAGGCAGAACACTATTTGACATAAATGGTAGCAATATTTTTTTGGACCTGTCTCCTAAGGCAAAAGAAACAAAGCAAATTAAACAAATGGTACCTAATTAAGCTTAAAAGCTTTTTCACAGCAAAGGAAATCATAGACAAAACAAAAAGGCAACCTCCTGAATGGGAGAAAATATTTGCAAATGATATGACCAATAAGGGGTTAATATCCAAAATATATAAACAGCTCATACAACTTAGTATCAAAAAACAAACAAAAAACCAAACAACCTAATTAAAAAATGGGCAGAAGACCTGAATAGACATTTTTTCCAAAGAAGATATACAGATGGCCAACAGGCACGTGAAAAAGTGTTCAACATTGCTAATCATCAGAGAAGTGCAAATCAAAACCACAGTGAGATATCACCTCACACCTATCAAAATGTCTGTCATCAAAAAGTCTACAAAGAACAAATGTTGGCAAGGATGTAGAGAAAAGGGAACCCTAGTACACTGTCAGTGGGATTGTAAGTTGGTGCAGCCACTACTGAAAACAATATGAAGGTTCCTCAAAAAACAGAAAATAGAACTACTGTATGATCCAGTAATTCTACTCCTGGGTATGTATCTGAAGAAAACGAAAACACTAATTTGCAAAGATACATGACCCCAATGTTCACAGTAGAATTACTTACAATAGCCAAGATATGGAAGCAACCTAAGTGTTCATCAAAAGATGAATGGATAAAGAATATGTAATATACACACATATATTACTCAGCCATAAAAAAGAATGAAATTCTGTCATTCGCAACAGTGTGGATGGACCTAGAGAGTATTTATGCTTAGTGAAATAAGTCAGACAGAGAAAGACAAATACTGTATGTTATATTACTGTATGTTATCACTTATATGTGGAATCTAAAAGATAAAACAAACGAATTTCTGAAGAGATGATTTCTCATCAGAAACTACAGAGGTGGGCTTCCCTGGTGGCGCAGTGGTTGAGAGTCTGCCTGCCGGTGCGGGGGATGCGGGTTCGAGCCCTGGTCTGGGAGGATGCCACGTGCCATGGAGCGGCTGGGCCTGTGGGCCACAATTGCTGAGCCTGCGCATCTGGAGCCTGTGCTCCGCAACAAGAGAGGCCGTGATAGTGGGAGGCTCGCGCACCGCGATGAAGAGTGACCCCCGCTTGCCACAACTGGAGAAAGCCCTCGCACAGAAACGAAGACCCAGCACAGCCAAAAATAAATAAATAAATAAATAAAATTAAAACAAGCTACTTTAGAATTTTTTTTTAAAAAAAGATTGCTTTGGCTATTCAGGGTCTTTTGTGTTTCCATTTAGAAAAAAGAAAAAAGAAAAAAAAAAAGAAACTACAGAGGTAAGAAGATAGTAGGAAAATACATTTAAAGTGCTGAAAGAAAGAACTACCAACCAAGAATTCTATATCTGGCAAAACTATCCTTCAAAAATGAAGATGGAATCAAGACATTCCCAGCTAACGAATGAGGGAGTTCATCACTAGTAGACTTTCAGTACATGAAATGTTAAAAAAAAAAAAAATCCTCAGGCTGAAATGAAAGGATACTAGACAGTAACTCAAAGACTTAAGAACCCCGGTAAAGGTAAGTACATAGGTAAACATAAAACCATTGTTACCGTGGTTTTGGTCTGTTAACTCCTCTTTTTGTTTCCTATATGATTTAAAAGAATACTGCATAAAATAATAATTATAAGTCTAGGTTAAAGGGCATACAATGTATCAAGACATAATTTGCAGCAATAACATCATAAAAGGGAGCGAAGCTATACAGGAACAGAGTTTTTCTATGTCAGTGAAGCTATGTCGGTATCAATTCCAACTTCATTTGACCCTTCAACAACATGGGGGTTATGGGCACAGTTGAAAATCCACGTATAACTTTACAATGGGCCCCCTGTATCTGAGGTTCCACACCTGTGGATTCAACCAACCACGGATCATGTATTATTATAGCCGTGCTTATTGAAAAAAAAAAAACACATACAAATAGACCCGTGTAGTTCAATCCCATGTTGTTCAAGGGTCAACTGTACATTGCTATAAACTTAGGATGCTAAATGTAACTTAACCTTCAGGGTAACCATTGAGAAATTATAATTTGTTACCATATAATTCTTCACATGATTCTCTTATTCATAGTTCTGTCAAGTCGGTAGTAAGGTCCCCACTTTCACTTTTGATTCTAGCTATTTGCTTCTTCTCTTTTTCTTGTCAGTCTAGCTAAAGGCTGGTCAATTCTGTTGATATTTTCAAAGAGCCAACTTTTGGTTTTGTTGATTCTCTCTGTCATTTTACTATTTGCCTATTATGTTTATCTCTGCTATAATATTTATTATTTATTTCCTTCTGCTAGCCTTTGGTTTAGTTTGGTCTTTTTTCAGCTCCTTAACTCATAAAGTTAGGCTACGGACATGCAGGTAAATATTAAGACAGAACATGATCTTCTAAAAATGTGGGTAGGAGAGGGAAAGGAGGAAGAAGGGGCATTATATAATTTCACTATTGTTCCTTTCTGAGCATTAAATGAAACCATCTAAAGAAATGGCCGAATTATATAAATATACAGTTATAAAGGCTACTAATTGAACAAAAATTAAAATTTCTAGGTTATACAATGAAATACATTGGAAAAAAATAGGGCCATAGTGAAAGATATTTTAAGATATTAATTGGAAAGCATGATGTAAAATAACAATATTAAATCCAAATACATGTAAACTATCAATAAATGTAAATGTGTTAAACTGCCCTATTAAAAGAAAAAGAAATTCTGATTACATCCTAATGCAAAGACTACTTTTCTGCAGTTATCAGGTGATACACCTAATAGAAAGTGATTCAGAAAAGTAGGAAATTAAAAGAGTGGGTAGAAGTACATCAAAATGTTGCAACTGAACAAAAACAACAATAATAACAATAATAAAAACCAGAATCATGATTTCAATAACAGACAAGGTTGGCCTGAGGACAAAATTATGACCAATTCATAATGATAAAGACACAGTTATGAGCATCTATGCATCAAATAATGAAGCCTCAATGACAAAAGAGATAGAAGAAATAGAAACATATCAGGAGTGGGAAATGTTAATTGACCTCTTGAAATCCATAAGACATAGAGAGGGGGGAAATATAAAAAGCTTAAATGACATTATTATTAAGGTAGTACAACAGATACATCAAACCTGCTGCCCTGAACACAGAAACCATACCTTCTTTTCAAATACTCATCGAACATTCCCCAAAAGGAACGATGTATTACACTTCAAAGAAAACCTAAGAAAAATCTCCAAACTAGAAATAGTACAGAAACATACTCTGACCAGGGAAAAATTCTTAAATACCCAAATAAAGAAAGAATGAATGAAATAAGCATCAAATGTAAGAAGTTAGGAAAAATGAGACATAACTAATGAGCATAGGGTTTCTTTTGGGGGTGACAAAAGTCCAAAATTAGACTGTGGTGATGGCTGCACAACTCTGTGAATATAACAAAAACAGTGAACTGTGAACTTTAAATGGATTAATTGTATAGTATGTGAATTATATCTCAATTAAGCTTATAAAAAAGGATTTAAGAATCACACAATTAGGAAGAAGGAACTGGGTTTAAAAGAGCCAATAAAATAGATTAACCGTTAGGTAATATAATCATGAGAAAATAAAGTCCAAATAACACAACATAAGAAATAAAGGTAACATCCTACAGAAACAGAGCTACCCGCTCCCGCAAAAAAAAAACCCCACTAGGTCTGGATGTTTCCTTAAGGGAAACAGAAAAGTAATTTCAATTTTACCTACTTAAGACATAGAAAAGGAAACTCTCTATGTTTTTTTAAAAAATGAGTATAAGATTATACTAAAACTCAAAAAAAGTTTATGAAATGTTTAAGATCTTTTTAAAGAACACCTTTTAAAATTTTTAATAAAAATAGAATAAGGAGGGATATGTCTGAATGGAAGACAATTTTGTATGTCAGTTATCCCCCCAAAATTCATCTGAAGAGTAATTAAACAGTCAAAGAAAAATTTTAAACAAACTTTCTCTAATAGTTATCTAATAGAGCTACTGTAGAGAAACCTGAAATGAACTCCCATTTTTGTGGGAATTTAGAATGTGATAAGGGTGCAATTTCAAATCAGGGTGGAAAGGACGACTTAAAAATTAATAAATACTGTTGGGTCAATTGGGAAGAATTGAAGTTAAGCAATTTACACATACAAGAATAAGTTTCAGATGGATTAGGGGTATAAATATAAAAATTAAACCTATAAGAAAATTAGAAAAAAATTTTAGGGAGTAGATTCAAAATCAAGGTGTGAGGGTATTCCCAAGCCATATAAAAATAATAGATCTCATTGCCTGAAAATTTTAACTTCAGCAAAGTGAAACAAGGTTAAAAGACAAATGAGAAAAATAGATGTCACACATAAATGAAACCAAGGAAACGACAAAAACATGGAGAGAGGAAGTAGGTGGAGCGTTTAGGAACATAGTTTACTGTCACCCACGTAAACGAAACATGGCTTGCCATGTCAAGTCCCAGAAATGGGTTAAGTGATGGGATGTGGGTGATTATTTTCTTCTCTATGTTTTCCTGAAATTTTCCTTTTTTTTAAATAATGATTGCGTGTTGTTTGTAATTAATTTTTTTTTAAAATTGTTTAACAACGAAAAAGTCTGGCCTGCCTTACATTGTTCACTGGCGTGTCAGTGTTCCACCAGCTTTATTTTAGATTTATGACGGGGAGGCACGGGGACTTTTGCTTACTTTGTGTCACCACGATACCTATTACAGACTGAGTCCTTACAGATATTAAAAAAGAAATGCTCACGGATTGGCTAAAATAACGTTGGTCCTGTAGGTGTGGGAGACCTGCGTGCCAGCACCTGAGGGCCTTGCACTTCCTCATTACACACGTCTCCCCATCCTCTACCCCACTTACAGCCGCATACCTCACTCCATCCGGCCGGTACAAATGACACGCAGGAATTCATTCCTGGCGCGCGCGTCAGCGTGACTCCCGCGTCTCCACGTCTGTCGCTCGCCTGGGAACGCCCCCGCCCCGCCCCGTCGCTTGTTGTGTTGTCATCACGTGGCCGGGGCGGGTCCTGACGTCAGGGCCAGGGGAGGGACTGCGCAGGCGCAGAAAAGGGGGCGGGGGACTCGGCTTGTTGTGTTG